>NC_092052.1:63247100-63847100 GCF_003086295.3 Arachis hypogaea | reverse complement strand
ATTTATTTTACAGTCTTTTACTTAATTCAATTACAATTTAAATTACTTGTTCCTCATCTTAAAAAACCCCAATTTACAATCTTCATAACCAATAATAAGAACATACTTCCCTGCAGTTTCTTGAGAAGACGACCCGAGGTTTAAATACTTCGGTTATCAATTTATTTAGGGGTTTGTTACTTGTGACAACCAAAACGTTTGTAAGAAAGGTTGATTGCTTGGTTTAGTAACTGTACTTACAACGAGAGTTTACTATAACTTCTAAACCATCAATCTTCTAGCTCTTTGAATGGTCTTTCAATTTGTCTTTATTTTCCCTTTTTATTTCCATTAGCTACTATGAATTCTCACCCCCTCTCGCTTCGAGTTTGGTTCTAATATTGTTGAAAGGAGTGAAACTTATAATAGGAACATGCATCAAGGTCAGAGCAATCAAAGATGGATGGAGCCAAGAGGATCTGATCAACCCTTTAGGCAATAACACCCTCCAAGATATCATGGACAAAGACCATTCTACAATGCATACCAAGCAAATAGACATGGTGGACAACCCTGTAGTTACCAACAAGTCCCACCCTGTGCTTATAGGCCATCCTCTTAACATAACTTCAAACCACCACACTCACAAGCTTCTTTTCACCATTCGCCACCATACGATCCTCATTTACCCCGATTCCAATCCAATTACTCCCAAACACCACCACTTCCCAATGTACCACGTCCAAATCCAGCACCCGGAGAATCAGAGGTTCACCTCAAGGAAACAGTAGATCAACTTCAAACAACCCTTTATCAATTAGAGCAAGCAATAAGTCAGTTATCTTCTAGACGTTCGAACATTCAAGGACCTTCCACAACTCCGTATGGACAATCTAATGATGAGCGTAGCATGAGGGAGATACTAGAAACTCCAGTGGATAGAACAGAGCATGACTTCGTACTGGAGCAAGTAGAGGAAGCTGTCATTACACAAGAGGAAGAGTTAGTTGAAGACCTAGGAGACGCTGAGCCTCCATGGGAATCCAGAGTTGTGAAGAATTCTGTCAAGGACGTTACAATTGATGCTGAGGAGGATAGTACACAGCCCCCAAGGCAAGTCTTTTATGAAGAACTGGACGAAATAATCCAAGAAGCAAGTTTCCTTGATGATGATGATCTCAAGTCAAGTTCTCCCAGTAGTGAACTTGCACCAATAAGTGAATTCTCTGAGATCGCAAAATCTTCCCCAAGTGAATGCAAGGATGATGCGGAGGTAGATTTCTCTCAACCTCCCGTTTATGACTTAAGTGACGAGGAAGACATAGAAGGCTTTGATCAGGACATGGATGCAATTGAAGAAGTCTGCAGGGAAGTGAAGAAATTCACAGAAGAGCACAAGGGAGTAGAACTCACAGAACCACTGGAAACACCTATCCCAAGGCCATTACCACCTAATACAAGCTTCAAGTGGGTACAATCCTTAACATTTATCTTTACTTTTCCACTTGAATATGGTTTGCTTGAAACAGATGGCCAGCTTAGAGCTCTTTGCGGCTTTAAGAGTAAGAGGGAAATGGCTCGTACTCAGACCTCGTGCACAAGGTTCAATAAGGTTCCACGCTTCAACTTGAAGTGTGGGGATTGGCATCATGATCTATCGAATGGATCTCGGAAAACGTTTGGTCACCTTAGTGAAAATCTACTTTCTAAACCGCCCGGATGGAAAAATATAGATCAAGACAAAGGCAGATTTAAAAGCAAGGTTTAGGATCTTGGAATCTATTCTGACATTAGTCACCCTGGGAGCCTGAGAATATGTTTGAAGCTGCTCAGAAGCTTCACATGCCTAGTTTGGGACCCCGGAGGCTATTGGCATTCCAAACGTTGGTGGAGATTTCTGGATGAATTTAAGCGCAAGCCACCATAACAGGAAGCTCATCCAATGTCCAACTTAAGGACTTTAACTAAAAGTGCTAGGTGGGAGACAACCCACCATGGTATGGTCATTTCTTTTTTAGCTTTATTTCGTGTTATTTATTTTTATTTCCTTTTTCAATCGAACCTGAATATTATTTATTCGCATTGCATACTGCATACTTGCATACCTGCGTAAAAAAAAGGTGTGCGCGACGCGACCGCATCACCCATGCGATCGCATCACTTACGAAAAACACTACCCACGCGTCCACGTCATTCACGCGGCCGCGTGATTTGGAGATCGGCGTAAATCCCCAACGTCCAGAGAGTTAGGCTGGAATAGTGCGGCCATTGTACGTTTCGCATAAAATGACCTACCCGGTCGCGTCTCTGATGCGATCGCGTCACTTGCACAACACCAATCCCACGCGATCGCGTGAGCGACGCGATCGCGTCGCATGGATTGCACCACCACCCCAAAGGAGACAGAGAATTACGCTGAAACGACGCTGGAATTGTGCGTTTAGCACAATTTCCAGCGATGCGGTTGCAAGCCTCACACGACCGCGTCATTCATAATTTACTCATTCCATGCGATCGGATCACTCACGCGATTGCGTCGACCCCCATTTCACCCCGGCCACGCGATCGCGTGGATTCAAATTTAATAACCCCCAACCACGCGAAACCCTACCCATTCGCGCCCCCCTTCCAGCCCCCTCTCCTTCCTCTCTTCTCTTCGGAACCACCACCCACATCTTCCAGCCACCACCACCGCCCACCGCAACCCCCGACGACCACTCAGAAGCCGCCACCACGCCATCCCCCTTCCTCCTTCTCCCTCTTTCTTCTTCTTTCCTCTTCTCCCTCCACCCCCGCTGCCCCTCCTCCATGACCACCACCTCACCGCACCGCCGTCACCGCCGCGCCCCCCTATCGCCACCAATGCCCCCCCTTTCCCTTCCTTTCCTTCCCCCTACCCCCATTACCCTTCCCGAAACTCCCCTGCCTCCGAACAGCCGCCACCGCTGCCGTGCCGCTGTCACCACCGCGTCAGCCGCCACCACCACCACCCCCAATCACCTCTCTGCCCCACCTTCTCTTATACGCCTTCCAGGTTCCGCTGAACGCCACCCTTCCTCCCATTCATCATTAATTTCTTAATTTTCTGTTTATGTTCATATTTAGGCTAGTTAGTTATGCATATTATAGTGGATTCTAGGTTGTTAGGTAGCCTAGGATGTGGTTAGTAGATTTAGGCCTGTTTAATTGCGCTGTTCATGTTTCTTGTTTTCTAATTTTTGCAATTCTGCTATTGCTGTGTTGTTAATATTGTTCATATGATGTAATTTCTTGTTCATGCTGCTTTTTACACTGCTTTTCCATGTTCTTATTCCCTTTATGTAATTGCAGCTATATTTTAATTCATATGAGCTATTCTGATTGCTATTTATTTTTTGGGAACATCCAATTTTAGCCGGAATGCTGCCCAAATTTCTGTAAATTGTTTTGATTTTCATTTCTGTTTTGGTTTTTGGCAAACTTGCACTCTGCTTTACTCAGCTTTTACCAAACCAATTCATGAATGACAGGGCAAGCTTCCTTATTCTTTTTCATTTCCTGGTTTATAAATTGCATCTTGGATGATTCAATTCCACTCTTTGCTATTCATTTGATTCATCTTTAACTTCCTTGTTTGAATTTGAGTTATCTGTTGCTTTAATTTGTGAATTCTCATTATTTAGGAAATGCTCTTCATGCCACTTACTCTAATCCACTTTTTACTAATTTACTAATTTTAACTCCCTAACCTCTTTTTCATTCCTAACCCACTTACCTTTCAAAACATCTCTTCTGGTTTTTCACTATTCTCTCTAACATTCTAAACAAGGCATGACGGACGTTTTTCCTACTTAACATGAATCCTTTTACATTTTGGATTGTGAATTTTTATTCTCGAACTTTTAACTCCTATACAATCCTTAATGCACATTTACTTAACTCATTTTCATTATTCTATTGCTTCTTTGCCATTATATGCTTCTTTCGATTCTTTGCCTACCTACTTTCCTATTTTTATTATATCCTGGTTTACTATTTTTCAGGATGTCTGACACCCAAAGAAAAGGAAAAGGAAAGGCAACAACTGGCAAACAGAAAAGAGGAGAAGCCTCCATGTCCATACTGGACCTCATGCATGATGACTCCTGGCGGGAGAAACACTTTACCCTGCAGGAGAAGGCTGACCAACTACTTCCTGCTACTGATCCCATTAAATTTGCAAACCGATACTACGAGCTGAAGTATCTGGTGTTTGCAAACTCCAGGAACCTGTACCTGGAAAGGACTCTGAAGATCCTAGAAGAACTCTAGCAATACACCTTTGATCAGATCAAACAAAGAGGCTAGTTCTTCCTGGAGAGAAACCTGACTGAGGTTAATACATCTTGGGTAAGAGAATTCTACTGCACTTACTTCAAAACTTCCCTAGATGCAGTGAACCTAAGAGGGAAGCAGATTCTGGTTATTGAAGAGGCTATAGAGGATGTTCTGAAGCTTCTGCCTAAATCCGATCAGCCAGATGGATATCGAAAGGCTAAGGAGGACATGCGCTTCATGAAATTTGACTGGGATACAGTCAAGGCCAGGATAGCCCTTGACCCGACTGTCCCATGGGTCATGGGTCAGAACACCACCATGCCTAAGGGAATCAAGCAGGCATACTTGAACGATGAGGCTCGGCTATGGCATCAGATCCTAAGCAACTTTATTATGCCGAGTACTCACGAGACGGAGCTACCTGCCGCTATGATCACCCTCCTATGGTGTGTGATGGAGGGTAAGGACCTGTACCTGCCACGCTTCATTCGGTACTGCATGGCCAGGGTCCATGTCCGAGGCACTTTCCCCTTCCCATATCTGATTACACAGCTAGGCCGTCGAGCTGACGTGCCTTGGGAGGATGCTGATGAGAGGCCACCTACTGCAGAATGCAAGAAAATTATCCCTCACAGCAGGAACTTTCTGGCTTTGGGCTACAGACCTCCATTCTTCACTCCTACTGATGAGACAGCCACACCATCTGCCGGCCCCTCTTCCTCCACAGCTAGCCCTGCTACCACCACTGCACCTCTACCTGCCTCAGAGCCGGTTTATCACCTAGTGCACCGCCTGTTTCGACAGCTAGACCAGATGGAGCGCCGCAACCGGCGCCGATATGAGAGAGCTGAGCGTCGCAGCAAGCGACGCTATGAGCACCTGAAGCTGATGATACGATCTGGCGATATCCCCTCCGAGCCTGACACACCATCAGAGCCATCTGAGGAGGAGGCGGATGATCACGAGGCAGATACCCACCCCTGGAGAGAGGCTGAGCAGGCAGGAATAGAGCAGGCTGCATCACAGCAAGATGCCCCGCATCAGATTCAGGTTTCCGACCTTGAGATCCCTATTCAGTCAGCACCTCCTCTGCAGCAGGCAGATCCTCAGACCACCACCACAGAGACTCCAGCTACCCACCCTTCCAGTGATGATACTCCTTCACACCCTGCTTGAGTGAGCATCAGGGACGATGCTTCATTTTAAGTGTGGGGAGGTCGCCATCTCTGGCCTTTTTTTTGGTGAACCACTACAGACTCTTTCATTTTATTTTGCTATTTTTCTGTATTTTTCTCCTTTATTTTTATTTTTATTTTCTCAGCACTTATACATTGCTATTTTCATGTATTTTTACTCTATTTCTACATGTTGCACCTTAGTTCATATTTTAGCTATTTAGTTTAGTTGTAATTCCAACTTATTAGTTATACAAATTGTGGATTGATTAGTATAGTTTACCCTTTTTTTTAGCATAAGATAACTTAGTTTAATTTGAAAATATAAAAAGGAAGTAAACTAGAGACTTGAACATAATAGAAATAACCCACACCTTGTATATATAGCATTCCATGTTAGTTACATAACAACATTTCATCAAGGAGAGACATAAACTTTAAAGCCACTCAAAATAAATTTTACATTGAGAATAATGGGAACTCTTAATTTTTACTTGCATGACATATATAACTGATATATGATTTCTGAGTTAGAGAACATACAGCCTGTAAGTTTTGAGCTTAATTGTGTGGTTACATTCAAACCATAATTTTTATTCCTGTGTGTTCTACCCTTCTTATTTATTCTGGTGTTCTTTACTTTGTTTTAATCTATATGTCCGATTATAGAATAGAAATACATACCAAGAGAGTGATTGAGGCCATTGTTGATTTTAGCTCACTTAAGCCTACCTTTTACGTCACCCTTGTTAGCCCCCTTGAGCCTTTAAATCCCCTCTTATTCTACAAACCACATTACTAGCCTTAAGCAGAAAAATAAAATAAAAATCCCAAGTTAAATCCTTGTTAGCTTAAGATAGAAATCGTGTAATTGTTTAAGTGTGGGAAACCTATTGGGAACATGGATGATAAAAATAAAGGGTAGAAAGTTGAAAAGAATAAAATAATTCAAAATAAAAATTTTTTTGGGAAGCATGCTCATGTGAAATCAAAATAATTGAATTACCATGTGCATTAAAAAAATAAAAAAATAAAAAAATATTTATTTTTCAGTATTTGAATAAAGGGGATACAAAAAAATTCCCCAAATGCAAAATAAAGCAATGCACATGGGACAAAATTAAAACTAATGCATGAGCATGTAACATCAAAAGTGGGAAAAAATGGGAAAATAGGTAAAGAAGCTTTGCTTTGCAAGTTATGTATGTTAGGTGAGATCTTAGACTAATCAAGGATTCGCTCAATTAGCTCACTTAGCCTTATACATATACCCTTACCTTTACCTTGGCCCCATTACAACCTTAATTAAAGACCTCATGACTTTTGTATGCCTATATTCTATAATTGTTGATTGGTTAGATGAAGAACAAAGTTATAGAAAGTAAGGATAAAAAGAAGAATAGAGTGATTAACCCAATAAACACTAAGTGACCAGAGAGTAAACACAAAATCCAGTGAGGGTTCAATAGCTCATTAACATATATCTCTGCTTGAATTATTAATCGTCTTGCAAGTTTATAAAATATTTTCCCATCTCAATTGTAAAAGTGCTTTATCATTATCTGAGGTCTGGCTATATATATGATTCCTTGAGAAATGTGAATTAATTCAACTACATGTGAGCTTTATATACAAGTGAATAAAAATAATTAGAATTGCATGATGCATTTAGGTAGTTGCATTTAGAATAGATTGCATTGCATGAGATTCCACCACTTCAACCTTACCTTACTCTTTATCTTGGATTTAGCATGAGGACATGCTATTGTTTAAGTGTGGGGAGGTTGATAAACCCATATTTTATGATATATTTTGTGCCTAATTTGAGTGATTTATTCAATCCTTCACCCACTTATTCATATTAATTGCATGGTTTAACTTTCCCTTCCTTATTATGTGATGTATGTGAAAAACATGTTTCCTATGCTTTAAAAGTAATTATTTTAATTTCCCTTATTTACCATTCGATGCCGTGATTTGTGTGTTGAGTAATTTCAGATCTTCTAAGGTAGGAATGACTTAAAGGATGGAAAGGAAACATACAAAATTGGAAGGAAAGTATAAAACGGAGTTTTTGAAGAAACAGGCAGCGACGCGATCACATGGATGATGCGGCCGCATGCCAACGCGAATTAACAGCGACGCGACCGCGTGCTTGACGCGATCGCGTGCCTTAAGCGAAACGCATATGACGCGGACGCATGACTGACGCGACCGCGCGACAAGCAAAACTCCAATTGACGCGACCGCGTGACCCACGCGGCCGCGTGACAGAGGCCACGCACCAGAAATTACAGAGAACGCTCCCAGCAATTTCTGAAGCCCTTTTTGGCCCAATTCCAAGTCCAGAAGGCACAGATCAGAGGTTATGAAGTGGGGGAATGCATCCATTCAGAAAGGAGTCTCCAATTAGTTACTATTCATGATTTAGATGTAGTTTTGAGGGAGAGGCTCTCTCCTCTCTCTTTTAGGATTTAGATTTAAGATTTTATTCGATTTCAGGATTATCTCTTTCTATTAGGTTCAACATTCTTTTTTATTTATCTTTTCAATCTAATTTATGAATTCTTCTATGTTATAAATTACTCTTTTTAATTAATGTTATTTGAGGTATTTCAGTTTACAATTGTTTCTTTTATCTATATCGCTGTTGCTTTCCATCTGAAGACATTTTTATTCTGGTAGATTTACTTTTCCCTTTTGGTCTTGGTTAAGAAATCAGTAACTCAGGAGTTATCAAACTCAAATATGATTGATAATTGTTATCTTTGCTAATCGAATTGAACTTCAACAATCCCAATCTTTCCTTAGGGATTAACTAGGATTTGAGGATCTAACTAATTAGTCACTTGACTTTTCTTCACTTTAAGTAAAGACTAACTGAGTGGGATTAAAATTCAACTTTCATCATCATTGATAAAGGTAACTAGGATAGGACTTCTAATTTCTCATACCTTCCCAAAAATTTATTTTACAGTTATTTATTTATTTTACAGTCTTTTACTTAATTCAATTGCAATTTAAATTACTTGTTCCTCATCTTAAAAAACCCCAATTTACAATCTTCATAACCAATAATAAGAACATACTTCCCTACAGTTCCTTGAGAAGACAACCCGAGGTTTAAATACTTCAGTTATCAATTTATTTAGGGGTTTGTTACTTGTGACAACCAAAACATTTGTAAGAAAGGTTGATTGCTTGGTTTAGTAACTGTACTTGCAACGAGAGTTTACTATAACTTCTAAACCATCAATCTTCCAGCTCTTTCAATGACGCATATGTGTAGGTCACACGTATGCGTGGGAAGAAATTGTGCTAGGCGCACAGTTCCCACACACTATGCACACAACTTTCTATTTGGACCGTGCGATGGCACAGTCCACTCACGATCCTGGCATGGTCAGATTTTAAGGTGTCACGTGTACGTGTGGGTCAAGAATACGCGTGATAAGGCCCCCTTTTTTTATTTGAAAAGCATAAAATAGAAGCAAAACTATCCCAACCACTATATACATTCTTAAAACCAACCAAAACTCAAATCTAATAAAATCCTTATCTTTTTCAAAAAAAATTTCAAATACTCTACTATGCAATTCAAACAAAATTTCAATTCGAACATAGGTGAAATTCAAAACAACTAACTTACAACTTAAGGCATAAATCTAACCAAACAAACTAACAACCAAGGCAATATATACAAGAATGATATCAAAGCAAGAAATTACCTAACAATGACAACTCAATTCATTCATCAACTATATATATACAAGAGAATGGAAAGAGGTTACCATGATGGGTATCTCCTACCTAGCACTTTTATTTAAAGTCCTTAAGTTGGACATTTTGGGAAGCTCCGTGTCATGGTGGCTTGTGCTTATACTCATCCTTGAACTTCCACCAATGATTGGACTTCAAATAAGCTCCAAAGTTCAAAGTTAATAGCACCAAGCTTTGATAAAGTTTCACACAAGATAAAGGCTCCCAAAATTAATGCTCAGATGTATACCAGTATTCCAAACCTTATTTCTACACCCATCTTCAAGTTGATCTTCATCATTCCACATGAGTGATAAGCGCGTATCATTCTCACTTAAGCACACAAACGTCCTCCTTGACCCAAGCAATTGAGCTCTACACCAACCTTTGCATTTCAACTTTGATCTCTCAACCATAATGAACCGCGAATTATGTTTTCAACCACTTACCATCTCCCTTTTGCTCTTAAAGCCACAAATAGCTCTAAGTTGACCATCCATCTAAAGAAAACTATATTCATGCGAAAAAGTAAAGTTTAGGGATAAGATATTTACCCACTTGAATGAAAGAATAGATGGTGATGGCTTAGGGAGAGGTGTTTCCAATAGTCTTGCAAGCTCCACTCCCTTGTCCTCTTCTTGATTTACCTCCACCACTTGGCAACATTCTTCCAATCCAATTCATTCTTCATTGGGAGAAATGGTTCATAATAGGAAGGTAGTTCATCTTGGTAAGGGCATGGAGATGGTATATATGGAGGTGGTTATTAGGAGTAATTGTGTTGGAATTGTTGTGGCTCTAAGTATGGTTCATATGACTCATAAGGTAGTTGGTATGGTGGATATGGGTTAGAATCATATGGAAGTGTTTGGTGGTATGGGGCTTATTGAGTAGGGGGTTCATATGGATATGCATTAAGGGATGGGTTGTAACTATATAAAACTGGAGGAGGTTGTTGACAAGAGGGTTGATCATAAGCATATGGCTCCTCCCATCTTTGATTTTTCCATCCTTGATGCATATCCTCATTGAAATTCCTATTTCCTACAATATAGTTAGAACCAAACTCATAGCCAAAATGGTGAGAATTCATAGTAGCAAGAGAAAATAAAAACAAACATTAACAAGAGATAATGAAAAGAAACTCCTAAAACTAGCAAAAACTAATAAAGAAGCAAAAGCAACTATTCACAATATTAACATATATACAACAACTAATAACAAGCGCACATATGAAATTCTCCGGCAACGGCGCCAAAAACATGATAGAGGAAAATCATTGGTATAGAATTTTCACAAAAATAATCTCGTCGAAGTATAGATCCAAACTGATAGACAACCCTCAATCAAAGTTTAATTTGTTTGTCACAAATGCAAACCAATAAAAACCAAGAGTATTTAAACCTATGATCGTCTCTCAAGGAATTACAGGGAAGTGTGCATATTATGGGTTATGAGGTATTTTGGAGTTTTAAAATGATAGACAAAAAATGTAAATAATAAGAAAGTAAGCTAACAACTAAAATAATATAAATGCTAAAAGACACTCATGACAAGGATTAAGATTCAAGGTTTCCCATCTTGTATCATTAACCACAACATGGTAATTACAAAGGGTTAATTCCACTTAGTTTTCCTTGAACATTGGAGGGTTAAGTCAAGTGGACATAATTGATCCTAAAACCAATTAACAATCCTAAATCACCAATGAAACTGGACATCAATGATATCAAGGGATCAAAGTCCACAATCAAAAGCCAAGAGTATAAAAATTTACTCTAAAATCCAACCAAGCATTTTATCAAACACTTGGAAGGCATAAAAGAAAAGCATGGTAAAATTGCAAGAAATAAGAAGATGTAAAACTACCAAATGCAAGAAAACAATAATGACAACTCAATTAGACAATAAGAAACATAAAACATAAATTGCATTAATGGAAATTAAAATCAACAGGAGTCATGAACACAAAAGCAACAAAATAAAGGAAATAGCAAGTAAAACTAAAAAAGCAAAATGTAACAACAAGAAATTGAAAGGAAACTAAATCAAAGCAACAATTAAAAGCTAAACCTAAGAGAAATCTATCCTCAAGCTACCCTAATTCTAGAGAGAAGAGAGAGCTTCTCTCTCTAGAATATGACCTAAAGCATATTTCTAAACTAAACCTAATTTCTCTCCTCTTGTTCCTTCTTGAATTTGGCCTCAAATACTTCAGAAATGAGTTAGATTTGGGTCTAGATGAGCTCAGAAATCACCCCAGCATGTTCCTTTAAGTTGGTCACGTACTGCTTGTCATGCGTACGCATGGGTCACGCGTACGCGGAACTGGGCATATTACCAAAACCTCATTTCTTCATGAATTCTCCATTTTTACATGCTTTTTCTTCACTTCGTTGATCCAATCCTTGCCTCCTAAGCCTGAAATCACTCAACAAACATATCAAGGTATCGAATGAAATTAAAGTGGATTAAATTTAGCAATTTAAGAGCCTAAAAAGCATGTTTTCACTTTTAAGCACAATTTAGGAAAAATTCATAAAACCATGCTATTTCAATGAATAAATGTAGGAAAAGATGATAAAATCCACCGAATTCAATATAAGATAAACCATTAAATTGTGGTTTATCAAATTTTCTCCATTCTTAAACTGTTTTAAGGCTCTCATCACTATCTTTAATTTAAGATAAAATTTATCAAATTTGGAACTTCGAGCACCAAGTTAGGGCCCGTCGAAGTTAGTCAAAAAACCATTTTTACCAAAAATCTACATAATGTCATTTTTATAAAATCTCTGATTTACGTCATTCCAAACTATCACAAGCCACTTCTAGACACCATCAACACACAATTATCAATACTCACTCACCTTCTAACCATTCAAGCCTAATCAACCCAATTTCAAATCATATAGCATAAACCATCAAAATGTACATTCCCAACAACAATCACAACTCATCAATTATCTATTCAAACTTATCGTTTCAACCACAATTCACAACATGGCACTTACACCACTTGTCGTAACTTATCAAATAAGGGATACCTCACTCTATCACGGTCTCTGGCCCATTTTTCATATCAAAGCCTCAAAAAGCAATCGATCACAACATTTATTCAATCACAATTATATTCAAACTCAATCAAATTCATTTCACAAATTCACACTATATCTCAATAATTAATTAATAATCAACCAACCAATTCCATTCAAACCTATCCTAAGGCATTTTACCTAGGTTTTCACATAACTTTACATAATCCCTATCTGAAACCAAAACCCCTACATTTTTTATGGTAGTGTCCAACCCTTGAATCCTTCATTTCCAGCCAAACCAAGCTTTCACAAAAGTTCACAATCACCAAGCACCCATTCATGCACCAAAATAACCAAACAAGCCAAGCTACTCCATATAATCTAATTACACCAATCATTCAACAATTACTCAAGGATTTTCACTCAAAATTAGGGATAATGAAGGGATTGAACTTTTTTACCTTGTATCACTCAATCTCGGGACAAAACCTCACTAGAGATTGTGTTTAAGCCTCCCCTAAAGTATCAAAATCATAATATTTCAACATTCACATTCCCAAAATTCAAAATGAAGAGAGAATTCAAAAATGGCTTAAGGTTCTTGGGAGTACTCGCCTTAAAAGTGGTATAGAATCGAAGAGCACAACGAGGTGGTCGCGTAACCACAAACGAGTCTTTGATCGAAGCTACGGATTGAAAGTTTTGTAGGTTTGAAGATTGAAGTGAATAGTGAAAATGGGGTTTAGGGCAAGTTCCCTTTCCCTCTTCTCTCTATACGTCTCTCTCTCTCTCTCTCTCTCTCTCTCTCTCTCTCTCTCTCTCTCTCTCTCTCTCTCTCTCTCTCTCTCTCTCTCTCTCCTGGGGAAGAATGAGCTGAATTGTTAATTGTGAATGGCTTATAAGCCTTGGACTTGGACCCAACATGGGCCCATTTGTGATTTTTAGTCCATTGGCCCTATCTTAGACCAAAACCTTTAAAATAAGTGTCTGGGTTTCTATTCTAAATATTTCTCTCATCATTTCATAGTTTTAATTTATTTATTATTTAACTGGATTCTACACCCGACTCCCGTCGCCCAGTACGCCACGTGCATCGCTGTTGGAGGGAATTCTCACGGTCGATCATGACTCCGCTATAGGGAGAAGTTGCGCGAGTGAAGCAATCACGCCCTCCCCCTCCCCCCCCCCCCCGAGCTACTGATGTTGTCCTCGTCTTATCGTGCCGATCGTCACCGCATCTCTGCAGTGCACCAAAAAACATCCACTCATATAAAAAACATACACATGCTACAAAAAGAAACATCCACTAATATATAAAAGATATATCCAATAATAAAAAGAAAAAAATCCCAAATCTTATATATCCAGCTGAGAGTAAAGAAACATCCACCAAATAAGAGAAACATCCGCAATCCTATAATAAGAAATAGAGTTAAGTACAATTTTTGTCCCCAAGGTAGGGATTGAAATTTTTTTTCGTCCCTAACAATTTTTGCATTCGAATTCATCTCTAACGT
This sequence comes from Arachis hypogaea, assembly GCF_003086295.3. Taxonomy (NCBI): domain Eukaryota; kingdom Viridiplantae; phylum Streptophyta; class Magnoliopsida; order Fabales; family Fabaceae; genus Arachis; species Arachis hypogaea. The sequence goes on along the minus strand of NC_092052.1, from coordinate 63,833,336 downwards.
TTAACTTGGTTTTAAATTCATCCTTCAAACCAAATTACCATTCCCCTTCTTCACCAAAATTCTCATTTTCTATTCTTCTTTTTCTTCTTTTCCATCACAGCATCATCTCTTCTTCTTTTATCTTCTTCTTCATCAAAGCATCAGCAACAACAATAAAACAATGTAATAAAAAAAAAAGCAGAAATAAAAATGAAAAAAACAAATTTGAATCAGAAAAAATAACAACAAGAAAAGAAACAATGGATAATGGAATAGAAGAAACAGGTGTAGAAAGAACCAGAAGCATTAACAAAAGAAATAGAAGCAGAAGCAACCAAAAGCATCAACAACAACAATGGATAGTGGTAGCAAAAACAGAAGCAGAAAAACCATGGAAGCAGAATGGAATTAGAATCAATAACAATAATAGAATAAAAAATAATGTAATTAACAAAATTAACAAATCCACAAATAAAAAAATTAACAATATAATTAACAGAAGAAACAGAAGAATCATGTAATTAACAAAATCAACAAATTAGAAGTAGAATTAAAACCCTAGGGAGGACCAGTAGCGAGGACGCGAAGCACAGGGACGAGTGACGTGGAGCAGCAACAACCGGTGAGCGAGTGAGGAGGAGGAGCAAGTCCCCTGACGAACAGATTTTCTGCTAGTAAAGAATTTTACAGATAAATTCTCGTTGAAAGTATAGTTTCTAAACCAACAGAGAATCCTTTCGTACAAAAGTTTTGGTTGTCCCTTAAGCAAACCCAATAAAATTAATAACCGAAGTATTTAAACCTCGAGTCGTCTTCTCAAGAAATTGCAGGGAGGTGTTTTTTTTATTGGTTATGGGTTTTTGATTTCTGAGAAATTTTAAGAGTTGAATAACAGAAATAAATAATTGTAAATTAACGCAATAAAAATTAAAAGAGATTTATATATTCTAATTAAAAAGCCTTGAATGGAAGAATGATTAATTGGAAGTTCTATCCTTGTTGGAATTATCTCAAGTGTAGTATAAAGAGGTTGTTATTTTCACTTAGTTAACCCTTACTAAATAAAGTAAAGTCAAGTGATTGAGCTAACTCTTATTCGCAAATCCTAGTCCTCTCCCTTGGGAAGGTCTAGCGTTAGTAAATGGAGAATTAGCCAACAACTTCCAATTTAACTATCCACTTGAGCATTCCAACTCAACTGTCTCCTCTTAATCAATTCATCAATTAAAGCTAAGAATGTAAAAAAGCTAGATTAAAATCATAAATATGAAATATCTCAAATTGCATTAAATAGAAATTCAAATCTAACTTTGGAAGGTTCATAAACCAAATTAGGAAAATAAGTAATTAACAAGTGAAATAGATAAACCAAAGTACTAGAATAAATAAAAGTAGAAGAGAAACTAAATTAAAGGAACATAGAACCTAGAATTGAGAAGGAATGAACCATAAACTAAGAGAAATCCTAAATCCTAAAAACTAAGAGAGAGGAGAGAGCCTCTCTCCCTCTAAAACTACATCTAAAACCTAAATTATGAATAATGAATGTTGTATGATTGAATGAATGGATTCCCCCACTTTATAGCCTCTAATATGTGTTTTCTGGGCTGAGAACTAGGCCAGAAACAGCCCAAAAATTGCTGGGGGCGAATTCAAATACGTGCAGGTCGCTGGTTTTGCGCAGATCCATTCGTGCGTGTGGTAGGGTAATTCACTCTGCTCTTCTCTTATCATGCTTTCTAAACTTTGTTCTTCATCTAACCAATCAACAAATATTTAATGTACCAATACAAACATCATGAGGTCTTTTCAAGGTTGTAATGGGGCTAAGGTAAGGGTGAAGATATATGTATGGCCAAGTGAGCTATAATATGAATCTTTAATTAACCTAAGCTTTTCACCTATACACACACTCTATGTACTTCTAAAATCATGCCTAGCTACCCAAAATTCCCACTTTTGCATTACATACTCATGTATCAACTTTTCTTTAATTTTATCACATATGCATTGATTTTTCATTAACTTAAAATTGGGATAATTTTGTACCCTTATTTAATTACTTATTTATTTGTTTATGCTAGAAATATATATATATATATATATATATATATATATATATATTATTTTTTCTTGTTTTTTTTATATAAAAGCAAACCATAACATATCAATGCACATGGATATTTGATTTTTCTGGTTTCACATGAGTAGGTACCCAAATTCCCAATATTTTTTTATTTAAACACTGTACACTTTCATTAACCCAAGTACCCACAGTTTCCCCACACTTAGTTAACACACTATCTTAAGCTAACCAAAGATTCAATTGGGGTATTTAATTTGTTTTTCTGCTTAAGGCTAGTGATATGGTAAAATATAGAACAAGGGGGATAAAAAAGACTCAAGGTGGCTAACAAGGGTGATTTAAAAGGGAAAGCTATTTGGGATAAGTGAGCAAAAACAAGTAATGGCCTCAATCATATGTAAGTATGTAAATACATTAAATAGTGGACATATAGAATGAAACAAAGCAAAGATTGCAATCATAGAGAAGGAAACACACAAGAATAAAATATTATGGTTAAATAATATAACCATGTAATTAAGCTCAAATCTCACAGGTTGTGTGTTCTTTTAGCTATAATTTATGTTCCAATTTACAGTCTTCAAACAAGTTTAACACAAACTTTTTGGTTTAAATTAGTAAAATATTATAAAATAGAGTCTTGAAAGAAATTTATTACTTTAACCAGGCAGTAGTAAAATATGCACAAAATTAAACAAACATGCAATCAAACATTCAAATGCAATAACTAACAAATTAACATTGGTGTTTGAAAAAGGAAGTAACTAACCCCTAGAAGTCGGTATCGACCTCCCCACACTTAAAGATTGCACCGTCCTTGGTGCATGCTGAGATGTGCAAGTGGAAGGATTGCTCCAACTGATGCCTTTCTCTATAGATTGTGCAGATGGACTTGTCTGTCGCCCCATGGAGAAGCTTCTCGATTCCCTTCTCGGTGGCCATCCTGAAAGAAGAGGAAAAAGAAGAAAAGTAACCCAAAAATAAAGATAGGAAATAATTTAAAATATGGTTGGGTTAATGCCAAATAATAAGGGTCTCAATTACTTGGTAGCTACAACATGTACGTGAGAAAACAATAGAAGCAAATGGCATATCAATTTTGCAAAAATTTGCAACAATGGGGAAGAGGCAGTATAAATTCATGTCAATGCAAAAGGGGCACAAGTATCATAAAAATTGGCATTTGACAAATAAATAAAATCACCCAATCAATGTAAAACAAGTCACTAAGCATAAAAATAATACCAGAAAAGACACAACAGTTGAATAAGAACATGTGACACCAATGTAAAAAGAATAATTTTAGAAAAGAAAATAAAAAATATGCACAAAATTAAAATACAGTGAATGAAAGTATGCAAATGCAATAGAAAAAATAGAATGAAAGAGAATAATAATGAGAAGGTAAATAAACGAAGAAAAGGAAAGTAAGAAAGGAGGAAGAAAGAAAGAGAAAAGAGAGAGAAAAGGAGAAGAATGGAATCTGCGAAGCGATGCGTAAGCGTTGCCCACGCGTACGCATGGGTGTGCAAAAGAAGAGGCGACGCGTAAGCGTCGTCCACGCTTTCGCGTGGTTGAGCAAGAATTCTAGTGACGCGTAAGCGTCGATCACGCGTACGCATGACCACTGGTTGTGCTAAACGCACAATACCAGCACCAAGGTAGCACAACTTTCGGCCAAATCACCCATTGACGCCGATCTGGCGATCCACGCGTACGCATCGCTGACGCTTACGCGTGGGGTGACTAAAATACGGGTGACGCTGACGCGTCGCCCACGCGTACACGTGGGTTGGCTCGTGCGCAAGGCACCCTTCCTGCACAGCTCCCACGTGACTCTCTGTAAGGTTTAGCGTCGCATGTGACGCACGCGTGGTTCACGCGCACGCATGGGATGCGCTTTTGTTTTTATGCAGAATGCATAATGCAAAATGCAGATGCTGATGCAGACATTATGAATGGATACTAATAAAAATAGAATAAGATAAAACCAACAATAAAATAAAGAAAAATAAAACTGAGACTGAAAAAGAACAATCATACCATGGTGGGTTGTCTCCCACCTAGCACTTTTAGTTAAAGTCCATAAGTTGGACATTTGATGAGCTCCCTGTTATGGTGGCTTGTGCTTGAACTCATCCAGGAATCCCCACCAATGCTTGGACTTCCAATAAGCTCTATCAATACCAAGTGAATTCCTCAAGCTTTGATGGAGTCTTCACAAGCTTTGAGCTCCCAAAATTGATCTTCTTGTATGCCGGGATCCCAAATCTTGATTCTACACCCGTCCTCAAGTTGATCATCATGGTTCCATCCGGGTGGCAAGCACTCTGAATTCTCTACGGAGTACCAAACTCTTCTTTTGGATCTAACCAAATTATCACCAGTTGAGCCCTTACATATATCTCTTGAAGTATCAACCTTGATGAGCCTTGATTTGCAACTTCAACCACTAAACATCCTTCTCTTACGCTTAATGCCACAAAGTCTCCTAAGTTGGCCATCCGTTTCAAGAATACCATATTCAGGTAGAATGGTAAGGCAAATAGAGACAAGCCTTATCCACTCAAATGAAGGAGTAGATGGCAACCTAGGTGGAGAAGTCTCCAACGTTCTTGACAAAGCGTACTCAACTCCCGTCCGCCCTTTTCTAAGAATTTCTGCTTCCACATCATTCTCAGACTCAATCAGAGAAGAGTCTTCATATTCAAGGAGTTCATTTGTGGATGTAGATTTATCACTAGGAGGACTTGATGCATGATCCTCATCACCAAGGGAACTTACTTCTTGATATATCCCATCCAAGTCTTCATAAGGAATATGCCATGGAGGTTGTGCACTGGCTTTCTTGACATCAATTTCAATCTTATTGGAGGAGTACTCTACAATTATAGATTCCCATAGAGGTTCAGCATCTCCTAAATTTTCAACCACTTCTTCCTCTACAATTATTATGGCTTCCTCCACTTGTTCCAATACAAAGCCATGTTCCTCATTTTCCATCGGAGTTTCTAGTGTCTCCTTCATACTACGCTCTTCTTTTGATTCTCCACATGTAGCCGTGGGAGTACTTTAAGTGCTCAGATGTTGGGAAGCTAATTGATTTACTACCTCGGTCAAGGCAGTCGCAAATTTTAGTACTCCTCGTTCCATCTCTCTTTTCCCTTGAAGAAGAACACCAAGAGTGTCATGCATTGAAGGTTGAGGTGGATATGAGGGCTCATTACTTGGGAAGAAAGGTTCATGATAAGAGGGTGGTTTATCATAATAAGAATGTGGTGGTTCATCACTCTCCATCTTTTCCACTTGTTGCACAGCACACTTCAATTCCTTGTTCTCAAGTTGAGATTCTTTAGCCATGAAAGCTCCGGGTGCTATTTGGTTTACCGCTCAGTCCAATTGATGCAAGGTTGCTTGAAATTGATCCACTGTTTCCTTGAGATGATCCCTTGACTCTTGAATTGCTTGGATATCATAAGTAGGACCATAAGGCTCTTGGATTGATGGATATGGATGTGGTGTATATGGAGGTGGTGGTTCTTGGGAGTAATTGGGTTGGAATTGGGGTAGATCTATGTATGGCCCATATGGCTCATAGGGTGGTTGATATGGTGGATAAGGGTTAGGATCATGTGATGGTGTTTGGTGGAAAGGTGCTTGTGAGTGTGGTGGTCCAAAGTTATATTGATCATGAGGAGGTGGTTCATAAGCATATGGTGGGGCTTGTTGGTAACTACAAGGGATCCACCATATTTATCATCTTTGTACGCTCCTTGGAATGGCTCTTGACCATAGTAATTTAGTGGAGGTTGTTTGTCACGAAAGGGTCCACCATAACTATTGTCTTGGTATGCATCACAGAATGGTTGTTGGTTATAGCGCATTGGAGGGGGTTGTTGCCAAGAGGGTTAATCAAATCCTTGTGGCTCCTCCCATATTTGATTCTTCCAACCTTGATGCCTGTTCTCATTATAGCTTCCATTCCTTATAACAACATTGGAACCAAACTTGAAACCAGAGGGGTGAGAATTCATAGTAGCAAGTAAAAATAAAAACTAATAAAAATTAAAGAAAATAAACTCCTAAAACTAGAAATACTAACAAAGAAATGAAAAGAAAAATTATTTACAATAATCAATAATAAGGCACACGTTTGCAATTCCCCGGAAACGGCGCCATTTTGACGAACGGATTTTCTGCTAGTGAAGAATTTTACAGATAAATTCTCGTTGAAAGTATAGTTTCTAAACCAACAGAGAATCCTTTCATACAAAAGTTTTAGTTGTCACTTAAGCAAACCCAATAAAATTAATAACCGAAATATTTAAACCTCGGGTCGTCTTCTCAAGAAATTACAGGGAGGTGTATTTATTATTGGATATGGGTTTTTGTTTTCTGAGAAATTTTAAGAGTTGAATAACAGAAATAAATAATTGTAAATTAACACAATGAAAATTAAAAGAGATTTATATATTCTAATTAAAAAGCCTTGAATGGAAGAATGATTAATTGGAAGTTCTATCCTTGTTGGAATTCTCTCAAGTGGAGTATAAAGAGGTTGTTGTTTTCACTTAGTTAACCCTTACTAAATAAAGGAAAGTCAAGTGATTGAGCTAACTCTTATTCGCAAATCCTAGTCCTCTCCCTTGGGAAGGTCTAGCATTAGTAAATAGAGAATTAGCCAACAACTTCCAATTTAACTATGCACTTGAGCATTCCAACTCAAGTGTCTCCTCTTAATCAATTCATCAATTAAAGCTAAGAATGTAAAAAGCTAGATTAAAATCATAAATATGAAATACCTCAAATTGCATTAAATAGAAATTCAAATCTAACATTGGAAGGTTCATAAACAAAATTGGGAAAATAAGTAATTAACAAGTGAAATAGATAAATCAAAGTACTAGAAAAAATAAAAATAGAAGAGAAACTAAACTAAAGGAACATAGAACTTAGAATTGAGAAGGAATGAACCATAAACTGAGAGAAATCCTAAATCCTAAAACCTAAGAGAGAGGAGAGAGCCTCTCTCCCTCTAAAACTACATCTAAAACCTAAATTGTGAATAATGAATATTGTATAATTGAATGAATAGATTTTCTCACTTTATAGCCTCTAATCTGTGTTTTCTAGGTCGAGAACTGGGCCAGAAACAGCCCAGAAATCACTAGGGGCGAATTCAAATACGTGCAGGTCGCTGGTTTTGCGCAAATCCACGCGTACACGTGGAATCACGCATGCGCGTCACTTATCTTCATAGAAACTATGGCAAATTATATATCATTTTGAAGCCCTGGATGTTAGCTTTCCAACGCAATTGGAACTACCTCATTTGGACCTCTGTAGCTCAAGTTATGACTGTTTGAGTGCAAAGAGGTCAGATTGGACAGCTTAGCAATTTCTTCAACTTCTTGTATTCCTTCCGCTTTTGCATGCTTTCTTTCCATTCTCTAAGCCATTCCTGCCCTATAAAGCCTGAAATCACTTAACACACATATCAAAGCATCGAATGGTGATAAGAGAGAATTAATTTTTGGTAATTTAAAGGCTTGGGTAGCAAGTTTCCAATTATAGAACAAAATTAGGAAGGAAAATATAAAACCATGCAATTTATATGAATAAGTGAGTAAAGAATTTATATAAACCACTCAATTGAGCATAAGATAAACCATAAAATAGTGGTTCATCATCCCCCCTCGCGAATCTGCTAGCGTCGACGTTGAACACTGGCATCGACGTCCATCCGTCCCTCGCCCTTCCCCTTTCTTCTTCCCCTCGTCCGTCCCTCGCCCTTCCTCTTCCCCCTTCTTCATCTTCCCCTCTGCCCTTCCCCCTTCTTCTTTTTCCCTTCTGGCCGTCCCCATTCCCCGTGTTCTCTTTATTTTATTTTGTTAATTTTATAATTTCTTTTGTTAGGGTTAATTTAATAAAAAATTTTAAGATTTAGGTCAAAAGGACGATTTTAAAACTAAGTTAAACCTTAGGGACGATTTTGTATGCAAAAAAAGGTTGGGGACGAAAATAATTTTCGGTTTATATCTTAGAGACCAAAATCGTACTTAACTCTAAGAAATATCTATCTACAATACAAAGAAATATATCCATCTAAAGAGCACAAAAGCCTCTTTAAATCAAGAAAGAACACCCACAAATCTGCATTAAGAAACATCCAACTACAAGTCACTATTAAAAAATGCGCAATGGATTCTTAATAGATTTTTCATTGATAAAAAATAAAAAAATTAAAAACTTATCGACAAATTCTTCGATAATTTTGTCGATAAAATTAGAATTTAAATTTAAAAATATCATGACAAAAAATCCATCCAGTAATCACTTAATAAATCCCTAGGAAATTTCAATCAAGTTAAACACTTTTCGCATAAACAGAAATTCCATTGGCACAAAACACTTAAACACACAACATATTTGATGCTCCTCTATAAGACTCTCTCACTCTCTCTCTCTCTCTCTCTCTCTCTCTCTCTCTCTCTCTCTCTCTCTCTTCTCGCTCACGTCGCACGAGCTCCCTCCTCTGTTGCTCAAGTTGCACGAGCTCCCTCTATCGCCGCTGGCATCGCACGAGCTACCTCTGTCGCCTCTCAGCTTTAGTCTCTCTCTGTCTCTCACCATCCATCCTCGTCGTTCACAGCATAGTTAACAAACCCAGACCGGACCGGTGATAAACCCCATTTGTAGGGTTTATCTTGTGCTTGATTTAGGGGATTTTATAACCTTTTACCCACATTTATTCAATGAAATAGCATGGTTTCAGGATTGTCTCCTAATTTGTACTTAAGAGTGAAAACATGCTTTCTAGGTCTTAAAATAGCTAAATTTAATTTATCTTGATTCCATTAGGTGCCTTGATATATTTGTTAAGTGATTTCAGATTTAGGAGGCAAAGATTGGATCAAGGGAATGAGGGAAAAGCATGTAAAAATGGAGAACTCATGAAGGAATGAAGAAATCGCAAAAGCTGTCAAGCCAACCTCTTCGCACTCAATCGACCATAACTTGAGCTACAAAGATCCAAATGATGCAGTTTCCATTGCGTTGGAAAGCTAACATTTGGGGCTTCGAAATGATATAAGATTTGCCATAGTTGCATCGCAATTAGGGGCGCGCACACGCACTGTACGTGTATGTGCCGATGGTTGCATATGATTCACTTAATGCAACTCGTGGCCAGCAATTTTAGAAGCCTTGTGGGCCCAATCCAACTCATTTCTGATGCTATTTAAGCTAAGGATTGAAAGGAAATTAACACACTTTTGATCATTAGTCATAGTTTAAGTTTTAGAAGTAGTTAGAGTTAGTTTCTAGAGAGAGAAGCTCTCACTTCTCTCTAGAATTAGGATTAGGTTTTAGATCTAGATCTACTTCTTCTCCTCTTCTAATTTTCCTTTTTCATCTTCAATTGTTCTCTTGTAGTGTAGAATTCTTCTTCTCTTGTAATTCCTTTGTATTGTTAGTTGTAGTTTATGAACTTTCTTTTGTAGATCTACATTTCTTCTTCAATGCAATTGGTAAGTTCTTTGTTGTTTCATAATTGTTTCCCTTTTCTATTGTTGATCTCTTGCTATTCTAGTTAGATCTTTCTTTAATTCTTGCAATTCATGTTGTTTACTTTTATTGCCTTCTATGTTTTTGATGAAATGCTTCTTCTAGTTATTAGTTATATTTTGTTCCTCTTGGCCTAGGTAGAGTAATTAGTAACGCTTGAGTTATCTAATTCCTTTGTTGATTGATAATTAGAAGTTGCTAATTGATTTGGATACCACTAAAGCTAGTCTTTCCCTTGGGAGTTTTGTGGAATCAAGTTAATTCATCCACTTGACTTTCCTCCATGATTAGAGGTTAACTAAGTGGTAGCAATGGACAATTTTGGTCACAATTGAGAAGGATAACTAGGATAGGACTTCTAGTTCTCATATCTTGCCAAGAGCTTTGTTAGTTGTTAGTTTATTTCCTTTTCCATTTATATTTCTTGCCTATTATCCCCAAAACCCCAAAATACATCTCATAACCAATAACAAGAACACTTTATTGTAATTCCTAGGGAGGACGACCCGAGGTTCAATACTTCGGTTTATAAATTTAGGGGTTTGTTTTAGTGACAAACAAACTTTTGTATGAAAGGATTAATGTTGGTTTAGAAACTATACTTTACAACGAGATTTCATTTATGAATTTCTATACCATCAATAATCTGTTCATCAAAAATGGCGCCATTGCCGGGGAGTCGCAATGATGTTGTGTTATTGGTTATTGTATATATGTGAATATTATAAATAGGTTTGTCCCTTGCTTCTTTGTTAGTTTTTACTAGTTTTAGGATTTAATTTTCTTGCTTTTTATTTGATTTTTGTTTTCATTTTCTCTTGCCATCATGAATTCTCACCTTGGCTATGAGTGTGATTACAACTATGTTGTAGAAAATGGGAGCTAAAATGAAGATATGCATCAAGGATGGGATAACCAAAGGTGGGAGGAGCCTTATGCATATAATCAATCTTCATGGCAACAACCTCCACCAATAGACTATGAACAAGAGCCATTCTTTGATGCATATCAATCCAATAGCTATGGTGAATCTCCTTGTGACTTTCAAGAACCACCACCATATACCTATGAGTCATATCCTCAACATATCCCTCAACCATACTCACAAGCCTCTTTTCACCAACCACCTCCTTATGACCTTAACCCACATATACCATACCAATCACCTTTTGAACCACATGAGCCATACAGAGAACCACCATTCCAATATCAATACTCCCAAGAACCACCTCGATACACACCACCACATCTTTATCAAGAAGAATCACCTTCCTATTATGAACCCTTTCTCCAAGACAATGAACCCTCTTGCCCACTCCAATCCTCAATGGATGAAATCCTTAGCCTTATACTTCAAGGGAAAGGAGAAATGCAAAGGGAGACACTAGAATTTGTGACTACCTTGACCAAGGTAGTAAGCATTTTAGCCTCCCAATGCTTGAGCACTCAAAGCACTCCCATGGCCACATATGGAGAATTAATTGAAAAGCATAGCATGAAGGAGAAATTGGAAACTCCGATGGAAAATGAGGGATGTTATTTTGTATTAGAGCAATTGGAGAAGCCTATGATCATTGAAGAAGAGGAAGACGTGGTTGAAGACCTAGAAGATGCGGAACCTCCATGGGAAGCTAAAATCATAGAAAATTCCTCCAAGAAGGTTGAACTTGTTGTTGAGGAGGAGCATGCACAACCTCCAAAATAATTGTTAAATGAAGACTTGGAAGGAATGGAGCAAACATTGAGTTCCCTTGGAGATGAAGATCATACATCCGAACTTCTTGGTGGTGAATCCTTTGAACTTGGAGAACCTTCTCCCAATGAGATAGAAGGTAATATGGAGGTAGACTTTTCCCTTCCTCCCATTTATGATCTGAGTGATAGAGAAGAGTTAGATGAAATTGATGAACAAAGGATTGAAAGTGAAGAAGTTTGTGAAGAGGTGGAAGTGATCAAGGAAAAACACAAGGGAGTAGAACTTGCAAGGACATTGGAAATACCTCCCTCCAAGCCATCACCATCTATCCTTTCATTCAAGTGGGTAAATTCCTTATACTTAAGCTTTTTTATTCCCCTTGAATATGGTTTGTTTGAGACGGATGGTCAACTTAGAAATATTTGTGGCTTTAAAAGCAAAAGGGGGATGGTTAGTGGTTGGCATTGTAAATTAAAGTTCATTATGATGACATGTTCAAAACTTCATAGCAAGGGTTGGTATAGAACTAGATAGCTTGGGTCTAGGAGAGTGTTTGGTCGCTCTATTTAGAATTCATCTTGTTTGACACCCGGATGGACTAATAATTGGGAATCAACTTTAAGACGGGCGTAAAAATAAAGTGTGGGATCCCGGATTACAAGAAGAGGATCAACTTTGGGAGCCCCTAGCTTGTGAAGAACTCCATCAAGGCTTGGTGCAACACATGAGAAATCTTAGGGTACCATGGAGAACCAAGCATTGGTGGGAGTTCCAAGATAAATTTAAGCACAAGCCTCCTTGATAAGAAGCTCCCCATAAGTCCAACTTAAGGACAATAAACAAAAGTGCTAGGTGGGAGACACCCCACCATGGTAATATCTTTTCATTTTCTCTCTTGTACATATTAGTAAAAGTAGTTTAATTTCATGTGTTGATTAGTTTGTTGAGTTTATTTGGTAGTATAATATGTTAAATAAGGTTTTAGGGTATTTTGGTAACTGTTTGGAGGTTTGGAAGGCTTGGTTTGGTGCAAGAACTTGAAAAAATTTTGAAAAACAAAGCACCATCCACGCGTACGCACGCCTCAAGCATTTTCGACCATTCACGCGCACGCGTACATGGCGCGTACGCGTGGATGCAAAAATTCTACCCCCAGCCAAAAACCCGAGAGTTAGGCCTGTACTGTGCGAACATTGGGTCTAAGGCACAAACCAACCCACACGTACGCGCACCTGGCGTGTATGCGTCCTTGATGCTAATTGCACAATGCACGCGCGCGTCGAAAGCGCCACCTGCCCCTTGGTACATGTTCCAGAGAGTTGGGCCAACCTTGGGCTGACACTGTGCCCCGCGCATAATCCCACCCACGCATGCACGCACGCATGCATGACGCGTCCGCGCCGGTAAAAAAAAAAAGAAAGAGTTTTTTTTCCTCATCTTCCATTTTCTTTTGTCCATTGCATTCGCATCCTTTTATTCTTTGTATTTTCATTTTGTTTTTATAGCTTGTTTGTACTTTATTATTTTCCGAGTTTCTTATTTTAATAATGGTGTTGAATTCTCTTACTCAATTGTTGAGAATTTCTTGCATTATTTTGGTGCTTCGTGACTTATTTGATATTATTGGGTGATGAAACTTCTAAATCAATGCTTCAATCTTTTATGACATTTGTGTCTTTGTGCATTGATAGGACCTCATATTGTCTTTCATAACCCACTCTTTCTTGTTTGAACTTGATGCTCAACATGCTCTTTATGCTTTGACTTTACTCTTGCATCAAGTATTAGTTGATATGCCTTTGCTTATATTGCTTTCTCGTCTACATGTTGTAGCTACCATGTAGTGAGAATCTTACTCTTATTTGGCATTAGCCCCCGCCTATGTTCTATTTGCTTTGATATCTTTGTTGTAGGATTAATTCTCTTTCTTTTTCTCTCCTTTTAGGTTGGCCACCAAAAGAGGGAAAAAGGAAAAGTTTCTAAATGGGGCAACAAACAATTTCATACGCACAATCCTTTGAAGAAGCTCATCAGTTGTAGCTACCCATCCACATGGCTCTTCTTTGCATACACCGAGGACGGTGCAATCTTCTAGTATGGGGAGATCTCCATGGGTAACAACTTCCTTTTTCAACACCAATGTTAGATTAGTTATTGCATTGCATGATAGGTTGCATGTTAGTTAGAATTTGTACATATTTCACCACCTCTTTCTTATTAGGACTACCTGGTTAGGGTGATGATTTCTTTTCCAAGAAACTGTTTTAGGGCAACCTACCAATTTGAAAAATTTTTTTTGAACTTGCTTGAATGAATATATTTTGGAACATGGTTTTTGAGCTAAGAACACACAACCTTGTGAGATTTGAGCCTAATTGCGTGGTCACATCATATAACCACTTATTTTCCTTTCTTGTGTGCACTATTCTCTTTCTATGATTGTGATCTATGATTTGTTTGATTCTCTATGTCCATTATTTTGTGTATTCATGCATTTATATGATTGAGGCCATCATTTCATGTAGCTCACTTACCCAAATAGCCTACCTTTTATCTTCCATTGTTAGCCAATTTTGAGCCTACCTTTTTCAAGCCGACCTTTTCGCACTCAATCGACCATAACTTGAGCTACAGAGGTCCAAATGATGCGGTTCTAGTTGTGTTGGAAAGCTAACATCCAGGGCTTCGAAATGATATAAGATTTGCCATAGTTGCATCGCGATTAGCGGCACGCACACGCACTATATGCGTACGTGCCAATGGTTGCACATGATTCACTTAATGCAACTCGTGGCCAGCGATTTTAGAAGCCTTGTGGGCCCAATCCAACTCATTTCTGATGCTATTTAAGCCAAGGATTGAAGGGGAATTAACACACTTTTAATCATTAGTCATAGTTTAAGTTTTAGAAGTAGTTAGAGTTAGTTTCTAGAGAGAGAAGCTCTTACTTCTCTCTAGAATTAGGATTAGGTTTTAGATCTAGATCTACTTCTTCTCCTCTTCTAATTTTCCTTTTTCATCTTCAATTGTGCTCTTGTAGTGTAGAATTCTTCTTCTCTTGTAATTTATTTGTATTGTTAGTTGTAGTTTATGAACTTTCCTTTGTAGATCTACATTTTTTCATCAATGCAATTGGTAAGTTCTTTGTTGTTTCATAATTGTTTCCCTTTTCTATTGTTGATCTCTTGCTATTCTAGTTAGATCTTTCTTTAATTCTTGCAATTCATGTTGTTTACTTTTATTGCCTTATATGTATTTGATGAAATGCTTCTTCTAGTTATTAGTTAGGTTTTGTTCCTCTTGGCCTAGGTAGAGTAATTAGTAACGCTTGAGTTATCTAATTCCTTTGTTGATTGATAATTAGAAGTTGCTAATTGATTTGGATACCACTAAAGCTAGTCTTTCCCTTGGGAGTTGGCTAGGACTTGTGGAATCAAGTTAATTCATCCACTTGACTTTCCTCCATGAGTAGAGGTTAACTAAGTGGTAGCAATGGACAATTTTGGTCACAATTGAGGAGGATAACTAGGATAGGACTTCTAGTTCTCATATCTTGCCAAGAGCTTTGTTAGTTGTTAGTTTATTTCCTTTGCCATTTATATTTCTTGCCTATTATCCCCAAAATCCCAAAATACATCTCATAACCAATAACAAGAACACTTTATTGAAATTCCTAGGGAGAACGACCCGAGGTTCAATACCTCGGTTTAGAAATTTAGGGGTTTATTTTAGTGACAAACAAATTTTTGTATGAAAGGATTAATGTTGGTTTAGAAACTATACTTTACAATGAGATTTCATTTGTGAATTTCTATACCATCAATAATCCGTTCATCAACCAGTCGATTTAACTGGAAAATTGATGAATCGGATCTTAAACCGGTCCGGGTTAACATTCTAACCGGACAAGCAAATGAATCGGTCAAACCTGAGAAACCCGGTCAACCCCATCCTAAACCGAGGATCGAACCGGACCGGTTGTCCCGCTGACGTCAGCACGCGCATCACTCAGATTTCAAAAAATTGGAGTATATGCTAGGTGCTTGGTTCGAACTTGAGACCTTAAAGGGTTTAAAGGAGCCTACAACCACTAGACTAAGTTTAGTCTTTGTAATATGTAGTGCCTTTTATGAATATATTACAAACTATTAGACATATCCTAATTAATAACCTTAAATGTATTAACTCATTTAGTCATGCAAATTGAAGATATTTTTTTATCTTTTTATTCTAATGAATAGTGTTTATATTAATTTAATTTATTTTTTTGTTTTATATTTACTCTTTCTTAAATTAATTGTTTTTAATTATATATAATTATTAAAATAAACATTAAACTTTGTTAAATATCTATAAATTAAAAAAGATAAGTAAAAAAAATTTTATTAATCATAATATATTTTTTGTTATTGATAATTATATGACATCTATTAATATTAATATTTTTCAACATATATTTGAATAATATAATAGATACTAATTAATTAATAAATTATAAAATAAGTTAATTTAATATAAAAAAATTAATTCTTATATAATTATTTAATTATGACCGAGTTAACAGACGTAACCTGTGATCTATCGGTTGAACCAGTAATCTAGTAACTCAGTAATCTGGCCAGGTCGATTGCCAGTTCGGTTCTGATAACTATAGTTCACAACCTCGCCAAGTTATCGTATCACCAGATCTGAAACCTACATGTATGTCTTTATTATTTTAGATTCTGGAATTGCTATTGATCTATGTTTTTTGTTGAATTCAAATGTTCATACATTATTATTGCATCTAAAACTCGATTTGTTTCACTTTTATTTTATGGTTTAGATTTTTGTTCTTGAATCCTCTTTAAGGTTTGAATTTGGTTTTGAAAGTAGCTCCATTAATTCTTATGGCTAAAAATTTGCATTGAAGATGATGTATTGTGTCTTCTGCAAGTTCTGCTCTTGAAGTAACTATAATTACCAATTCATAAAATGTAATGTGCTAAGTACATAGATTAAAATTAATTTATGATTAGAATGAGGTTTTCAGAAGAGATATGTGTACTAAATAAAAAAGTCTCACTTAAAGAAAAAATTTGTTACAATGAAAATTTATCGCTAGCTCTAATGTTTGAGAAATACTAGTATCACTACAAAAAAAAGGGTTTAAAATGGCATTGATATTATGGCGGTTTTAAAGAACTGACATAATATCTAGATATTATGGTATTTTTTGTTGCTGCCATAATTGGCTTTGTATTTGGTGGCGGTTTTGGTGATTAGGGCAGTTTTGAACCGCCGTTATCACACATATATAAAATGAAAAATTACAATTACCCTAACTTGTTGAAACAGATACACGGCTCGCTCTCCCTTCTGTCTCTTCTCCCTCATCTCCTCCTCTGATCCTCTCTCCGTAGCTACCGTCGTTTTCACCCTCCACCATCGCTTCCTCTTTAATAGAATCGAAGGTAAGTTGCACTCACCTCAAATCTCATATCTCAAAGTTGTTTTCCCATAGCCTTCTTCTCAGATCTCAGATCTTCTTTCGTATCTCAGATCTCAGAACGCCACAGCCTCTTTGCCAACTGTTCTTTCACATTGCCGAGCTTGTTGTCGCCGTCGACGGCTCCTTCTCACCATTGCTACTCAGCTCCTCTCCTTCCACAGCGTTGCCGCCGCCTCTACCTCCTCCATTGCATGTAATTAAATTTTATGTATTAGGAATTTTAAATTAGGGATTAATTTGTTCAATAATTTTCTTGCTAGAACCTTATTATATAGTTATAATGATGAGAAGACACAGATATAGTTGCTTGATTTTCTATATTATGTGAAATTTCTAATGTTTTATTATTATTATTATTTTATGCTGCATGTTCACGAATCTTCGTAGCACAGGTTAGCTTAACATCTCTTCTTCCTTTTGATTTTCCTTTTTTGCACTTATACTAATATCATAAAATTTTCCTTTTCTGTACTTGGACAAAATTAATGATGACTAGTAATTTTATTCACTTATGCAATTATGTTTTGTGATTTCATAGTTAATCTCCGTGATCTTTTTTAACTTATTGATGATTGATATTTTGATAGCTAATTAATAATAACATATTGAAACCCTTCTTGTTTTGATAATTGCATTGTATATAATTGGAGGCAACTTAGTTCAATTTGGTTCGGATGAAAGTGGTGGCACCTAAATAGCAGCAGCACCAATGATAATAAAGGGTGGTGGGGCCTTAGGTGGAAAAATAATAATTCACGCCTTCATGAGGGGAATACAATTATTTTTACTTAGTTTTATGGTTTGCATTGATTGAATCAACAAAATTTGTTAAGAAAATTGCTTACCCTGTATCTGATTTTTGCTGTTGTTCTCATTCACTCAAAGTTTATTAGTGTTTTCATATGTGATGTTGATATCTTTATTCTTTTTGGCAGGGTTCTTCCCGGTAGAAATCTCCAACCTGTAGCATATAGGTAATTGAGAGAAAATTGTTTTGTCGGTATAGAATTTCACAAATAAATTCTCGTTGCAAGTATAGTTTCTAAACCAACAAACAATCCTCAACCAAAAATTTGGTTGTCACAAGTACAAACCCCAATGAAAATTAACTGAAGTATTCAAACCTCGGGTCGTCTCACAAGGAATTGCAATAAAATGATCAATTATTGGCTATGGAGATGCAAGGGGGTTTGATTTGGTAAAAGGGCAAGAAAATAAATGACAAGGAAAGTAAATCAAGTAACTAAAGAAAGCAATTAATAAAGAGAGATATTCGTGGCAAGGATTGAGAATATAGGCTTTTTATCCTAATCACTAATCATAACAATACCTAACAAGAATTTATCTTATTTCGTCATCTCTAACATGGAAGAAGGTGTAAAGTTATCTTCCATGAGAGAAAGTCAAATAAGACTAGTTAATCTCAATCCGAAAATCCTAATCAACTCACTAATTGAATTAGCAAGAAATTAGAGTTAATGAAAATAATATTAACTAACAACTCTAGATCACTAATCTAAATTGGGTATTAATGACTCAAGATTGCCTAATTCCTCTTTCTAAGCCAAGAATGCTCAAAAAAGCTACTCTAACATCCTACCAAGCATTTTGTCAAACACTTGGAAGGCATAAAAAGAAAGCATGGTAAATTGCAAGGAAACATAAAATCTACAACTACCCAATGCAAGAAAAGTAAAATTCACAACTCAAATCAACAATAAAGGGAACATAAAACCTCAATTACATTAAAAGGAATCCAAATCCACAAGAGTTCATCAACATAAAAGAGGTATAAAAGGGAAATTAAAATGAAAACTAAGAGAATTAAACTACTAAAGCATGAAAATGTAATGAAAACAAGATGAGAACAATACATTGAACTTAGATCTAAGATGGAAATAAGCCTAAGAACCCTATTTCTAGAGAGAAGAGGGAGCTTCTCTCTCTAAAAACTAACTTACATGATGCTATCCTACAACTAAGTGCTCCCCCTTTGCCCAAGCTTCAATTCTGCATGAAATAGCCTCAGGAATGAGTTGGATTTGGGCCTGGGAAGCTCAGAAATCGCCCCCAGCATTTTCACTTTAATGAGGTCACGTGCGAGCTGCGACGCGTACGCATGGGTCACGCGTACGTGTCGCCATGCGACTTCATCTTCACGCGTGCGCGTCGATGTATGCACTCTAAATCCTTGATTTTCCATGAATTCTCCACTTTGCATGCTTTTCTCTTCACTCCTTTGATCCATTCCTAACACTTTTCAACCTGAATTCACTGAGAAACACATCAAGGCATCTAGTGAAATCAAAGGTGAATTAAAATTAACAAATTAGAGGCTTAAAAGGCATGTTTTTACACTTAAGCACAAATTAAGGGAGAATTACAAAACCATGCTATTTTATTGAATAAATGTGAGAAAAGATGATAAAATCCCCTAAAATTAACACAAGATAAACCACAAAATTGGGGTTTATCAAACCTTCCCACGCTTAAACCAAGCATTTCCTCATGCTAAACCAAGAAAGACAAGGAAAATGGGTATGAACATTTATTCAATGCAAACTACCTAAATGCAATCTATCTATATGAATGCAACTAAATGCAAAGCGATTCTACCTACTTGGTTAAAGATGAATCAATCTCCAAGAACATATATAAGCAAGTAGGGCTAGGATCATATGACGATTCATGAATCCTACCAATTCAAATATAAAAATTAAAGTTCAAATAGACTTGCAAGAAAAAAGTTCATGAAAGTCGGGAACAAGGAATTGAGCATCGAACCCTCACCGGAAGTGTATCCGCTCTAGTTGCTCTAGTGTATAGGGTTGATCACTCAATTCTCTTCTAATCATGCTTTCCAAGATTTGTTTTTCATCTAACAATCAACAATTATTCAATGCATGCGTACATATATAATGAGGACTTATTCATAGGTTGTAATGGCGCTAGGGTAAAGGTAGGGATGCATATGGTCAAGTGAGCTTGAAATTTGCATCTTTGATTAGTCTAAGGTCTCACCTAAAACATATAACAACTTATACAATTCAATGCTAACCTAACTACCCATTCTTCACTTTTCACACACTCATGCATTCTCTTTTTTATCACCACACATACGCATTGATTTTTTATTGAACTTTACTTTGGGACATTTTGTCCCCTTTTTATTGCTTTTCTTTTTTTTCTTTTTCTATTTTTTTCCTTTTTACATATATATTTTCTTTATTTTATTTTTCTCATTTATTTTCAAACTAAAATATATATATATATATATATATATATATATATATATAAGAATATCAATGCATATGGTTTAACATTCAATGCATGAGTATGTACCTAATTCCCAACATTTTCAATAAAAATACAAAATACATTTTTACCTCAACCAATGTCCCAAGTTTCCCATACCCAAATGATACACACTCTCACTGGCCTAAGCTAATCAAAGATCCAAATTAAAGGACGTTTATTGTTTTTCACTTACGGGTAGTGATGTGCTAACATTAAGAACAAAAGGGATTAAATAGGCTCAAAATTGACTAACAATGGTTGATGAAAGGTAGGCTATTTGGGTAAGTGAGATAAATGAGATGATAGCCTCAATCATATAAATGCATGTATACATGGAATAATGGACATAAAGAATCAAACAAATCAAAGATTACAATCATAGAAAGAGAATAATACACACAAGAATGAAAATAAATGGTTATAAGATGTAACCACGCAATTGGGCTCAAAACTCACATGCTTGTGTTCTTAGCTCAAAAATCATGTTCCAAAATAAATTCTTCAAGCAAGTTCAACAAAAAAATTTTTCAAATTGGTAGGATGCCCTAAAAACGGTTTCTTAGAAAAGAAATCATCACCCTAACCAAGTAGTTGATGAGCGGATAATTTATACGCTTTTTGGCATTGTTTTTAGTATGTTTTTAGTAGGATCTAGTTACTTTTAGGGATGTTTTCATTAGTTTTTATGTTAAATTCACATTTCTGGACTTTACTATGAGTTTGTGTGTTTTTCTGTGATTTCAGGTATTTTCTGGCTGAAATTGAGGGACTTGAGCAAAAATCAGATTCAGAGGTTGAAGAAGGACTGCTGATGCTATTGGATTCTGACCTCCTTGCACTCAAAATGGATTTTCTGGAGCTACAAAACTCAAAATGGCGCGGTTCCAATTGCGTTGGAAAGTAGATATCTAGGGCTTTCCAGCAATATATAATAGTTTATACTTTGGCCAAGTTTAGATGACGCAAAAGGGCGTTGAACGCCATTTCTACGCTGCAGTCTGGAGTTAAACGCCAGAAACACGTCACGAACCAGAGTTGAACGCCAGAAAAATGTTACAACCTGGCGTTCAACTCCAGAAAGAGCCTCTGCACGTGTAACATTCAAGCTCAGCCCAAGCACACACCAAGTGGGCCCCAGAAGTGAATTTATGCATCAATTACTTACTTCTGTAAACCCTAGTAACTAGTTTAGTATAAATAGGACTTTTTACTATTGTATTAGACATCTTATGATTTTTAGTTCATCTTTGGATCATATTGATCACGTTTTGGGGGCTGGCCTCTCGGCCATGCTGAACCTTTCACTTATGTATTTTCAAACGGTAGAGTTTCTGCACTCCATAGATTAAGGTGTGGAGCTCTGCTGTTCCTCATGAATTAATGCAAAGTACTACTATTTTTCTATTCAATTCAACTTATTCCGCTTCTAAGATATTCATTCGCACTTCAACATGAATGTGATGAACGTGACAATCATCATCATTCCCCCACGAATGCGTGCCTGACAACCACTTCCGTTCCACCTTAGATTGGATGATTATCTCTAGGATCTCTTAATCAGAATCTTCGTGGTATAAGCTAGATTGATGGCGGCATTCATGAGAATCTGGAAAGTCTAAACCTTGTCTATGGTATTCTGAGTAGGATTCAGGGATTGAATGACTGTGACGAGCTTCAAACTCGCGAGTGCTGGGCGTAGTGACAGACGCAAAAGGAGGGTGAATCCTATTTCAGTATGATCGAGAACCTCAGATGATTAGTCATGCCGTGACAGAGCATTTGGACCATTTTCACAAGAGGATAGGATGCAGCCATTGACCACGGTGATGCCTCCAGATGATTAGCCATGTAGTGACAGCGCATCGGACCATTTTCACAGAGAGGATGAAAAGTAGCCATTGACAATGGTGATGTCCTTACATAAAGCCAGCCATGGAAAGGAGTAGGACTAATTGGATGAAGACAGCGGGAAAGCAGAGATTAAGAGGAACGAAAGCATCTCCATACATTTATCTGAAATTCTCACCAATGAATTACATAAGTGTTTCTATCTTTATTTACTATTTATTTATTATTAATTTTCGAAAATACTATAACCATTTGATATCCGCCTGACTGAGATTTACAAGGTGACCATAGCTTGCTTCAAGCCGACAATCTCCGTGGGATCGACCCTTACTCACGTAAGGTTTATTACTTGGACGACCCAGTGCACTTGCTGGTTAGTTGTATCGAAGTTGTGAATGAAAAACGATTTATTAAGACGTGCGTACAGAGTTTTTGGCGCTGTTTCCTGAGATCACAATTTCGTGCACCAAGTTTTTGGTGCCGTTGCCGGGGATTGTTCGAGTTTGGACAACTGACAGTTCATCTTGTTGCTCAGATTAGGTAATTTTCTTTTTGTTTTATTTTCAAAAAATTTTTTCAAAAATCTTTCAAAAATTTCTCATCTGTTTTCGAAAATTATTCTAAAACTTTTTAAGAATGAATTCTAGTGTTTCATGAAGCATGTTGAAGCCTGACTGGCTGTAAAGCCATGTCTAAATTCATTTGGACTGGGGCTTCCAACCCAACATTATCAAGAGCAAGCTAGTTGTTGCTAATCCACCTGCTGCTGTTCCAGATCCAAAAGATTTACATGCTAAAGCTTGACTGGCTATTAAGCCATGTCTAACCCTCAGATTGGAGCTTTAGAATAAGAGTGCAAGATTCCTGGAATTCATATTAAAAATTTTGGAATCCTTATTTTTCTTTTTCACACTAATTTTCGAAAAATATAAAATAAAAATACAAAAAAATCACAAGATCATAAAAAATCAAAAATATTTTGTGTTTCTTGTTGTTTGAGTCTTGAGTCAATTTCAAGTTTGGTGTCAACTGCATTTTTTCTAAAAATTCTCTGCATTTTTCGAAAATTCATGCATTCATAGTGTTCTTCATGATCTTCAAGTTATTCTTGATAAACCTTCTTGATTGATCTTCATATTATATTGTTTTGTGTTGTATGGTCTTTTTCATATGCATTCTTGAATTCTTAGTGTCTAAGCATTAAAGATTTCTAAGTTTGGTGTCTTGCATGTTTTCTTTGCATAAAAAAATTTTTCAAAAATAAGTTCTTGATGTTCATCATGATCTTCAAAGTGTTCTTGGTGTTCATCTTGACATTCATAGCATTCTTGCATGCATTCATTGTTTTGATCCAAAATTTTCATGCATTGAGTCTTTTTCATGTTTTTCTCTTTCATCATTAAAAATTCAAAAATAAAAAAAAATATCTTTCCGTTTATTTTCTCATAAATTTCGAAAATTTGGATTGACTTTTTCAAAAAATTTTAAAATTCAATTGTTTCTTATGAGTCAAATCAAATTTTCAATTTAAAAATCTTATCTTTTTCAAAATCTTTTTCAAAAATCAAATCTTTTTCATTTTTCTTATTTATTTTCGAAAATTTTAAAAAAATATTTTTTCAAAAATCTTTTCTTAATTTTATCTTATAATTTTCGAAAATATTCTCATTAATTAATGTTTTGATTCAAAAATTTCAAGTTTGTTACTTGCTTGTTAAGAAAGATTCAAACTTTAAGTTCTAGAATCATATCTTGTAATTATTTGTGAGTCAAGTTATTAATTATGATTTTAAAAATCAAATCTTTTTCAAAACTAATTCTAATCATATCTTCCTATCATATCTTTTTTTAAAAAATCATATCTTTTTCAAAAATTTGATTTTAAAATATCCTTTCTAACTTCTTATCTTCTTATCTTTTCAAAATTGATTTTTAAATTTGTTTCAACTAACTAACTAACTTTTTGTTTGTTTCTTATCTTTTTCAAAACTACCTAACTAACCATCTCTCTCTAATTTTCGAAAATATCTCCCTCTTTTTCAAAAATTCTTTTTAATTAACTAATTGTTTCAAAATTTAATTTTAATTTATTTCTTCTTCTAATTGTCGAAAATTCTCTTTCTCTCTTATCTCCTTCTATTTATTTATTCATCTACTAACACTTCTCTTCATCTCACATCTCTGCTCTCCTCACCCTTGTGTTTCTTTCCTTACATTACATTCTTTTCTTCTTCTTTTCTTCTATTCACACAGGGACCTCTATACTGTGGTAAAAAGGATCCCTATTATTATTTTTCTGTTCCCTCTTTTTCATATGAGCAGGAGCAAGGACAAGAATATTCTTGTTGAAGCAGATCCAGAACCTGAAAGGACTCTGAAGAGGAAACTAAGAGAAGCTAAATTACAACAATCCAGCAAGCACCTTTCAGAAATTTTCAAACAAGAAGAGGAGATGGCAGCCGAAAATAATAATAATGCAAGGAGGATGCTTGGTGACTTTACTGCACCTAATTCCAATTTACATGGAAGAAGCATCTCCATCCCTACCATTGGAGCAAACAACTTTGAGCTGAAACCTCAATTAGTTTCTCTGATGCAGCAGAACTGCAAGTTCCATGGACTTCCATCTGAAGATCCTTTTCAGTTCTTAACTGAATTTTTGCAAATCTGTGATACTGTTAAGACTAATGGAGTAGATCCTGAAGTCTACAGGCTCATGCTTTTCCCTTTTGCTGTAAGAGACAGAGCTAGAGTGTGGTTGGACTCTCAACCCAAAGATAGCCTAAACTCTTGGGATAAGCTAGTCAAGGCTTTCTTAGCCAAGTTCTTTCCTCCTCAAAAGCTGAGCAAGCTTAGAGTGGATGTTCAAACCTTCAGACAGAAAGAAGGTGAATCCCTCTATGAAGCTTGGGAGAGATACAAGTAACTGATCAAAAAGTGTCCTTCTGACATGCTTTCAGAATGGACCATCCTGGATATATTCTATGATGGTCTGTCTGAATTGGCTAAGATATCATTGGATACTTCTGCAGGTGGATCCATTCACCTAAAGAAAACGCCTGCAGAAGCTCAAGAACTCATTAACATGGTTGCTAATAACCAGTTCATGTACACTTCTGAGAGGAACCCTGTGAGTAATGGGACGCCTCAGAAGAAGGGAATTCTTGAAATTGATACTCTGAATGCCATATTGGCCCAGAATAAAATATTGACTCAACAAGTCAATATGATTTCTCAGAGTCTGAATGGAATGCAAGCTGCATCCAACAGTACTCAAGAGGCATCTTCTGAAGAAGAAGCTTATGATCCTGAGAACCCTGCAATAGCAGAGGTAAATTACATGGGTGAACCCTATGGAAACACCTATAACCCCTCATGGAGAAATCACCCAAATCTCTTATGGAAGAATCAACAAAAGCCTCAACAAGGCTTTAATAGTAGTGGAAGAAACAGGTTTAGCAATAGCAAGCCTTTTCCATCATCCACTCAGTAACAGACAGAGAACTCTGAACAAAATACCTCTAATTTAGCAAACTTAGTCTCTGATCTATCTAAGGCCACTCTGAGTTTCATGAATGAAACCAGGTCCTCCATTAGAAATTTGGAGGCACAAGTGGGCCAGCTGAGTAAGAAGATCACTGAAACCCCTCCTAGTGCTCTCCCAAGCAATACAGAAGAAAATCCAAAAGGATAGTGCAAGGCCATTGATATAACCATCATGGCCAAATCCAAGGAGGAAGGGGAGGACGTGAATCCCAAGGAGGAAGACCTCCTGGGACGTCCAGTGATCAATAAGAAGCTTCCCTCTGAGGAACCAAAGGAATCTGAGACTCATCTAGAGACCATAGAGATTCCATTGAACCTCCTTATGACATTCATGAGTTCTGATGAGTATTCCTCTTTTGAAGAGAATGAGGATGTTACTGAAGAGCAAGTTGCCAAGTTCCTTGGTGCAATCATGAAGCTGAATGCCAATTTATTTGGTAATGAAACTTGGGGAGATGAACCTCCCCTGTTCACCAATGAATTAAATGCATTGGATCAACTGAGATTGCCTCAAAAGAAACAGAATCTGGAAAGTTCCTAATACCTTGTACCATAGGCACCATGACCTTTGAGAAGGCTCTATGTGACCTGGGGTCAGGAATAAACCTCATGCCACTCTCTGTAATGGAGAAATTGGGAATTTTTGAGGTACAAGCTGCTAAAATCTCATTAGAGATGGCAGACAATTCCAGAAAACAGGCTTATGGACAAGTAGAGGACATGTTAGTAAAGGTTGTAGGCCTTTACATCCTTGCTGATTTCATAATCCTAGATACTGGGAAGGATGAGGATGAATCCATCATCCTTGGAAGACCCTTCCTAGCCACAGCAAGAGCTGTGATTGATGTTAACAGAGGTGAACTAGTCCTTCAATTGAATGAGGACTCCCTTGAGTTTAAAACTCAAGGACATCCTTCTGTAAACATGGAAAAGAGGCACAGTATGCTTCTCTCAAAACAGAGTCAACCAGAGCCCCCACAGTCAAACTCTAAGTTTGGTGTTGGGAGGCCACAACCAAACTCTAAGTTTGGTGTTGAACTCCCATATTCAAACTCTAAGTTTGGTGTTGGGGACTCTCAACAATGCTCTGAACATCTGTGAGGCTCTATGAGAGCCCACTGTCAAGCTATTGACATTAAAGAAGCGCTTGTTGGGAGGCAACCCAACTTTTATCTAATTTTAGTTTTATTGTTCTTTCATGTTTTATTAGGTTCATGATCATGTGGAGTCACAAAATAAATATAAAAATTGAAAACGGAATCAAAAACA
Organism: Arachis hypogaea; assembly: GCF_003086295.3. NCBI lineage: Eukaryota > Viridiplantae > Streptophyta > Magnoliopsida > Fabales > Fabaceae > Arachis > Arachis hypogaea. Next base: position 63,806,558 of record NC_092052.1, on the reverse strand, counting down.
GCAGAAGAAAAATCACACCCTGGAAGAGGATCTTACTGGCGTTTAAACGCCAGTAAGGAGCATCTGGCTGGCATTCAACGCCAGAACAGAGCATGTTTCTGGCGTTGAACGCCAGAAACAAGCAGCATCCTGGCGTTCAGACGCCAAAAATGCACAGTGAAGAAGAGCTGGCGCTGAACGCCAGAAACAAGCATCTGGCTGGTGTTCAACGCCAGAAATATGCTGCATCTGGGCGTTGAACGCCCAGAACAAGCATCAGTTCGGCGTTTAAACGCCAGAATTGCATGCAAAGGCATTTTACATGCCTAATTGATGCAGGGATGTAAATCCTTGACACCTCAAGATCTGTGAACCTCACAGGATCATCTCAGGATCTGTGGATCCCACAAGATCCCCACCTTCCCTCTTCATAATCCTAGTTTCTTCCACATCTTCTTCTTCATCTATTCTTTCTTCTCCTGCTCGAGGGCGAGCAACATTCTAAGTTTGGTGTGGTAAAAGCATTGCTTATTTTGCTTTTCCATAACCATTGATGGCACCTAAGGCCAGAGTAACCTCAAAAAAAACAGAAAGAGAGAGAAGAGAAAAGGGAAGACAAAAGCTTCCACCTCCAAGTCATGGGAGATGGAGAGATTCATGTAAAGAATCTATAGCTCAGTGGTAGAACATTTGACTGCAAATCAAGAGATCCCTGAGATACCTCAGGGGATACATTTTCCCCACTCAATTATTGGGAGCAACTAAGGATAGGAGCACCAAAATCACTAGGGATCAAGCAACAGAGACAAGGAAGAGACATAGAAGAGCTCAAGGACATCATTGGTTCCTCAAGAAGGAAACATCACCATCACTAAGGTGGACTCATTCCTTGTTCTTAAATTTTCTGTTTTTCATTTTCTTATGTTAAATGTTTATCTATGTTTGTGTCTTTATTACATGATCATTAGTGTCTAAGTGTCTATGCCTTAAAGTAGTGAATATGAATCCATCACCTCTCTTAAATGAAAAAATGTTTTAATTCAAAAGAACAAGAAGTACATGAGTTTTGAATTTATCCTTGAACTTATTTTAATTATATTGATGTGGTGACAATACTTTTTGTTTTCTGAATGAATGCTTGAACAGTGTATATGTCTTTTGAAGTTGTTGTTTAAGAATGTTAAATATGTTGGCTCTTGAAAGAATGATGACAAGGAGACATGTTATTTGATAATCTGAAAAATCATAAAATTGATTCTTGAAGCAAGAAAAAGCAGTGAATACAAAAGCTTGCAGAAAAAAAATTAGGCGAAAATAAAAGAAAAAAAACAGAAAAAAATATAGAAAAAGAAAAGCAAGCAGAAAAAGCCAAAAGCTCTTAAAACCAAAAGGTAAGAGCAAAAAGCCAGTAGCCCTTAAAACCAAAAGGTAAGGGTAAATAAAAGGATCCCAAGGCTTTGAGCATCAGTGGATAGGAGGGCCTAAAGGAATAAAATCCTGGCCTAAGCGGCTAAACCAAGCTGTCCCTAACCATGTGCTTGTGGCGTGAAGGTGTCAAGTGAAAACTTGAGACTGAGCGGTTAAAGTCAAGGTCCAAAGCAAAAAAAGAGTGTGCTTAAGAACCCTGGACACCTCTAATTGGGGACTTTAGCAAAGTTGAGTCACAATCTGAAAAGGTTCACCCAATTATGTGTCTGTGGCATTTATGTATCCAGTGGTAATATTGGAAAACAAAGTGCTTAGGGCCACGGCCAAGACTCATAAAGTAGCTGTGTTCAAGAATCAACATACTGAACTAGGAGAATCAATAACACTATATGAACTCTGAGTTCCTATAGATGCCAATCATTCTGAACCTCAATGGATAAAGCGAGATGCCAAAACTATTCAAGAGGCAAAAAGCTACAAGTCCCGCTCATCTGATTGGAGCTATGTTTCATTGATAGCTTGGAATTTATAGTATATTCTCTTTTGTTTATCCTATTTGATTTTCAGTTGCTTGGGGACAAGCATCAATTTAAGTTTGGTGTTGTGATGAGCGGATAATTTATACGCTTTTTGGCATTATTTTTAGTATGTTTTTAGTAGGATCTAGTTACTTTTAGGGATGTTTTCATTAGTTTTTATGTTAAATTCACATTTCTGTACTTTACTATGAGTTTATGTATTTTTCTATGATTTCAGGTATTTTCTGGCTGAAATTGAGGGACTTGAGCAAAAATCAGATTCAGAGGTTGAAGAAGGACAGCTGATGCTGTTGGATTCTGACATCCCTGCACTCAAAGTGGATTTTCTAGAGCTACAGAACTCGAAATGGCGCGCTTTCAAATGCGTTGGAAAGTAGACATCCAGGGCTTTCCAGCAATATATAATAGTCCATACTTTGGCCTAGTTTAGACGACGCAAAAGGGCGTTGAACGCCAGTTCTACGCTGTAGTCTGGAGTTAAACGCCAGAAACACGTCACGAACCAGAGTTGAACGCCAGAAAAATGTTACAACCTGGCGTTCAACTCCAGAAAGAGCCTCTGCACGAGTAACATTCAAGCTCAACCCAAGCACACACCAAGTGGGCCCCAGAAGTGAATTTATGTATTAATTACTTACTTCTGTAAACCCTAGTAACTAGTTTAGTATAAATAGGACTTTTTACTATTGTATTAGACATCTTATGATTTTTAGTTCATCTTTGGATCATATTGATCACGTTTTAGGGGCTGGCCTCTCGGCCATGCCTGAACCATTCACTTATGTATTTTCAAACGGTAGAGTGTCTGCACTCCATAGATTAAGGTGTGGAGCTCTGCTATTCCTCATGAATCAATACAAAGTACTACTATTTTTCTATTCAATTCAACTTATTCCGCTTCTAAGATATTCATTCGCACTTCAACATGAATGTGATGAACGTGACAATCATCATCATTCCCCCACGAACGCATGCCTGACAACCACTTCCGTTCCACCTTAGATTGGATGATTATCTCTTGGATCTCTTAATCAGAATCTTCGTGGTATAAGCTAGATTGATGGCGGCATTCATGAGAATCCGGAAATTCTAAACCTTGTCTGTGGTATTCTGAGTAGGATTCAGGGATTGAATGACTGTGACGAGCTTCAAACTCGCGAGTGCTGGGCATAGTGACAGACGCAAAAAGAGGGTGAATCCTATTCCAGTATGATCGAGAACCTCAGATGATTAGCCGTGCCGTGACAGAGCATTTGGACCATTTTCACAAGCGGATAGGATGCAGCCATTGACCACGGTGATGCCTCCAGATGATTAGCCATGCAGTGACAGCGCATCGGACCATTTTCACAGAGAGGATGAAAAGTAGCCATTGATAATGGTGATGTCCTTACATAAAGCCAGCCATGGAAAGGAGTAGGACTGATTAGATGAAGACAGCAGGAAAGCAGAGATTAAGAGGAACGAAAGCATCTCCATACACTTATCTGAAATTCTCACCAATGAATTACATAAGTGTTTCTATCTTTATTTACTATTTATTTATTATTAATTTTCGAAAATACTATAACCATTTGATATCCGCCTGACTGAGATTTACAAGGTGACCATAGCTTGCTTCAAGCTGACAATCTCCGTGGGATCGACCCTTACTCACGTAAGGTTTATTACTTGGACGACCCAGTGCACTTGCTGGTTAGTTGTATCGAAGTTGTGAATGAAAAACGATTTATTAAGACGTGCGTGCAGAGTTTTTGGCGCCGTTGCCTGAGATCACAATTTCGTGCACCAGTAGTCCTAACATAAAAAAGAAGTGGTAAAATATGTACAAATTCTAACTAACATGCACCCTATCATGCAATGCAACAACTAGCTAACATTAGTGTTGAAAAAGAAAATTGTTACCCATGGAGATCGGTCAGACAACCTCCCCATACTAGAAGATTGCACCGTCCTCGGTGCATGCTAAGAAGAGCAAGATGGATGGGTTGCTACAAGTGATGAGCTCTTTCAAAAGGTTGTGCGGATGAACTTGTTTGTTGCCCCATTTAGAATGCTTTTCCTTTCCCTTTTGGTGGCCATCCTAAAAGGAGAGGAAAAAGAAAGAAAGTTAAGCCCACAACAAAGATATTAAAGCAAATAGAACATAGGCGGGGCTAATGCCGAATAAGAGTAGGGTTCTCACTACATGTTAGCTACGCATGTAAGTGAGAGAACAATATAAGCAAAGGCATATCAACCCCTACTTGATGCAAGAGTAAAATCAAAGCATGAAGAGCACTCAGAAACATCAAGTTCAAACAAGAAACAGTGGGTCATGAAAGACATGCAAGTTCATATCAATGCACAAAGGATGCAAGAGTCATAAAAGATTAAGAATTGATTTAAAAGTTTGATCACCCAACAATATCAAACAAGTCAAGAAGCACCAAGATTACCCAAGAAATTCTCAACAATTGAGTAGGAGAATTCAACACCATTATTAAAATAGGAAACTTCGAAAACAAAATAAGAACAAGCTAAAAAAACAAAATTAAAATACAATGAATGAGAGTATGCAAATACAACATATAAAAAAAATGAAAAATTAAGAAAAAAGAGAAGTGGAATTTTGAAAAGAGAAAAGTAAGAAAGTAAGAAAGAAGAAGAAGGGAAGAAGAAAGAGGAAAGAAGAGGAAAGGGGAAAGAAGAAAGAAGAAAGAAAAGAAGAGAAGAAGGGAGAAAGAAAACAGGGTAGAACAGGGGAAAACAAGGCGCGGAGAGCGACGCATGATGAACGGATTTCTTGACGGTTTAGAATTCATAATAAATTCTCGTTGCAAGTATAGTTCCTAAACCAATCAATAATCCTTTCATACAAAAGATTTGTTTGTCACAAGTAACAAACCCCTAAAATCTATAAACCGAAGTATTGAACCTCGGGTCGTTCTCCCTAGGAATTTCAATGAAGTGTCTTGTTATTGGTTATGAAGTTTGTTTGGGGTTTTTGAGATTTTAGACAAGAAATATAAATGGCAATAAAAGTAAACTAATGACTATGAAAGCTCTTGGCAAGATTGTGAGAATTGGAAGTCCTATCCTTGTTATCCTCCTCAATTGTGACCACAAATTGTCCGTTGCTACCAGTTAGTTAACCTCTAATCATGGAAGAAAGTCAAATGGATGAATCAACTTGATTCCACAAGTCCTAGCTAAATCCCAAGGGAAAGACTAGCTTTAGGGGTATCCAAATCAATTAGCAACTTCTAATTGTCAATCAACAAAGGAATTAGATAACTCAAGCGTCACCAATTACTCCACCTAGGCCAAGAGGAACAAAATCTATACTAAAATCCAACCAAGCATTTCATCAAACACTTGGAAGGCACAAAAGGAAAGCAAGGTAGATTGGCAACAACAATGAAGTCTAACAACAATTATTGCAAGGAATTAATAACAACAATCCAAAGAAACACAATTATCATGAATTACCTCAAATTGAATTGAAAGAAAATAGAATGAACAAAAGTAGATCTACAAACAAAGTGAAAGGAATTATAACAAACAATAGAAGAATGATGATTGTAACAACAAAGAATTAAGAAGAAGAAGTAGAAGAAAGCATGAATTAAAACCTAGATCTAAAATCTAAACCAACTCCTAATCCTAATCCTAGAGAGAAGGGAGAGCTTCTCTCTCTAAAACTAAACTAAACTAGCCTAATGTGTGTGTGTTTTAATGTCTACATGATGCCTTCCCCTTCATTCCTTGGTCTTTTTAGCCTTTTCCCGCCAAAAACTAAGCTCCAAATGGGGCTAGAAACCCTCTAAAATCGCCAGGCACATGTTCCTCTTTAAAAATCACGTGCGGCCTTCGGCACGTACGCGCACAGCGTGCGTACGCGCCCCTGGGGTTTTTCGCAATCCGCGTGCAGGCGCATAGTGCACGCGCGCGCCCATGGGCTTTTTCAAATCTTTGGCTTTTCATGATTTCTCCACTTTGTATGCTTTCCTTTCACTCATTTGATCCCTTCCTAGCCCTTTTCAGCCTGAAATCACTAGCAAACACATCAAGGCATCTAGTGGGAATCAAAGGTGAATCAAAATTATCAAATTAAAGGTTTAAAAAGCATATTTTCATATCTAAGCACAAGTACGAAGACAATCACAAAATCATGCTATTTCATTGAATAAATGTGAGGAAAGGTTATCAAAATGCTCTGAATTCAACACAAGATAAACCCTACAAAGGGGGTTTATCAACCTCCCCACACTTAAACCAAGCATGTCCTCATGATTAAACCAAGAATGAAGCAAAGGGTATGACATTTATTCAATGCAACTAAACTATCTAAGTGCAAATTATCTAAGTGCAACTAACTATATGAATGCATGTGCTTGGTTAAAGCACATCAACTTCCAAGAGAATATATGTAAGCACAAAGGGCTCAAACAATAGAAACCAAATTCAACCCACAATTGTATTGGATTATCAAAAAGGATTTACAAACTTGCATGAATATAGATGATAGTGGTGAACACATGTAATTGAGCAATTGAACCCTCACTGGATGTGTATCCGCTCTATTCACTCAAGTGTTTTAGAGGTTGATTCACTCAATTCTCTCTTAATCATGCTTTCCAAAATTTGTTCTTCATCTAACAATCAACAACCATTCAATGTATGCATACAAATATCATGAGGTCTTTTTCAAGGGTTGTAATGGGGTTACGGTCGAGGTATGATCATGTATGGATAAGTGGACTAGAATTTGAATCTTTGATTAGTCTAGACCTTCCCACCTAACCTATATACTAACCTATACAATTAAGTACTAACCTAACTACCCATTCTTCTCACTTTTTACATACTCATGCATTTTCTTTTTTATTATAACACATATGCATTGATTTTATTGAGCTCCGCTTTGCTTTGGACATTTTGTCCCCTTTTTATTTTTTTCTTCTTTTTTTTCTTTTTTTCTATATTTTTATTATTTTTTTTCTTTTCCACATTTTCTTTTCTTTTTCTTTTGTCTTTCTCATTTGTTTTTCTCATTCGTCATTTTTTTTCTTCCTTTCAAGCTATATACAAGGACATCAATGCATAAGGTCTATACATTTAATCAATACATGAGCATGTACCCAATTCCCAAATATAAATACAAAACACTCCTTTATCCCAACCAATGTTCCCCAATCTCCCCAAACTTGAATATAAAACACTCTCACTAGCCTAAGCTAATCAAAGATCCAAATAGGGGACTTTATTGTTTTCCGCTTTAGGCTTGTAATGTGCTAAAATGAAGAATAATTGGGTTAAGCATAGGCTCAAAATTGGTTAACAATGGAGAGTAAAAGGTAGGCTATTTGGGTAAGTGAGCTAATGACATAATGGCCTCAATCATATAAATGCATGAATACAAGGAATGATTGGACATATAGAATTAAGCAATTCAAGGATCACAATCATAGTAAAAGAATAATTTCACACAAGAAGGAAAATAAGTGGTTATAAGATGTAACCACACCAATAGGCTCAAAACTCACAATCTTGTGTTCTCAGCTCAAAAACCTGATCCACAAAAGTATGAATTCAAGCAAGTTCCTCAAAAATTTTCCAATCAATTGGGGTGGTGTCCCTTTTTATAAATTCTTTGGAAAAATTCATTGTTTTAACTAAGCTTATTCTAAATGCAATGTTGTGATTAAGAAATTTTAAAATTCCTTAGTTTACCCTCTTTTCTAATCGAAACAATTTCTTTTATGCCAAAAAGGGTTTAACTAAGTTTTCAACAATTCAAAATATTTTCCAAATCACAACCACAAGGCTAAAATGAAATATATACAATAAAAGTGTGCAACAACCAAAATAAAAGTATCCATACCAGCAAATATATAAAATAATCTCAAAATAGTGCAAAATGAAGCAAAATAAGATAAACTAAGTGATAATGCCCGAAAAGTGTTCACCAAATCCACCGACGGCGACGGCGGTGACCTCCCCACACTTAAGATGAAGCATCGTCCTCGATGCTACTGATCGGGCTCGTGGTGAGGGTCAACGGTCGCATCTACCTCCTGCTAGATCTCAGACTGGGGCACTAGCTCCTCGGCATACTGCGGAGTATCCTGGGTAGCCTGTGTCTCCGGAGGTGCCTCTTGTCGAACCGGCTCCTCAACATGCTCCTTCGCGCGCTCTGCCTCATGCTCGGCCGCATGATCAGCCTCGTCAGAAGCGGGAGAGTTTGGGAGAGGGGGTAGCTCAATGCCCTGTAATACAAATACCTGGTCTATGCGATCGAGACGGCGCATGATACGACGCTCACTACGCTCCATAAAGCGAAACATGCGTTGTACTAGCAGGTATGTCGGCTCAGGTGCCGGTGGTGGTAAAGGTACTGCTGCTGGTACTGTGGAAGAAGATGGTCCTGCTGCTGCTGTGGAAGAGGAAGGTCTGGCTGCCTCTACTGCTGCTCTAGCCCAAGAGCGGCGTCTAGATGGGAGCTTCTTGTGTACCCACATACCCGACGGGATAGTAACCTCCTTGTCGTCCTCGTCTGGGGGTGGTGGTATCACGTCATCATCCCTCCATGGGGCGCCAGCCAGCTCAACCATCCTAGTGACCATGGTGGGAAATGGTAGAAGGCCACGGATGTGTGCTCGCCACATACCTCTCCTGATCAGCCGGGGGAAATATACCTCCTTCCCCTCCATGACACAGTCAATCAGAAGAAACATATCCATCGGAATCTCAAAAAAGTGTGTAGTGGGTAGGACATAGTGGGCAAATATCTTCTGCCAAGTCCTAGCCTCTCTAGATAGATAAGTAAATAACATCCCCTTGGGCTTTGTGTTGTTAGAATCCATCACCCAAGGGGCGTCCGGTGTGGCAATAACACACTTCAGCTCCTTATAATCAAAAGTCATAGCATTTATAGCTATCTCTACCTGCTGGTACGCATATGTGTCACCAGTCCGGGTGAACACTGTAACACACTCTCAATGGCATCCTCAGTCACTAAAACCTACCCACCCCGTAGGTGGAAGGACTCAAGAGTAGTGTAGAAGAGGTTGCAGTAAAACTCCTTGACCCACGAAACATTTATCCTCCCCAAATCTCTGTCAACGAACCCTAGGCCCAATTCCTGGATGCGAGCGCCTCAGGTCGTTGGGAAGAGCTAGTTTCTTTTCAATGTTCAGCTTTGTTTTCCGATAGGTGGGAAAACGAAGCTCACAGTAGAGGTTGGGAAACATGTATGTGTCAGTGGGCGGTAGCAGCTGATTTTTCTTATCCACTTCATTCAGTGGATTCTTGGCATAGTTGGCATAAGGGGACATGGCGAAGGCCTGAGATTTCTTCCTCTTTCTTGAGGTAGTAGCTTTTTCTTTCCCTTTATCGGCCATCCTGAAAGCAAATATGACATATAAGCATTTAGCCAAGTAGAGGTATAGCAAGCATGGAATTATACATTCATGAAGTGAGTTAAAAGAATGAAAACTTGGAATGCAAGTAACCACAAGCCAAAGAAGAAGATAAAATCACAAACCAAGAAATCCAACATTAAGCACATCATGCTTGTTTATTAAGTCCAATGAGCATCATACCCAAAAAAATGGTCAATAGGTTAGCTTAAGACAAAAACAAGGTTAGTAAGGTAAGACAAGTTAGAAGTTAGAAAATTTAGTTCAAAGGATAGGGGTATGATGGTCATTGTCTCAATCAAGAGAAGTTCAAAAAAAGCAACGAAAACAAGCATGCTCACAATCATGAGGAAAGTGCAGTCATTGATGATGAAATATGAAATTGCAAAAGAAGCAATTAGTTGAAAACAAGTCATCAATCAATGTCGCGTCATGAAAAATGCAAAATTGGTGTTGCAGAAGTTGAAATACACTTTGTGTAACATAAACCAAGATAGAAACCAGTTTGAGTGAAAAAGAGTTACATAAGTTGAATTCACCAATTGTTGTGAACGGATGAACCTCTTTCAAGGAATTGCAAATCAAGAGTAAATGAAAGGTTTAGACAATTCCTTGAGTTCATTCATGCAATGCGTATCACGAGAGTCAAAATGGAAACGAAAAAGCTAACCCGAGCGACCTAAGAATTGACTTGGTGGTGGTTAAGAGAAACTTAATTTCTAAAATGCCAAATTCAATTACAGGTACCAAGTTAAGACCAAAACAGTTTCTAAAAATTCGGACATCATTTCGGCAGTAAATTGGACGTTCCCCGATAGCAAATAGCGTCCAAAAATAGTCATATCAATCCAAAAAGTAACAAGTATGATAAAGCATGGATTGTATATAACTAGGCAATAGCAAACACTGTCAAAGAATGAAAAGCAGCAAGAGAGCATGGGAAAGTGGCACAACATGACATAAGCAACACCACTCAACAAGCAATCAATTTGTACTCAATCAGGTAAACAGGAACGACGCAATTATCAGGCCTAGAATCCTCTAACCATAACCTAACTACCTAACCGCAATTATTGCTATCTATCCTAACATGCAGATTATTCAACTAACTAACTAAAACTAATTAACAAAACTAATAAAAGCAGTAAAGAAAATAGAGCAATGGTTCAGGCTATGAAACCTGAGAGCAGAGGTGCAGAGCAGAATAGGATGGCACTAGAGAAAGGAAATGGGTGGAGGAGCGCCACCCAAGAGTGGTGGCAGCAGCGAACTCACGGCGGCGGGTAGTGGTGATGGGAGGAGACAGAGAGGAAACAGAGCAGGGGCGAAGTGAACCAGGGGGTAGAGCAGAAGCAAGAATGGAAATGGAGGAATGGGAGGGATGGGAATGGGTTGATGGCTGAGGGCTTGCCAGCAACAATGGTCATCGCGGCGGTTGATGGTGGTCGCGGGGCTGAAGCAGGGCAGAGGGGTGAGATGGTGAGAGAAGGGAAAATGAGAGGGCGAGGGAGAAGGAACGAGCGAGAGAGGAAGAGATGGGGGAAGACAGAGAGGGGGGCGACGGCAAGGTGGTGCGGCTAGCGCGGTGGTTGCGGTTGCAGGGCTGGTGGGTTGAGGGGGTGAAGAAGAGAGAATGTTGGGAAGGGGGTGGGTGAAGTGCGCGACTGCGCTGATCTTCTCGCGTAGTTAGGGCTTAGTAAATTTGAACTCACACGTGCACGCACCGTGCGCGTCCGCGCGGATGGATGAAAGTAGGGATGGACGCGGCAGCGTCTTGTGCGTGTTAGCGTGGGTGGGAAAATGAGTGAGTGGTGTGGAAGCGGCAAGTGCGCATTCGCGCAGATGAGGGATATGAGCATGGGCGCGGACGCGTACAGTGTGCATCCGCGCAAGGTGGGTTGGGCTAAAAGCTTAATGCCAGCCCAAAGCTGGCACAAGTCTCGGGTTCTTGGCCTGGAAACTGTTTTAGCGAATTGGCGCGCACGTGGCATGTGCGCGGGTGCGCGCATTTGCAAAATGTGGATATCGACGCGTATGCGCGCAGTGCGCGCACGCGTACACGCGGTTGTGCCATTGGCCCGGTGTTGGCGCGAGAGTGGCCCAACTCTCTGGAAAGAGTATGGGTCTGCATATGTGTCTGGACGCGCACGCGCACAGCGTGCGTACGCGTCCTTGACCCCCTTTTTTTTCAGAAATGGCAAAAAGAGCTCAAAATCCTCCTAACACTACCTACAGCTCAAAATTAACTCCAAAAATACAAAATAACAAAGAATCTTTTGGCTTTTTGGGAATTTTCAAATATAAGCAAGGGTTACTTGCCCCACAAGCTACCTACAACCAATTTATTGAACCAAGTATATGGAAAGAAAACTACCTACAATGGTAACTCAATTCACTTATTAATCAAAAATTGCAAGAGGGTGGAAAGAGTTTACCATGGTGGGGTGTCTCCCACCTAGCACTTTTAGTTTAAGTCCTTAAGTTAGACATTTGGGAGGCTCTTGTCATGGTGGCTTATGCTTGTACTCATCCTTGAATCTCCAAGGATCTTTGCTCCTCAAATGGCTGGCATAAGTTCCAACCATCTTCACCAAGTTGGGATAGAGTTCCACGCAAGATATGAGCTCCCATAGTTGGTCTTCATGCTTCGATCTAAGATCCCATATCTTATTTTCGCACCCGTCTTCGAGTTGATCTACATGAATTTTTCATTTGGGTGGTTGACAAATAGAATTCTCTTTAGCATACCAAGTCATCTTCATAGACCTATGTAAAGCAGCATTCATCCAATCATGGTCCCTATACTTTAAAGCTTTGACCTCAATGAGCCTAATTCCAAACTTCCAACCACTAGACAACTCCTTTTTACTCTTAGTTCCACAAAGAGCTCTAAGTTGTCCATCTGTTTCAATCAAGTCATATTCAAGCGAGAAAGTGAAGCTTAAGGGTAAGGATTTTGCCCACTTGAATAGTGTGTTGGATGGTGACTTAGGGAGGGAAACCTCCCCACACTTAGACAATGCAAGGTTGACTTCTTGATGCTCTTCTTTGGGGATTTCCACCTCTTGACAACTTCTTTCATCTTCTTCATGCTTGTTGACTTCTTCCAATTCCTCATCATCATCAATCGAATCAAACTTGGGAGGTTGTGTGAAATCTACTTCCATATCAACTTCACTTTTGATGGAAGAGTCTTCAATGAGATTACCAACATCATTTGGTGTTGAGTTGTCTTCAATAGCTTCAATTTCATGTCCCATGAAAGAGGATTCAATTATTGATAAGAAATCCTTGATGATTGAATCCATCTCTTGATCAACCCTTTCATATTCTTCAATCTTGATATGCTCCGGAGGTTGTTGAGACTTCCATGGTGGTTCCGCATCTCCTAGATCTTCAACCACTTCTTCCTTTTCTTCAATGACCATAGGCTTCTCCAATTGTTCCAATACAAAGCTCGACTCTTCCTTCATTTCCACCGGATTTTTCAATTTTTCTTTCATGCTTTGCTCTTCCTTTGGCTTTTCACATGTGGCCACGGAAGCACCTTGAGTATTTAAACATTGGTAGGCCAGAGTGTGCACTACCTTAGTCAAATTAGTCACAAACTCTAGTGTGTTCATTTGCATATCCGCTTGGCCTTGAAGTAGCAAAGTAAGAGAATCATCTATTGGGGCTTGGGGTGGATAGGAAGGTTCATTATTTGGGAGAAAAGATTCAAAATGAGAAGGTGATTCTTCTTGGTAAGGGTAAGGAGATGGTGTGCATTGAGGTGGTTCTTGGTAATAATCTTGATAGGGTTGTGGTGGTTCTAAAGGTTCTTGCTCATAATGGTCATAAGAATATGGTATGGGTGGTTGGTCATATGATGGATATGGATCATAGGAAGATGCTTGGTATGGAAAGGCTTGTGAGTATGGTTGAGGTTCATGTTGAGGATAAGAATCATAGGCATATGATGGTGGTAATTGATTGACATATAAAGATTCACCATAGCTATTGAATTGACATGCATTAGGATGGTGATTATACCTATAAGTATCCAGAGGTTGTTGCCAATAGGAGTGATCAATTCCTTGAGGCTCCTTCCATCTTTGTTGGTTTCATCCATAATGAGTGTCATCATTGAAGTTCACATTTCCTACAACACAATTAGGACCAAACTCATAGCCAAAGTGAGAATTCATGGTGACAAGAGAAAATATGAAACAAAAACTAACTAGAAATAACGAAACAAAATCCTACAAATAGCAAAGCTATTTACAATATTCACATATATACAATAACCAATAACATAACACCATTGCAATTCCCCGGCAACGACGCCATTTTGATGAAGGGATTTCTTGACGATTTAGAATTCATAATAAATTCTCGTTGCAAGTACAGTTCCTAAACCAATCAATAATCCTTTCATACAAAAGATTTATTTGTCACAAGTAACAAACCCCTAAAATCTATAAACCGAAGTATTGAACCTCGGGTCGTTCTCCCTAGGAATTGCAATGAAGTGTCTTGTTATTGGTTATAAAGTATGTATAGGTTTTTGAGATTTTAGACAAGAAATATAAATGGCAATAAAAGTAAACTAATGACTATAAAAGCTCTTGGAAAGATTGTGAGAATTGGAAGTCCTATCCTTGTTATCCTCCTCAATTGTGACCAAAAATTGTCCGTTGCTACCACTTAGTTAACCTCTAATCAAGGAGGAAAGTCAAATGGATGAATCAACTTGATTCCACAAGTCCTAGCCAACTCCCAAGGGAAAGACTAGCTTTAGTGGTATCCAAATCAATTAGCAACTTCTAATTGTCAATCAACAAAGGAATTAGATAACTCAAGCGTCACCAATTACTCCACCTAGGCCAAGAGGAACAAAATCTATACTAAAATCCAACCAAGCATTTCATCAAATACTTGGAAGGCATAAAAGGAAAGCAAGGTAGATTGGCAACAACAATGAAGTCTAACATCAATTATTGCAAGGAATTAATAACAACAATCAAAAGAAACACAATTATCATGAATTACCTCAAATTGAATTGAAAGAAAATAGAATGAACAAAAGTAGATCTACAAACAAAGTGAAAGGAATTATAACAAACAATAGAAGAATGATGATTGTAACAACAAAGAATTAAGAAGAAGAAGTAGAAGAAAGCATGAATTAAAACCTGGATCTAAAATCTAAACCTACTCCTAATCCTAATCCTAGAGAGAAGGGAGAGCTTCTCTCTCTAAAACTAAACTAAACTAGCCTAATGTGTGTGTGTTTTAATGTCTACATGATGCCTTCTCCTTCATTCCTTGGTCTTTTTAGCCTTTTCCCACCAAAAACTAAGCTCCAAATGGGGCTAGAAACCCTCCAAAATCGCTAGGCACGTGTTCCTCTTTAAAAATCACGTGCGGCCTTCGGCGCGTACGCGCACAGCGTGCGTATGTGCCCCTGGGGTTTTTCGCAATCCGCACGTAGGCGCATAGTACGTGTGCACGCGCCCATGGGCTTTTTCAAATCTTTGGCTTTTCATGATTTCTCCACTTTGTATGCTTTCCTTTCACTCCTTTGATCCCTTCCTAGCCCTTTTCAACCTGAAGTCACTAGCAAACACATCAAGGTATCTAGTGGGAATCAAAGGTGAATCAAAATTATCAAATTAAAGGTTTAAAAAGCATATTTTCACATCTAAGCACAAGTACGGAGACAATCACAAATCATGCTATTTCATTGAATAAATTTGAGGAAAGGTTATCAAAATGCTCTGAATTCAACACAAGATAAACCCTACAAAGGGGGTTTATCAACGCATAAGCGTCGCTCACGCGTGCGTGTGGAAGGTAGGAGAGACAAGTGACGCGTGGAACGCAGAAAGTCCAAGTGACGCGTAAGCATCACCCATGCATACGCGTGGGTCTAGATTGTGCTATTCGCACAAATCCTGCACCACTCCAGCACAACTCTCGGGTTTTTGTTCTGGGAGTCCCAATATGGCATACGACGCGTACGCGTCGGCCACGCTTACGCATGGCTCGCCACCACTTTTTTTTTACACATAAAAACAGAAACAGGGCACTCTCCTATTCTACAAGCATTCCAAAACAATCAAAATTCAAATTTAATAACAAATATTTTGATTTTTGAAAAATTTTCAAATACAAAACAAACAAAACTTACCCTACATGTAAAACACTACTCAACAACAACTAACCTACAACTTAAGGCACAAATCTAATCAAACACTAATAACCGAAACATTAAAAAAGAGTATGCAAAGAAGAAAAACTACCTAACAATGGCAACCCAATTCATCCATTGATTATATATACAAGAGAATGGAAAGAGTTTACCATGGTGGGGTGTCTCTCACCTAGCACTTTTAGTTTAAGTCCTTAAGTCGGACATTTGGGAGGCTCCTTGTCAGGGTGGCTTGTGCTTGAATTCTTCTTGGAACTCCCACCAATGCTTGGTTCTCCATTGTGCTCCAAGGTTTCCAATGAGTTGCACTAAGTCTTGATGGAGTCCTTCACAAGCTTGGAGCTCCCAAAGTTGATCCTCATATTGTAGTCCAAGATCCCAAACCTTATTTTCACACCCATCTTCTAATTGATTATCATGGTTCCACTTGGGTGGTTTAGCCTTGGAATTCTCAAAGAAGCCTCCAAACAACTTCTTAGACCCATACAATTTAGCTCCACACTAGACCTTTCAATCAAACTTTGAACATGCCATAATGAACCTAGGATGATGTTTCCAACCACTAACCATCTCCCTCTTACTCTTCAATCCACAAATATTTCTAAGTTGACCATCCGTCTCAAGTAAACCATATTCAAGTGGGATAATAAAGCATAGAGATGAGAGATTTACCCACTTGAATGAAAGAATGGATGGTGATGGATTGGGGAGAGGTATCTCCAATGTCCTTGCAAGCTCTACTCCCTTATGTTCTTCTTTGACAACTTCCACCTCCTTGTAAGCTTCTTCAATTTCAACCTCTTCCTCTTGATAGCTTCCTTCCAATTCAATCTCTTCTACATTGCTTACCAAGGGCATGGGAGGTGAGGCATCTTCTTCTTTAATCTCAATTTCATGTCCAATGGGAGAGGATTCAATTGTAGATAAGAATTCCTCAATGATTGAATCCATCTCTTGATCAACCTCTTCAAGATCTTCAATCATGATATGCTTTGGAGGTTGCGCACCCTCTTCAACATCAATGTCAATCTTCTTGGAAGAGGGCCCTATGATTCTACATTCACATGGACTTCCAACATCTCCTAAGTCTTCAACCACTCCTTCTATTTCAATCATCTCTACCTTCCCCTCTTGTTGCACTTCTTGATTCAACTCCTCTTCTCCACTTTGAAGCACCAAACTCACTCCCTCACTATGCTCCTTGATTGTTTTTCGAAATTCAACAATGGGAGTGCCTTGATCGCATAGGCTTAGGCGGGAGGAGACCATGTTGCGAACGGCTTCCGCCATGGTGGCAAGCACGGCTTCTATCTTCTTGAACTCCTTTTGTGTCTCATCTTGCCTTTGGAGGTAAAAGCTAATGTCTCTTTGTTGTGCTAGCTTGAAGGCATGGAGAGACTCATCCATAGGAGGTGGTGTAAGAAAGGGTTCATCGTTTGGAGAAGGGTTCATAATTGGAAGGTGGTTCATCTTGGTAAGGGTATGGAGATGGTGTATATGGAGGTGGTTCTTAGGAGTAATTGTGTTGGAATTACGGTGGCTCCATGTATTCTTCATATGACTCATAAGGTGGTTGGTATGGTGGATAAGGATTAGGGTCATACGGAGGTGTTTGGTGATAAGGGGCTTGTGAGTAAGGTGATTCAAAATTATGTTGAGGAGGTGGTTCATAGGCATATGGTGGTGGTTGTTGACAACCACAACTTGATTGTTCCATCCTTGATGCATATTGTCATTGTAGCTCCCATTTTCTACAACATAATTTGAACCCAACTCATAGCCAAAGGGATGAGAATTCATAATAGTAAAAGAGAATAAAAACAAATACTAATAAGAACTAATAAAAACTAGCTCCTAAAGCAAAAAAAAACTAACAAAAAAGCATATTAACATATATACAATAGCCAATAACATAACACCATTGCAATTCTCCGGCAACGGTGCCATTTGATTGAGAGAAAATTGTTTTGTCGGTATAGATTTTCACAAATACATTCTCATTGCAAGTATAGTTTCTAAACCAACAAACAATCCTCAATCAAAAATTTAGTTGTCACAAGTACAAACCCCAATGAAAATTAACTGAAGTATTCAAACCTCAGGTCGTCTCACAAGGAATTGCAATGAAATGATCAATTATTGGCTATGAAGATGCAAGGGGGTTTGATTTGGTAAAAGGGCAAGAAAATAAATGACAAGAAAAGTAAATCAAGTAACTAAAGAAAGCAATTAATAAAAAGAGACATTCGTGACAAAGATTGAGAATATAGGCTTTCTATCCTAGTCACTAATCATAACAATACCTAACAAGAATTTATCTTATTTCGTCATCTCTAACATGGAAGAAGGTGTGAAGTTATCTTCCATGAGAGAAAGTCAAATAAGACTAGTTAATCTCAATCCAAAAATCATAATCAATTCACTAATTGAATTAGCAAGAAATTAGAGTTAATGAAAATAATATTAACTAACAACTCTAGATCACCAATCTAAATTGGGTATTAATTACTCAAGATTGCCTAATTCCTCTTTCCAAGACAAGAATGCTCAAAAAGGCTACTCTAACATCCTACCAAGTATTTTGTCAAATACTTGGAAGGCATAAAAGGAAAGCATGGTAAATTGCAAGGAAAGATAAAATCTACAACTACCCAATGCAAGAAAGTAAAATTCACAACTTAAATCAACAATAAAGGGAACATAAAACCTCAATTACATTAAAAGGAATCCAAATCCACAAGAGTTCATCAACATAAAAGAGGCATAAAAGGGAAATTAACATGAAAAATAAGAGAATTAAACTACTCGAGCATGAAAATGTAAAGAAAACAAGATGAGAACAATACATTGAACCTAGATCTAAGATGGAAATAAGCCTAAGAACCCTAATTCTAGAGAGAAGAGGGAGCTTCTCTCTCTAGAAACTAACCTACATGATGCTATCCTACAACTAAGTGCTCCTCCTTTGCCCAAGCTTGAATTCTGCATGAATAGCCTTAGGAATGAGTTGGATTTGGGCTTGGGAAGCTCAGAAATCGTCCCCAACGTTTTCACTTTAATGAGGTCACGTGCAAGCTGCGACGCGTACGCATGGGTCACGCGTACGCGTCGCTTGGCAATTTACTTTCCACGCGTACGCGTCATGTCACGCGTACGCGTCGACATGCGACTTCATCTTCACGCATGCGCGTCTGGCATGCGTGCGCGTCAATGTATGCACTCCAAATCCTTGATTTTCCATAAATTCTCCACTTTGCATGCTTTTCTCTTCACTCCTTTGATCCATTCCTAACCCTTTTCAACCTGAATTCACTGACAAACACATCAAGGCATCTAGTAGAATCAAAGGTGAATTAAAATTAACAAACTAAAGGTCTAAAAGGCATGTTTTTACACTTAAGCACAAATTAAGGGAAAATTACAAAATCATGCTATTTTATTGAATAAATGTAAGAAAAGATGATAAAATCCCCTAAAATCAACACAAGATGAACCACAAAATTAGAGTTTATCAATAGGCTATACTTGAAACTCCTCAAATGACATACTTTTGAACTTAAATCTCGAATAAAAAGGTGTCATTATCAAAAGTAAGCTTCAGTTTATATAACATTTATCGCTTTCAGAAAATTAGTTAGTATAGCCAATGTATACATGCCAATTAGATTTCTTTACTTTTAAGACTTTTGGCCGTTCCTTATAAAAATTGAGAGTTTAGATATGAACTATTAATAATAATGTGTCAGTAATGTCCATTTCCTGAATCCTAATCTGAATTTGTGTGGTGACAAAGGAGCGCATTTGTGTAGTTGTCACGGTTATTGTGTAATTAAGCGGTTTGCTTTTCTCTTTAAAAAATTTATAGAAGAAAAAGTAAGTGGTCCAATTAGTAAAGCATGTGGTAGCAAACTAATGTTTTGTTCGTACTTGGTAAATGAAAGAGGATCCAGATTTATTGATAGGGAAAATTGTATTGTACTGTGATAAATTAAAATTTATTTTCTGCCCTTTAAAGTGTACTATATATTTGATGTAGTGATATTTTTAAGAGCAATCGTATAAATAATTTTTTTTTTTTGTCAGTGGTGGATATTGTAACGGTGAGGTAGGTAATAATAAGGAGTAGAGGAGAAAGAGAAATTGGAAAAATTGGAACCATTTCATTCTTATTGAAAAATAATTCTCCTGCATTATTCTGAAAGTGCTGGGATAAGGTGGCATTGTTAGGAATAATGGTGCATTTCCTGTTTTATACCCACCATTTCCTGTTTCCCAATATTTTATTGGGTCGGCTGTGCCATAGTTTAGCTTTAACTAGTGATTTTTATTGATCATCTTGTGGTTTAAATTAGATTTGTCATTTTACCATAAGCTTCTGCATATCTTTTTCTAAGTATGTTCACATGCTTCTTTTTCAGGTTTGTTGCATCAGCCCGTCAATTGGCTAAAGCCTTGGAAGTTCCATTAGTAAATGATTTAGGATGTACAAAGAGATATGTGCGCTGCCTACAGCTATTTATCCATTTCCAATCATTACTCACCTTACTTTTCCAGTAAATAATGTTTTAACAATGTTTCAGATGGTGCACTTTTGAAACAGGCTTTAGATTATTGCTTTGATTCTAAGTTGTGATCTTTCTCCTTCAACCATTAGATGAAAATTATTTTTATTTCACTTTGAAGAGAACCCATTTCTGCAACTTCATTCCAAAATCCTATGGACAAAATGCAACAGCTATAAGCCTTCATGAATGTCTTAGTTGGATCAACAAAGGCAGCTTCTTAGTCTAATATAGTATCTAAAGATTAGCCCAATGAAATTTAGCCCTTTTTTTTTTTTTTGCGCTAATTTTAACTCTCATATGGCTTACACAATTAAATTCATATCAAACTATTTTTTTGCTAAAGAGTTTTCTCAGAAAATTATTTAGGCATTAAGTTAATTTATAGATTTCTTACATTTTAATTATTTATGTATATTTATCCGCTAAACTTTCGACATATGTAATTGATTCTTGATGCTATATATAAACTTTCAGCATATTTCGATTTACTTATTTGCCTTAAAAAATTATTATCATAGTTTTCGAAAAAACTTGTATTTAATTTTTATGTAAATAAATGTTGAGTACATAAAAAATTAGAAGAGTCATTGCTATTTTTTTTTTTTTTTGAATTATCCAAAACTATTTTTTTTTATTTGGCCACCGATGATCTTCCCCTGCCCTCAGCCTCTCACATTCTGTATCTCTCTGTTCACTTTGGGCATTTTCAATTTTTTGATGGCCTAGTTCTCTAACATGACCAGAATTTTGGGTTTTACAACTAACAAAATTCATGCTCTTCTTGTTCAAGCCCAATTTTCTTTTAAATGGATGCTTACGAGTTAGATGCTCATCTTTTTCCTTTGAACCACTAACTGTCACAAAACAGGAATCTCATTTCTCCTTAGTTTAATGTTAATTTCTGTGTAATTTTTTTTATCGTGTAGGAAAAAATTAATTCGCATATACACAATTACTTGAGAAGGAAAAATTCATAAAGCCACTATTACTGCGACGAAATTATCATTTGAAAGAGATAATTATAATTTTTTATAGTTTCTTTTAGAATACTATTTAATCATTTGTTTAATATCTAATTTGCACATACAAGAATAATTTTCTTGCCTTTAGAATATATGTAGATTTTTAATGAATAGATTTTTTAAAATCCCTATTTATAATCCCTCTTAGTCATGTCAATCGATAAGTCAATAGCATTAGTGATAGGTGGAAGGATAGAGAACTTTGTAGGAAGAAATAAAATTCTATATTAAAATATATATCAATATATGTCTTTTTCTTGCATTTTTTTGTGCTCATAATAATTATATTTTTATTGTAGGAATTGGATTAAGAGAGTGAGATTCCATCACCAAAAGAGTTAGGAAGTAGGTCTTCTGCAGCAAGCGACAAGAAACCATGACCTTGCATGATAAAGATTTTATGTATTAAGGATTATATGTTAAGACGTATTATTAAAAAATGTTACTTTGATACTTTGTTTTTGGATTATGACATTTCAATTATGACTTGGATTATGACTTTTGGATCATGTATGAATTAAAAATTATCTTATGATGTTTGATTCATGGCTATGCCTTTTGGTTATTATGTGATTTTTAAGTGACTTTCGAAAATATCACTTTAAATTGGTGATTTTAATCTTATTTTAAAAAGTATAAAATTGTTATCATAATTAGGTACAAATGGCGGTTAGAAACCTTCATTTTAAATGAAAATGATGCCATTATATTTTGGTGAAAACGGCAGTTAGAAACTGCCATTTTAAACACAAAAGATGTCATTATATCCTGGTAAAAATAGTAAAAATGGCGGTTATAATGATAAAAACGGCGGTTATAGCCGCCATTTTAAACAATTCAAAAACCGCCATTTTATGCGGAAATAATGGCAGTTATAAACTGCTATTTTAATCCTCAAAAAACCGACGTATCATACATAAATAATTGTGGCGGTTTTTTTGAAAACCGCTGTAATAACCAAAATGGCGCCCAGAATACTAGCGTTTCTTGGAGGCGCCGTTTTTTGTAATAATGGCGGTTAGAACCACCGTAATTTTAAAAAAAAAAAAAACGCCATTTTAAATTTTTTTTTTTTTTGGTAGTGGGTATTGTTTATAATATATATTTAATTCACGTTCTAAAAATTTGAGTGTATATCATGTTTGATAATAACTTGTGATGCTCACTCCTAAAATCTTGGTACCTTTTGTTCAATTAAAGTTAAAATGAAGCCACTTGAAACTATCCTTCTTGCTTGATTGCCGACTAATAAATCAATTTTGGTACTTGTCAGGCATGGCTACAATAACTAATGTAGGCCAAGTAAATACAGCTGCGTAGGATATCAAAACTATTTGTTTAATGTGACTATGAATAATATTCAATAGTCCATTGAAGTGTGATCTAATAAAGTTACTTTAGTGCATTGATAAATGCTCTCTATGAACTTGATTCATTTGAACTTTTTCTAGCGAATATAAATAATGCTTTGGTTACTAAGATCCTTAATATTTGCAGGGTGAAGCAGGTTTTCAAGACATGTTAGAATGTGTGAAAACCCTTGCCAAGTTATGTATTTTTATTAAACAGATTTCTTTCATGATTGATTTGTTTGATAATAGTTTAATTTATTACTTATTCCTTCTATTTTATCCTTCTAATATGATTGTGTTTTTTGGTTTAATTTGGTTTTTGTGTCGAATTGAGCTTATGTGTGGAATCAATAGTATTTGCATTAACACGATGCCCACTGGGGAGTATATCAGATTTAACTGCAAATTTATGCTCAAAAGGAATTGCAGGGAAAAGTCTCACTGCTTCACACAAAACTCCATGCAGGTAAACTAGCTTGTTAAGATTTTCTAACCTTGAAGTGATGAGCCAGTATTCTTCTTTGGTTATAAAGTTTGCTCTGATTTCTTCAAGGATCTTGGTTTCAACAACAAGGTCGGTTGAAACTAGCCAGAAAAACCAACTGAGACTTAAACTAATTGTATCGATCTCTTCCAGCTGCTAACAGAGTCAATGCATTGTTACTTAAATTATGTATGTCTCTATATTTTATGTCAATGCATTGTTACTTAATCACTCTCGTTGCTGAGGCTGTGCAAAAATTCAAGGTACCAGATCGGCTCTTGGAGGTTCAGAAGCTCGATAGCGTTGACATCGGAGGAGCTATTCATGCTACTATGAAATTACTTGTCAACAGGGTTTGATTTGTAAAGAACCGGCAGGTGGAAAGGCCAAGAAGGAAAAGCTAAGACAAATGAGATGGAATGAACCTTATATTAGCTATTATAAAAAGGTCGTTAAATAGTTTCAGTACTATTTCACTATCTCGCCGCTATTATCACCCTCAATCTATTCGAATGAGGACTATAACGATGATGAAGGTGAAAATGACACTGAGAATTATGGCTAATATTTTTAGTATATTTAAATGATACACCAAAAATTATAATTGATGTATCAATACACTAGTTTTTACGTTTTGAATTAACTTGCTTGTTTATAGTATTTTTTTTTCTAATTTGATAATATGATAAATTTGTTTATTTTTTGAAATATTATGAATATTCTAAAACAAGTTAGATAAAAATTGGTTAAAAATTTGTCTTGATTAAATTTATATGTATTTTGTATGAAAATAGGTTTATTTTTCAATAGAAAAATTAAAAAATATTCTGCTTTACCATAATAATGAATTCACAAACAGAAAATTTGTCTGTATGAAAAGTTGTAAATACTTTTTTAGACTCTAATTATCGATAAAAAATTTGTCAAAAAATTTGACGCTAGTTACCAACAGAAAATTTGTCCAAAAATGTTGACGTTTATAGTAAAACGGATGGGACGATTACTAAAAAAAAATCTATTGGTGACAGAAAAATTTATCGGTAAATTACTGACTGAAAAAATCTGTCAATAAATAATTTTTAACGAATCTTTTACTGATGGACAAAATCTATCGATAACTAAAAATTTGTCTTATAAAAATCAAAATTATCTATAAAACAATTTTCTATTAGTACATAAGAAGTAGAGACGATGCAACACATTGCTTACTCAGACGACGTGGAGTAATGAGGCGACGGGGCGCGGCGTGGTGCTTCTTCATCATCAGAAACGCATGGTGCAGGAGAACAGATGCGCGGCACGGCTGTGAGGAGAAGACGAGGTGTGGCGCGGTGCTTTTTAGTCGTCGAGAACGCACGACGCAGGGAGCAGAGGCAGGAAAAGGCAGGGTGGTGAGGCAATTGCGGTGAGAAAAAATGGGGAGATAAAAGGATCAACTAGTTATCCTTTAAAAATGGTACAATATTCAGCCTTTTATTACAATAATTTTAAAATAATAAAACAAACACAACTAAAAATTATGAATAGATATAGTGTCTTTTTAAAATTAAATACACATTTAAAATACAAACTAAATAAAACTAAAATTTAAATTTTAAATTTTAAATTTCTGTTTTAGATTTAATATATTTAATTATTAATATATTATAATTTAAATACACATCTAAAAATCAAATTATTCAAAATTTAAAATTTTGATTTTAAAATTCTAAAATAAATCTTAAATCATCTAATTATATTTATTTGATAGATTTTTGGATGTGTTCTAAAAATATTTTGAATACAACTGTATTATTTTGTATGCGTAATAAACTTACAAAATAAACTAATTTTAAACATTAGTTAAAACACCAAACAATAACATCAGTAAAGAAATTAAAATGAATAAATACTAATGCTCAAATAAATAATAAAAATTTTAACTAATACTACATATTACATGTTAGATATATTTTTATTCATAAGATTAAAAAATTTAAATTAATTATTGATTTTAATAATTTTGAAAACGTTAATGTTCAAAATAAGTAACGAAAAAATCTAACTAGTGATAAAATAATAAATATTAGATGCATTTTATTAAATCAAATATCAAAAGATTAATTGTATTTTTAGTGTTTATATTTAAATGCTAGAATTTATAATTTTGGATGTGTTTCAAAAATAATTTATATATAACATCATATTTTTAGGTGTTATAATTAAAAAAAATAATTTTTATAAACATATCATCTACATATTCTTACTTAAACTTTTAAATTTTGGATGTGTTTTAAAAATAATTTATATATAATATCATATTTTTAGATGTGTTATATTTTTAGATGTGTTATAATTAAAAAATAATATCTATTTGTATTATGGACATAGCTTGTAATTAATCCTCAATATTGTGCTCTACGAATTTATAATTGTATTCTGTACGTTTATATTTAAAAACTAGAATCGAACGATTTTAAAAATGTTTATATTTAAAAATTAGAATTTTATGATTTTAGATGTGTTTTAAAAATATTTTGTATATAATGTCATACTATTAGATGTGTTATAATTGAAAAACAAAAACATAATTTTTATGATCATACTAGTTACATCTTCTCTCTTAAACTCTAGATTTTTTTTTTTTTTTGCTTCTTTACTCAAAATACTTTATTTGTAACAATTTTATTGATAAAATCAAATAAAATCAAACTTGTTCCAATTAAATAATAATGGAGTTTGTATGTTTATTTTTAAATATAATTAAAAATGATGAACATGATATTTCTTAACATTAATTAAGCACGTGTGTAAAAAGTGGTGATACCTTTTAGGTGCTTCAGCTGGAAGGTGGTGATATTTTTTATCGATGATAATGAGAGGAGGTTTTAGCTGGAAGGTTCTGTTTCGTTTGAAATTCACTAATACAGTGTGAATGTTAAGTAAGAAAAAATAACAAATCGTATTTGTTATGTGAGATTAGGTAAAAGAAACAAAGTTCTAATAACTAACTTTATATAAAGTGGGTAAGAAGTTAAAAAAATTTTTGTTTTTAATATTAAAATTAAATTAATTTATAGATATATCTAAAAAATTAATTAAATATTATTAAAGACTGATTAAAGGTTGATTAGTGTTGTACAAATAGCATTTTTTGGTGAATTAAGGTAACAAGTGATAAATGGATTCAGATGTTTAGGTGTTGTAGTGGATCCTAGAGTGTAATTCAATAAAAGTTGGTTGGTATTGTTGGGTTTTTCTCTCCTTTGTGAGACCCAAGCCCAACATTTTGAGGGTGTCTCTTGCACCCATTGTGCCACAACCCTAGTTCAGATTTTTGGGGTCATTGAGAGTGAGTGAGAGTAGCCACCAAGTGAGAGAGAAGGGGAAAAACAAAATTCCCGTTTTTGCCCAAAGCAGTAAATTTCAAATATCAGTTTCTCAGTTGTTCACCGTTGGATCGGCTTGAAATTTAAACGGCATGTTCTTATCATCTTGTTCTTCATTCTGGTCGGTGGAGATGTTGATTGGAGATTTGCAGTGAGAGAAATTGGCTTCGCAAGAGAGAAATTAGGTTTCCCGTTTTTACACAGAGCAGCAATTTTGGAACGGCAGTTTCTCATTCTTTCACCGTTGGATCGACGTGAAATTTGAACTGTAGATTCTTCACATCTTGTTCTTCATTCTGGACGGTGGAGATTTTAATTGGAGGTCTACAGAGGGAGAAATTGGCTTCGACAGCAGCTCTGTTTTTTGGGTATATTTCATCTTCTTGCTTTTCATTTGTGAGCTTTGGTGCTTTGATGTTTTGGCTGGTTATATGCACATTTTTGTGCTTTGTTTGAGACTCTCTTGTACCTCATTTGATTATAGTGGAGCTATTTCATTGGTCTGGACGACTCGTGGTTTTTACCTCTCACCTTGAGGGGGTTTTCCACGTTAAAATCTCGGTGTGTTCTTATTATTGCTTTACTTGCTATATTTGCTTGTTATAGTTGCTGCCATATTGTGTTGTGAGTGCTTCCATATTGTTTTTGTGTTGGACATTTGTGTCGTTTCCGCTGCTAGGCTCTTTCATACTGGCATCAGAGCTTGTTGGTATTTTTCTGGGCTTGTGAGTTTGTGAACAATGGAAGCTAATACTAATACTAGTAGGATGATCACTCTTAATGGTCCTAATTATGATTTGTGGAAGTCAAAAATGGAAGATTTGCTTTATGTCAAGAATTTTCATCAACCAGTTTTTGGTACAGAGAAGCCTAATGATAAATCTGATGATGATTGGACTTTGTTGCATAGACAAGTCTGTGGATATATTAGGCAGTGGGTTGACGATAATGTGTTGAACCATATTATTGGAGAGACACATGCTCGGACTCTTTGGATTAAACTTGAACAGTTGTATGCTCGAAAAACTGGGAATAACAAGATGTTTTTGATCAAGCAGTTGTTGGCTTTGAAGTATACAGATGGGACATCAATGACAGATCACTTGAATAATTTCCAAGGAATTATGAATCAGTTATCTTCCATGGGTATCAAGTTTGATGAAGAGGTTCAAGGATTGTTACTTCTTGGCTCCTTACCAGACTCGTGGGAAATTCTCAGAATGTCGTTGTCCAATTCTGCTCCTGATGGTGTAATCTCTATGGATCTTGCCAAGAGCAGTGTTTTGAATGAAGAGATGAGAAGAAAGTCACAAGGTACATCGACTACACATTCAGATGTTCTTGTTTCTGAGTCTAGGGGGAGAAGCAAAAGTCGAGGTCCTAAAGGTAGAGATCAAAGTAGAAGCAAGTCTCGAGGAAAGTATAAGAATATTGAGTGTCATCATTGTGGTCAAAAGGGACATGTGAAGAAATTTTGTTGGCAGCTAAAGAAGGAAAAAGCCAAGGCAAGTAAAGATAAGAGCACAAATAAAGATGATGGTAGCAAGAAAGACAAGGTTAATGTAACTCATGATGATTTTCTTGTTGTTGAGGAGTTTGAATCTGTTAACCTTGTTGATAATAGCACTAGTTGGGTGATTGATAGCGGTGCTTCTATTCATGTTACATCTAGGAGGGATTTGTTTACGTCCTATACTCCTGGTGATTTTGGTGATGTAAAAATGGCTCATCAAGGTGTTACAAAATGTGCCGGTGTTGGACAGGTTTGCTTGGAAACCTCCAACGGTACCAAGTTGACTTTGAAGCGTGTGAAGCATGTTCCAGATATTCGGTTGAACTTACTTTCTGTTGGTAAGTTGTGTGATGAAGACTTGGATAGCTCATTCTCTCGTGATAGTTGGAAGCTCACCAAGGGTTCCATGGTTGTTGCTAGAGGTACTCGACACTCTACTCTTTATTTAACTCAAGCAAAGATTGTGAAAGATGTTGTTAATGCTGCTGAGTTTGTTGATGAAACTGATTTATGGCATAAGAGATTATGTCATATGAGTGAGAAGGGCATGAATATGTTATCCAAGAGGAATCTTTTATCTGGTTGTAAGGTTGCTTTGCAAAAGTGCAACCATTGCTTTGCTGGGAAACAGAACA
Organism: Arachis hypogaea; assembly: GCF_003086295.3. NCBI lineage: Eukaryota > Viridiplantae > Streptophyta > Magnoliopsida > Fabales > Fabaceae > Arachis > Arachis hypogaea. The sequence continues at coordinate 63,778,077 of NC_092052.1, read as the reverse complement.
GGGTTTCTTTCAAGAGCCACCCACCTTCAAGGAAGTCAGAGATACTTGACTTGGTGCATTCTGATGTATGTGGGCCGATGAAGACAAGAACACTTGGAGGGTCTATCTATTTTGTAACCTTTATTGATGATCATTCTAGGAAATTATGGGTTTACACTTTGAAGACCAAAGATCAAGTTTTGAATGTGTTCAAGCAATTTCAAGCTTCTGTTGAAAGAGAAACTGGGAAGAAGTTGAAATGCATTCGTACTGACAATGGTGGTGAGTACTCAGGTCCATTTGATGCTTATTGTAAAGAGCATGGTATAAGACATCAGAAGACTCCTCCGAAGACTCCTCAGTTGAATGGCTTGGCTGAAAGGATGAACAGAACATTGGTTGAAAGAGTTAGGTGCTTATTGTCACAGTCTGGATTGGCAAAATCCTTTTGGGGTGAAGCTTTGAGCACTGTTGTTCATGTCTTGAACCGAACACCATGTGTTCCCTTGCAATTTGAAGTGCCAGAGAAGGTATGGTCAGGTAAAGATGTTTTTTATGATCATTTAAGAGTCTTTGGATGTAAAGCTTTTGTTCATATTCCTAAAGATGAGAGATCTAAGCTTGATGTAAAGACTAGGCAATGTATTTTTATTGGCTATGGCATGGATGAGTTTGGTTACAGGTTTTATGATCCTGTTAACAAGAAGGTGATTCGGAGTAGAGATGTTGTCTTTGTTGAAGACCAAACATTGAAGGATGTTGATAATGCGGAAAAGCCAATGGTTCAGCCTAGTGATGATTTTTCTGACTTGGATATTACTCCCTCTATACCTATGGTAGAAGATGGTAGAGTTGAAGCTCAAAATAATGAGCATGATACAAGTGCAGGTGAAGATGGAACAGTTGATCCAATACTTGATGAAGTTGGTGATGATGATCAAGATGAAGAACCAGCTTTAGAAATTCCTGCAAATGCACTTAGAAGGTCTACAAGAGAGAGAAAGCCTTCGTCAAGGTATTCTCCACATGAGTTTGTTTTGTTGACTGATGGGGGAGAACCTGAATGCTTTGGAGAGGCTGTTGAAGATGAAAGCAAAGCTCAATGGCTTGAAGCTATGCAAGAAGAAATGAAGTCCTTGCTTGAGAATGATACCTATGAGTTGGTGAAGCTACCGAAGGGTATGCGAGTTTTGAAGAACAAATGGGTATTCAGAATCAAGAATGAAGAACACAATTCTAAGCCTCGGTATAAGGCTAGATTGGTTGTTAGAGGCTTTAGCCAGAGAAAAGGTGTTGATTATGAGGAGATTTTTTCTCCTGTTGTGAGGATGTCATCCATTCGTGCTGTGCTTGGATTAGCAGCGTCTCTTGATTTGGAGATTGAGCAAATGGATGTGAAGACAGCTTTTCTTCATGGTGATTTAGACAAGGAGATCTACATGGAGCAACCGGAGGGCTTTGTTGTTAAAGGAAAAGAAGATTTTGTGTGCAAGCTTAAGAAGAGTCTTTATGGGTTGAAGCAAGCTCCAAGACAGTGGTACAAGAAGTTTGAATCTGTTATGGGGAAGCATGGTTACCGTAAGACAACTTCAGATCATTGTGTATTTGTGCAAAAATTTTCTGATGATGATTTTATCATTCTTTTGCTTTATGTGGATGATATTTTGATTGTGGGCAAGAATGCTTTGAGGATTAATGAGTTGAAGAAACAGTTGAGTAAGTTCTTTGCTATGAAGGACTTGGGTCCTGCCAAACAAATTTTGGGCATGACTATTACTCGTTATAGAGATTCCAAGAAGCTTTATTTGTCACAGGAGAAGTACATAAAGAAGGTGCTTCAAAGGTTTGGCATGAATGATGCCAAATGTGTTGCTAGTTCTTTTGCTCCTCATTTTAAGTTGAGTACCAAGCAGTGTCCAACCACTGATGAGGAGAAACAAGCAATGGATGAAATTCTTTATGCCTCAGCTGTTGGAAGCTTGATGTATGCTATGGTGTGTACTAGACCAGACATTGCTCATGCAGTTGGTACTGTGAGTCGTTTTCTCTCTAATCCAGGTAAAGAACATTGGAATGCTGTTAAATGGATTATGAGATATCTCAAAGGTACAACTAACTTGAGTTTGAGTTTTGGTGGTGAGAAACCTTTGCTAGTTGGCTTTACTGATGCAGACATGGCAGGAGATATTGATTCTCGAAAGTCTACTTCAGGTTATTTGGTCAAGTTTGCAGGGGGAGCTATTTCATGGCAGTCAAGGCTACAAAAGTGTGTTGCACTTTCTACCACAGAGGCAGAGTTTATTGCAGCAACTAAAGCATGTAAAGAGTTGTTGTGGATGAAGAAGTTTCTTGCAGCACTTGGTTTCAAGCAAGACCGTTATGTATTGTTGTGTGATAGCCAAAGTGCTATTCATCTTGCCAAGAATTCTACTTTTCATCCAAGATCTAAACACATTGATGTTAGGTATCACTGGATACGGGATGTGTTAGATTCAAAGTTGTTGGAACTTGAGAAAGTTCACACTGATGACAATGGTGCTGATATGATGACAAAAGCATTGTCAAGAGAAAAGTTTGAAACATGTTGTTTGATCGCCGGAATGGCGAGAGCCTCCACCTAGTCGAGAAGGGGGAGATTTGTTGGGTTTTTCTCTCCTTTGTGAGGCCCAAGCCCAACATTTTGAGGGTGTCTCTTGCACCCATTGTGCCACAACCCTAGTTCAGATTTTTGGGGTCATTGAGAGTGAGTGAGAGTAGCCACCAAGTGAGAGAGAAGGGGAAAAACAAAATTCCCGTTTTTGCCCAAAGCAGTAAATTTCAAATATCAGTTTCTCAGTTGTTCACCGTTGGATCGGCTTGAAATTTAAACGGCATGTTCTTATCATCTTGTTCTTTATTCTGGTCGGTGGAGATGTTGATTGGAGATTTGCAGTGAGAGAAATTGGCTTCGCAAGAGAGAAATTAGGTTTCCCGTTTTTACACAGAGCAGCAATTTTGGAACGGCAGTTTCTCATTCTTTCACCGTTGGATCGACGTGAAATTTGAACTGTAGATTCTTCACATCTTGTTCTTCATTCTGGACGGTGGAGATTTTAATTGGAGGTCTACAGAGGGAGAAATTGGCTTCGACAGCAGCTCTGTTTTTTGGGTATATTTCATCTTCTTGCTTTTCATTTGTGAGCTTTGGTGCTTTGATGTTTTGGCTGGTTATATGCACATTTTTGTGCTTTGTTTGAGACTCTCTTGTACCTCATTTGATTACAGTGGAGCTATTTCATTGGTCTGGACGACTCGTGGTTTTTACCTCTCACCTTGAGGGGGTTTTCCACGTTAAAATCTCGGTGTGTTCTTATTATTGCTTTACTTGCTATATTTGCTTGTTATAGTTGCTGCCATATTGTGTTGTGAGTGCTTCCATATTGTTTTTGTGTTGGACATTTGTGTCGTTTCCGCTGCTAGGCTCTTTCAGGTATTTTAGTTAGTAAAAGAAAAAAATTATTAAAAATGAACGGTATTTTAGTTTTCTCAATGCTACGTGCCGAGTACTAATTAGTAAAATTAGTGTCTTTAAAAAAAAAAAAATTCTTGGGTCTTTATCCGGCGCCCATAAAATAACGGTGATGAGTAGTTTGCTTGCACAAGAGTAAAACCCTTTCAGAATATGACAAAGTCCCTACCCCGCCCCTTCCAGTGGAATGAAAGCCAAGAAATTCAAAAAAGAATGCAAGAAGAAAAACCCTACAAACGAGATAGAGTTGCTTGTACAATTATTTTATAAATTTTAATTATCATTCCATTCGGATCCATGCATATAAATAATAAATCATCGTGAATATCAGAGCTCTCAATCTGACGTAACAACTACTCTAATGGATAATATGGCGTCTTCAAGGTCCAACAAGAAGAGAAAGAGCTCCGTCAACATTCTAGATGTTCGTCAGGTTTCGGAGCTGCATGCCGTTGAATCCTTTCGCCAAGTTTTGATTATTCACCAATTGCTTCCTCAAAAATATGATGATTACCACATCATGCTAAGGTGCTGCAAATATACGTTTACTATGAATATATATATATATATATAGAGAGAGAGAGAGAGATATGAACTTAAATAATTATTTAATTTATTTGACATACTAGATATGCATACATATTACAGATTTCTAAAGGCAAGGAAGTTTGATATTGAAAAGGCAAAGAAGATGTGGAGGGATATGGTGGAATGGAGAAGGGAGTTTGGAGCTGATAGCATCATGGAGGATTTTGAATTCAAAGAGTTAAATGAAGTAGTGAAGTATTATCCACACGGCCATCACGGTGTGAATAAGGAGGGAAGACCTGTTTACATTGAGAGACTCGGAAATGTTGATCCAAACAAACTCATGCAAGTCACAACTCTCGATAGATATCTCAGGTATCACGTTTACGAGTTTGAGAAAGCTTTTGCAATCAAGTTTCCTGCTTGCACCATTGCTGCTAACACCCACATAGATTCAAGCACTGCCATCTTGGATGTTCACGGCCTCGTATGTTCCTTTTATGATCTGACATTCACTGCTTATTACCATCCTCATAATAAACATGAGACTTTCAATAATTATCAGGGCCTTAAGAATCTTACCAAGCCTGCACGAGACCTCATTACACGATTGCTCAAGATTGATGCTGATTATTATCCTGAGGTTTCACACTAGTAGTAGCTAGCTAGTTATTGGAATTTCAAACTATCTTTATTATTTATATTAATTTGTTCATGATACAGACACTATGCCAAATGTTTATTATAAATGCTGGCCCTGGATTTAGGCTGTTATGGAACACTATCAAGTCTTTTCTTGATCCCAAAACAACTTCAAAGATTCAAGTAAGTTTGTAAAGTTGCTGATGACTTCATTGATCACTGCTTGTTGATTCAATTCTATAAAAACATATTTAGGTTCTTGGAAACAAGTACAAGAGCAAATTACTTGAAGTAATTGATGCCAGGTATATATACTATACTCACTGGCTCCATTCGAATCTTTGTAATTAACAATTCATTATTATATTGTTCTTTCTTTACGTATCCTTTATAACATATATATATATAATACTCAATATTTTGTGCACTTGATGAAGCGAATTGCCAGAATTTCTAGGGGGGACCTGCAGTTGTGTTGAGCATGGAGGTTGCCTTAAATCAGATAAAGGCCCTTGGAGAAACCCTGATATATTGAAGGTTATTTATAGCTGTATATATATACGTTTTAATCACTGAGAAATATTTTACTATTCTTTTGGAATTATTCTAACAGTTAATTGCAGATGATTTTCAATGGAGAAGCACAATTGGCAAGACAAGTAGTCAAGGTTATAAATAGTGAAGATAAAGTCATTACATATGCCAAAGCCAAAACTCGACCTCCATTGGTAATTGGTTGTACTAAGAGGATCCAAAAAGATTTGAAGCATGCTTTCTAATTAACTCTTTCTCACTATCCCCTTTAATTGTATATAGTTATTTTTATTATTCTTTTTTTTTTGTTTACCTTCAACCTTATAGCATGTAAAAGGCAACGATACAACCATAGTTGAATCAAGCTCAGAGGGTGAAGATATAACTTGTCCAAATGCCATGAATAACTGCTACTCGAACCTTAGTTTGAAACCTGTTCATGAAGAAGTAAGTGTTCACTAATTGTAAATGCAAGTTTTCAATAACTTTCTATATTAATACACTACACCCTAATTTAATGCTATTAATTAAATTTATTCTTTTAACCTTATTAATTCACATTATTTATACATTGTTCAAAAATCTTGTTTGATACCTATACTTTTCCATTTGCATTTGTGTATTCATTTAAATGCATAACTCAACTTACATCTTCGCTTTACACAAAACTAAAATAAATTAGATTTTGTATATAATATGAAACTATTTAATAAAAAAATTTAAAAATTGGTGTTAAAACTATTACTGTTTAGTTATTTAAAAAAACTTAGTGTTTAATAAAAAATACTACTTACATATATTAACTAATTATTTATTTGTGGTAATTTTTATTTAAAGAATAATAGACTCTTTTGTTGAGAAATTTTAGAATTACAAAAGGTTAAATTTCCTCTCTTTTGTTTGAGTTTTTTTTATCTTTATAATAAATTTAAGTTTAGAACTTTATAAAACAATGATTATTCTTATCAAAGGAACAAATTAGTACCTATGATTTTTTTTTTTTGTGATTTTTTAGAATTGATTTAATAATTATCTTTTAAATTAGATTTTAATAAATATTATTACTGTTAACTTATCTTTCGTAACCTATTATCAGTTAATCACCTTAGAAGGAATAAATAAAGGAAAAAATGTTAATATTACGTACTATATATAAATTAAAGGAGGAAGAAGAAAATACTGAATAAAAAAAATATATATACCAACTTCATTATTAAAATGATACAGCAATACTTCACAATATTATGTATCTATCTCTCAATAACAATATAACAATATTTGATTTTAGCTGTTATATACTATATAAATATATATTATAGATAGATAAGTTAATATGGTTTTTGCCATATTCCAAAATATTTAACTTGGCCAGGCTAAGGTAGCTGGGACGTCAAGCCATGGCATAAATAACTTGTCTGGGTATGATGAATGCATTATTCCAATGGTGGACAAACTTGTGGATGCAGTTTCGAAAAATCCATCTCAAACTAAAATTTGGGATACAGGTAGAGGTACAGATGGAGCTCCAGAAAGGAATGAAGCTCAGATTTGGATAGAGCTAATAACTGTGTTGTTGTTTACTCTATTTACTTGCTTCCGTTCAATTGCACTCCGTTTGAACAAGAGACTTCCCCATATATCATCATCTAATAATAATGTTGATCATAGTGGTTTAGAGTCCACTCTTCATGCAACAAACAAGGAGGTTCCTATTACACCATCAAGTTCCACAGATACAAAGGAAAATGTTCTTCCTTCCATGTTGGAGAGGACATGTGAGCTTGAAGACAAGGTTGAGATGCCTCGTGACAGAGAAGAATCTTTAAATGCTGCTGTCTCCAACGTGGATACATTGGAAGCAGAGTTAAGTGCTACTAAAAAGGTACAACGCTATGTTGCTACATATATATATATATATATAATACAAGGACAAAAGAATCAGTAGAGCAGGCTTGTTTGTGCTAAGAATTTGGATTGAATGGATTTTTTCATAGGCTCTGGATGAAGCGTTAATGAGGCAACAAGAGTTGCTTGATTACATTGATCGTCAAGTTGAAGCCAAGTTTCAGGTAAGTTGGCAATGGCATGCATGTCGTTAATAAGTCAATTTTATTAGAGTAATTACCCAAACGGTTTTTAAAATTGGATATTTTTAGTCCCTCATATTTTAAAATACATAAAATAATTTTTAATATTTATCTTTGTTAGACAATGTAATCATCTTTTAATTTAATTGAAAGAATGAAATACATAATAATTTTTAAAGAATTTAGAAAGTAATAAATTGATCTCTAAAAAATTTTAAAATAAAATTTTAAAATAATTATTTCAATTCAATGAATCAAATTAAAACATATTGTATTGTCTAATAAAGATAAACTATAGAAACTATCTTATATATTGTGAAATCGAAAAGAGTAAAGTGTCCGATATTAAAAATTAGATAAACTGATTTAGATTATTATTCTTTATTTTATTGCAATCTAAATAATAATTCATCTGAGTTACCTCATGCATATAATTATTTCTTTTGTTTTATTATGTCTTTTTATCAGAAAAAGAAGTTTTGTTGGTGCTGATAGAAAGAGACGTTCCGCCAAACCAGATGCTTCTTTGAGCACACTTGTTTAAGCATATAAGGAGTGTTTGACCTTGCACATGATATAAATCTATGTATACTACTCTTAGTTACCACTTATTTTAGTTCCAGTGTACCATGGAGTAAATAATAAAAAATGCATGGCTTCAGATATATGTATATTTATCCTGCTAGGGAATTAATAGGGGTATAATTAATAATAATTCAACAAATATATTTAAATTACATTTTATATTAATTAATTGTCATTAGTTATCGATTATTTAAATTTTATTTTTTAACAAATATAAAATTAATGACTATTAATTATTTCTGTTGAGTTAAGAAATTAACTAAATTAAATTGATAATGACAAATATCTTTTTAGTGGGTTAATCATCCAATTAGTTCTGATTATTTCTGATTAAGTAATGTAGGCCATAATTAGCAAACATAGCATCAGCCCAATAAAAAGCAAATTGAATCGGCTAATGGGTTGTCCAAACAAGAAAGCCCAAGGAAAAACAAAGGTAAGAGATGTTTTAGCTGGGCCAAATAAATCAAAGCCAACCCAACCCTGAATTGAATTTTCTCAAGCTGATCTCTTCAAATTGATGCCTCCAAAGCAACGTTCACTTTTTCATTTCGGTCAGAACTCAAAGAAGAGAGAGAATGCTTCCTTCCTAAGTCAATCATCGAAGAAAAAAGAAAGAGAAGGGTTAAGCAAAAAGGTTGAGGTCTAATCACCCAAATCAAACTATATCAAGCTAAGTCAAAGGCTAAAGGTGATTCAATTCCTTTTACATTCATCTTACTTTCTTCCCTCCTTCTCCAACTCTCTGCTACTTTATTTTGAGATATATGGAGAAAGTGATTTCTGAAACACACTGCTGTAAATCAAAGGTCAAGATTGTTTCTTAGAAACCAAGTAGTATCTCAAGGGTTCAGATGTGGGATTGCCATTAAAAATTTTTCTTCTTTGTTGTTCTAAGACATTCGGTCAAGAGAAAGAGATTTGTTTCAAAATTCCAAATTGGGGATTAATGGATAAAAGTGAAAGGCTAAGCTGGTAGCTCACAGCTCGAGGAGTTGAATTAGAAGAGAGCATCTCAACAACATGCAAGAAGATACAAAAAGAAAAATTTTGTTTTTCTGCAGAGGAAGGAGAAAAGAACCAGAGTTAGGTCTTCGTTGAGAGCTTCTTGAGAGGGTTCAACGTTTTGGACAATGCTATCTAGAGAAAGAAACATTCCGCTAAGATGAAGAACTTGATTAGTGTTTGCTCAACCAGGTTCAACACATAGCATTAGAGGCTGCTGAAGCAACAATCTCCTTCATATTTTACAAATTGTAATTTATTTTTAATGTATATCTTTCTGTAATTTCTTGAGTGTGAAAAAGCATAAAGAGAGAGATCAAGTAAAAGCCAAAGAGTGATAAAAAGGCTGAGTGATACTCCTGAGTGAAAAGTCTAGAGTGATTTCAGATTTCTTTAGGATGATTATTGTGTCTTGTATCTTGTACCTGTGAGGTACCCCTTTCTTTGCTGGGTAAGCACTAAGAGTGAAGAGTTAGGTATTAGTATAATAAAGTCAACTTAGGTTAGAACTTAAGAGGGAAAGGATTGTGTCAATCCTTTGGAATTGGTATATGTAATACTTTAACTATAGTGAAAATTCCACCACTATCGTGGTGGAGACTGGATGTAGGTTGCATTGCACGAGACAACTGAACCAGGATACATGATGGTGTCAGCTTCTCTCTTCCCTTCTTTATTCTGTTTTCTAATATTCATGAGACAAAATGAAACTGTCTCATAAATTTTTCGCTGCTGAGTTCAAACAGATTCAGATTGAAAGTTTGTAATTAAAGAGTTACTTCATTAAAGTAAAAGAAGGCTATAGATTCAACTCCCTTCTCGAAGCCTTCTATAATCTTCAACCTCTTCTTACTCTAATTCACCTTTTAATATTTATTATGCAAACTCTAATTTCTCTTTTAAAAAAATGTCCAAACTCCAAAAAAAAAACCAAAACATAAGATAAAGAATCATCCAAATCCTAAGAAAAAAAACATACAAAACATAGGAAAAAGAATCATCCAAATTCTAAGGAAAAAAACATACAAAACATAGAAAAAAGAATCATACAAAACTAATAAAAAGAATCATCCGAAATTTAGGAAAAAGAAACATAAAAAATTAGTTAAAAAAATCATTCAAAACCAAATAGGAGGAGGAGAATAAGAAGAGTCGTAGAGTGACCGGCGATGACATCTTGGACGGTGTTGCGTACACTGTAACACCCCAATTACTCTAAGCCTTAACTCTAGCCATAAGGCAAAGGTTAATCAAAGGCTACGACAATTCTAAGGCTTATACATATTTATATAGAAGGAAATAATGTATTCTAGAAGCCTGATGAAGGATTAAGCTCAAAAACAGGATTTACAAAAGCGCGAAACATTCACACGAAGCTAATGCATAAGATACAAGATATAGATGCAAAAGAATGGAATATATGTAGATATAATAGTATAATAATTATTGGGGACTAGTCGCAGCTTGCGGAGTTTAAGCCGACTAGTATATACAGACATATAGAGTTTTGGAGTTAAAAACAGCTTATACAACTATTCTCTCAAATAAGCCTCTAAGGCCATAAAGATAAATATACAAAAGATGTGAGAGTAACTATAACAAAGAAAAATAGAAATAAACCAAGGAGGAACCATACTCCGCTCTGTCACCATATCCGCATTCTCACCGAGGTGGACTATGACTTGCATCTGAAAAACAACAACAAAGTATGAAATGAGAACCGGAGGTTCTCAGTATGGTAACAATGCCCGATGATGTAAGATGTAAGGCTCTGAGACGCCGAAGGCAATCCTAGAACTTCACATCACATATGGATATTCAAACTTAAAACAAAATAAATAAATATATAAAGAACTTAAACCATAAACCGGGTTATCTAAACTTAGGGGAATTCTAACTAATACTAATCACACTGCTGTATCCCACAACCTTCGCCAACCTAACCTCCATGCAATCCCATCTCCACCGCCTACCTAACCTCCTCAGCACCAGACAATCACAATTAATGCAAACAAGTAAAACACAGATAATATTCATATACAACAAGTAGTTCAAGAAGCAGGTAGGCATGTTATACAATTAGACAAACTCAACTAAAAAAACAAAGCAAGCAAGCATATAGAAGATGCACATGATGAATGTCTGCCCTATTGGCTGTGATATCACATGTCGATTATAGTGCCAAACCCGACAAAAAATTCGGTCGACAACTCCCAGATTAGTCTCTCTATTGCGCAAAAGGAGGACTAATTCCGAGGGATAAGTTCCCTACCACCTTCTCCTTTCAGAGGGAAACACTCCGAGGGAGCGTGCCCTACTGTAAGAACCGGAGTTTTCCACGCAAAATCGTTTTAATAAAAATAATAATTTTAAGTGCCCGACATGGATTCAAAATTTAGAAGTTTTAATTTGAAAATAAAAAGGTGAAATTTGGTTTCAGTGAATTTTTCTAAGTCAAAAGAGATATCCTCTGTGAAAGACCGAGAACCGGCAGCCGAACCAGTCGAACCGGTTTAAGCTGGTCTGGTACTGTATTTTGAGAAAAATAATATTTTGGAAAATTGATTTATTATTTTTAAAGGATAAAAATAATTTAGAATTGAAAACCGGGCACTAATCTTAAAGATTTTGGCCCAAAGTGAGCAAAACAGGCTAAAAGCGCTAACGGATTGGATCGGACCCAAACCGTGCCCAAGGTCCAACATATATAAGCTCATTATGAGCTTTTCAGCCCATTTCTTCCCCAAAAGAATGAGGGGCGCGGTTATGAGAGAAGAGAGGGAGAAAGGAGTGGTTACTATTCACTTCCACCTTTTGAGAGCCATAACTTTTGATCCGAAGCTCCGATTGACGAGCCATTTGCGGCCATGCGAAGCTGATGAGCGGATAATTTATACGCTTTTTAACATTGTTTTTAGGTAGTTTTCAGTATGTTTTAGTTACTTTTTATTATTTTTTATTAGTTTTTAAACAAAAATCACATTTCTGGACTTTACTATGAGTTTGTGTATTTTTCTGTGATTTCAGGTATTTTTTGGCTGAAATTGAGGGATCTGAGCAAAAATCTGATTCAGAGGCTGAAAAAGGACTGTAGATGTTGTTGGATTCTGTCCTCCCTGCACTCAAAATAGATTTTCTGGAGCTACAGAAGCCCAATTGGCGCACTCTCAATTGCGTTGGAAAGTAGACATCCTGGGCTTTCCAGCAATATATAATAGTCCATACTTTACCCGAATTTTGATAACGCAATCTGGCATTTAAACGCCAACTTTCTACCCTATTCTGGCGTTAAACGCCAGAACTGGCATAAAGGCTAGAGTTAAACGCCCAAACTGGCACCAGAGTTGGCGTTTAACTCCAAGAAAAGTCTCTACATATGAAAGCTTCAATGCTCAGCCCAAGCACGCACCAAGTGGGCCCGGAAGTGGATTTCTGCATTAGTTACTTATTTTTGTAAACCCTAGGCTACTAGTTTATTATAAATAGGACCTTTTACTATTGTATTTTCATCTCTGGAACACATTATGTAACTTTTACGTTCTGAAACCTCCATGGGAGGCTGGCCACTCGGCCATGTCTACCCTATTTTCACTTATGTATTTTCAACAGTGGAGTTTCTATACCCCATAGATTAAGGTGTGGAGCTCTGCTGTTCCTCATAAATTAATGCAAAAGTACTACTGTTTTCTATTCAATTCAAGCTTATTCTTATTCCAAGATATTCACTCGCACTTCAATATGATGAATGTGATGATCCGTGACACTCATCATCATTCTCACCTATGAACGCGTGCCTGACAACCACCTCCGTTCTATCTGCAATAGCTTGAGTGCATATCTCTTGGGTTTCTAATCTAAGATTAGAACCTTCGTGGTATAGGCTAGAATTATTGGCGGCCATTCTTGAGATCCGGAAAGTCTAAACCTTGTCTGTGGTATTCCGAGTAGGATCTGGGATGGGATGACTGTGACGAGCTTCAAACTCGCAAGTGTTGGGCGTAGTGACAGACGCAAAAGGATCAATGGATCCTATTCCAACATGAGTGAGAACCGACAGATGATTAATCGTGCGGTGACAGCGCATTTGGACCATTTTCACTAAGAGGACGGACGGTAGCCATTGACAACGGTGATCCCCCAACATACAACTTGCCATGGAAGGGAGTATGAATGATTGGATAAAGGCAATAGGAAAGCAGAGGTTCAGAAGGAACAAAGCATCTTCATACGCTTATCTGAAATCCCACCAATGAATTACATAAGTGCTTCTATCTTATTTTCTATTTTAATTATATTTCAATTATCAAAATCCCATAACCATTTGAATATGCCTGACTGAGATTTACAAGGATGACCATAGCTTGCTTCAAGCCGACAATCTCCGTGGGATCGACCCTTACTCACGTAAGGTATTACTTGGACGACCCAGTGCACTTGCTGGTCAGCTGCACAGAGTTGTGTGAAAAGTGTGCGATCACGATTCTGTGTACCAGAAGCTCTCGTTGAGCTCTACGTTTCTATTCAAGTAAATCTGGTAAGATCCCTCTCTTCACGTCCCAGTTTCGTGCCCTAGATTCTGCGTTTTTGAGGTTGTGGTTTTGAGTAGATTTTGCGGTTTTGCTTGTTTAGGTAACCTCTAGTAGCGGGTAATTATTGGATTTTACTCTTACTCTCGTTGGATAAAGTAAGGTTCCACTAAACCCTTGTGTTTAGTTATTTTGTGTATCTTAGGTTTTGATTTGGTATATATATATGATGTTAGATTGAGTTTTTGGTGTTTGTTGGAGTTGGTTGAGGCTTTGGATCAAGCTTGGTGGCTTCGTTTTGGTGTTTGGTGTGTTTGGAAATCGGCCAAGGTATGGTTTCGGTTTTCTTTATGTAATATATAATGCTTTTGGACACTTAGGCTAGTTGACCCTAAGATAAGTTGAATGGTGTGATTGTATGGCTAATGGTTCATAAATGTATGCTTGATGATGATTTGGGTGTTGTTTGAATGGGTTTGAATATGATGATACATTTATCGTTTGATGATGATTATTGATGAGTTATGTTGGTGGGTGTTGAGATTGGGAGGTGAATATTGATGATGATTATTTATATTGATGAATAATGAGAATTTTGAGAATGTAAGGTGATGAGTTATTGTACACTGTTTATGGTGGTTTGGAATGAAGGATATTGATGATTATAATGTTTGATGACATATATTGCTGATGATTTTTTATTGTTGGTTATTGTGGTTGTTGAGGATTGTTGAGTAGTATTGGAATTGATGAGTTTTATGATGGATTTGAATTGATGAGTTTTATGATGGATTTGGTCAATGATGGATATGGTTTGATAATGGAAATTGATGAATGTGGTTGGTGGAAGCATAATTATAGTGTTATATATTTGATATTTGAGGTTGAGGATATTGAAGGGTGAGTTATGAGATAACTTGGAGTTAGTATGGTTTTGGTCTGATTTTGGTTGAAATATTTTGAAAGTTGAGGTTTGGCAAAATTCTGCATAATCTATTTTCTAGCAGCAGCTTAGGATGCTTTTTGGGAACGATCTAACCATCACAATTTGATGGAATTAATTTTTCTTGAATCTTTCTGATGTTTAGAAATTTCCTGGAAATTTTGGTTAAAGTTTAACAGTTGGATTAGGAGATATAAATTTTTGAAGTTTGTTACTTTAAAACTGATTTTCTGCTGCTACATAATCAAACCAGCAACTTTCCGAGCCTATATCTCCCAATCCTGACCATAATTTTGAGTGGGACCAAAAGGACATTAAGACTTGGACTATTTTCTTGTTTGTGCCAAAATTTCAGACTATTATAAATTTTGTGGGAGGAGTTGTGTTTGTTTTAAAAATAGAGCTCTTATCTATTTTGACAGCAAAACTAGTTTTTGAAAGTAAACTTGTAATGAGTATAACTCTCTTCAGAAAAAATGATTTTTCTATGAGACTTTGACTGATTTAAAGCTCTATGAACCTAGTTTATTTCTGGAAAATTTCAGATTCATCAAATGAAAATATGATTTTTGGTGGATTTTCTAAGAACAGGGTAGCTTGCTGTCTTGTTGCACAGATTTCAAACTTAAAATCAGTTTTTGCAAGAGAAATGGTTTTTCTTTTTTATTGTATTCAACTAAACTATTTCAACTGGGTTTGAATCTATAGGATACTTCTGATTTGAGTCTAGAGATGGAGAATTTGGCTTGTAAACTTCTGTAACACCTTTTTAAGACTTTTGGTTCGTTTTTGAATATCAAAACATAGAGAAGGTTCTAGGTCATTTTAACTTAGTAATTTGATAAAAAGTTAGCGAATGGAGGTTTAGGCTTCTGGTGTACTGATGATGAGTTTGGTTAAGGAGAAAGAAGAGTAGCGAACTTGGTGAGTACTGACAACAAATTGAGAAATTTATTAACTAATGTGTTTGAAATGGAATTAAGAACTGATGATGGATATGGAAGGAAAGTGTGCAGGGCCTATAACCCTGGCATAGCAGGTTTCTTTTCTGCATGAGTAGATATCATTGAAAGTGATTTAAAATGAGAAATGGTGATGTCTGGTGATGATTTGAGGATGAAGTTATTGGATTGTTGATTGTGTGCGGAGCCTATATCTCCGGCATGGCAGATTGTTCTGCTGCATGACCAGTTGTTGTTGATAGTGTGCGGAGCCTATATCTCCGGCATGGCAGATTGTTCTACTACATGACTAGTCATTATTGAGAGTGTGCGGAGCCTATATCTCCGGCGTGGCAGATATTTCTGTCGCATGACTTGTTGAATGTTGAGAAGTGTGCGCGGTGTATATCCCCGGCGTGGCAGATTGTTCTGCTGCATGATTTGTTATGGTTATTTCCTTCTCTGCTGCATGAAGTGTGCGGGGCCTATATCCCTGGCGTAGTAGACTCCCTACTACATGAGTGTGCAGGGTACTATATCCCTGGTGTAGCAGAAGAGCTGCTGCATGAGTGTGCAGGGCACTATATCCCTGGCATGGTAGAAAAGGCTACATCTGGGAGGATGTGTCGGGTTGGCATTTACGGACCGACAAGTGATATCATGAGCCAATAGGATAGACAGTCATCATATGCATCTTCTATATTCTTGTTTGCTTTGATTACTTGAGTTTGCCTAATTGTATAACATGCCTACTTGCTTCTTGAATTACTTGCTGTAAATGAATACTATCTGTATTTTACTTGCTTACATTATTTGTGATTGTCTGGTGCTGAGAAGGTTAAGTAGGCAGTGGCGATGGGATCGCACGGAGGTTAGGTTGGCGGAGGCTGTGGGATACAGCGGTGTGATTAGTATTAGTTAGAATTTCCCTAAGTTTAGATAACCTGGTTTATGGTTTAAGTTCTTTATATATTTATTTATTTTTGTTCTAAGCTTGAATATCCGTATGTGATGTGAAGTTCTAGGATTGCCTTTGGCGACCCGGAGCGTTACATCTTACATCATTGGGCATTGTTACCATACTAAAAACATCCGGTTCTCATTCCATACTTTGTTGTTATTTTTCAGATGCTGGTCGTAATCTACTTCGGTGAGATTGCGGATATGGTGACAGAGCGGAGTATGGTTCATTCCTTGTTTATTTCTGTTTTACTTTCGTCATAGCATTCTCTCAGCTTTTGTATATTTATCTTTATGGCCTTAGAGGCTTATTTGAGAGATAGGTTGTATAAGCTGTTTTAATTCTAAAACTCTGTATCTTTCTATTTGTAACTAGTCGGCTTAAACTCCGCAAGCTGCGGCTAGTTCTCTATGATTACTATATTCTTATATTTATATATAATTTATTCTCTTATACTTATACCTGGTATCTTATGCGTTAGCTTCGTGTGAATATTTCGCGCTTGTGTAATCCTGTTTTTGAGCTTAATCCTTCATCAGGCTTCTAGAATATATTACTTCCTTCTATATATAAATATGTATAAGCCTTAGGACTGTCGTAACCTATGATTAACCTTTGCTTTACGGCTAGAGGTAAGGCTTAGTGTAATTGGGGTGTTACACCTACCACCTTCCTTTGGTTGCCGCATGATTCCGTGGGTTAGTGCCCTACCACCTTGCAATCAGAGAGAAGTCGCATTTTCAGGAGGAATAATCCCGAGGGATGAGTGCCCTACCACCTTCTCCTTTCAGAGGGAAACATTCCGAGGGAGCATGCCCTACCACCTTTCTCTGGTTGCGAGAAATATGAGTGAGAAGCCCAGCTTCAACTCTCACATCCGAACGTAGGTGGGAGACTGCCACATCCCCTACGACGAATAACAATACATATCACAATCACGTATTCAATCTCAGAGGCTACTGCTCATAACACACTTTCACTCATACTCATCATCAATTCATAAGTTCCATTTCGAACTCCTTAGTTCATCAGTTTCTCAAATTCGTTGTCAGCAATCACTATATTCACCACTCTTCCTTCTCTTTCAACCAACTCATCCTTAGTACACCAGAAACCTAAACCTCCGTTTGTTAACTTTTCAAAATAAAACCCAATTAAACCTCCTAGGACCTTTCCCATGTTCCAATATCCAAAATTGATCCCAAGAGTCTTAAAATGGTATCATAGAAGCTTACAAGCTTGCTGGGACGGTCAAATAGTTGAAAACAAGTTTTAAATTTGAGAACAGAACGTGTGCGTACGCACAGAGGTATGCGTGTGCACGCCCAGGAAGATTTTTAAAGTGTGCGTACGCACAGGGGTGTGCGTACACACAAGTACGAAAATTCACAAGTCTGTTCACTTGCACAAGCTGTGGTAGCGCCCCTAACAGACTGACCTTCCCAACGTGTGTGTGCGCACAGGGCTGTGCGTACGCACAGGTTACAATTCCTCATTGGTGTGTACGCGCACAAGCTGTGCTAGCGCTGCAAACAGCACGCCCATCCCTGCCTATGCGTACGCACAGGTCTGTGCGTGCGCACATACCAGAAATCACAAAATTCTGTAACTCTGCAGAATTTTAGATTTTGACACCAAACTTTAAATGATCATAACTTCCTCTACAAAAATCTAAATTTTACAAACTTTATATCAATTTGAAGACTTTTCAATAATCTTTAATTCTAAACAAGTTTCAACACTTTTTGAAAACTGAGGCACAAGTTATGATCTGTCAAAGTTCACTAAAAACCAGTTTTTACCAAAAACACTAAAAACTCAAATTTAATCAACTCTCAATCCAAAACAAACTCAGTCACTTTTTAGCCATACCAAAACAACCCAAAATTCATACCAAACACTGGTTCAACCATTTTCTCAATCACACAACCTTTTAAACCAATCAAGAAGTCTAAATCCAACCTAATTCACATTTTTCCAAATTTTCATTAACCTTATTAACATCAATATAACTTCTCACCATTTCCATCATTACCCAACTATACCACATCCAACATTTAATATCTTAATTTATCAACCCCTTCAACACTCATCAATCCAAACATCAATTATAAAAAAACATAATCAATCCTCTACCAACACCTTCACCAATCATCATTTTTTCACTATCGATCTTCATCAACAACCTCATTCATGCTTTATACCAATAATCAACAATATACATTCATTCAAATTCAATACACATCATACCTCAACATCATTATTTAACAACATTTACAAAATCAATTCGTCAAGTATCATCAACCAACCAACATCAACAACCACTACAAATCCTCATCAATTCCAACCATTTATCACCAAACAATAACTAACATTAACCAGCATCATAATACATCATTAACACCAATAATCCTCAACAATCACCATCATCATACATATACCACAAATAACCACATATCCAATTCAATCCTATCCTATAGGCCACTAGCCTAAGTGTCCATAAACATTACATCTTACATAAAAAAAATCGAAACCATACCTTGGCCGATTTCCAGTATGCTCAAACACCAAACTTGATTTCAATTCAGCTTCCACCAAGCTCCAAACCATTAAAGCCAAACCAAAAGCTACCACCAACTCCAAAACCAAGTTTCATACAGACAACATAACCATACATCAACAACTAAAGCTCATACCATACCAAACCACAAGGATAAAGAGATTCCTTACCTTATCCAATGAGATTAGGGGTAAAATCCATCAATTATTTGCTACTAGAGATTACCTAAACAAGCAAAACCACAAAATTTGCTCAAAAACCAAACCCAAAACAAGCAGAAATCTAGGGCACGAAATTAGAGAGTGAACAGCGATTTCTTACCAGGTTTCTTTAGATATAAAAGAAGAGCTTGTCAAGAGCTTCGTGTGGTCACAAACGGCTCGTCAATCGGAGCTCCGGATCAAAAGTTATGGCTCACGGAAGGTGGAGGTGAATAGTATCACCCCCTTCCTTCTCCCTTCTCTCTTCTCACCGCCCCTCTCTCTTTCTTTTCTGAAAAATGAGCTCAAAGCTCATTTAATGAGCTTATATATATTGGATCTTGGACCCGGTTTGAGTCCAGTTCAACCCGTTAGCGTTTTTAGCCCGTTTGGCCCACTTTGAGCCAAAAACCTTTAAAATTAGTGCCCGATTTTCAATTCTATATTATTTTTGTCCTTTTAAAACAATAAATCAATTTTCATAATCTTATTTTTTCTCAAAACCAAGGTTCAGAAAACCAGATCGGTCATCGAACCGCTCTAGTCACTGGTTCACTGGTTTATTAGTCTAACCGGTTCAACCGTGGTCCAACTGGAAAAACCGTTTTAAAATAAAATAATAAATAAATTATAAATATACATCCTAAAATATAATTATAGTCTAATATAAATCTTAAAATATCTTCTACCATATGATCTTATCAAAATACAAATTCAAAATTTTTTTTAAAATACTCTTAAAACATGTTTCCGAACACTTTTGTCATCATCATCTTCAGCTTTACACTCATCACTCAGTTAAACAATTCACAACCCTAATCCTCTATGATTTCTTTTGGAAAAATAAAATTCCGTTCAAGAAGAAAACCATAGTGGTAAGTAATTGAGAATATTTGTCAGACTTAGCACCAAGACATAAAACAAGTATACATATAGCACAGTACCAAACAATCCAATTCTCAATTCTATGAATCATAAACAAAAGGGTGTCTAAAATATCCACATAATCAATCAAATTCAACATTAAAAAATATCAAAAATTAAATTTTTCAATTGAAAAAAATGAAGTAAAGATAGGATTTTATACTCACAAATTCCCCTTAATCTTGAACCATGTCTCAGCACAACCCAATTCAATTGGAATATCAAACTCAGAACTATCACTCTCCAAACCCATGTGACAAATTCTATAATTCCTCTCCACTTTGTAATTAGTATTACTAATAATATTATTAATAATATTAACATTGCCAACTAATTAGTGGATATTGGAACTTTAAACTCTCTTTGACTACAAGCTGTAACATGACCCAAATAACAAATTAACCAATTTAATTAATACACAACTCCAAATGCAGCAAGTAATCTATTTCATACACTCCTCAAAAGTGGTCCCGAATCATTTGCAATAACAGTGAATTATGCTTCATAAATAACTCAAATTGTCGAAATCAGAAACGTGAAGCACACTATTTAGAATCTAAAGAGTCATACCAATTTCAAGAAATACATAATTGGCACAATTTATCAAGCATGGAAAAACGAGGTTCTCAAAGAAAAATTTAAATTGAAAACAAAAACACAGCACAACAGTCAATAGAGCACAGCAACAAAGAGGATACATAACAGTACAGTACATCACAATAGCAATGAACAGAGCTAATCAATAATCAATTAATCATTCACTAATCCATATAATTGCTAAACAAAAAATAAAACAAAAAGAAGAACAAGCACTAGCAGTGAGTAGAGAAGCCATTGCCTTCTTCGATCTGAGCAATATGGGCAGAGTATGAGAGAAAGTGGTTAAGCACGATGGACGACGGCGACTAGGCGACAAGCACGATCGACGACGGCGACTAGGCAACAAGCACAATGATGGATGGCAGCAGAAGTGTAGATGAGCAGAGGTAGACCAGACGACAAACGCTAAGCTCGATGAAGAAGCTGCGATTGGAGTGAATAGGGGTTGGAGAGCTCAAGAACGACGACGGCGCGACGGACGATAACACTATCTCCCTCCTTGCCGCGGCGGTGGAGGCTACTGTAAGCTAGGGTTTCTTTTTGGGAGAAGAGAACTTAGTTTGAGAGAGTGAAAGTTGAGAGGAGTTGGATTAAACAGGAGTTGGAGAGCTCAACAACGACGACGGCAGTGTCTCCCTCCTTGCGGCGGCGGTGGAGGCTACTGCTAGTCTGCTAGGGTTTTTATTTTGGGGGAAGAGAGCTGCTTGAGAGAGTGAGAGTTGAGAGGAGGCACTGAATGTCTGAAGGCTTCCCATTTTTTCTTTTTATCCAAAACGCGAAACGATACCGTTTTAAGAAAACTGGTTGGCTCCCGGTTCGGTCCAATCGGCCGGTTCTCGATCGGTTCAGCGGTTTTTAAACGGTTTTGTAACTGGCGGTTTTATAAGTTAAACCAAATCGTAAAAGCATTTGGTTCGCAGTTAAACCGGTCAGACCGGCCAGTCCGGTGCGATTTTCAGAACATTGCTCAAAACACAGTACCGGACAGGCTTGAACCGATTCTCGGTCTTTCACAGAAAATATATTTTCTGACTCAGAAAAATTCATTGAAATCAAATTTTACCTTTATATTTTCAAATTAAAACTTCTAAATTTTGAATCCATCTCTGGCACTTAAAATTATTATCTTATCAAAACGGTTTTACTTGAAAACCCCGGTTCTTACATACACAGTGAGGGACTCGCGGGGGCGCGTTGTGAGGAGGAAGCCACGGAGGCCGCACATCGCGCGTGGAGGAGTCGCCATGGTCCCATGATGACTCATGAATTCTACCAATTTAAATATCAAAATGAAGTTCAAATAGACTTACAAGAAGAATGCTCATGAAAGCCGGGAATCAAGGAATTGAGCATCGAACCCTCACCGGAAGTGTTTGCACTCTAGTCGCTCAAGTGTGTGGGGTCGATTCTCTCAATTCTCCCCTAATCATGCTTTCTAAGATTTGTTTTTCTTCTAACAATCAACATATATTTCATGCATGCATACAAGTATCATGAGGTCTTTTCATAGGTTGTGATGGGGCTAGGGGCAAGGTAGGATGCATATATGATTAAGTGAGCTTGAAATTTGAATCTTTGATAAGCTTAGACTTCCCACCTAACCTATGACATCCTATACAATTTCAAAACTAACCTAACTACCCATTTTTATCACTTTTTAACATACGCATGCATTCCTTTTCGTTTCACAACACTTATGCATTGACCCTTATTGAGCTTTGCTTTGGGGCATTTTGTCCCCTTTTATTTCTTTCCTTTTCTTTGTTTCTTTCTTTTTCTATTTTTTTCTTTTCCATATTGTTTTTTTTTCTTTTCCTTTTTCTTTTTTTTCCTCATTTTTTTTTCTTTTCAAACTATATTCAAGATATCAATGCATAAGGTCTATACATTTTATTAATACATGAGCATATACCCAATTCCTAATAATTTCAATAAAAATACAAAACTACCATTTTATTCCCCTAATGTCCCAAGATTCCCACACTTGAATGATACACACACACTAGCCTAAGACAATAAAATTATGAACAAAGTGGGTTAAGTATAGGCTCAAATTGGCTAACAATGGAAGATAAAAGGTAAAGTCATTTGGGTAAGTGAGCTAAATGAAATGATGGCCTCAATCATATAAATACATGAATACACAAAATAATGGACATAAAGAATCAAACAAATCAAAGATCACAATCATAGAAAGAGAATAATGCACACAAGAAGGGAAAATAAGTGGTTATAAGATGCAACCATGCAATTAGGCTCAAATCTCACAAGCTTGTGTTCTTAGCTCAAAAACCATGTTCCAAAATAAATTCTTTCAAGCAAGTTCAACAAAAAGTTTTCAAATTGGTAGGTTACCCTAAAAATAATTTCTTGGAAAAGAAATCATCACCCTAACCAAGTAGTCCTAATAGGAAAGAAATGGTAAAAATATGTACAAATTCTAACTAACATGCAACCTATCATGTAATGCAACAACTATCTAACGAAGAAAATAAAAAAAAAATCGGTGTTGACACTACAAGAAAAAAGGCCTATGGCCACGCTTTTTTCTTGCCACGCTTCAAAAGCGTGGCCAAAAGTGGTCAATGGCCACGCTTTTATGAGGGTGGCGGTAGATTAGAGATTTGGCCACTTTTTTTGCCACGCTTCAAAAGCGTGGCGAAAAGGATCAACGGCCACGCTTTTGTAAGGGTGGCAATTGATTACAGAAACGGCCACATTTTTTTTTCTGCCACGCTTCAAAAGCGTGGCCATAGAGAGAAACAAGAACGTTTTAAAAGCGTGGCGACAGGGTTTCATTACGGCCACGCTTACAAAACGTGGTCATATCCTGGTACTCTTTTGGCATGCTTTAAAAGCGTGGCCAAAAAGTTTTTTTCTGCCACGCTTCAAAAGCGTGGCCGTAGAGAGCTACAGGAACGGTTGAACCGGACAGAGAACCGACCGGTTTAAAAGAAACTTCGTCGTTTTTGCCAAATTTGCTTACTTTCACTCTTGGTTCTGAAGCTCCTTCGTTTCTTTCTCCCTTTCTCCCTCCGTTTCTTTCATTCACAGAAACTCAGCCAAAAAACCCTAGCACTGTAAGCCTACACCACCGCCGCCGCAAGGAGTGGCATACTGCTGCCGTCCGTCCTATCTAGCTTCCCTCGTGCTCCAAGTCTTCAACCCCCGTTCGCTGTCACCGATCACAGCTGCTTCCTCGAGCTCGGCGTCCGTCGTCTTTGTCTGCTCAGCCGCGCTTCCGCCGCCGTTGGTTGCCGTTAACATTTGCATCTTCGTTCAGCCGTCATCTTCGTTTGCGTTCTTCACCGTTCAAGTTTGCTCGGCGTTCACCGTTCGTGTTCACTCACCGTTCACCGTTCGCATTCGCGTTTGTCTGGAAGCTACGTTTCCCTGCTTCAAACTCTGCGACCAACCCGTGCGCTCCACCTAGCCGTCGAACTGCTCTCTTTTGTCGCTGCCGTGAGTTCCCTAAACCCACCACCAGACAATACACTCGCACAACACCAATACTCTGCTTGAAACTCTGCAACATCTTATTTCTATTACAATAAGTAAGTATTTGATTTGGCAGTGGTTTGGATTTTTCATAGACTGAATTAAAGTATACAACAGTTATGTTCTCTTCTCTATCACATTGATACTAAGCTTTGAATTCTCTTATTTCGTTTCAAGTTTACTGCACTCAACATGTTTGATGAAATGCTTTAACCATATTTCGGGTTGGTTTTATTATTTCTAGCTTTTAGAAACTTAGTAAGTTGATTGCATGTGAAATTAGAATAACTGGATCTTAGTAATTAAGAAATTTTAGCTGCACAAATAGCATCTTTGTAGAAAACATATTAGCATCTTTGTTATCTAAAGACTGTAAGCACTTTATTTTTTGCAGTTCTCTAGTATTTTTTTGGTTGCTATTCTTGATTCTTGATTTTCATTATGATTTTTTACTGCTCCTATTTTTTTCCTGTTTTGTACTTATTTTTTATTCTTGATTTTTCCCTGCATCTATTTTTCATTGCTCATTTCTGTTCTTGATTTTTGTTCTTATATTTTGTCTGCATCTATTTTTCACTGCCAGTTTCTGTTCTGTTCTTGATTCTTGATTTTTGTTGAATTTGAATTTTTTCTCTTAACTTTTGTGGTTGCAGTTTTTTAATTATTTGATTTTAATTTGTTGTTTGGTGTTCTCATGTCAATTTTGGTTTAGTGCTCTCTGTTCTTATTTTATTTTATTTTATTTTTGATCACTCAGGTTTCGATCCCAGAATTGTACAATGGAGGTAATTTCTGCATTTGAGTCGCCTTTTTGAATGATTCATGTATCATTGCACACATCATGTTTGTCTCTGGCTCCTGGCCTAAAAAATATATTTCCTTAGAGTTTAGGGGCTGTTTTATTTAATTTTTTAATCATTTTTTTATTTCAGGTTATTAGCACCTGGGGAGTCAAAAACAAAATTGATTTTCTGTCACTTTCATATACTCGTCATGCTGAAGATGTACGCCAGGTTATTTCGAGTCTAATGCCCTTTTCTTCAGTTCAGTGATTTCAAATTCATAATTGATAATCTTTCTATTGCTCAGCTTTGCTATTAACATACTTTTTTATGTTGTAATACAGGCCCGTGAATTCCTTTCCAAATTGGGTGATCTCAGCCAGACCCAAATTTTTTTGCTAAGATTGAAATGTTGAGGTGATTTTGATGTCTTCATAGTGTTAACTTTTCTCTTTTAAGATATACTTTTATTGACTATGCTGATTCAATCTTATGTCTGTGTTGAAATTAGGGCCTGAGCCATTTTGATGAGATTCTACGAGAAGCTGATGGTATTATCCTATCTCGTGGTAATTTGGGCATTTATCTTCCACCAGAGAAGGTTAGTTTTGCCTTTGAAATTCATTTTGTTGTTTGAATGACTCGTGTTGTGGGTATAAATAGCTATGTTTGTGGTCATGTGGATAATGCATTTGATATTTGAATAAATTAAAACAAATGGATGCTTCTATATGTTTAAAAAAGGTTTAAAATAGTGCATTTAATGTTACAAATTTTCTTTGAACTGAACCACATTTATGATTGTTGCCTCTGCCATGCTTCTTATTGTAAATGTATAATTATATTTGCTTTGTGAATGGAAAGTCAATATTAATTAATTTTTATTTGCTTTTGTAGGTGTTCTTATTTCGAAAATCTGCCCTATACAAGTGTAATATGGCTGGAAAACCTACTGTACTTACACTTGTTGTGGATAGTATGACTGACAACTTAAGACCCACTCGTGCTGAAGCCACTGATGTGGCCAATGCTGTTTTGGATGGTAAGTTACCAGCTGTATGATGCCACATGTAATGATTAAGCCATTTTTTTTTTGAATTTACTGATCCTATTTTTCGTGCGCTTGAAGCTGTAACTGTATTCTTCTGAATGATTTTTGGTTTCTATCTTCAGTTATAACTACTTATTGGGTTCATGTTTGTTGAATTTTTAAACAAACATACAGGCAGTGATGCAATACTTCTAGGTGCTGAGACCTTGCGTGGGTTGTACCCTATTGAGACTATTTCCACTTTTGGCAGAATTTGTTCAGAGGTAATTTCATTTCATATCTCAGTGGAATAATCAATAATACACTATGGTATGACTGACCTGAGTTCATGCAAGTAGATTTCCATGATATTAACAAGAAAAATGAGAACAATTAGAAGATTAGTTTATTCGTTTAGATTCATCTTCAACCTTAGCACATTATAATATTAACAGAAGTCAGAACATAGATTCATTTTTATTATTTTCTCTTACTGTCTTATGGTGATTTATCTTGTATAGCATTAGATCTGCAGTACTTTTGCCAATTGCTTGATTGAAATCCTCTGAATCATATGAAATGTTCTCCCGTTTTAATTGTCACAGAAAGTGTTACTGTTGGCTGATGTTTCTGCCTTTTATTTCATGTCCTTATAGGCTGAGAAGGTTTTCAATCAAGACCTCTATTGGTAGTATTACAGAAAGATAAGTTCAATCCCAGATTCTATGTTGCTGCTGCTACTGATAATATGAGTCTTCAAAAGGCTCAGTTGCTGAAGAATTCCTTGGCAGATCAGGTGAATTTTTTTTACTCCAAAACCTCCGTTTATTTTATTTTATTTTTTGTGAACTTTGTTTCAGTTTTGCCATGTGTGTGTTCCGAGTTTTGGTTAACTTTTTCTTTCTTTGATGGGCGAGGGTTTTGGAATTGTTCAATGTATATTGAGTGTTTAGTCAAATTGAATTGCTGATATATGCAGAGAGTGTGCTATCCTGCAATACCAGATGGCCATGAGATTAGGAAAACCAAGTTAAAGACCATGATTGAAGTATCTCGAAGCAGCGAATAAGGTTTTGTTAGACTTCTGGTGGAGTGAAGGGACTTGCCATTTTTTGACACATTTGGAAAAGGCGCATTATTAAAAGTGGAAGAAGCTTTTGTTAATTCAAGTTTGACTTGTGCATATCAGAATGGGGATTCAGTTCTCCAAATTCTTTCCATGTTGTATGAATTCACAAGTTAAGGCATCTGTTCCTGAAACTCCAGATGCCGGTGGGTAAAATCATACCATAAGCATAGTGGATTGTGTTGTTCTGGTTGTGTGACAAGAAGTTCTGATTTATGATGGATGTTTATTTGAGTTTTGGTCCAGAAAATGAGGACTCAAGTGAGGTCATTAACTGGCCTATGTTTTGTGAATTTTCTCTAGAGTAACTGACGAAGAATGCTTGAAGATATTTAAGAATTGCTGGAAGGCTATACACCGAATGATGGATATTGAAGTATTAGATAGCATTGTATTTTTTGCTCAAGTTGAAAAGCTTGTTGAGAAATTAGAGTTTTGAACCTGAGATTTATTTTGTATTTGAGTATTAATGTATAAAACAATTATAGCAATAATTATATATGTCAGTAATTACTATTTGATTTGTCTTGTAATAAAAATTGCATACTGGTTTGGTAATAAAAAAGGACTAAAAATTTATATTGTGTAGTGATAAAGGAAAAGTCAAAAAAAGGATTTTTTTTTTTAATTTGATAAGGCTATCGCCATGCTTTAAAAGCGTGGCCGTATCTCTCTCTATCGCCACGCTTTAAAAGCGTGACCGTATCTCTCCTTATCGCCACGCTTTAAAAGCGTGGCCATATCTCTCCCTGTCGCCACATTTTAAAAGCGTGGCCATATCTCTCCCTGTCGCCACGCTTTAAAAGCGTGGCCATATCTCCCACCTACAGCCACGCTTTTAAAAGTGGCAATTTGTAAAAAAGCATGGCAAAAAAAGCGTGGCGATAGAGCAACCGCCACCCTTTCATAGGTCACCCTTTCAAAAGCGTGGCGGTAGCTCAAAAAGTGTGGCAAAAAGCTATCCCCACGCTTTTTTCAGCTTTTCGCCACGCTTTAAAAGCGTGGCAATAGATGTGTTTTCTTGTAGTGTGAAAAGGAAATTGTTACCCATGGAGATCGGTCGAACGACCTCCCCACACTTGAAGATTGCACCGTCTTCGGTGCATGCAAAGAAGAGCAAGGTGAATGGGTTGCTACAATTGATGAGCTTCTTTGAAAGATTGTGCGAATGACTTGTTCGTTGCCCCATCTCAAAGCCTTTCCTTTTCCTCCTTTCTTGGTGGCCAACCTAAAGGGAGATAAAAAGAAAGAAAATTAAACCGATAACAAAGATATCAAAGCAAAGAGAACATCGGCGGGGGCTAATGCCAAATAACGGTAAGGTTCTCACTACATGGTAGCTACAACATGTGAGTGAGAAAACAATGTAGGCTAATGGCATATCAACTAACACTTGATGCAAGAGTAAAATCAAAGCATGAAGAGCATATTGAGCATCAAGATCAAATAAGAATTGACACAAACAAGATTAGTGATAAGCATGAAAGCATTAGGTCCCATCCAAACTCAATGATAATGAAGTACAAAAACAAAGAATAATGCATGAGGAGAGACTAAAGAGCTAATCTTGTGTGTTGAACAAATATGATCATTAATGTTAAACAAGTCACCAAGCACCAAAACAATGCAAGAAGTTCTCAACAATTGAGTATAAGAATTCAACACCATTATTAAAATGATAAACTTGAAAAAAATGAAGTAAAAACAAGTCATAAAAACAAAATGAAAATGCAAAGAATAGAAGTATACGAATGCGATAGACAAAAGAAAATGGAAGAGGAGAAAAAAACTCTTTTTTTTACCGGTGCGGACGCGTCATGCACGCTTACGCGCCGATGTGCATATCGGCCGAGGGGCGCGTACGTGCCAGGTGCGCGCACGCGTAGGTGAGGTTGGGCCAAAGACATAGTGCTGGCCCAGAGCTGGCACAACTCTCGGGTCATTGGCCTGGAAACCACTTTAGCAAATCGGCGCGCACGCGGAATGTGCGCAGGTGCGCGCATATGCAAAATAAGGACTTCGACGCGTAAGCGCACAGTGCGCGCACGCGTACACGCAGTTGTGCAATTGGCCCAGCTATTGCGCGAGATTGGCCCAACTCTCTGGAAAAAGTATCGGCCGGAATATGCGTATGGATGCGCATGCGCACAGCGTGCGTACGCGTCCTTGACTCTCTTCTTTTTTTTTCAAAAATACTATAAACAGCTGAAAATCTCCCTACCACTACCTACAACTCAAGATCAACTAAAATGCAAAATTAACAAAAAATTTCAGGTGTAAACAAACATAACTTGCACTTTAAGCAACTAACAACCAATATATTAAGACAAAACTACAGGAAGAGGAAAACTACCTATAATGGCAACTCAAATCACTTATTAATCAAAGCTACAAGAGAGTGGAAAGAGTGTACCATGGTGGGGTGTCTCCCACCTAGCACTTTTATTTATTGTCCTTATGTTGGACTTATGGGGAGCTCCTCATCAAGGTGGCTTGTGCTTGAATTCATCTTGAAACTCCCACCAATGCTTGGTTCTCCATTGTGCCCCAAGATTTCTCATGGATTGAGCCAAGTCTTGATGGAGTTTTTCACCAGCTTGGGGCTCCCAAAGTTGATCCTCCTTGTGTGATCCGGGATCTCACACTTTGTTTTCACACCCGTCTTAAAGTTGACTGGTGCGGTATTTGTAACCCACTAATTTACCGGCAAGTGCACCAGGTCGTACCAAGTAATACCTTACGTGAGTAAGGGTCGATCCCACGAGGATTGATGGATTAAGAAACAATAGTATTTGATAGGCTTAGTTAGACAAACAAAAAATAGTGTTTGAATATTGAAATAGCATTAAAAAGTTGACAGGGAAATGATTAATTTGGGAATAAAATATGGAAAACAGTTAAGGCTTTAGAGTTATCTACTTTCTGGATTGACTTTTCTTATTAACTATTTTAATCATGCAATATTTAATTCATGGCAAACTATTTGTGACTAGACCCTAATTCCTTAGACCTTCCTAGTCTCCTCTAAAATTCATCAACAGCCAATTCCTTAGTCAATTAATTCCAATTAGAGGGTGGTGATCAAATTCCACTTTATATGCCACAAGAATCCTAATTGTCCAAAAATAAAGGGATTATATGTCACGTATCCCGTTAAATACAAACAATTAGAAATTCAGGATAATATGTTTTCAAGCTATTGTTCAAGTAAAGAGCTTTTCCAAGTTATACAAGAACTCAATTAGAACATGGGTCATACTTCCGTTCCATCCAAATTCATAAAATAAGGAACGAAAATAATTATTGAAATATAAATCACGACATGAATTAAAATAGAAAAATAATATTAGCAATCCATACAATAGACAGAGCTCCTAACCTTAACAATGGAGGTTTAGTTGCTCATGATTCAGAGTAGAATGTTATGGAATACGGAATGTAATTTTTGGAATAGAATGGGATCCTCCCCGGGACTTCCTCCAAAAGAGAGGTTTCTTCTCCATTTTATAACTAATCCTAATAACTTTAAAATCTAATTTTTAAAATTAAAAATAATATCTTTTCCTAGAATTCAAATTTGAATTTAAATCAAAAATTAACTAAATAATCAAGTCTTCAATTGATGGGTGGGGACCACTTGTTTTGTCCATTCTACAGCTTCTAATATATGTTTTTTGGGCTGAAAACTAGGTCAAAACAGCCCATAAATCACCCTCAACGTTTTTCTGCGTTTTTTGCACGTGGCGCATGTCACGCGTACGCGTCAGTCACGTGTACGCGTCGATGGTCTTTTCTGCGAGTCACGCAGACGCGTCGGTCACGCGCACGCATCGCTGAGCGAATCTTCAAATCACGCGTACGCGTCAGTCACGCGCACGCGTCGCCATGGAAAGCTCCAAATTCACGCGCACGCGTCAGGCACGCGTGCGCGTTGCTCCTTGCTGCCATCTCCTTTGATTCTTGTGCTGCAAAAACTCCATCAAATCCAGCTGAATGCTACCTAAAATAAACAGTATTGCACAAAACTCAAAATAGCATCCATAGTGGCTAAAATATAGTTAATTCTTAATTAAACTCAACAAATTACATGCAAATTCACTAGAAAAAAATAGGAAAGATGCTCACGCATCATTGACTCTCATTATTAGTCCATCCGGGTGGTAAACAAGGTGAATTCTCTATAAAGTGACCAACAATCCTTCTAGACCCATCTAGATGAGCACTAATCCAACCTTTATATCTCATGTTTGATGTATCAATCATAATGAACCTTGATTTGCAAAGCCAACCACGAAACATCTTTCTTTTACGCTTCATCTCACAAAGCATCCTAAGTTGACCATCCATTTCAAGCAAGCCATATTCGAGTGGGATAATAAAGGTAATAGAAATGAATTTTACCCACTCAAATATAGGAGTAGATGACAACCTAGGCAAAGAAGCTCCTAAGGGTCTTGACAAAGCATATTCAATTCCCATCCTCCTTTTTCTAAGGGTCTCCACCTCTTCACAAGATTTCTTAATTTCAATCCTTTGTTCATCAATTCTATCTAAGCCTTTTCCCTTACTCAAATCATAATTGGGAAGGTGAGAAAAATTTACCTCCACATTGTTTTCCAATTCACCGGGAGAGGGTTCTTCATGCTCAAAGGATTCTTCACCACTAAGGTTTGATGCTTGATCTTCATCACCAAGGGAACTCACTTCTTGCTCTATCCCATCCAAGTTTTCATATGGAATATGCCTTGGAGGTTGTGCACATTCCTCCTTAGCATCAAATTCAATCATCTTGGAGGGGTTTTCTTCAATTCTATGTTCCCATGGAGGCTCTGCATCTCCTAAGTCTTCAACCAATTCTTTCCTTTCTTCAACAATCATAGCTTCCTCCAATTGTTCCGATACAAAGCAACTTCCCTCATTCTCCACCAATCTCTCCTTCATGTTATGCTCTTCATTTGTTTCTCCACATGTAGCCATGGGAGTCCCTTGAGTGTTCAAGCATTGGGATGCTAATCGGTTTACCACCTCATCCAAGGCGGCCGTGAATTGTTGCAATCCCTTTTCATCTCCTCTTGTCCTTGAACAAGAACATCAAGGATGTCATCCATTGGAGGTTGGGGTGAATGGAAGGGTTCATCAATTTAGGGGAAGGATTCATAGTAGGAAGGTGGTTCTTCTTAGTAGAGTTATGGTGGTTCAATAATTTCCACTCTTTCCACTTGTTGCACAACACGCTCCATGGTTGCTTGAAGTTGATCCAATGTTTCTTTGAGACGATCCCTTAACTCTTTTTCCTTTTGGATATCATGAGTAGGATCATATGGTTCTTGGATTGAAGGACATGAGTATTCTTCCATGGAAGGTTGTGGTGGAAAGTAGTGTTTATCTTGTGGTTGAAAATTTTCATACATTGGAGGAGGTTCATCTTGGTAATAACATGGAGGGGGGTGGTTCTTGAAAATATTGATGTTGGAATGGTGGTGGCTCTATATGTGGTTCATATGGCTCATATAGTTGTTGTAATGGTGGATATGGATGAGGGTCATATGAAGGTAGTTGGTGAAAAGAGGCTTGTGAGTGTGGTAGATGGCTATGTTGAGGATATGGCTCATAGGTGTATGGTGGTGGTTCTTGGAAGTCACAAGGGGACTCACCATAACCATTGGATTGGTATGCATCATAGAACAACTCTTCTTCATAGTGCATTGGTGGAGGTTGTTGCCAAGAGGATTGATCATATGCATATGGTTCCTCCTACCTTTGATTATCCCATCCTTGATGGACATCCTCATTATAGCCTTCATTTCCTACAACATAGTTAGAACCAAACTCATAGCCAAAGTGAGAATTCATAGTGAAAAGAGAAAATGAGAAACAAAAGCTACTAAGAAATAATGAAACAAAGTCCTAAAACTAGCAAAAACTAACAAGCAATCCAAAAATCAAGCTATTCACACTATTCACATATATACAATAACCAATAACACAACACCATTGTAACTCCCCGGTAACGGCGCCATTTTGATGAGAAGACTTTTGTATGGTTTAGAATTCACAAATGAAATCTTGTTGCAAGTATAGTTTCTAAACCAACAATAATCCTTTCATACAAAAATTTGTTTGTCACAAGTAACAAACCCCTAAAATCTATAAACCGAAGTATTGAACCTCGGGTCATGCTCCCTAGGAATTACAATGAATTGTCTTGTTATTGGTTATGAGGTATGTTTTGGGGTTTTTGGGATAAGAGACATGAAAAGTAAATGGCAATGAAAATAAACTAACAACTAAAAAGGTCTTGGCAAAGGTTTGGTGGTCAAGGATCTCTATCCTAATCACTAACCACAACATGAGAATTGGCAAGGATCAACCCCACTAAGTCATCCTCTAACTAATAAAGGAAAGTCAAATGAGATGTGTTAATCCAAGTCCATAAGTCCTAGTTCTACACCAAATCAATTAGTGAGATCTAGAGTTAATGGCTCCCAATTGTTAATCACTTGGATATTAGCAACTCAAGAGTTCCTAAGTTACCTTCCCAAGCCAAGAACATAAAATTCTACTCTAAAATCCAACTAAGCATTTTATCAAACACTTAGAAGGCATAAAAGGAAAGCATAGTAAAACTGCAAGAAAAGTAAATCTACACTATTCAAATTCAAGGAATTAAACAACAACAAATCAAATGAACAATAAAGGAACATGAAAACATAAATTGCATTAAAGAGGAAAGGAAGGAACAAAAGTGCATCAACATAAAAGTAGAGAATCACAAGAATGAAATATAAAATTAGAGAGAGGAGAAGAAGAGGAACAAGAATTGATAAAGGAAAAGTAAATCAAAGCATGAATTAAGCCTAGATCTAAGGAATTCTAATCTAGATCTAAAACCTAATCCTAATCCTAGAGAGAAGTGAGAGCTTCTCTCTCTAGAACTAACCTAAACTAAACTAATGTGTGAAAGTATGTAAAAGTATCTAAAGTATGTAAAGTATGTTGATTCCCCTTCAATCCCTGGCTTAAATAGCATCAGAAATGAGTTATATTGGGCCCACAAGGCTTTAGAATTCACTGGCCACGTATTGCTTTAAGTGGATCATATGGCAGCAACAACGCGTGCGCGTACAGTGCGCGTACACATCACCATACGCGTAGCAACTATGGCAAATCTTATATCGTTTCGAAGCCCCGGATGTTAGCTTTCCAATGCAACTAGAACCGCGTCTGAAGAACTGAAGATTGATGGTTTAGAAGTTATAGTAAACTCTCGTTGCAAGTATAGTTACTAAACCAAGCAATCAACCTTTCTTACAAACGTTTTAGTTGTCACAAGTAACAAACCCCTAAATAAATTGATAACCGAAGTATTCAAACCTCGGGTCATCTTCTCAAGGAACTGCAGGGAAGTATGTTCTTATTATTGGTTATGGAGATTATAAATTGGGGTTTTGAGAATGAGGAGCGAATGGTTTAATTAGCAAATAAAGTAAATGAAGAACAAGTAATTTAAATGGCAAGTAAAATAAATAGATGATTGTAAATAAACTTTTGGCAAGGTATGAGAAATTAGAGGTCCTATCCTAGCTATCCTTATCAATGATGATGAGAATTGAATCTTAATTCCACTTTGTTAACCTTTACTAAGATAAAGGAAGGTCAAGGGATTAATTGGTTTGATCTTCGGATCCTATTTATTTCCTAAGAAAAGATTGGGATTATTGAAGTTCAATTTAATTAACAAAGATAACAATTATCAATCATGTTTGAGTTTGATAACTCCTGAGTTACTGATTTCTTAACCAAGGCTAAAAGGAGAAAAGTAAATCTACTGGAATAAAAATGTCTTCAGATGGGAATTACAATAATGTAAATAATGGAAAGTAATAATAAACTGAAATACCTCAAATAACATTAATTCAAAGAGTAATCTGTAACATAGAAGAATTCATAAATTAAATTGCAAAAGTAAATAAAAGGGAATATTGAACCTGATAAAGAGATAATCCTGAAAGCGAATAAAATCCTAATTATAAATCCTAATCCTAAAGAGAGGAGAGAGAGGAGAGAACCTCTCTCTAAACTAAATCTAAATCATGAAAACTAACTAAAGTGGAGACTCTCCTTAAATGGATGCATTACCCCACTTCATAACCTCTGGTCTATGCTTTATGGACTTGGATTTGGGCCAAAAAGGGCTTCAGAATTTGTTAGGAGCATTTTCTGCAATTTTTGGTGTGTGGCCTCTGTCACGCGTCCGCGTGGGTCACGCGGTCGCGTCATTCGGAGTTTTCCTTGTCACGCTTTCGCATCAGTCATGCGACCGCATCATATGTGTTTCAATCGAGGCGCGCGGTCGCGTCAGTCATGCGTTCGCGTCGCGCTCTCTTCGCACTGGCATGCGGTCGCGTCGTCCATGCGATCGCGTGGCTGACAGTTTCTTCACAAACTCCGTTTTATGCTTTCCTTCCATTTTTGTATGTTTTCTTTCCATCCTTTGAGTCATTCCTGCCTTAGAAGATCTGAAACTACTCAACACACTAATCACGGCATCGAATGGAAATAAAGGTAATTAAAATAATTAATTTTAAAGCATAGGAAACATGTTTTTCACATACATCACATAATAAGGAAGGAAAAGTAAAACCATGCAATTAATATGAATAAGTGGGTGAAGGATTGAATAAATCACTCAAACTAAGCATAAATATGGGTTTATCAACCTCCCCACACTTAAACAATAGCATGTCCTCATGCTAAGTCCAAGACAAAGAGTAAGGTAAGGTTAAAGTGGTGGAATGTCATGCAATGCAATCTAATCTAAATGCAACTACCTAAATGAATGATGCATCATGCAATTCTAATTTTTATTCACTTGAATATAAAGCTTGCATGTAGTTGAATTAATTCACATTCTCAAGGAGTCATATATATATATATAGCCAAGCCTTAGATAGTGATAAAAGTGCCTTTACAATTGAGATGGGAGAGAAAAAAACATTTTATAAACTTGCAAGATAATTAATAATTTAAGCAGAGATATATGTTAATGAGCTATTGAACCCTCACTGGATTTTGTGTTTACTCTCTAATCACTTAGTGTTTATTGGGTTAATCACTCTACTCTTCTTTTTATTCTTTCTTTCTAAAACTTTGTTCTTCATCTAACCAATCAACAATTATAGAGTATTGACATACCAAAAATCATGAGGTCTTTAGTTAAGGTCGTAATGGGACCAAGGTAAAGGTAAGGGTATATGTATAAGGCTAAGTGAGCTAATAAGTGAATCCTTAATTAGTCTAAGATCTCACTGGTGCGCAGAAATTGTGATTACACTTTGATTATGTAAAATTCATCGCTCTTTCTTTCCCTGGTAATGGCGCCAAAAATATGATGCCAATACCATGGTTCACAACTTCGCACAACTAACCAGCAAGTGCACTGGGTCGTCCAAGTAATACCTTACGTGAGTAAGGGTCGAATCCCACGGAGATTGTTGTTATGAAGCAAGCTATGGTCACCTTGTAAATCTCAGTCAGGCGGATATAAAATAGTAATGGAGTTTTCGAAAATAATTAATAAAATAGGGATAGAAATACTTATGTAAATCATTGGTGAGAATTTCAGATAAGCGAATAGAGATGCTTTCGTTCCTCTGAACCTCTGCTTTCCTGCTATCTTCATCCAATCAGTCTTACTCCTTTTCATGGCTGGCTTTATGTAATGTATCACCATTGTCAAGAGCTACTTTTGGTCTTCTCTTGGGAAAATGATCCGAATTTCCTGTCACGGCACGGCTAATCGTCTGGAGGTATCACCCTTGTCAATGGTTACATCCTATCCTCTCAGTGAAAGTGGTCAACGCACCCTGTCACGGCACGGCTATTCATCTGTCGGTTCTCGATCATGCTGGAATAGGATTTACTATCCTTTTACGTCTGTCACTACGCCCAGCAATCGCGAGTTTGAAGCTCGTCACAGTCATTCAATCATTGAATCCTACTCGGAATACCACAGACAAGGTTTAGACTTTTCGGATTCTCTTGAATGCCGCCATCATTCTAGCTTATGCCACGAAGATCCCAATATCTCGGACTCGGTCCCCCGTATTGGTAATCTAAGAGATACTCGTTCAATCGAAGGTAGAGCGGAAATGGTTGTCAGGCACGCGTTCATAGGGAATGATGATGATTGTCACGTTCATCACATTCAGATTGAAGTGAGAATGAATATCTTAGAAGTGAAATAAGATGAATTGAATAGAAAAACAGTAGTACTTTGCATTAATCTTTGAGGAACAGCAGAGCTCCACACCTTAATCTATGGAGTGTAGAAACTCTACCGTTGAAAATACATAAGTGAAAGGTCCAGGCATGGCCGAATGGCCAGCCCCCTAAAACGTGATCACAGGATCAGAATACAATCCAAAAGATCCAGGATGACTAATACAATAGTAAAAAGTCCTATTTATAATAAACTAGCTACTAGGGTTTACAGAAGTAAGTAATTGATGCATAAATCCACTTCCGAGGCCCACTTGGTGTGTGCTTGGGCTGAGCTTTAACTTTCCACGTGCAGAGGCCATTTGTGGAGTTGAACACCAAGTTTTGATCCATTTATGGCGTTCAACTCTGGTTTTTTATCCATTTCTGGCGCTGAACTCCAGAATTGGGCAGAGAGCTGGCGTTGAACGCCAGTTTGCGTCATCTAAACTTGGGCAAAGTATGGACTATTATACATTTCTGGAAAGCCCTGGATGTCTACTTTCCAAAGCAATTGAAAGCGCGCCATTTCGAGTTCTGTAGCTCCAGAAAATTCACTTTGAGTGCAGGGAGGTCAGAATCCAACAGCATCAGCAGTCTTCTTCAACCTCTGAATCTGATTTTTGCTCAAGTCCCTCAATTTCAGCCAGAAAATACCTGAAATCACAGAAAAACACACAAACTCCTAGTAAAGTCCAAAAATGTGAATTTAACATAAAAACTAATGAAAACATCCCTAAAAGTAACTAGATCCTACTAAAAACTACTAAAAACAATGCCAAAAAGCGTATAAATTATCCGCTCATCACAACACCAAACTTAAATTGTTGCTTGTCCCCAAGCAACTGAAAATCAAATAGGATAAAAAGAAGAGAATATACTATAAATTCCAAACTATCAATGAAACATAGCTTCAATCATGAGCGGGACTTATAGCTTTTTGCCTCTTGAATAGTTTTGGCATCTCACTTTATCCATTGAAGTTCAGAATGATTGGCTTCTATAGGAACTCAGAATTCAGATAGTGTTATTAATTCTCCTAGTTCAGTATGATGATTCTTGAACACAGCTATTTTATGAGTCTTGGCCGTGGCCCTAAGCACTTTATTTTCCAGTATTACCACCGGATACATAAATGCCACAGACACATAATTGGGTGAACCTTTTCAGATTGTGACTCAGCTTTGCTAAAGTCCCCAATTAGAGGTGTCCAGGGTTCTTAAGCACACTCTTTTTTTGCTTTGGACCTTGACTTTAACCGCTCAGTCTCAAGTTTTCACTTGACACCTACACGCCACAAGCACATGGTTAGGGACAGCTTGGTTTAGCCGCTTAGACCAGGATTTTATTCCTTTAGGCCCTCCTATCCACTGATTCTCAAAGCCTTAGGATCCTTTTTATTACCCTTGCCTTTTGGTTTTAAGGGCTATTGGCTTTTTGCTCTTGCCTCTTGGTTTTAAGAGCTTTTGGATTTTTCTGCTTGCTTTTTCTTTTTCTTTCTATTTTTTTCACCTATTTTTTTTTTTTGCAAGCTTTGTTCTTTGCTGCTTTTTCTTGCTTCAAGAATCATTTTTATGATTTTTCAGATTATCAAATAACATGTCTCCTAGTCATCATTCTTTCAAGAGCCAACATATTTAACATTCTTAAACAACAACTTCAAAAGACATGCACTGTTCAAGCATACATTCAGAAAACAAGAAGCATTGTCACCACATCAATATAATTAAGCTAAGTTCAAGGATAAATTCGAAACTCATGTACTTCTTGTTCTTTTGAATTAAAACATTTTTCATTTAAGAGAGGTGATGGATTCATAGGACATTCATAACTTTAAGACATAGTTACTAACTACTAATGATCATGTAGTGAAGACACAAACATGGATAAGCACATAACATAGAAAACAAAAAACAGAAGAAATAAGAACAAGGAATGAATCCATCTTAGTGATGGTGGCGTTTCCTTCTTGAGGAACCAATGATGTCCTTGAGCTCTTCTATGTCCCTTCCTTGTCTTTGTTACTCCTCCCTCATTGCTTTTTGATCTTCTCTTATTTCATGGAGCATGATGGAGTGCTCTTGATGTTCCACCCTTAATTGTCCTATGTTGGCACTTAATTCTCCTAGGGAGGTGTTGATTTGCTCCCAACAGTTTTGTGGAGGAAAATGCATTTGAGGCATCTCCGGGATCTCATGGTGATGAGCTTCCTGCGCCTCTTGAGCTTCATGAATGGGCTCTCTTGCTTGCTCCATCTTTTTCTTAGTGATGGGCTTCTCTTCCTTAATAGGAATGTCTCCTTCTATGAAAGCTCCAGTTGAGTAACATAGATGGCAGATAAGATGAGAAAAAGCTAGCCTTGCCATGGGGGATGACTTTTTGGCTATTTTGTAGAGTTCATTAGAGATGACTTCATGAACTTCTATTTCCTCTCCAATCATGATGCTATGAATCATGATGGCCCGATCCACAGTAACTTCAGATCGGTTGCTAGTGGGAATGATTGAGCATTGAATGAACTCCAACCATCCTCTAGCCACAGGCTTGAGGTCCAATCTTCTTAGTTGAACCGGCTTGCCTTTGGATTCAATCTTCCATTGAGCTCCTTCCACACATATGTCCATAAGGACTTGGTCCAACCTTTGATTAAAGTTGACCCTTCTAGTGTAGGGGCGTTCATCTCCTTGCATCATGGGCAAGTTAAACGCCAACCTCACATTCTCCGGACTAAAATCTAAGTATTTCCCCCGAACCATTGTAACATAGTTCTTTGGATCCGGGTTCTTACTTTGATCATGGTTCTTGGTGATCCATGTATTGGCATAGAACTCTTGAACCATTAGGATGCCGACTTGTTGGATGGGATTTGTTAGAACTTCCCAACCTCTTCTTTGAATTTCATGTCGGATCTCTGGATACTCATTTCTTTTGAGTTTGAAAGGGACCTCGGGGATCACCTTCTTCTTGGCCACAACATCATAGAAGTGGTCTTGATGGGCTTTGGAGATGAACCTTTCCATCTCCCATGACTCGGAGGTGGAAGCTTTTGTCTTCCCTTTCCCCTTTCTAGAGGATTCTCCGGTCTTAGGTGCCATCAATGGTAATGGAAAAACAAAAAGCTTATGCTTTTACCACACCAAACTTAGAATATTGCTCGCCCTCGAGCAATAAAAAAAAGGATAGAGGAAGAAGAAGAAGAAAATATGGAGAAGAGGGGTGAAGTGTGTTTCGGCCAAGTAGAGAGGAGAGGGTTGTGTTGTGTGAAAATGAGGAAGAATGGAGGGCTATATATAGGGGAGGGAGGGGGTTTAAGGTTCGGCCATTTAGGGTGGGTTTGGGTGGGAAATTGGTTTTGAATTTTGAAGGTAGGTGGAGTTTATGAGGTAGGTTTATGGGGAAGAGTGGATGGATGTGAGTGGTGAAAAGGTGATGGGGAAGAGAGATTGAGGTGATTGGTGAAGGGTTTTTGGGGAAGAGTGTTTATGGGATTGTGTGAAAGAGAGTGGTGAGGGATGAGAAGAAGTGAGTGGAGGTAGGTGGGGATCCTATGGGGTCCACAGATCCTGAGATGATCCTGTGGGGTCCACAGATCCTGAGATGATCCTGTGGGGTCCACAGATCCTGAGGTGTTCAAGGATTTACACCCTTGCACTAAATTAGGCATGTAAAATGCCCTTGCACACAACTCTGGGCGTTCAGCGCCAGGTTGGTGCCCATTTTGGGCGTTCAACGCCCATTTGTTGGCCATTTCTGGCGTTGAACGCCAGAACCATGCTTGTTCTGGGCGTTCAGCGCCCAGATACTGCCCATTTTGGGTGTTCAGCGCCAGAACCATGCTCTGTTCTGGCGTTGAACGCCAAACAGATGCTTCCTCCAGGGTGTGATTTTTCTTCTGCTATTTTTGATTCCGTTTTTAATTTTTTTGTTTATTTTGTGACTCCACATGATCATGAACCTATAAAGACATATAACTAAGAAAAATATAGTTAGATAAAAATTGGGTTGCCTCCCAACAAGCGCTTCTTTAATGTCAATAGCTTGACAGTGGGCTCTCATGGAGCCTCACAGATGTTCAGAGCATTGTTGAAACTCTCCAACACCAAACTTAGAGTTTGGATATAGGAGTTCAACACCATTACAGAGAGTGGCATGAGGTTTATTCCTGAACCAAGGTCACACAGAGCCTTAAAGATCATGGTGCCTATGGTACAAGGTATTATGAACTTTCCAGGATCCTGTTTCTTCTGAGGCAATGTCAGTTGATCCAGATCACTTAGTTCATTGGTAAACAAGGGAGGTTCATCTTCCCAAGTCTCAATACCAAATAATTTGGCATTCGGCTTCATGATTGCAACAAGAAACTTGGCAGTTTGCTCTTCAGTAACATCCTCTTTCTCTTTAGAAGAGGAATACTCATCAGAGCTCATGAAGGGCATAAGGAGGTTCAATGGAATCTCTATGGTCTCTAGATGAACCTCAGAGTCCTTTGGTTCCTCAGAGGGAAGCTCCTTATTGGTCACTGGACGTCCCAGGAAGTCTTCCTCCTTGGGATTCACGTCCTCCTCTCCTTCTTTGGGTTCGGCCATGATGTTTATGTCAATGGCCTTGCACTCTCCTTTTGGATTCTCTTCTGTATTGCTTGGGAGAGTACTAGGAGGGATTTCAGTGATTCTTTTACTCAGCTGGCCCACTTGTGCTTCCAAATTTCTAATGGAAGATCTTGTTTTATTCATGAAACTCACAGTGGCCTTAGATAGATCAGAGACTAGAATTGCTAAGCTAGATGGATTCTGCTCAGAATTCTCTGTCTGTTGCTGAGTGGATGATGGAAAGGGTTTATTATTGTTAAACCTGTTTCTTCCACCATTATTAAAGCCTTGTTGCGGCTTTTGATCCTTCCATGAGAAATTTGGATGATTTCTCCATGATGAGTTATAGGTGTTTCCATAAGGTTCACCTAAGTAATTCACCTCTGCTATTGCAGGGTTATCAGGATCATAAGCTTCTTCTTCAGAAGATGCCTCTTGAGTACTGTTGGATGCAGCTTTCATTCCATTCAGACTCTGGGAAATCATATTGACTTGCTGAGTCAATATTTTGTTCTGAGCCAATATGGCATTCAGAGTATCAACTTCAAGAACTCCCTTCTTCATAGGCATCCCATTACTCACAGGATTCCTCTCAGAAATGTACATGAACTGGTTATTAGCAACCATGTCAATGAGTTCTTGAGCTTCTGCAGGTGTTTTCTTTAGGTGAATGGATCTACCTGCAGAAGTATCCAATGACATCTTTGATATCTTAGATAAACCATCATAGAAGATATCCAGGATGGTCCATTCTGAAAGCATGTCAGAAGGACACTTTTTGGTCAGCTGCTTGTATCTTTCCCAAGCTTCATAGAGGGATTCACCTTCTTTCTGTCTGAAGGTTTGAACATCCACTCTAAGCTTGCTCAGCTTTTGAGGAGGAAAGAACTTAGCTAAGAAAGCCGTGACCAGCTTATCCCAAGAGTTCAGGCTGTCTCTGGGTTGAGAGTCTAACCAGATTCTAGCTCTGTCTCTTACAGCAAATGGGAAAAGCATGAGCCTGTAGACTTCAGGATCTACTCCATTAGTCTTAACAGTATCACAGATCTGCAAGAATTCAGTTAAGAACTGAAAAGGATCTTCAGATGGAAGTCCATGAAACTTGCAGTTCTGCTGCATCAGAGAAACTAATTGAGGTTTCAGCTCAAAGTTGTTTGCTCCAATGGCAGGAATGGAGATGCTTCTTTCATGTAAATTGGAATTAGGTGCAGTAAAGTCACCAAGCATTCTCCTTGCATTATTATTATTTTCGGCCGCCATCTCCTCTTCCTGTTCGAAAGTTTCTGAAAGGTTATCTCTGGATTGTTGTATTTTAGCTTCTCTTAGTTTCCTTTTCAGAGTCCTTTTAGGTTCTGGATCTGCTTCCACAAGAATATTCTTGTCCTTGCTCCTGCTCATATGACAAAGAAGAGGGCACAGAAAAATAATAATAATAGGGATCCTTTTTACCACAGTATAGAGGTTCCCTTATTTGAGTAGAAGAAAAAAAAAAGAAATTCGAACACAGATAGAAGAGGGGGTTCGAATTTGATGAGTGATGTGAGGAAGAGATGTTAGTAGATGAACAAATAAATAGAATAAGATGAGAGAGAGAGAGAGGATTTTCGAAAATAATTTTTTTGAAAAAGAGTTAGTTGATTTTTGAAAATTGTTTTTGAAAAAGGGTAGTGATTTTCGAAAATTAAGATTTAAAATTGAATTAATTAGTTAATTAAAAAGAAATTTTGAAAAAGGGGGGAGATATTTTTGAAAATTAGAGAGAGAGAGTTAGTTAGGTAGTTTTGAAAAAGATAAGAAATAAGCAAAAAGTTAGTTAGTTAGTTGAAACAAATTTTGAAAAGATAAGAAGTTAGGAAGTTAGAAAAGATATTTTGAAATCAAATTTTTGGAAAAGGTGAGATAAGAGGATATTTTTGAAAAGATATGATAGAAATTAGTTTTTGAAAAAAAATATTTGATTTTTAAAAATACAATTAATGACTTGATTCACAAGAAATCACAAGATATGATTCTAAAACTTAAAGTTTGAATCTTTCTTAACAAGCAAGTAACAAACTTGAAATTTTTGAATCAAAACATTAATTGTTATTGTTATTTTCGAAAATTTGATATAAAAATAAGAAAAATATTTTTGAAAAATATTTTTGGAATTTTCGAAAATAACTAAGAAATTTGAAAAAGATTTGATTTTTGAAAAAGATTTTGAAAAAGATAAGATTTTCAAATTGAAAATTTGATTTGACTCATAAGAAACAACTTGATTTTAAAAATTTTTGAAAAAGTCAAATCTAATTTTCGAATTTATGAGAGAGAGAAAGGGAAAGATATTTTTTTTATTTTTGAATTTTTATGATGAGAGAGAAAAACAAGAAAAATGATGCAATGCATGAGAGTTATGGATCAAAACAATGAATGCATGCAAGAATGCTATGAATGTCAAGATAAACACCAAGAACACTATGAAGATCATGATGAACATCAAGAACATATTTTTGAAAAATTTTTAATGCAAAGAAAACATGCAAGACACCAAACTTAGAATTCTTTAATGCTTAGA
Source organism: Arachis hypogaea (assembly GCF_003086295.3). NCBI lineage: Eukaryota > Viridiplantae > Streptophyta > Magnoliopsida > Fabales > Fabaceae > Arachis > Arachis hypogaea. Next base: position 63,733,712 of record NC_092052.1, on the reverse strand, counting down.
CATAAAGAATTCAAGAATGCATATGAAAAACAAGAAAAGACACAAAACATGCAAATACAGAGATCAAACAAGAAGACTTACTAAGAACAACTTGAAGATCATAAAGAACACTATGAATGCATGAATTTTCGAAAAATGCAAGATGCACATGCAATTGACACCAAACTTATAACATGACTCAAGACTCAAACAAGAAACAGAAAAATATTTTTGATTTTTATGATTTTCTAAATTTTTTTGTATTTTTTTTTTTTTGGATTTTTCGAAAATTAATTGAAAAAGGAAAATAAGGATTCCAAAATTTTTAATATGAATTCCAGGAATCTTGCATTCTTAGTCTAAAACTTCAGTCCAGGAATTAGACATGGCTCACTGGCCAGCCAAGCTTTCAATGAAAGCTCCGGTCCAAAACACTAGACATGGCCAATGGCCAGCCAAGCTTCAGCAAGATATCAGAATATACTGCTCATTACTTATCAAATATGTAACTTGCCTCTATGCTGATGGTTTGGAAGCCTCAGTCCAAAAGAATTTAGACATGGCTTTGCAGCCAGCCAGGCTTCACATGCTTCATGAAACACTAGAATTCATTCTTAAAAATTTTGAATAAAAATTTTTTTTCTTTTTTTTTTTCGAAAACAGGTGAAAAAATTTTGAAATATTTTTGAAAAACTTTTGACAAGAAAACAAAAAGAAAATTACCTAATCTGAGCAACAAGATGAACCGTCAGTTGTCCAAACTCGAACAATCCCCCGCAACGGCGCCAAAAACTTGGTGCGCAGAAATTGTGATTACACTTTGATTATGTAAAATTCATCGCTCTTTCTTTCCCTGGTAATGGCGCCAAAAATATGATGCCAATACCATGGTTCACAACTTCGCACAACTAACCAGCAAGTGCACTGGGTCGTCCAAGTAATACCTTACGTGAGTAAGGGTCGAATCCCACGGAGATTGTTGGTATGAAGCAAGCTATGGTCACCTTGTAAATCTCAGTCAGGCGGATATAAAATAGTAATGGAGTTTTCGAAAATAATTAATAAAATAGGGATAGAAATACTTATGTAAATCATTGGTGAGAATTTCAGATAAGCGAATAGAGATGCTTTCGTTCCTCTGAACCTCTGCTTTCCTGCTATCTTCATCCAATCAGTCTTACTCCTTTCCATGGCTGGCTTTATGTAATGTATCACCATTGTCAAGAGCTACTTTTGGTCTTCTCTTGGGAAAATGATCCAAATTCCCTGTCACGGCACAGCTAATCGTCTGGAGGCATCACCCTTGTCAATGGTTACATCCTATCCTCTCAGTGAAAGTGGTCAACGCACCCTGTCACGGCACGGCTATTCATCTATCGGTTCTCGATCATGCTGGAATAGGATTTACTATCCTTTTACGTCTGTCACTACGCCCAGCAATCGCGAGTTTGAAGCTCGTCACAGTCATTCAATCATTGAATCCTACTCGGAATACCACAGACAAGGTTTAGACTTTCCGGATTCTCTTGAATGCCGCCATCATTCTAGCTTATGCCACGAAGATCCCAATATCTCAGACTCGGTCCCCCGTATTGGTAATCTAAGAGATACTCGTTCAATCGAAGGTAGAGCGGAAATGGTTGTCAGGCACGCGTTCATAGGGAATGATGATGATTGTCACGTTCATCACATTCAGGTTGAAGTGCGAATGAATATCTTAGAAGTGAAATAAGATGAATTGAATAGAAAAACAGTAGTACTTTGCATTAATCTTTGAGGAACAGCAGAGCTCCACACCTTAATCTATGGAGTGTAGAAACTCTACCGTTGAAAATACATAAGTGAAAGGTCCAGGCATGGCCGAATGGCCAGCCCCCTAAAACGTGATCACAGGATCAGAATACAATCCAAAAGATCCAGGATGACTAATACAATAGTAAAAAGTCCTATTTATAATAAACTAGCTACTAGGGTTTACAGAAGTAAGTAATTGATGCATAAATCCACTTCCGAGACCCACTTGGTGTGTGCTTGGGCTGAGCTTTAACTTTCCACGTGCAGAGGCCATTTGTGGAGTTGAACGCCAAGTTTTGATCCATTTATGGCGTTCAACTCTGGTTTTTGATCCATTTCTGGCGCTGAACTCCAGAATTGGGCAGAGAGCTGGCGTTGAACGCCAGTTTGCGTCATCTAAACTTGAGAAAAGTATGGACTATTATACATTTCTGGAAAGCCCTGGATGTCTACTTTCCAACGCAATTAGAAGCGCGCCATTTCGAGTTCTGTAGCTCCAGAAAATTCACTTTGAGTGCAGGGAGGTCAGAATCCAACAGCATCAGCAGTCCTTCTTCAACCTCTGAATCTGATTTTTGCTCAAGTCCCTCAATTTCAGCTAGAAAATACCTGAAATCACAGAAAAACACACAAACTCCTAGTAAAGTCCAGAAATGTGAATTTAACATAAAAACTAATGAAAACATCCCTAAAAGTAACTAGATCCTACTAAAAACATACTAAAAACAATGCCAAAAAGCGTATAAATTATCTGCTCATCACTCACCTAACATACATACTTTGTAAAGCAAAGCTTCTTTACCTATTTTCCCACTTTTTCCCACTTTTGATGTTACATGCTCATGTTTCAATGTTTATTATTTTTTTATCCTATGTGCATTGCCTTATTTCACATTTTGGGGAATTCTTTTGTGTCCCCTTTATTCAAATACTAAAAAATAACACTTTTTTTTTAATGCACATGGTAATTCAATTATTTTGATTTCGCATGAGCATGCTTCCCAAAATTTTTATTTGAATTATTTTATTCTTTTCAACTTTTCTACCTTTTTATTTTTATCATCCATATTCCCAATAGGTTTCCCACATGTAAACCATACACAATTTCTATCTTAAGCTAACCAAGGATTCAACTTAGGATTTTTATTTTGTTTTTCTGCTTAAGGCTAGTAATGTGGTTTATAGAATAAAAGGGGATTTAAAGGCTCAAAGGGGCTAACAAGGGTGATGTAAAAGGTAAGCTATTTTGGGATAAGTGAGCTAAAAATCATACAATGGCCTCAATCACTCTCTTGGTATATAGTTATATTCTATAATCGGACATATAGATTAAAACAAAGTAAAGAACATCAGAATAAAAAAGAAGGGCGGAACACACAGGAATAAAATATTATGGTTTGAATGTAACCATACAATTAAGCTTAAAACTCACAGGCTGTGTGTTCTCTAGCTCAAAAATCATTTATCAGTTATGTATGTCATGCAGGTTTAGTTAAAAATTTCCATTATTCTCAATGTAAAACTTAAGGTGGCTTTAAAGTTCTAGTGTTTCTCCTTGATGAAATGTTGTTAATTAACTAACATGTAATGCTATATATACAGGTGTGTGGATTGTTTCTATTATGTTCAAGTCCCTAGTTTACTTCCTTTTTATATTTTTCAATTTAAACTAAGCTATCTTATGCTAAAAAAGGGTAAACTATACTAATTAATCCACAATTTCTATAACTAATAAGTTAGAATTGCAACTAAAACTAAATGGCTAAAATATGAACTAAAGTGCAACATAGAATAAATACATAAAAATAGCAATATATATAAGTACTGAGAAAATAAAAATAAAAATACAGAAAAGTAGCAAAATAAATAAAAAGAGTACGTAGTGGTTCACCAAAAAAAAGAACGCCAGAGATGGCGACCTCCCCACACTTAAAATGTAGCATCGTCCCTGATACTCACTCAAGCAGGGTGTGAAGGGGTGTCATCACTGGAAGGACGGGTAGCTGGAGTCTCTGTGGTGGTGGTCGGAGGAGCTGCCTGTGGCAGAGGAGGTGCTGACTGGATAGGGATCTCGGGGTCTACAGCCTGAATCTGATGCAGGGTCTCCTGCTGGTGTGCTGCCTGCTGGGTGCCTGCCTGCTCTGCCTCCTGCTGTGGATGAGTCGCAGGCTCGGGCGCATCTGCCTCCTCCTCAGATGCCTCGGATGGTGTGTCAGGCTCAGAGGGGATGTCGCCAGATCGTATCATCAGCTTCAGGTGCTCATAGCGTCGCTTGTTGCGACGCTCCATCTGGTCAAGCCGTCGAAACAGGCGGTGCACTAGGTGATAGATGGGCTCTGAGGCAGGTGGAGGTGCAGTGGTGGTAGCAGGGGTAGCTGTGGAAGAAGAGGGGCCGGAAGATAGTGTGGCTGTCTCAGCAGTAGCAGTGAGGAATGGAGATCTGTAGCCCAAAGCCAGAAAGTTCCTGCTGTGAGGGATAATCTTCTTGCATTCTGCAGCAGGTGGCTTTTCATCAGCATCCTCCCAGGGCACGTCAGCTCGACGGCCTAGCTGTGTAATCAGATAAGGAAAGGGAAGAGTGCCTCGGATGTGGACCCTAGCCATATAGTACCGGATAAAGCATGGCAGGTATAGGTCCTTACCCTCCACCACACACCATAGGAGGGTGATCATAGCGGCTGGTATCTCAGTCTCGTGAGTACTCGGCATAATGAAGTTGCTAAGTATCTGATGCCATAGCCGAGCCTCATCATTCAAGTAAATCCGCTTGATTCCCTTTGGCATGGTGGTGTTCTGACCCATAATCCAAGGAACGGTCGGGTCAAGGGCTATCCTGGCCTTGACTGCATCCCAATCAAACTTCATGAAGCGCATATCTTCCTCAGCTTTTTGATAATCATCCAGCTGATCAGATTTAGGCAGAAGTTTCAGAACATCTTCAATGGCCTCTTCAGTGACCAGAATCTGCTTCCCCCTAAGGTTCACTGCATCTAGGGAAGTCTTGAAGTAATTGCAGTAGAATTCCCTTACCCAAGATGCATTGACCTCAGTCAGGTTTCTTTCCAGGAAGAACCAGCCTCTTTGTTTGATCTGATCAGAGGTGTATTGCTGGAGTTCTTCTGGGATCTTCAAAGTCCTCTCCAGGAGACAGATTCCTGGAGGTTGCAAACACCGGATACTTCAGCTCACAGTATCGGTTTGCAAATTTTACTGGATCAGTGGCAGGGAGTAGCTGGTCGGCCTTCTCCTGCGGGGTAAATTTTTTTTCCCGCCAGGAGTCATCGTGCATGATATCCATGATGGACATGGCGGATTCTCCTCTTTTACGTTTGTCAGTAGTTGCCTTTGCTTTTCCCTTTCTCTGGGTGGCAGACATCCTGAAAAATAGAAAACCAAGATATAATAAAAACAGGAAAACAAATAGGCAAATAGTCACAAAAAACACAAAGTGGCAAAGGAGCAATAGGATAAGGAAAATGAGTTAAGTAAATGTGCATTAAGGATTGTATAGGAGTTAAAAGTTCGAAAGGAAGAATTCACAATCCAAAATGTAATAGAAGGCATGTTAATTAGGAAAAAATTATCAGTATGCCATGGTTAGAAGGTTAAAAGAAAGTGAAAAAACAGAAGAGATGTTTTGAAAGGTTAGTTTGGTTAGAATTGAAAAAGAGTTCAGTAAGTTAAAATTAGTGAGTTAGTGCATAAGGATAAGTTTCTAAGTAACAAGCATTCATAATTAGAAGCTACAGGTAACTCATAACCAAATAGGTTGATGATGATTCAGATAGATATAGAAATAGAAAAAATTGGAATCAAACATCAAAAATGCAATTTATGAACCAGGAAATCAAAGAGAATAAGAATGCGTGCCCTTCATGAATTGGTTTGGTTAAATCTAAGGAAAGCACAGATAAAAATGCCAAAACCAAGACATGAATGGAAACATTTTACAGAAATTTGGGCAGCATTCCGGCTAAAATTGGATTGTCCCGGAAAATAAATAGCAACAGAATAGTTCATATGAATCAAAAATAAAGCTGCAATTACATATAAGGAATAAGAATCATGAAAAATTAGAGTAAAGAGCAGCATGAAGCAAGAAATTACAGCATATGAACAAAACTAACATCACAGCAACAGCAGAATTGCGAAAATAATGAAACAAGAAACACGAACAGCGCAATTAAACAGACCTAAATCCACTAACCACATCCTAGGCTACCTAACAACCTAGAATCCACTACAACATGCATATCTAACTAACCTAAATATGAACATAAATAGAAAAACATGAATTAACTACGAATTGATAGAAGGGTGGCATTCGTCGGAACCTGGTAGGCGAATTAAGGAGAGTGGGGCAGAGAGGTGGCTGGGGATGGTGGCGGTGGTGTCTGGCGCGGCGGAGGAGGGTGGCACGGCGGCGGTGGCTGCTGTTCAGAGGAAGGGAGGGAAAAGGGAGGGGAATGGGGGTAGGGGGTTATAGGGGAAGGAAGGGGGGCTGTGGTTGGCGCTGGGCAGTGGTGACGACGTCGCGGTGGTGGTGATCACGGAGGAGGGCAGTGGCGGTGGAGGGAGGAAGAAGAAGGAAGAAGGAAGAAGAAGAAAGAGGGGGGAAAGGAAGGGGGATGGGTGGCCGGCGGGGTCTGGGGGGTGGTCGGCTGTGGCGGCGGTGGGTGATGGTGGCCAGGTGGTGGTGCTTGGTTGGAGAAGAAGAGAGGAAGAAGAGGGGTTTGGGGGGTGGGGGCGCGACTGATAGGGTTCGCGTGACTGGGAGGGTATAAATTTGAATCCACGCGATCGCGTGGGGCACACGGTCGCGTGGTTGGAGTAATATAGGGGTCGACGCGATCGCGTGAGTGGCGCGATCGCATGGAATAGCTAAAGAGTGAATGACGCGATCGCCTGGGGCATGCAATCGCGTCGCTGGAAATTGTGCTAAACGAACGAATCCAGCGTCATTTCAGCGCAACTCTCTGTCTCCTTTTGGGGTGTTGTGTAATCCATGCGACGCGATCGCGTGGGATTGATGTTGTGCAAGTGACGCGATTTTGATGAGAGAACTTTTGTGTGGTCTAGAAATCTGCGGATAAATCCTCGTTGCAAGTATAGTTTCTAAACCTTCAAAAGTCCTTTCATACAAACGTTTTGGTTGTCACAAGTAACAAACCCCTAAATAAATTGATAACCGAAGTATTCAAACCTCGGGTCGTCTTCTCAAGGAATTGCAGGGAGGTGTTCTTATTATTGGTTATGAGTCTTGTAAATTGGGGGTTTTGGAAAGAAGGAGCAAGTAATGTAAGATAACAAGTCGTTAAAATAATAAATAACAAAGCTCTTGGCAAGGTATAAGAACTGAAAGTCTTGTCCTGGTTATCCTTATCAATTGTGATGAGAATTGGATTTTTCTCCCACTTTGTTAACCTCTAACTATGAAGGTAAGTTAAGTGGATGAATTAATTTTTATTCCTCAGATCCTAGTCTTTCCTTGAGAAAAGTTAGATTTATTGGAACTCGAATTAATTCTTGAAGAATTCCAATTTCCAATCAACAATGAGTTTGATAACTCAAGTGTCTCCAACGACTCAACCAAAGCCAAGAGGAAAAATTCTAAATTAAATTAAAAGCATCAATATAAATAAAGCAAAGCAATCTTAAATCTGAAATACCCCAAATAATATTAATTAAGAAAATCATAACATGAATGTAGCATAAGCCAAATAAATTGATAACCGAAGTATTCAAACCTCGGGTCGTCTTCTCAAGGAACTGCAGGGAAGTATGTTCTTATTATTGGTTATGGAGATTGTAAATTGGGGTTTTGAGAATGAGGAGCGAATGGTTTAATTAGCAAATAAAGTAAATGAAGAACAAGTAATTTAAATGGCAAGTAAAATAAATAGATGACTGTAAATAAACTTTTGGCAAGGTATTAGAAATTAGAGGTCCTATCCTAGCTATCCTTATCAATGATGATGAGAATTGAATCTTAATTCCACTTTGTTAACCTTTACTAAGATAAAGGAAGGTCAAGGAATTAATTGGTTTGATCTTCGGATCCTATTTATTTCCTAAGAAAAGATTGGGATTATTGAAGTTCAATTTAATTAACAAAGATAACAATTATCAATCATGTTTGAGTTTGATAACTCCTGAGTTACTGATTTCTTAACCAAGACTAAAAGGAGAAAAGTAAATCTACTGGAATAAAAATGTTTTCAGATGGGAATAACAATAATGTAAATAAAGGAAAGTAATAATAAACTGAAATACCTCAAATAACATTAATTCAAAGAGTAATCTGTAACATAGAAGAATTCATAAATTAAATTGCAAAAGTAAATAAAAGGGAATATTGAACTTGATAAAGAGATAATCCTGAAAGCGAATAAAATCCTAATTCTAAATCCTAATCCTAAAGAGAGGAGAGAGAGGAGAGAACCTCTCTCTAAACTAAATCTAAATCATGAAAACTAACTAAAGTGGAGACTCTCCTTGAATGGATGCATTCTCCCAATTCATAACCTCTGGTCTATGCCTTCTGGACTTGGATTTGGGCCAAAAAGGGCTTCAGAATTTGCTGGGAGCGTTTTCTGCAATTTCTGGTGCGTGGCCTCTGTCACGCGTCCGCGTGGGTCACGCGGTCGCGTCATTCAGAGTTTTCCTTGTCACGCGGTCGCATCAGTCATGCGACCGCGTCATATGTGTTTCGCTCGAGGCGCGCGGTCGTGTCAGTCATGCGTTCGCGTCGCGCTCTCTTCGCTCTGGCATGCGGCCGCGTCGTCCATGCGATCGCGTGGCTGCCGGTTTCTTCACAAACTCCGTTTTATGCTTTCCTTCCATTTTTGTATGTTTCCTTTCCATCATTTGAGTCATTCCTGCCTTAGAAGATCTGAAACTACTCAACACACTAATCACGGCATCGAATGGAAATAAAGGTAATTAAAATAATTAATTTTAAAGCATAGGAATCATGTTTTTCACATACATCACATAATAAGGAAGGGAAAGTAAAACCATGCAATTAATATGAATAAGTGGGTGAAGGATTGAATAAATCACTCATACTAAGCATAAAATATATCATAAAATATGGGTTTATCAGCGTCATTTGGACCTCTGTAGCTCAAGTTATGATCGATTAAGTGCGAAGAGGTCGGCTTGACAGCTTTTGCGATTCCTTCATTTCTTCATGAGTTCTCCATTTTTACATGCTTTTCCTTCATTCCCTTGATCCAATCTTTGCCTCCTAAATATGAAATCACTTAACAAACATATCAAGGCATCTAATGGAATCAAAGGTAAATCAAGATTAAACAATTAAGGACCTAAAAAGCATGTTTTCACTCTTAAGCACAATTAAAGGAGAATTTACAAAACCATGCTATTTCATTGGGTAAATGGGAGAAAGGTTGACAAAACCCTCTAAATTCAACACAAGATAAACCCTAAATATGGGGTTTATCAGCAGCATCAAAAACTGCGTGGAGAAGGCGGGTTTGTAGAGGGAAAGATTTTTCTGTTTCCAAGTGAATGGAAAGAGATTAGGTTTTTTATGAATTGTTATTATTGTGTATTATAAATGTGATTAGGATAAATGTAGAAAGAATCTTTTTTGAATTTTAAATTTTAAATTTTAAATTTTTATTATTTATAAAATTTAAATTATAATAGAGTTGGCTTATGTTAGCTTGTAGGTTATGATGCATAGACACTAACATGGACACGGGACACGTCGACACGTGAATTTTAAAATCTTACATGACACGAGGACACGCATACATATAAAATATAAAGTATTTTTTAGATAAATCGTAACGATATTTTGATATTTTATTGATATTAAAATATAAATTAAATTTTTAAATTATTTTTAATATCTTATTTTAATTATATCAAGTATTTAAAATATTTTGTTTTAATAAATAATAATATATACTATATCTAAATTTATTTTAAGAATATATGTTAACAATAAGGTTGGATACGTCGACACGTCGACACGTGATGATATTTAGGTGTGTCTAGGTGTGTCTGAAAAAAAAAATTATTAAGACACGATTAAACACCGTAATATCGGACGAATATCGATGAATATCATATCCAAAATGTATCCGACACACACAATAATTCAATAAAATGTCGGCACTTCATAGCTTACGGAAAGAGTTGTTTGCCTGTACTTTTCCTTATCCACTTGAATCTTACTTGAATGAATACACAATGTACATCTAAAAAAAGTTGTTTATACTAACCTATGAAGCTATGCAGTCTAGTCTTACTGTGAAATCCTGTTTTGTTACTCTATAAAAAATTTTCCGCTTATTATATATTAACTTACACGTTATTTGTTTTGATCTTTTCCCACAATAACTTGGAAAGCAAACAAAACTAATCTTTTTTCTTTTTCACCTAAAAATTGGACATTTTGTTTATATTTATATTTATATTATTATTTTTATACAACACATACACAACTGTCAAGGAATAGGCACACTTCATAATGTACAGACATTTGAGCTGGTCAGGTAATGTATAAAGCTCAAGAGAAAATATTGGTAAAGGAGTAAACTGATCAAAGAAGACATCCTATGACGTAACGAAGCCTCTAACTTTAAAGCTCTGGAGCTCTCAGAGAAAAGGCATCACCTCACTCACGGTAGCAAAACTGAAAGCAAAAAACCCAAAAGATGTGTATGTGTAAGTGAAAGCACTAAAATAGAGAGGACTTTATACGTTTATATAAATTAAAGCATATAATAAGACGTACCAACTTCTTCAACTTATTTTTCTTCTTCCTTTTCTTGTCTATTTCGGATTGGAGCTCAATTTGTTTAGCAAGGGCTTCATCAAGTGCCTAAACCCAGCAACAAAGGAAGTAAAGCACATGAAGCTATCCATCTAACTAAACATGTCATTTCAATTCAAGTAGTATAAACCATAAAGGGAAGACTATAAGCACCTTTTTGGTTGCAGCTAAATCTTGTTCCAAAGTACTAACTCTGCTTACAGCACTGTTTAGTAGTTCCTCCTTTTCAGGTGACATGATTGGCCTTATGCTGAGAGCATTCATTTTTTCTTCTAGTTCAGCCATGCGCTTCATCATGGTCATGTGATCGTTAATTGAGACTTTGGGGGCTCTCATCATAGCACCATCATAGTATACTGCGCCACCATATAGGGCTGCTTCTGTGATTTTCCTTGGCATGTTCCTCGTGAAGCGGACCATTGTTATAAAACTCATGAAAATGGCCATTAATCCACCAACTAACTGACTAGTAAGTTTAGTTTTCTCAGCTGTTTAAGAAGGAGAAAAAAAACAATGCATAATCTGTGTAGCTTGCTTGTTAATGACAAAAAATTGCTGATTATATTATCAAGAATGAATACCTGTGGAAAGTGTATATTTATTAGTGTCTACTAACTTCTTCAAAGATGGATCAAGGTCTTCATACTTATACACACTGTATTGCTTTAAGGCCTGTCATATATATAGAGTGAAATTAATTAATATGATAGAAATTTATTTTCCATTCTATCATGTATTCTACAGTGTCCTTTTACTTTCCGATAGGATCACGGAAGCAATTACTGATATAAGCATAGGAAACTTACTTCTGGAAAAGCAGTGTATTCAGATTCCACTATTTTTGAGTATGCAGCGTGTTCAGTAGGAGCTACAAGAACAGCTTCTTGGCATCCCTTTAAGATAGATTCTTTGAATCCCTTTAAGATTGTTTTGGCGAAAACACAAAGAGTTCAAAGTAATAAAAACGGTTCTCACAAATGAAATAAATACATAGAATTTTCAGAACAAATTATTTTCAGTACCTGCTCTTGTGTTACCGCATTTTCTGAAAGTGGTTTCTCATTGATCCCAGATAAGGTTCTTGTATTGTATCTGCCCTTGCCATTTTGTACCATCTAAGTCATTGAAAGGAACAGTTTTTATTGTTTTTTCCCCAGCCCCTTTTGTAATGAAATATGAGTAAAGAAATTGATCTTTTAGCAGTGAACTATACCTGCAAGATCATTGGATCATTCCATGGTCCCTTGTCAGAACGCATGCAACCACCTTTATCAGCACAAGTACAAGTGCCACCCAAGAACTCTGGAAGTTCACTGGCAAATACAACAGAAAAACAATCGTGTGTTATTCATGGAAGTGAGTTAGTACTTCTAAATTCTAAAATATGTGACAGAGATTGCCTTTAGCTTGTTTTCTGTAGAAATGAATATGGGATGAAATGATAAATGAAAAAACAAGAAAAGAAAAAAGGGTTAACCTGGCATCAATGATTTCAAGCAATTTGCTCTGGTATTTGTTACCTAGCACCTGAACAATGCATCATAAACATGTTTGAGTTTCCATGAGCTTAGCTAAAATTGTAACATCTTTACTATAAGAAGACAATGTTTAAGTCATGGTATCACTAATAGCAAAAGTATTACGTATATTCACTTATATAATTATATACATATATATAGTAGTTATACAGGTAAGTCACCGTAATATCGTTGCCATCAGCAATATCATGACTCAAGTATGGTATTCTGATAGCGAGGATGTTATAAAAATCAATTTTAGTATAAATTAAATATATTAAAAATATTTACATGGATTTTTGAGGTGGTCTTGGGGTCAAGGAATGTCTTAACGGTATTCCACAGGAGCCTAAATCCTGGTCCAGCATTGATGATGAACATACGGTTCAGGGACTATATGTGAAAAGAAACATTTAGTTAGAGGAAAATTTTAGAAGGCTATTTATTTAAGCTAAGGGAATATAAAACAAATAACATGTCTACGTAAATGAAGCAATACCTCAGGATAATTGTCACCATCAATCTTCTGAAGACGCTGAATGAGATCCCTTGCAGCTTTGTTCAGACTTTTGAGTCCCTGAGGAAGCATGCTAGTTAGCTATTGTATGAAACTTGTTCAGAAGAGCAGAACATATGTAGCAATTACTATTATACATACCACTCCTTGCACATCCAAAATTGTTGTGCTTTGGTCAATGTGCTTTTTTGCAGCAATAGAGCACGCTGGCATTTTAATTCTGAAGGTCCTCTCAAACTCTTTTACATGGTACTTAAGATAACGGTCGATAGTTGTTACTTGCAACAATTTTGTAGAATCAACTTGACCCAATCTTTCAATGTAAACAGGTCTTCCATCCTTATCAACTCCATGATGCCCTTGTGGGTAGTATTTCAGAACATCATCTATTTCTTTGAATTCAAAGTTCTTAGCAACATAAAAATGTTTTTGTTTAGAAAAGTATACACAAATAAATTACATATAGTAGAAAGATATTTTAATTTCTTTGCATATATAAGAATACCTCCATGATAGTGTCTGCTCCAAATTCCTTCCTCCATTTAAGCATATCTGCCCACATCTGTTTTGTTTTCTCCACATCAAACTTTCTTGCTCTCAAGAATCTGAATCATCATGCAAGAAAATTATAAGTAGTTCACTAAAAAAAATAAATAACTTGAAGAACAAGAAACCATGTAGCTACCTTAGCATTGTGTGATGATCATCATGCATTGAGGGCAAGAGCTCTTCCAAAACAAGTACTTGGCGAAAGGCGTCGACCGCCTTCATCTCTTCTGCATCAAGTTCATCCTCGATAGAGACCGACATCACCCTGCTGTGTCGCCGTCCCTTCTTCAAGGAATTCCTATAGTTTTTTGAGGCACTAATTGCCAACTTCTTCACGGAACCAAGCTTTTTCTTCCTTTCTTCATCAGAATACTCACTTTCTGGACCTATGAATGCAACAAGGGAAACAAAAAACAATTTGAAATTATTTTTTTATTGTGTTTCTTAATCAAAGACAGGATTCATTTATTGAAACTTGAAAGAAAGAAATTCACAAGCTAATTAAAGATCTTCATATGCCTATGATATAATATATGGATCTACAGACCAGAAATTCCATTATGTAAATAAATCTATTAATGATCAAGGCACGAACATTGTTGTTATGGAAATGCAAGAAATGTAATTTAGACTCACCATGTTTGATTGATTGATCAGAAGGGCATACTATAGTGTTGCTCATGATTTGGGTTCTATGAAAATATGATAATTGATAAGCTTAACACGGATGAGAGCCCCTAAGGCACAACAACTATCAAATGCCCCCACAATATGTGAGCCCTCGCGTGCACCTGCATAGCCATGAATCACATGTTTTCAGAAACACAACAAAGATGAGGAGGAAGAAGAAGAAGATAGAATGATAGGAGATAGATACCTTTCCCTACCAGAATGTAGGAGTTGCAAATGAAGAGAAAAACACAAATTTAAGATCATGATCATCCGAACAAATCTGAAAGGATAGTTGGCCAAAACGGGGAGCCAGGTTGGTTGAACCACACACAAGACAATTTTAGACTTATAATTATATTTATTGATTGATATCATTTAACGTGTGTTTGACTCTTGATTTCATCTGATATACTATAAATATTGACGAAGTCATGAGTGTAATAACAAAATTAATTAGTTAGTTTGAACAAAGGCAAAACTGTTTTAGAAGGAGTTGGCGTTGGCGTTGGCATTGGCGAGCGAGATGCATGGCACTCAGTTCTTTCTTAAACAATGACCAACTCATCATATCATCATCATTAATTAATTACTATACTTTCCATTGCATTGCATTGCACATTTATGCTAAGCACGTATAGGTTTTTTTAGCCAGCTAAAATCTTAGAGTATAACTTGTCCAAATAATGTAATTTTAATTAGAAAATGCTAAAAACAAAATTTTTGTTGAAATTTTGGAGCATTTATCATTATATTAATAAATTAAGCAAATCATATTAGTCATAATTATTATTCTTCTCACTAAAAGAAGGTTCCAAATGTGTCCGAATAATTCCAAAGAGAACTGTTGAAAACACACAAAAACGTACTAACTTTTAAGAGGTGGAGTGAGATGCAATAAGGTCTGTCTTAATCGTGTGGGATCCATCATTCAGGCAATAATGCACGCAGAACACAACGCATACATCACATTTTCAATGGCTATATGGTGGAATTAGAATAAGTTCTTGAAGTGGGTGTTTCACATGATTTTAGTTTAGTGGAAAAATAAATAAAAGGCACAACAAAACAAAACACACACAAAGATGTAGAAGTATTTCTTTTTTTTGTTTTGTGGTCTTGACAAAGATGTAGAAGTTAACTTATATGAATGTCACTACCCACTTGGGCCTAAGCTGGTTAGCTTGATAACAAGCCTAACATTCAAATCAAACCCATTCCATTTCCATAACAGGTTCAAACAAAAGAATCAGGTAGGATGCTCTGCTCTTTTGGGGAAGTCATGACACGTGTACGGTGGTGCTTCACTCTTCAACTGACTACCAAGTACCAACCATGTGCTTCTTTCTTTCTTTCTTAAAATGCATTGAAGCCCATCCCTCCATCATGGGCCCATGCCTCCTTCCACGCGATCCTCATATTATTCTCGTATATTCATTCATTGTTTTCATCCATCCCAACCATTATTCTGTATATACTTTCTCCACAGAGCTATTACCGTCATCTTTTCTTTATTCTATTGTCAACTAAATAATTTGAATCCAATGCAATTCAAATTAAAAATAAAATCTACTTACAAGGTAGTTAAACTCCTACTACTTTCAAACAAAATTTTTTTTTTTGGTTAATCACGATATTTTTTAGGTTAAGCACTAATTTATTGTAAATCTGAACTCTATTCAAAATCTGCTGCTGACTAATGAGTTGCAGCATGCACAAGACAGAATTCTAACCTCCAATACTTGCTTAAACGAACGAATAAGTTGACCAATCAACCAATCCAAATTGATTTCAAACAAAATCTATTAATTAGTTAATTTTAATTATTCAACGATTTGAAATTTTGTATTGGACCGTACTAAATGATTAATTAGTGATGCATGAGATGGTGGGTTGCAGAGGATCCAGAACCATAAACACACTAACACAGATACTATCATGGACCCACTCTCTTTAACGACTTGATTTGGGCCCCACCAGGACAAAAACATAACATAGGAAGAAAATCGATCTATGATCAACTCAAATACTCAATTCAAATGCAGCCGAGGCCTTGGATCAAGAATCCTCAGTGAGGAATAGAACCATGTTAGTAGTAGTAGCGTGTGTGTGAGTGGGATTGGAATAAGGGTTCTTCTCAATCTTAATTTTGTTTTGAAACACTTGCAATCAAGCAACCCGATCAGGGCAATCAACCGGGCTTTTTTATTAAAATAAATAAAAAAATCATTAATTCCACAATTATGCATGCATGAAAATAATTTTAAGAATACGCAGTCTCATATCATGCAAATTATCCATGAAATGAATTTGTCTAACAATTCCGAAGAGCCGCCCACAAAATAGAGAGATTGACTGACAAATCTGCGTGAAAGTCCAACTCAACTATGGCATCCACGAGATGGGACATGTCAGTGGCAGCAGCAACAAAATGGGCATTGCAGCTGAGGCGACCACAAATTGAGCCAAGGCGTGGCTAACACACGCAAAATGGATCATTTCCATAGCGGCGCCCACGAAATGGCCACAACAATGGCGGCAGCAACGAAATGGTATGGGTCTTTGTTGAAGGCTGCAAGTTTTCAGAGCGTCAGTCCCTGTACATGCATGCGTTGGGTGCATGGGGTGGTAAGGTTAGGGTTGATGAATTGGTGTGTATATAAAGGGCAGACGCGGGTAGGAGACCAAGTGCTTCATGCATTGAAAAATAGTGGAAGAGAGGGTTAAGAATTGTAAACCTTGGAAAAGAGGGGAAAAAAAGAAGTGAATTTTGACTAATATTTTTGTATTGTGGTTTAAATATAAAAGTGTAACATGGGCGATGGTAGTGGTATGAACGTGGAAGAAAATCTTAATCGGTTAGACAAAATGCATATTGCCACGCATTTGATTCATAAGGTTAGTGTCATGTGTGGTTAATTTTGTTATTAGTCTCTATCATTATTTAATATTTGTTAGTGTAAACTTAAGTGTGGTATTTCGGTTTCGATGTTGCAGTCCGCACGTGTTCTGACACCGCATGGCACACTTGTTGATGTTTTCACGTCGGAGCCGGTGGATCCAAGCATGGATCTCAGGCGGCAAAGACTTGAACCATATTTACGACGAGCAGTATTTTATTATGCGTCATTAATAAGGCGTTTTTGTTGGGAATAAGACACCATTCCCCCTTGAGAAAACACCTTTGACAGAGAAATAAAATAGACACAATCACAACACAAGAATTTAACGTGGAAACTCCGATTACCGGAGAAAAAACCACGGCCGTTGTCAAATGACAACCAGAGAATATCACTATGTGAAAATTGTTACAACACATAGACTTCTTTCTCTCTAACACCGGCACCCCAGTACACCCACACTCTCTCAAAGCAAATATCTAACTACACCTCACAACACTCTCTAATCAAAGAGTACAGAGGAAAAGAAAAATCAGTTACAAGCTTAAAGTGTTTCTGACTGGTGCAAAAACAAATGGAGAACTTAGCCTCATATTTATAGCCTAGGCCACCCACTCCATTTGCTATCCTAAGCAATGTGGGACTAATTCAACCAAATCCTAACAATCTCCACCTTGATTGAAATAGTCACACATCTTCAGCTTCCATTGTCAACACCGACAATGCTTTGCTGCTGCCATTGTCTATACCGACAATCATAGTTCAGAGAATTATCATACTCCACCATGAAAGTATACTCACTTGGAATTAGACCACTCCAAGCATTTCGCCTTGGTACAGATCGAAACCTTGCTGAAAATTCATGGTGCAACTTCCAAATTGGCTTTTCCTGGAAGTTCTTTAGCCATCGACCTAACTCCGCCACACACCTTGCATCTCAACGCCAACCAATGCCCGTGTGCAATTGTGGACCCGATTGTCACAACTTATCCTTATCCATGACAGTGCGGTAATACCATGAGGATACTTCTTATCTTCTAGAGAACATCATCTTCTCTCATAGAGAGAGCAACCAGAGATCTCCTTCAACGCCTTGTGCAAACCTGATTGTATCAACACATCCTTGACTTGTATTTGCCACAAGCCAAAATTTATTCTTCCATCAAATTTCTCTATTTCAAGCTTCACAGCACTTGAATATCCTGACATTGTTGTAACCGTATACTGGAATAGTATAACTCAACTGTGCACTAGGAAGGGTCCCCAGGAAAGAGAGGTGGGTCACAATGGACACACTTAAATACCAAGTCTTTCCTTAGCCAGAACCTTTCCAAACTGCACTCTCACAGTGTCACACTGCCTTCCAACAACAACAACAGCAACCAAAGATCAACCTCAAGCCACAGGACAAAATTTAATCCCATCGAACCGAAGCTCTGATACCACTTGTTGGGAATAAGACACCATTCCCCCTTGAGAAAACACCTTTGACAGAGAAATAAAATAGACACAATCACAGCACAAGAATTTAACGTGGAAACTCCGATTACCGGAGAAAAAACCACGGCCGTTGTCAAATGACAACCAGAGAATATCACTATGTGAAAATTGTTACAACACATAGACTTCTTTCTCTCTAACACCGGCACCCCAGTACACCCACACTCTCTCAAAGCAAATATCTAACTACACCTCACAACACTCTCTAATCAAAGAGTACAGAGGAAAAGAAAAATCATATACAAGCTTAAAGTGTTTTTGACTGGTGCAAAAACAAATGGAGGACTTAGCCTCATATTTATAGCCTAGGCCACCCACTCCATTTGCTATCCTAAACAATGTGGGACTAATTCAACTAAATCCTAACAGTTTTGAGTATGACAATCCGCTGATAAGTGCATTTGTTAAACGATGGCGACCCGAGACGCACACATTTCATCTCTCGTGGGGTGAGTGTACCATAACACTAGAGGATGTGGCTATGCAGTTAGGGTTACCCATTGATGGCGAGCCTATTAGTGGTACTCTAAGGTCATAGAGCAAGTTTTACCAGAGAGATATATGGCAATGGTGCGAAGAGCTACTTAGGGATGTTCCACCCGGACATGTAGGGACAACGAAGTACAACATAAGGCTGAAGTGAATCAGAAGTCGTCTTCAACAGATGCCGCTTGATGCAGCAGATCATGTCATGATCCAGTATGTCCATTGCTATATTTTGTATTTGTTGGCCGGCGTGTTAGTACCGGACAAGGCCAACAACACAGTCCACGTTCATATGTAGCACGTGGCCAGCAAAGGTAGGTAGCGAACGTGGACTGTGTTGTTGGCCTTGTCCGGTAGTAGCACGCCGCCCAACAAATACAAAATGTAGCAACGAGCATACTGGATCATGACATCATCTGCTGCATCAAGCAGCATCTGTTGAAGACAACTTCTGATTCACTTCAGCCTTATGTTGTACTTCGTTGTCCCTACATGTCCGGGTGGAACAACACCAAGTAGCTCTTTGCACCATTGCCATATATCTCTCTGGTGAAACTTGCTCCATGACCTTAGAGTACCACTAACAGGCTCGCCATCAATGGATAACCCTCACTGCATAGCCACATCCTCTAGTGTTATGGTACACTCACCTTACGGGAGATGAAATGTGTACGTCTCGGGTCGCCATCGTTCAACAAATGCACTTACTCAGCGGATTGTCATACTCAAAATGCCTTATTAATGACGCATAATAGAATCCTGCTTGTCGTAAATATGGTTCAAGTCTCCGCCGCCTGAGATCCATGCTTGGATCCACCGCTCCGACATGAAAACATCAATAAGTGTGCCATGCGGCGTCAGAACACGTGCGGGCTGCAACATCGAAATCGGAATACCACACTTAAGTTTACACTAGCAAATATTAAATAATGATAGAGACTAATGACAAAATTAACCACACGACACTAACTTTATGAATCAAATGCGCGATAATATGCCCTTCGTCTAACCGATTAAGATTTTCTTCCACGTTCATACCAATACCATCGCCCATGTTACATTTTTATATTCAAACCATAACACAAAAATAGGGGACGCTTCAATAAAGACGTCTAAAACGTCTTTTTGTAAAGATGTTTTTCAATAATTAAAATTTAACACATATAATCGATTAAATCTGTTACTTTTTGTCAAAATAAGACAGATAAATTAATTTGACCAAAAAATGGTTAATCAAATTTTGATTCAGTCTAAATTAATATTATTTTTCATAAAAAATGATTACAATACTCCTATTATAGAAAATGACTAAAATACTCTTATTATATATATTAGCTTTGAAAATTCTAAATTCTATCCTTTTTTTTTTCTTCCGTCGTCATATGATTAGGATTTAGAGTTTTTAATATATATATATATATATAGGGATATTTTAATTAGGGATATTATAGTCATTTTTTATAAAAAAATATTAATTTAGACTGATTTAAAATTTAATTTATTAATTTTTTGGCTAGATTGATTTGTCCAGTCTAATTTTAATAAAAATAACACAATTTAATTAATTATATATGTTAAATTTTAATTTTTTAAAAAATATCTTAAAAAAAAAGACGTTTTTAACATCTTTATCTAAGTGGCCTCTTACAAAAATATTAGCCAAAATTCACTTTTTTTTTTCCTCTTTTCCACGATTTACAATTCTTAAGCCTCTCTTCCACTATTTTTCAATGCATGAAGCACTTGGTCCCCTACCCTGTCTGCCCTTTACATACACACACCAATTCATCAACCCCAACCTTGCCACTCCATGCACCAAATGCATGCATGTACGGAACTGACGCACTGGAAACTTGCAGCCTTCAACAAAAATCCATACCATCTCGTTGCTGCCGCAATTGTTGTGGCAATTTCGTGAGCGCCGCAATAGAGATGATCCATCTTGCGTGTGTCAGTCACGCCTTGCCTCAATTCGTAGTCGCCTCAGCTGCAATACCCATTTTGCTGCCGCCGCCACTGTCATGTCCCATCTCATAGATGCCATAGTTGAGTTGGACTTCCACGCAGATTTGTCAGTCAATCTCTCCATTTCATGGGCGGCTCTTCGGAATTGGTAAGCAAACCCATTTCGTGGATGATTTACATGACATGGGCTGCGTATTCTTCAAATTATTTTCATGCATGCGTAATTGAGGAATTAATGATTTTTCTTTATTTATTTTAATAAAAAAACCTTCTAAAAAAATCGTTCTATTTAGTCTCGTATTTTGTAGAGATAAATGGTATGTGGATACAGCAGAAAATTTACCTTTTTTTCTTTTATTCAAACTAAATAAAAAAGAGAACTCAAAAAAATTAAAAATAGCAGTATGACCTCTAGCAATGCTGATGACTGCTCACGTAATTGGAA
The DNA here is from genome assembly GCF_003086295.3 of Arachis hypogaea. Lineage (NCBI taxonomy): Eukaryota > Viridiplantae > Streptophyta > Magnoliopsida > Fabales > Fabaceae > Arachis > Arachis hypogaea. The sequence continues at coordinate 63,712,582 of NC_092052.1, read as the reverse complement.
ATAGAGTGCATAATAATCTCTTCTATTAAATTATCACTACAAGAAAACAGCTCTGTTGCCACGCTTTTAAAGCGTGGCGAAAAGTTGAAAAAAGCGTGGCGATAGCTTTTTGCCACGCTTTTTGAGCTACCGCCACGCTTTTGAAAGGGTGGCGTATGTAAGCGTGGCGGTTGCTCTATTGCCACGCTTTTGGTGACCTATCGCCACGCTTTTTCTTTTGCCACGCTTTTTACAAATAGCCACCCTTTAAAGCGTGGCCGTATGTAGGAGATATGGCCACGCTTTTGAAGCGTGGCGATAGAGAGATATGGCCACGCTTTTGAAGCGTGGCGATAGAGAGATATGGCCACGCTTTTGAAGCGTGGCGACAGAGAGATATGGCCACGCTTTTATAGCGTAGCGATAGCGAGATATGGCCACGCTTTAAAAGCGTGGCCATAACCAGAGATACGGCCACGCTTTAAAAGCGTGGCAATAGCCTTATAAAATTTTTTAAAAAAAAAATCCTTTTTCTAATTTTTACCTTCATCAATACAAAATATAAATTTTTCAGTTCTTTTTTATTATCAAACTTATAAATATAATATGCAATTTTTATTACAAAACAAATCAAATAATAATTAGTGACATATATAATTTTTGCTATAATTGTTTTATACATTAAAAAACTAATACTCCAATACAAAATAAATCTCGAGTTCAAATTCTAAAACTAAAAACGGAAGAAAAATACAGAAACAATACAACTTAAATCCTAAGTCCTTTGCTATTCTTCTTTCCTCTAGCCCTCTTAAACTTTCTTCCCTTAGATCATACATAATTGTTTCGGAAACATTTGTGAACTTTTTTACCTGCAAAAGATGGCAAAACCAAATACAAAATTGATAAATTATTTTGAAGCTTCACTTTCCATTCTAGGCAACACTAGCTTTATTTTCTTTTAGCTTATTACTCAAAGCCGCAAACCAAAACATGTGTTATCTTGTAAAAAAACTTTAAAAGAAGATTAAAGAATAAAAGAAAAGGAAACAAGCATTATTACCAGAAGTCCTCCTCCAACAAGGAAAGCCAATTTGATTTCCTTTGATCGAAAAACATGCCAGAATTTGACATTATTCCTTTTCAGTCGGTCTTGCTCTGATTGAGCTGCGAGGAAATCAACTTCATCCTCTAAGCAAGCAAGATCATATATAGATCTTAGAATATATCCAGTTGACCACCACCTACACTGACCCCGCGACCCATATCCAGTTGATTTAGAATTTTGTGCGACTAAACCTGCATTGCACATTTACTTGGTTGAGAAATCTAGTGTCCAACATTTACAAATCATGAAAGGAATCAGCATATGAAACAGAAAGCTTGAGAAATCAAACAGAAAATCAAGTATATATATATATAATACTGCTTGGGGTTTAGACTGTACAGGAAGCTTGAGTCAACTATTCATGTACTATTAATACAGTAAAATAAAAATGTTCACTCAAATAGAAAATGAAGAGCACAGAAAATGAAACACTAATAAAAGAACAAGGATTCGATCTCACCTTAGATTTGATGACATAACGTCATTGAAAGCATGCACCCTCCTAGCTTCCGAATAAACATGAGCAGCTCTATAAGAATAAATGCATCAATGCAAAAGCAAAGAAATATTTAGATATCATATGATTAGAGAAAGTCACGTGAACTCTAAATCAAGAATATAATGCAAAAACTATCTGATCCGTAATTTTCAATTATTAAAGAAACCCTGAACCAAAAAACATGACTAATGTCGTACAAAACTATAGATTTCAAACCAAATCATTAACAAGAAAAGTTATGTTCATAACTGCAACATGGTAATACAAATGGGAGAAGTGTCTCCACTACAGGGGTGCAAATGCAATCTAGATAGTCAGAAATTACCCTATAGTATTACAGTAGTCACTAATCAAGAGAGAGCAAAACTATATCAAGTTTTAATTTTACCTCAAATATTTTTAAAGGATTTCAATTTATCTCTCTTCTAAAACTGGACTTATAGGGCTTGCAAGTTCATCCATGACTCCTCCTGCAATCTCCAAAACCATGACAAGGAGGAAGTCTCGGTAAAAACAAGAAAAGATCTGAGGCCAAAAGAGAAGAGAAGGAAAAGAACTTATTAGAATTTTGCCTTCCAGCTGAAAAGAACTTATTCATTTTGGGTCATTTAACACCAGAAGAAAGAAACTTTCATTTCAGTAATAAATAAAGAAAAAGCATGGAACAAAATCTTCATTTTTAATAACCTCGAGTCCTAATCCCCCAAAAAAATAAAGAAATTAAATGGTTTTACAGAACTCCATTTTAATAAGCATATAACAAAGCAAGCTTAAGGATGTTGACCCATTTAATAATTAATCATGAGTTGATAAAAATGAAACGTTTTTCTGTGATATGATATATGAATTGTCATCTCAAATCTCTCTTTAGTATACATTCAACCACAAAATTTACCAGATCAAGCAAATTTAAAATGACAGTATCTATAGCTAACTCGAACTTAACTATCTCTTAAGATATTCAAAACCATTTGAAAAGTATTCATATCTGCTAAATAAAAAAAACTACATCAATCTATCTCCTCTTATTCAACAAGAAAGGAAGGAAGGTTGACGAAAAGATAAAAAGAAAGGGTTCCAAATCTCTTAACAATCTAGTGATGGAATTGTGAAAAGACTAATTGATCGCACACTATAAAAGCTTGTAAGAAGAGATCTCATAAGACTAACCATATGGTGTATTGGAACAGTCGTAAGGTTCCAAATCTTCCATTGATGTGGCAAACTGCTGTAACAAGAAAAGTGCTGCTCCAACACTGACAACTGCAACACCAATTCACAAAGCATCAATTAATTTCAGAGTAAACTAAATATTGAAAGCAATCTTATATTTTGAAAAGGGAGCACCAAACTTGTGCTTAGTTACACTAGATTTTTATTTCTTCTGGTTAATGGAATTTGGGATTAATCATAAATTATTGAATACCTTTCCGATACCGGCTACTAAAAAGATCAAACCATTTTGCTTCAGGTTCAGAAGAACCTTGACTTGCTGCTGTTAAGTCATGCATAACCAAAATTCCAAACATTGTCTGCCAACAAAATTTCAAGGTTAACAATCATATATATGTTACTATCTCTATTTGATATTTGTATTTAGAAGAAAAATAAATAGATCAATACCATATAGGATTTCCTGCAAGAGGCAAACCGGCTACTAATGCTGCAAGAATCCCAATACATATAAAAAGTTGATTAACAGATCCAAGCACACCGCGAATTTCAGTTGGAGAAATCTGTTCATTGTAAGGAATCACCCAAGCAGTCAATATAAAATATATAAACAAGATCAGAAATGTTAAAATAATTTATAGCAGCCAAATATGTATCTATCAAACGCAAAATCTCAGCAACCAAATATCCATTGTCAAACAAACACAATCTTTGTGTGTTGCTTGATCTTGACCACAACAGCCTCAACTGAAAAGCCTGTCAAAGTAAACTTTCATATATGACGACTCATACTAATCTTCCCCTACACCAATGCTTGGATTGGATGTCATGGTATCTGGTGGGTGCATCCCAACAAGGTGAAAAACTAGATTTGCTAAAATAAAGGATCAGATCACGACTCCAATTTCAAAAGAACATCTTTCACATAATAAAATTTGTTGTGCAACAATAATCCAAGTGTGTCTCTCCAAACTTTATGATAAAAGGTTAACAAATAAAGTATTCATATAAATCTCATCAAATGGAAGATAAGTGCAAAACAATAAAACATAACCCCTTTGCACAAATGAGTAAACAAAGTAAAATGATTATGACGAAGACAGAAATTAACTCAGCTCGGAGCAACATATAGTTTTTACTTCTTTGGTTAGTGTGTGTATGTGTGTACGGACTAAAAAGAAAAAGAAATTACTAGTGAAAGAAGGGGCTTCCAAACACAACCAGATTCAAGACACGTTCACGAAAAGAGAACTAAACAGAAGAATTCCGACCAACAACACAAAAGCGATATAAATTCTCGGAAGAAGTTGATTAGATCCAAGCGCACCTCAAATTTCAGTTGGAGAAATCTGTTCATTGTAAGGAATCCTAAGGTTTACTATTCTGCAATTTACCAGCCTCAACTGAAAATTAACTGAAAAATAAAACTTAAAAGAAAGAAAGAAAGAAAGAAAGAAAGAAAGAGGCACCATACTCTGGTCTGCGCTGCGCGGAGCATATACCTTGTGTTCGTCGCGCATTGAGCATGTTCGGCGGAAGGTACCTCTCCAGCGCGGTGAAAACCGTTGGGCAGTACATCAATTGCAAGTCTTCGTACTCATCCGCTTTGTGCTCCTTGTTCGGATTCAGCCTCAGCCTTGCTCGAAGAAACCAACGCCCTCGCAGCTGGATTCTCCTCCTTCGCCGCCGAATTGAGCACGATGAGAGTGAAGCAGAAGTCATTCTCAAACAGGAACTACAGCTTCCTCAGATCAACAAGCACACACAAATCATCTTTCAAATAACAATCGAAAACGAAGGAAAGTAAAGAAAAACCTAATTATCAAAAGCTAGTAAACGAAACGGCGATCAAAGAGGGAATTGAAGTGAGGAAGAGTTTATGAAAGAGAGAGAGAGAGTACGGACATCTTTGAACTGAAGGAGGCCATAAGGTCGCCGAGGTAGGAGACAGTGCGATGAGCCGATTCGATGAGCGGAAGACGAAGATGAAGATTAACAAGATGAAGAAGGGTGAAGGGCTAAGGGCGAGTGACGAAGATTAACAGTGCGATAAGCGGATTCGATGAGCGGTTTCGAGTGACGAAGGCTAAGGGCGAAGGGTGAAGGGTTCAGGGCGAAGTGCGGGGGTAATGGGAGGCGCTCTTCCAGGGTTAGGGTTTCGAGTGATTAGGGTTAGTGTATTTGGGTTGGGGACCGGGTTGGGAGCTGGGTCAGGGGCCGGGTTAGGGTCAATGGGTTGGAGCCCCTCTCGCCACGCTTTTAAAACGTCACTGTTTTGCTCTACGGCCACGCTTTTGAAGCGTGGCAGAAAAGAAACTTTTGGCCACGCTTTTAAAGCGTGCCAAAAGAGTACTAGGATATGGCCACGCTTTGTAAGCGTGGCCGTAATGAAACCCTGTCGCCACGCTTTCAAAACGTCCTTGTTTCTCTCTATGGCCACGCTTTTGAAGCGTGGCAAAAAAAAGCGTGGCCGTTTCTCTAACCAATTGCCACCCATACAAAAGCGTGGCCGTTGATACTTTTCGCCACGCTTTTGAAGCGTGGCAATAAAAAAAGTGGCCAAATCTATAATCTATCGCCACCCTCATAAAAGCGTGGCCATTGACCACTTTTGGCCACGCTTTTGAAGCGTGGCAAGAAAAAAGCGTGGCCATAGGCCTTTTTTCTTGTAGTGTATTTAATAAGACATAAAATGAAAAAAAATTCTATCTTTAAATTTCTAATTCAAATCTGAATCCCCCACAAAATCAACCGCTCAATAAATTCGGAAATGCTAGAAAAATAAAACAAACCGCCAGAATTTATTTTATTTAATATTTATTAATTGTCGTAACAATTAATAAATACTAAATAAAGTAAATTATGATTATTTTTAATTAATTTTCTTTAGTTATTAGACATTTTTGTAATAAATTATCTGGTTGGATGGAAATGATTATGTTTGTATTAAGGATTAAGATACATGCATAATCGTTCAGTTAAATAATTAATTCTTAACTTAAATAACTAATTTAAATTGGTTAAGTGATTAGTTTACTCGTTCGATTAAATAAGTGCGAAGAGTTTGAATTTCACTTTGGACATGTAGCAACCCTATATAAATATATTATATACTTATATAAAAAATATATTTTAAGTAGATGTTGAACCAAGAACCTCTCATTAAATGTAAAAAATTTTTAACGGCAAAGAGAAGATCATTAATTGATAATTTAATATATTTTTTTCTATAAAATCAGTTTTATTTTAAATTATCATTAAGTTATATAATAATGTTGTATCTTTTTGATAATCTACGAATATAAAATTATAATTATAATATTTTCAACCTACAGATAAAATTAAAATTAAATTCAAATTCTTTCCTATCTTATTTATTGTCATTCTTGCAATTCATTAGCCAACAATTAATTATTAAATAGAATTCATATTGACAATATGTTAAAATGGAAGATAACATGAACAATCAAAAAAAAAAACTTTTAACTTAAATATCAATCAACATCACATACCAATCTTACATCTAACATATGATTAGCTTGGTTCATAATCAAGCTCAACAAAAGTAAAAAATCTCGATCTATCAATGCATAGCTCTAGCTAGCATGCACTGTTGCATACTTGGACATGTGACATGTACAAACCCCACTTTCCAATGGAAATGGTGACACGCGAACGAGTAAAACCAAATAACAACCGTAGGAATTAGAATAAAGATTAATTTATATACGAAAATGGCATTGCATTTCGTCGGTTAATGGGTTGGCCATGTGTAAGAGACGCCTAGAAACTTGGACTAAGGGAATTCAGAGCCATGGGCTATAGTGGAAAAAACAATCAATACGGGTCATTCATTATTTTTCTACTATTGTCTTTTCTTTTAGGGGATTTCACGTTACCAAAACCAGAAGATTTTTTCCCCAACCTTATTATATCATAAAAATAAGTCATTCATTCATTAGTCATAATAAATTAGGGTCTCTCTCCCTGGCTCACAAGCCAATAAAGGCGGCCATTACTAGCCTTCAAAACCACTCGATCGTTCACATTCACATTCCCTCCAATAATTTACCTTCAAAATTCTTAACTATTACCTCTTCTGATTGCTTCTCGGGATCCCCATTTTTTCGTTGTATCAAACTCTTCCTACTTCATTTGTTTGGTTTTTGTTTCATCTGGAGGTTTCTTTTCTGCAATGGCGTCTGCATGTGTGACCTTCCAAGCCAATACCCATTTACCAAACACAGAGAAAGGTGATATCTTTCATCAAGAGAATGGCTTCTTCGGTGAAAGAATCAAAAGGAGCTTCAATAGCAGCCCCCGTGTCGTTAAAGCTGCCCACAAGTGGGTCAAGCCTGGCGGTGTTTCTGCTGTTCTTACTTCAAAAAATTCCACCAAACAAACCCTGGTAAGATCAGTTCTGGAACGGGAAAAAAAAAAAGATTATTCTTTTGAATGATTGTAGAATTATGTTCTTTGTTTCCTTGGCTGCATTTTTATTTTTATTATGCACTTCAATTTCAGAATCAGACACTACAAGTGCCATCTTTCCTTAAGAAAAAGGTTGGGGCTGACCCAAACAATGTTGTTTCCATCATACTGGGAGGAGGATCAGGGGCTCATCTTTTTCCTCTCACCAAACGAGCTGCAACCCCTGCTGTAAGCGCAACAGTCTTACCCTTTTAATCTTGGCGGTACAACGTTAATTTTGTGTGCATTTTGCAGGTACCTGTTGGTGGATGCTACAGGCTCATAGATATTCCAATGAGTAACTGCATCAACAGTGGCATTAACAAGATATTTGTGCTGACACAGTTCAACTCTGCTTCCCTAAATCGTCACATTGCACGCACCTATTTTGGAAATGGCATCAGCTTTGGGGATGGCTTTGTGGAGGTATGTCACCACCCTTAACATGGACATTGGGCGGCAACTCTACTAGCTTTTATTGATAGACAAATAGAAGCCACTAGAGTTTGTTTCTATTCATGAGGACTAATCAAATTCAACTAAGTGCCAAACAGGTTTTGGCTGCTACTCAAACACCAGGAGAAGCTGGAAAGAATTGGTTCCAAGGAACTGCTGATGCTGTGAGGCAATTTACATGGGTGTTTGAGGTGGGGAACTGATTTTATTTGTCAATTGATTATATGCCCTCTCTTCTTTGTTTTTTAATAGAATATTTTTTGTAGGATGCCAAGAACAGAAATGTTGAGAATGTATTGATCTTGGCCGGAGATCATCTATACCGAATGGATTACATGGATCTCGTGCAGGTATATATTCAGATTGTTATATCAGGTTCATAATTACTTCATATCATTTTCCAAACTTTTCTCATGTGTCTACAACAAATAAACAGAGTCATGTTGATAGAAATGCTGATATCACAGTTTCTTGCGCTGCTGTGGGAGAAAGGTATTTTGAGTCTTTTTCTGCTATTATAATACAAGTATTTTACTTAAATTTCACTCTAAAGTGAATAGAAGCAACTACTTTTTTTCAAAATAAAAATTCCAAATTTATTATTTTTTTTCTGTTTAATTGCCATTTGCCTGCTTTCTGTTCAGCCGTGCATCAGATTATGGACTGGTCAAAGTAGATGACACAGGCCGAGTCATCCAATTTTCAGAAAAACCAAAGGATGATGATCTAAAAGCAATGGTAATGCATCTAACATGGCAAAGCTTTGCTAGTATAGACTTAAAACATACACAGATTATATGGACTTCATTTGCAATCTTAAACTTTCATTTGTATCTATGTTTGATTCTTTGCAGCATGTAGATACCTCTTTTCTTGGGTTGTCACCTCAAGATGCATCAATGTCACCATACGTTGCCTCTATGGGGGTCTATGTATTCAAAACAGATGTCTTACTCGATCTTCTGAAATGGAGATATCCTGCATCCAATGACTTCGGATCTGAAATCATTCCTTCAGCCGTGGAGGAATACAATGTCCATGTAAGAGAAATTCTACGAAATGTTTTTCTATCCATTCTACAAGGAACATTATCTGCCATTTATCAGGAGCTAACAATGTAAAGTTGAATTTTTGCAGTCATACTTTTTTGGAGACTATTGGGAAGACATTGGAACAATAAAATCCTTTTTTGATGCTAACCTTGCTCTTACCAAAGAGGTGGGTTTAGCCAAGCCATTTTTCTCATTTTCTTATCCTCATTCTGCGATACAATGAGCCTGCTAGAGTGACAAAATTTGTTTGTTGTAGTTCAGTTTATTAGAGCTAATATCTGCTTTGTGCTACTATCTTGCAGAATCCAAAGTTCGAATTTTATGATCCCAAGAAACCCATTTTCACATCTCCAGGATTCCTACCACCAACAAAGATTGAGAATTGCAAGGTACAATAGTCTATCTTATAGAATCTTAAGTATAAAAAACATCATCATAAGATCTCTCACTCATTGTATTTGAGTTTTTCTTTGGCAGATTGTGGATGCAATTATCTCTCACGGATGTTTCCTTAGAGAATCTACAGTCCAACATTCCATTGTTGGTGAACGTTCGCGGTTGGATTATGGCGTTGAGCTTCAGGTAAGTTACCATAAATTCTTGACCAAGGACGGTCCAGTCCATGCAGCACAACACTCATTTTATGATGAAACCATGTTTTACAGGACACTGTAATGATGGGAGCAGACTATTACCAAACAGAAGCCGAAATTGCTTCTTTGATGGCAGAAGGGAAAGTCCCAATTGGGATTGGAAGGAACACCAAAATTAGGAACTGCATTATTGACAAGAATGCAAAGATCGGGAAAGATGTCATCATTGCAAACAGAGAAGTAAGCATAGCTACCCTTTTGATGAGTTAGCAGTTATTCCGGTCCAGTGTGTGTGTGTGTGTGTGTATGCCTAACCGAACCAATGCATTGCTTTCTCTGTATAGGGAGTTGAAGAAGCAGATAGGTCAGCAGATGGGTTCTACATTCGATCAGGAATCACCGTTGTAATGGAAAAGGCAACAATACAAGATAGCACCGTCATATGAACACAGTTTGGGGGATGGTAGGGGGCTGCTGTACATGTATAATAGAAGCTTCCCCTTTCCCCCACTCCCTACCATGTAAAATTAATAATAAAAGCAATGAATGAAAATCATGATGCATTCAAGTTAAGTAGTTTGATGAAATGTTTTTGGTGTTTACTCCGATACAATGATAAATTCATACCTATCGATACAATAAAAGCATAAATAAATAACAAACAGACATGTGGATTATATTATCCATGTCAACATTTAATTTTTTTTAGAAAAATATATATTATATCAATAATTTTACTAAAACACTCTTATAATTTAATTAAACAAAAAAAATTATTTAATTTTACAAAAAAAATCTAAATATTCTTTTTTTTATCGAACAAAAATTATCTATTTAAATTAATTAAATTTTAAAATTCAACTAACTTTAGTTTTATAATTTTAAATAATTTAAAAAATAAAACAAAAACATCTTTAGTTATTCATCACACTAAAAGAAAATTTTCAATTTTATTAATGCTTGCTCATGAACCCTGATATCTCATGAGTTAAGTCTCAATGTAGTTCCTGAAGTTGTATTCGAGTCCTATAGTAGTCCCTGAATTTAAAAGTTACCCATATTTATCCTTGAAATTACACTTCGGGACTCAAACTTGTCCTTCCGGCAATTTCTGCCCACCTGGTGCTACCGAAAAGCTGAGTTGGCAGGCTTCGTGACACGTGGGCATTACAATGGCTAGCTGATGTAGCAGAGTAAACTGTTCGGAATCAATTTGGTTCCTCAAATCAAGTTGAAACCCTAATCCCCAATTTTGAAGCCCACAGCGCTCTATCTTCTCTTCTCTTTGGTTCTCTGTTCTTGTCTTCCCCAGCTTTGAAGTCCGACTGTTATGGCAAGTGCAAGCAATGCAGCTGGGAGCTCGAACAACCCACGATCATTTGAAAGCATCATGAGGAGAATGAATAGAAACAGAGAATCGCGTTTGCCAGAATGGTGTGGTTGCAGGTCGAGACCAGTGCTGCGGTGGTCAGGGATGGATTCTAATCCAGGGAGACCGTTCTTGGGTTGCCCAAACTACAATGTAAGTATTATTGTTGTTGAATGCTGTATTTATGGATATAAAAGGATGGATATTTGGTTAGAACTTAGAAACCCAATTGCATATATGAATGTAGTTGCTTTACTCTGTTGGCATTTCAGTTCCTTTTAATTAGTAATTTAGCTTTTTAGTACTGTTTTGTGTTTGAATAAGGAGTTATGGTGCATATTTTTAAAGAGAGTTTGTAGTATGTTGTGTGCAACTGCAACTCTTCATTTTGGGCCTGTCCAGGATGAAGATTTTATTCTGTGGAAATTAGGCTCACTAATGCACTTGCTGATAAAGTTTTGCTGTTGCTATTTTATGAAGTTGTGGGTGAGCATGTGCCTTGTTTTTTCATTGTGTTTATTCTGCAATGATACTTTGTAGGATAAAATTTTGAACATGTTGATGCAGGGACTATTTAAGAGAGTAGTGCAACGGGTTTTTGCAATTTGGATAGACAGTTATCTTAATTTTAAGGACAGAGTTATCTTAATTTTAAGGCATCCTTTGTGGTTGTACAACTTGCCTATTTTTGTTGAACTTTGACCTTGCACGATCACACTAGAACTAAAGATCTTTTGAGATTTGAAATTTCTTGTAGCTCACCAATTTTTTGTACCTCATTCGGGATATCCATATTAATCTTCTTAAACGAACTTAATGTGTCATGATAATGAATTCTGAATTTGACTAATTTACCTAACTCCTTTTCTTTATATTGGGTTAGTTTAGTTAAACTGAATGTAATATATCATTGATGTCTTGCATATATATGGTACAATAAAATTACATTCAGATATTTTTGTGTTAACTTTAATTATAAAGTAAGTTTTGCAATTGCCAATCAAATTAACTTAGCTATTGGAATAGTCAAGCTGTTTGATGAATTTCGTTTGGACTAGTGGATTAGTTATTGGAAAGGGAATATAAATTTTAATAGTTTGATCCATCAAGATTCAAGTGAGTGTCTAGAGAACTGCTATCCTTAATTACATCAAAATAATGTTCTTGATGTAACACTTTCTCAGCACAGCTGAATTTGATTTCTTGATGTGACATCAATAATGTTTATTTCTTTCTTATTAGTGGACAATAATTGATTATTCTATCCTTTCACATTTCCAATCTATTACTAGCAGTGATATCTGATTTTAATTTTAAATTCGCATAGGTAATCTGAGCGGGATTTGACAAGTTGGAGAGCAAGGGTGGAATCTTGCAGCAGGTACTTCTTCTAGGCTATCGTTGGAGGCCAAATGAGTGGCAACTATCTGCCAACCACTGTTCAATTTTATTCTATGAAATTCCATGCTTATGTCTATGTACTGGAATTTTGATCAGTTGTCTATTCGGTGAGGTTCAGTTCTCGAGTAATTGCTGTAGCTCAATCCACTCAGGTATACTTTCTCTTTTATTTTTGTTTATCAATCGCCTTCAATACCTGCTTTCTTGAAATAACTAATGGAGTCATTGTTTCACAGATACACTATTTTCAATACCTTCAATAAGTTGTTGTTTATATATGCTGAATTATTCCTGGGCTGATGGTGGTTATACATGCTGCATAATGTCCTGTTCGTATGTAACATTGCTGTTTAGGGACTAGTCTGATGTCACTTATATAAGTTTAGGGACTAGTTTGATATCACTTATAAAAGTATAGGGACTATTTTGGTGCTCAAAAACAAGTGTCTGACAGCTTTTTATAAAAGTGAAGGAATCAAAAAGTTGGGTCCCGATGTGGTCTGGTGACCCAGACTATGAGAAGTTCAAAGTTCATGGCTGGCCAACCAACATGGTTGTCGAAATTCATGATGTGGTTCCTCTAAAAGGAAATTTCTCCAAGCATGATGAAAAAATAACTTTAGGGAGTAGCAATCCACTAGGAAGCAGTCAACCAGCAAGGAATCCCCCACCTAACCCTATGCAAGGTGCAACACAGGGGAATGCTACAAGGCTTGCTGGTGCACGAAATTGTGATCTCAGGCAACGGCGCCAAAAACTCTGTACGCACGTCTTAATAAATCCTTTTTCATTCACAACTTCGATACAACTAACCAGCAAGTGCACTGGATCGTCCAAGTAATAAAACCTTACGTGAGTAAGGGTCGATCCCACGGAGATCGTTAGTATGAAGCAAGCTATGGTCACCTTGTAAATCTCAGTCAGGCGGATATAAAATAGTTATGAAGTTTTCGAAAATAAATAATAAATAGACAGAAAATAAAGATAGAAATACTTATGTATATCATTGGTGAGAATTTCAGATAAAGGTATAGAGATGCTTTTGTCCATTTGAACTTCTGCTTTCCTGCTGTCTTCATCCAATCAATCCTACTCCTTTCCATGGCTGGCTTTATGTAAGGACATCACCATTGTCAATGGCTACTTTTCATCCTCTCTGTGAAAATGGTCCGATGCGCTGTCACTGCATGGCTAATCATCTGGAGGCATTACCGTGGTCAATGGCTGCATCCTATCCTCTTGTGAAAATGGTCCAAATGCTCTGTCACAGCACGACTAATCATATGAGGTTCTCGATCATACTGGAATAGGATTCACCCTCCTTTTGCGTCTGTCACTACGCCCAGCACTCGCGAGTTTGAAGTTCGTCACAGTCATTCAATCCCAGAATCCTACTCGGAATACCACAGACAAGGTTTAGAGTTTCCGGATTCTCATGAATGCCGCCATCAATCTAGCTTATACCACGAAGATTCTGATTAAGAGATCCAAGAGATAATCCAATCTAAGGTGGAACGGAAGTGGTTGTCAGGCACGCGTTCGTGGGGGAACGATGATGATTGTCACGTTCATCACATTCATGTTGAAGTGCGAATGAATATCTTAGAAGCGGAATAAGTTGAATTGAATAGAAAAACAGTAGTACTTTGTATTGATTCATGAGGAACAGCAGAGCTCCACACCTTAATCTATGGAGTGTAGAAACTCTAGCGTTAAAAATACATAAGTGAAAGGTCCAGGCATGGCCGAATGGCCAGCCCCCAAAACGAGATCACAGGATTAAAAATACAATCCAGGATGTCAAATACAATAGTAAGAAGTCCTATTTATACTAAACTAGTTACTAGGGTTTACAGAAGTAAGTAATTGATGCATATATCCACTTCCGGGGCCCACTTGGTGTGTGCTTGGGTAGAGCTTGAAGTTTCCACGTGGAGAGGTCATTCTTGGAGTTGAACGCCAGTTTGTAACGTATTTCTGGCGTTCAACTCTGGCTTGTAACGTGTTTCTGGCGTTTAACTCCAGACTGCAGCATAGAACTGACGTTCAACGCCCTTTTGCGTCGTCTAAACTCGGCCAAAGTATGGACTATTATATATTTCTGGAAAGCCCTGGATGTCTACTTTCCAACGCAATTGGAAGTGCACCATTGTGAGTTTTGTAGCTCCAGAAAATTTACTTTGAGTGCAGGAAGGTCAGAATCCAACAGCATCAGCAGTCCTTCTTCAACCTCTGAATCAGATTTTTGCTCAAGTCCCTCAATTTCAGCCAGAAAATACCTGAAATCACAGAAAAACACACAAACTCATAGTAAAGTCCAAAAATATGAATTTAACATAAAAACTAATAAAAACATCCCTAAAAGTAACTAGATCCTACTAAAAACATACTAAAAACAATGCCAAAAAGCGTATAAATTATCCGCTCATCACTTGCAAACTTCTTTGTGTATCTATTTTGCTGAAGTCTTTTACCATGTATGCTTTCTTAAACGTTGTCTTAATGTTGGGGATTTCAGTATCTGAAACTTATGAGGTCAAAATGTTAACAACTTTGATATACTTGGTGTTTTGCCTCTATAATGCCTTTTTTGGATGAAACATTACCAATATGAATTATGACTTTCTTGAATTGAGTTTTGTTAGCTTTTTGGTTATATTTTGTCCTGTGTTACAAAATTAAAAGTAATTCAGACCCTGTTCATTTCCATTTCATTAAACAGAAGTGCAGGAATAGAAGTATGCATATAATCAAACACTTTAATTTGCATTTCTTTCAAACAAAAGGACAGGAACAAGTACATGAACAACATATGCATATAACATGCATGTCATTTATTTTTTGCTAGATATAGTTGACCCTGTTGTCTATCCAACTTTAATACAAGAACACCAACTACAATCAGCAGCATGAACACAAACAACAAAATCTCCCCATTTTTAGAACCCTAATTTCAGCCTCTAATCTACCAAATTTCCAAACAATTTTCATCTTCCATTCTTCATTGTCAACTGAATGCCTTGTTCTATCGTCACATGCTATGACATCTTCCAAAACTTTATCAACCTACAAAAACAATCCACACCATTTCTTACCCATAGTCTGCACAGCCAAGAAAATTCAGTCAGCAAATTTTTTATCCATAAATACAACAATCAACAACAATAATACTTATATTGTAGCTTGGGCAACCCAAGAACGGTCTTCCTTAATTAGAATCCGTCCCTGACCACCGCAGCACTGGTCTCGACCCGCAGCCACACAATTCTGGCAAATACGATTCTTTGTTTCTATTCATTCTCCTCATGATGCTTCCAAATGATCGTGGGTTGTTTGAGCTCCCAGCTGCATTGCTCGCGCTTGCCATAACAGTCGGGCTTCAAAGATGGGGAAGACAAGAACAGAGAACCAAAGAGAAGAGAAGACAGAGCGCTGTGGGCTTCAAAATTGGGGATTAGGGTTTTAACTTGATTTGAGGGACCAAATTGATTCCGAACAGTTTACTCTGCCACATCAGCTAGCCGTTGTAATGCCCACGTGTCACAAAACCTGCCAACTCAGCTTTCCGGTAGCGCCAGGTGGGCAAAAATTGCCGGAAGGACAAGTTTGAGTCCCGGAATGCAACTTCAGGGATGAATATGGGTAACTTTTAAGTTCAGGGACTACTATGAGACTCGGGTGCAATTTCAGGGACTATATTGAGACTTATCTCAATATCTCATACATTCATATTAAAAAAATTAAACATCTAAAAAACTAAAAAAAAAGTGCTTCATGTTCTGGGTTTTCTTATCACCTTCAACTCTCAAAAGAACGTCTCTCACTCTCAATTCTCATACTCAAACTCTCTCTTCTCTCTCACTGTTACTAGCCGATTGGCGTCTCTTTCGGTCTCATTCGAGTCTCGTCTCCTTCACACTCGCCGGCGTTTCAACGTCTCGCGGTATTTCCTAGGCTCCTCATCGCAGGCGACAGAAACAACTTGTCGGGTCGTCGTCTTCTGGTTTCGGATCCTCGCCGTCGCCGAGTCGCTGTGGATCGTGGACCGTCCTGGGTCGTCGCTTGCTAGCTGCCAACTACCATTTATTTTATAGGACCGATATCATGATTCAATTCCTAGCTTTTGTTTTAATTTTCCTTTTCTGATAGGGTTAAGGTAATTAATCATGATCACTTTAAAATATGTGATTCTGTTTTTACGTTTTCAAATTTTCTTAGAATGTAAAAAACTGGTATATATGTGATTGTGGAGTAGCATAAATGGTTCCTTTGCATAAAATGAACTTTTGTGAAATCTTATTATCTGTTTTAAGGCCTTCATCACTCTTCATTTTTTTCCGACTATGATTGCAGAGCTGCCACTGAATACACCCCCTCACCCCATATGATATCATATGATTATTAGGGTCTATCAACCATAAATTCATGGTGCTACCCTAATGACTCAGGTTACAAGTATTTGCTAATCAGGTGGCTTTAATTTTATGAACCAAATCTGTGGCATAATATATTAACAATATATAAATGCATACTTTTGTTATAGGCTTTTGAGTTTTGATCAGCATATATACTAATAATAATCTTATGAAAAGGATGAATGAATATAATGATGGTGGATATGCAAATATCTTGATACAATATGTGTTATAATGATCAAAGCCATTGAAGATTGGAGGGAATCCATGAAGGGGCAGCCGTTCGATGAATCATGAATAATGTACCCAACTAATGTTTATAGATTTTTTTAATAAATTCTGATGAACCAATAAGTTGTAGTACTTTCAGTAACGATTTTCAGGGGCCGTTTATCACACAATCAATCTATGCTATCATGATCCTATCTCTTTACAACATTTCAACAAATAAATGCACGATTTTCACAAATAATAAGTGAACCAATCTTCAACCAGTAAAATGGTCCCAATTTTTCAAAGAGTCAGGCTCATCTGCACATTTTCATCCTAAACATTTAGTTTATAATGCGTAAACTCTAAAAAAGGATTTTGTTAATAAATATCTTTAAAAATTTGATTTTTCAATATAAAAAGGGTGTGTTTTAAATGCACTTAATTAATCCATTAATAAAATATAAATTAATATTACGTTATACATCTTAAATTACAAGTAATACAATACTTTGTACAATGAGAATAAACCCTTTCTTCATATCAGTCAGATAAAGTATAAGAAGATCTGAGCTATATTCACCTCTACATATTTTGACAAGACATGCTTAATTTTTTATTTTCTCTACGGTTTTTATACACAAAACAACACCGAAGTGAGTGAAGCACGTATGACCAAGGCTCCATTCTTCGAAAGCCAAAACTGAGTTCATGTCAAGAGTTTTGACCAAAGTTGTAAGAATCGGACCGGTCAATAAACCGATGAAATGACTAATTTACTGGTTTACAGGTTCAATCGAAATTCAACCGGAGTTCAACTAGTTTAATTAAATATTAAATAAAATTATTAAAAATTTAATATATAAACACATTAAACACAACACGAGTTTCATAATGCATTGAAGAGGAAATTATCCAATAGCTATTAAATGTACAATAACAAATGCCTATACCAAATAAATTATGTAAATGGAACACAAACTTAAAAAATAATCTATAACATCTAGAGCTCTTAGTGGCTTCAGTTCCCTGTTGCATTCTTCATTGCTCTTGACCTGCTCCTCTACTGTGTTGCACGATTTATCAAGAGCCATTCCATTCCCATCTTCACATTCTTTACAATCTTCAGGTGGAGATGCATGAGGGACATCCTCCTGGTAGGTTCAGAAGCATCACTTTCAAATACTTTCACCACCAACATTCAATATAGCAGAATTCAATAGAGTACAATTGAACTTATATAGCGAAATTCAAAGCATCCTGCGAATTCCAAGGGGTGATCTCAAAGTTCACTATTATATCTCCATTAGACAAATTTGCAACTTGACCAATAATGCCTTGGATTTACAGCAACAAAAAATTTAACTAGGTGATTATTTCTGTAAGACATCAACAAATTCAAGGTTTAGTGATAATAATCAGCAACAAATTTAACTTACTGATGATTTTTCATCAACCAAAAAATTAGCTCAATGATATTTTTCGTTACAAATTAAACTTATAGCAACAAATTTAGCAAATCTTACTTCATTCATGATTTACAGCAACATTTAGATCAACAACAAGGCAAATTAATTGATTAGCAATTCAACATCATCTCAAAACACAGGAAGAAGGGAAATATGGAAAAGACAGAAAATGGGAAGTGATGCTGCAGGAACTCACCAACGATCCACAATCCATGGCGACTCAGGGACGACGAGGACACGAAACTAGAAGATGACGAGCGACGACGAGCCGACGAGTTGCTTCTGTCTCCGGCAACAAGGAGCCCAAAGAAGACCGTGAGATGTTGAAACGCCGGCAACGAGACGAGACAAACGACGAGACGCCAGCGAGTGTAAAGAAGACAGGATTCGAGTGAGACTGAGAGAGACGCTAATCAACTAGTGGCAGTGTGAGAGAAGAGAGAGTTTGAGTCTAAGAATTAAAAGTGAGAGACGTTCTTTTGAGAAAACCCAAAATTGGAAGCGCCTTTTTTCTTATTGTTTTAGATGGGTATTATTTTTTAGTATGAATGTAGACTAGAATTCATCAGTTTATGAGAGAGCATCAATAAGATTAAACAATTTTTTTTAGTGTTGTTGAAAAATTAAAAGTATTTTTGTGTTATTTTTAAATTATTTAAAATTATAAAATTAAAGTTAGTTGAATTTTAAAATTTAATTAATTTAAATAGATAATTTTTGTTTGATATAAAAAAAGAATATTTAAATTTTTTTTTTAAATTAAATAAAATTTTTTTATTTTATTAAATTATAAAAATATTTTAATAAAATTATTAATATTATATATATTTTTAAAAAAAATTAAATATTGACATAAATAATATAATCTACATATTTTTTTTGTTATTTATTTACGTATGTATTATATCATAAATATGAATTAATTATCGTACCGAAACAAACGGTTGAAACCCTTAAATGGCTGAAACGTGAATCCTTCTCAATGGTTGAAAAGGCCAATCCTTAATCGCTTTATAATGAAAAGGAAATGGTTGAAAAGACGTAAAGCAGGTAAAAATGACCATAAAAACAGATATAGTGGAATCCTTCCCATATTCACGTTTCAACCGCCTGCTTTATTCCTCATCAATGGCCATAAAAATGCCCCGTGTCATCATGAGGGTAACTTGCACTAAATAGATTGACACGTACTACTTTTGCCTTTGAAGAGTAATCTTGGCCCCTTAAATGGCGGTGATTGGAAGCGTGAGAGTGGAATATGCAGAATGCAATCAAGGCGAATATCAGAGGTGTTGAGCCTGTCGGAAAACGAGCACACTACTAGTTGCTCATTCCTCAACAAGAGTGATGAGAGGAAACATGATTCAGCCTCAGCACTCCAACAATTTCTTGATCGCGTACCCGTTGGCTCGATATCCGGCATAACAGATTCACATGGTACTTTAGCTTCAGATGCGCGTTCTGTTTGAAAGCAATACAATACCATGTATCATTTACTTACGAATTATTATTAGTTTTGGAAGTGAAAGCTGAAAACACTCTAAAAGACGCGATTCATATGCTGTACGAAAAGGACGTGTTGGGTGCAGTCATTGTGGATGATCATGTATTACAATCAGAGAGCTGCTCTACCATGAGATTCTCTGATCGCTTCATCGGTTTCATTGATTTCCCAAGCATGGTTCTCTGGTGTCTCCGGGTAGCCTATTCACTCATTCATTCATTAGTAATAGAAAATATTTTTCTTTCGATAAATTTAACTAACCTATTATTTATACGGACGTTTTTCGTAAGTACTTATTATTTTGGTGTATACGAATTGTAAATAATCATAAATAAATAAAACACTAATCCCAACATATCTGCTCTCTTCGTCCCTCATACATAGAATGTCATAGGAATACGACAAGAAGATGATGGAAAATCCCACGCAAAAGGATATAAAGAGCGGTGGGTTTTTCTCCATCATTCTAGAGCAAATTCATGAGATTGGTCAAACCAAGATTGGCGAGTTGGCCAAGTCATTCCTATGGAAACCATATTTCCCAGTGCGCATGGATGACTCCGTTATGCACGCGCTGCTGCTTCTTTCTAAACATCGCCTCCATGTTTTACCAGTCATTCAGCAAAAGCATTTTGATCCTACACTCATCGCTCTTGTTACACAGGTATGTATCTATCTCCCTACTTTTGTGCTGTGAATTTTGTTTTAAGATACTTATGGTTGATGATGAAGGGCATGTTTGGCTTTGTGCTAGAATGCTCTAGTCCAATTTCTTCTTCAATCGAGTGGACTAGAGTGGTTCGATAGCATTGCAGATAACAAGTTTTCAGATTTGCGGTACTCTCACAGTCCTTACACGCATATATGCTTCTTTAAGTAAAATGGATTGGTCCATCATGTTGTATGTTGCTATTTTGGTCCACAGAGTTGAAGATCAAGAACCTCCTATTTGTGTATATGGGAACCAAACTGTTGCAGATGCTTTCAAGTTGCTTTGGGAGAACCATAATACTTGTGCAGTTGCAGTTGTAGATCAACAAACTAAGAAGATTATGGGTAATGTGAGGAACAGTGACGTTTATCATCTCCTGAAGAGTGATGAAATCCTCAAAAATAGAACGTGAGTACAAAACTTGTCCTGTTTCTTTTTCTTACTTTCTCAACGTGAAAAAACGCGGGCTTGTGCGCTGTTGTATGACAGGGTTTTAACTATGGAAGAATTCATCCACATGGAGAGTGAAGCAACAATGGAACCAGCAGTAACCAACAGGGAAAACGAAACAATGAAGCAAATAATGGAGCACATGATTGAGAGGAACAGCAGTTTCAGCTTTCTCGTGAATGAGAAGGAACAAGTCGCAGGTTTAGTGACGCTGAGAGACATTATTTTGCAGTTTGCTCCACCGTGCGTGGATTCTAGCATTGGTGGAGGTGGTTTCTTCGAATTGGCGTTGGAACAGAGTGGTTGTTCTGTGAAAAATGGAACTATTGTTCCTAATTCAGGTAATACTAATTGACGATGCAATATGCCAATAATGCCCCCACTTGCCTCACTCGCCAAACGGAACCTTTTTTTATTGCAACTCGTTACCACTTACCACATTAATTAAGGCTAAGTTCATCCATTACATACTTTTTGTCCTCCTTTCTACTATTAAATTATTTAAAAATGTTTGGTAACAAAAAAAATTAAAATTTATCTTATTTAATATTTATTAATTATTACAATAATTAATAAATATATTTTGATTTTTTTTTTTGTGTCTTCCTAAGTCCTAACAATATCGTAAATTATTATTATTAGTTTATTATTCGTAGGGTCACACACTGTTTATAAAGCGGGAGATTTCGAAGGGGATTAATATCGGTTTAACAAGTTTAACATCATAATTTAATGCTATTTATAGAACAAAAATTAGTTATTTAATCAATCATAGTGTATTTTTATATTTTTATTATACTTATACAAGTCTAATATAAATTAGTCACTCATCTCATATGTCACCTGTGAGTCGAATCACTTTTTTAACCCCAGTAAATACTCTTGTAGATGCACACTCATCTAATGCTCAATCAAAAATTCAAATCACTCTAATTGCATTATCAATCCCGATTCATTGTATTGTGCTTTCTTCTCTTCTCATCACATTGAATTTTTCTTCATCGTATCTTGTTATCTTCTCTTCTCAATGTATTATGAATCATCGAGTCTCATCAAGAGTGTGACATTTGAGCCGTTTCATTTTTTTTTTATAATATGAACAATAATTTTAATTCTCATTCTCTGTTTTTCTTGTCAAATTTATTTTTTCTGTTTTTATTGTGCTTTTTTATTCTATTTTGATAGTAGAGTTTTGATTTTTTTTTTTTTAAATTATGCAATTTGGCTAAAATCGTAGTGCAAGACTATGTAAAAGAAGGGATCTATTGTTAAAATTGATTCTGGTGTTGCCATTGTTATACTTCCAGATATGATTTACACTTTTTTTTACTACTTTAAAGTGTGGGTGGGTTATGACATGATGATTTTTAGAGGCTACAATAAGGTATTTTATTGTCTATGGCATGCCTCAATTAATCTAGAACTTGATCATATTTTTGTGATCAATTCTTGAATCATTAATTGAATCACTACAAGAAAAACGTTAAATATTATTGGATTTAGCATCGCATATTAGTGTCGGCTTTATTGACAAATATACCAGTGGTTTAAGTGTCAAATTCGTCCGGTCAAATTATTACCGATGGATTTTATTTTCGACAGTAAATTCGGCGGTAATAATTGGAGAGGAAACAAAAAATATGTGCGAAATTTAGCGTAACATTTATCGACGGATTTTTTTTTGCCGATAATCCCAATTAGTGGAATGCTGCATTTTGGTGACCAGTAATGCGTTACAGTCAGATTTATCTGCCGGTAAATCTGATAGTAAACTTGCTCTAAATTCAAAATGCAAACTTCCCCCTCATTTTCGAATCACACACACGTTCTCTTTAACCTTCTCCTTTCTTTTTCTCTCTTCTCTTTCTACTTCCGGCAGCCCGTCTGCCAATGCCGACCACCTGCATTCTTCTCCAAAGCTTTCGTGGACTTGCTTTGGTCCTGCTTCGTTGACTCAAATGGAACTTTTTCCTCTGTCTCTGCTGCTGTTGGTGTCAGTGTCAGTGTCGCTGCTGCACCTTCTGTCGTTGGAGCTATGTCTCTCCTCCCTCTTTCAGGTAGGTTGTCCTCATCCCTTTTCCTATTTCATCATCGTTTTTGCTTCATTTTGAATAAAAAATCTAACACCTTTTTGAACCCTAACTCTAACCCCGTTTTTATTTTTTTCAGTTGACTCTGTTCTATTAATGGAATAAATGACCATTTGTACCAATGAAAGATGAAAACGCTGATAGATGTACCCATACTAGATCGAAACTAAACTTGTACCCACGTAAGATGTCCTCCGTGTGACAAAAGTAGCCTGTCTTGGATCTGCACTTGGTTCGTGATTATCCGACCCTACGTGGCTCTCCAACCCTCCAAAAGGCCTATCTACGTGGAAGTGAACGTTTGTATATGAAGGTGGAAATGGCCTTACGCATCAAATCAAAACCCTAGCAACTTATCTTTTCCAATTTGAATCATACCCCCAAAATCAAATATTATTGAAATTCAAATGCACCCACGGTCAGAAAGAATTATCTCGTAACTCCTGGAATGTCTTTGCGCAGATTTAACTCTACTGCAAATGATGGAAGTCGCAGCAGTTCTGCAAGATCGAAGAAGATGAAGGAGAAGAAGTTCGACGGCAGATATTTCTGTGGGAGGGAGGTTGCGTTGATGGAGTCTGGCACAATTACGAACCCTAATAGATGGTTCATCAGATGTCCTCTATGGGCGGTAAGGGCCAGACGCTGTTGTTGTTGTGGTGAGAAATTTATTTTTGAATTTTAGTTGACATTTGGGTGAATTTTTTTTTGTTTTCTCAGACAAGAGACTCCAAATACTTTGTTTGGGTGGATGAACTCGAAGAAAGATGGGAGAGCCTAGCAAGATGTTTAGCCAAGAGAAAGTCGGAACATTCTTATGCAAGGCATGATGATGGATTGACTGTCACTGTAGTGGGGGAAAATCAGCAAGTATCCTCAATGATGGCTAGGAAGATAGACAAATTTAAGGTTGAAATTAGGGATGAAATTAGGGAAATTAGAGTGTTGCTTTCAACTGTTGCGTTGGGGTAGCGTTTTGTTTATTCTGTGAGTTGTATTTGGTGATAAAATTATAAGATATGTAAAATTGGGGATCTTTGTTCATGATAGTGAAATTTGTTCCTGATATTGGCATGATATGTTGTGTTCCTTACATTGTTCTGCTTTTTTAATCTCTGATACATTGACGTAGACACGCATGCTTTGAACTTGTTGCTGTCATTTGAAATGATTTTGATAGCGTTTATTTGTAGACAATGCCATTGAAAATGGACATGAATCTCTCTTTTCTTCTTAAGGATCCAATAATAAGCTGAATTCGTAACATAGTAACCTGATGGTTTTGGTTTTCAATATATGAGTTTGTTCCAAATTCAGAACAAGGTACTGTTACAAGAGTGATAAAATTAACAATAATTTGGAGAACACTTATATATATAGATGCTGCAGGTTCCAATGATTATCACATAAGCCAAAGAATGCAAGTATTGGCAACTCAAATCACACCCTCAAAACCAACATAACTAAGTCTACACTTAGTCATACCATGAAAATGCATAACAAAATACAAGAGTTATGTATCTCTCTAAAGTATATCAAAAACAACAAAAAACAACCATAACTAGTCTACGAAATTGGGGTCGAGTTACTGCTCCCGCTTGAGATACCATTTTTTCCTCCGCTTAATGCACCTATCCTGCCTCGACCTCTACCTTGACCTCTCCCTCTAACAGCTGTGCCTCGGCCTCTAGCAATTGGAGTCACAACACCAGGTGTGGGCATGAACTGCATGAATCATGTGCTTGTCCCTGCACTAGCACCTTGCAGTGGATGAGGTGTAGTTTGAGAGTTGTATATGGAAGGAGTTGTAGTTGGATGGTTGGCAGATGATGTGCTTGGTTGCAGTGTTTGTCTAGTCGGAGAAGGTCGCCTAACACTTCTCCTTTTAACTTATTTTTTGGTTGTTGCATTGTTTATTGGAGGTTGTGGTTGTGTGCTTGGTGGCGGCTGCATGGGTTGAGGCTGCTGCATTTCAAAGAACAAACAATTCAGATGAGCGACAAATTATACAAAGTAGATTAACGAGTTGAATAATGCAATGCACTTACTTGTGTAGCGTGCAGTGACGGACTCAGAAAATTTTAGGAGTGGGGGCAAAAAAAAAAATATATATATATATACATATATATATATATATATATATATATTAAATAAATTTTGTTAAATATTATTAATTATATGGAGATATAAAAATTAAAAAGAGTTAGCGAACACTTTTATTCTTAAAATACTATTTATTATATATAATTTATAAAAAATATTTTTTTATTTCTAAAATTTAAAATTAAAGTATTTTAATTAAATTATAGATAACTTATTATCCTAACTAACTTAATAATAAAAGACTGAATTAACTGGCATATTAGCGCATAATAATACATTAGTATTTATAATTTGAAATTAGAATTATATATAAATACTAGAAAAATTAAATCTTTATATGAAAAGTATGTTTATATAAAATAATAAAAACATAATTTTTATAATTTTTTTTATTTTTTAAAATAATTAAATTTGTTATATATTTTTTAATTTAATTTTGATATAATATTAGATAAAATATTTTATGTATCTGTTTAATTATATATTATAATTAAAATATTTTTTATCATTATTTTTAAAAATAAAAAATATATTCTAAATTAGTAAATTAATCAGTTCATTTTAAAATTTTATATGCAACATAGGTACATATATTAGAACAAAAGATAAAAAATAAGTAATAAGGATGAATAAATCGAGAATAAAATAAAATATATAAAGTCATGAAAAAAATAAAATATTAGATTGATACCTAAACTATAATTGTTTGAATTAAAAAATGCAATTGAAAATATCAAAAAGAAAAATAATGAAATTGAAAGATACATAGAGTCTTGGAGAGCTATATAAAAAATTGGAGAATTTAAAATTTACTTTTTGATTAAGAGAAGATGACCATTAGATAAGGAATAGAAAAAGAAGGTTGAAAATATAAAAATAAGAAGAGGGTTTAAGAGAATAAAGAACTGACGGTACAATAATTAAATTTGATTAGGTTAAATAATAGTCAAAATGATAAAAAAAATAAAAAAATAAATTTAAAACTTTAGCTAATTGAATTTATTTTATTTGTAGTGGGGTCATTTAAAATTTGAAGTGGGGGCATATTATATATAACTATATCTTTTAAAACAAAAATTAAAAAATAATGGGGGCAAGTGCCCCTCATTTGTATGCTTGGGTCCGTCCCTGGTAGCGTGGGGTGTTGCGGTTCCATTTTCCTCTTTAGTTACCTTTTGTTCAGCTTCTGCATCTTCTAATGTCTCCTCCCAATACATTTCAGCCAGCATATCCTTATCCTTATCATCTGCAGGCACTTGTGGTATAGAATTCCCTTCACCCATTGCTTCCTTTCTCTTCTTACAACTTCTCTTATTGTGACCAGCCTAAGAAAAAAGGGATTTGCTACTGTGTAGAAGGGGAATTTTTTCCAACACATATAGAAATCACGTGTCGATCAATAACATAAGTAACAGAAATAATATACCAATACATGAGAGAACAGCAACGTCAGTATGAAACCCATAAAACTGAAGTTCTGCCATCAATAGACCCCACATATTTTTACTTTATGTTTAATAATGTTTATTAAATACTTAAATTTATTGGTAACTACAATTAAAAAGAGAATATATATATATGAATAAAAATACAAAAAAATTTTTAGAAAAGTTATAAAGTTTTAAATAAATTTCACTATTTTATTTATTGATAATAAAGAGGTACAAATAGAAATTAATAATTTTTTATCCCTGCTAATGATAACGAAATGTAAGTTCTTTAAAATAATTATATTCTACATAAACGATATACTTATTATCAAATTCTTAAAATATATATATACTAAGAAATTTATTTTGGAGAAATAAGAATATATAAGAAATAAAAATATATTTATTATCATATTTTATAAATAAAAATATATAGCTTTTTAATTAAAGCTGATAATATATACTCTATTTGTAGGTATATAATTCTATCCAATTTGATCGAGTAGAGTTATTTATCCAATTTTATTATTTTTAATTTTAATTTAAACTTAATTTTTTATTTTTTATTTTATTAATATGTATGAAATATGGAGTGATTGAATTTTATATTTGTTTAAAAAAATTTTATTTTTCTGCAGGTAGGATTAGGTAAGGTAGGATTGAAAACTTTAGGATGCGAGTAAGGTTAAAGTTGAGTTTTTAAAAAGTTTTCAATTTGTAGATAGGGTTAGGGTAGAATTTGGATAGGATTAGGGTAGAGTCCAAATCCTATAGGACTGGCAAAGGATAAGATAGAGTAGAGTTTAGACTCTACCCTAATCCTATCCAAACTCTACCCTAATCCTATCTGCGAGTTAAAAATTTTTTAAAACTCAACTTTAACCTTACCCGCATCCTAAAGTTTTCAATTCTACCTTACTTAACCCTACTTGTAGAAAAATAAATTTTTTTTAAGTAAATATAAAATTCAATCATTCTATATTTCATACATATTAATAAAATAGAAAATAAAAAATTAAGTTTAAATTAAAATTAAAAATAATAAAATAAAATTATAAATAACATGATCATCAAATTCTTAATAAAATTAAAATAACATAAATAAAGATAAATATCTAATCACTCTTCTTCTAATTCTAAGTTCTTACAACATTATTCTTTAAATAACAAATATATTAAATTAATAATTTAAATTATTAACTTAGTGATTATCTTGAGTTTTTACAAGAAAAAAGTATTGGCTTTAATATTTATTCACTACAAATATAATTTATAAATTTTAAATATATGTTATATAATATATTAAGAATGCTGGTAGAACAAGATAGAGTATATTCTGAATTTGCATTCGATCATATCCACAAGCAAACTCTATTCGTACTCTATCCTATTCGCAGCAAATTGGATAGACAACTCTACCCAATCAAATTGGGTAGGGTTATATACCCGCAAATAGAATACATATTATTAGTCTTAATTAAAAAGTTATATATTCTTATTTATAAAATATGATAATAAGTATATTTTTATTTCTTATATATTTTTATTTCTCTAAAATAAAATGTTTAGTATATATATATATATATTAAGAATTTGATAATAAGTATATCGTTTATATAGAATATAATTGTTTTAAAAAAACTTATATTTCGTTATCATTAGCAGGGATAAAAAAATGATTAATTTCTATTTGTAACTTTTTATTAGTAATAAATAAAATAGTGAAATTTATTTAAAATTTTATAACTTTTTTAAAAGTTTTTTTGTATTTTTATGTATATATAAATTTTCTTTTTAATTGTAGTCATTGGTATTAACATTATTAGACATAAAGTAAAAAATATGTAGATCTCATACTGACGTTGTTGCTTTATCATGCATTGGTATGTTATTTTCGTTACCTATGTCATTGATTGACACGTGGTTTCTACATGTGTTAAAAGAATCTCCTTTCTATACAGTAACAAAACCCAAAAAAAAAAGTAGTCATCGTAAATTCAACATGAACCACAGGAATCAATAATTATAGAATTAAAATAATTTCTATGTTGAGAAAAGAATAGGTTTACATATTTACACATATTGAGAAAATGGTTTAATATTGAAAGGTTTGATTTATATTTCTAAAGTAAGGAATGACTTGGGTTTAAAACTGTTGGAAATAGTTTGAGAAAGTGTTGGTTTGATTTATTGGTAACAAATGAAGAGTTGAAAATAATTTGATATTGAAACTAGTTAGCTTTCAGATTTATAAATGCTTTGATAATGGATATGGTTTGTTGGATTTATAAATAATTTTTGAGAATTGAAAATGGTTTGGTAGGGACCCCGGAAGGGTGGCATAGTCTAAATTTTAGAAGAAATGCTGCCAAATTTTTATAAAACTCTAAGACTTTATTTAAAACGTTATTTAAAAGCAAATTTGATTTAAATAAGAAAGAGTCTCTATTTTAAATTCAATCTTTTGAGGAGAGATTTTGTTTTAAGTTAAGATTGAGTTCGGTTTGTTAAGAAGAAGAAAGAAGGAGAATAATTGTGCGGGAACGCCCATGCATATGGAATGTGTAACAGCCCAGACCACCCGCTAGCACGATATTGTCCGCTTTGGCACACAAGGCCTCACGGTTTTGTCTTTGACGATAGGGATGATGGCCAAAGCCCCCCACACTCACTCGTCAAAACGCGTCATGCTAGGGAGAGGTATCCACACCCTTATAAGGCATGCTTCATTCCCCTCCCCAACCGATGTGGGCCTTACAATCCACCCCCCTAAGGGAGCCCAGCGCCCTCGCTGGCACATCGATCCGGGTTCTGGCTCTGATACCATTTGTAACAGCCCAGACCACCCGCTAGCACGATATTGTCTGCTTTGGCACACAAGGCCTCACGGTTTTGTCTTTGACGATAGGGATGATGGCCAAAGCCCCCCCACACTCACTCGTCAAAACGCGTCATGCTAGGGAGAGGTATCCACACCCTTATAAGGCATGTTTCGTTCCCCTCCCCAACCGATGTGGGCCTTACAATTTTGCAAAATCAACTAAAACATGCCAATTTCAACCCTTTCTTTGAAATCAATTAAATAATAAGTTAAATAGGAGCGAATATGGTTGGAAGATTTAGCAATTGGAATTTGATGATTTAAATATGATATTTGGATTCAGTGAATTTTTCCGAGTAGGAAAACATAGTTTTCTGCGTAAAAGCGCGCAGTGAAATTTTGACCGGCAATACCGGCTGAGACCTGTCTGGTACTGCAGCTGAGAAAATTGATTATGAGTAAATAGGATTAAGAAATGAGGAATTATAATTAAGGGAGGTAGAAATATTTGAAGTGCGATTTAGAGCGCTAATCTTAAAGGTTTTGGTCCAAAATTGGGCCAACGAACAAAAATAAGTGAACCGGGCCTAAGTGGGCCCAAGACCCAACATATATAAACATTAGTTATGAGCATTTCAGCTCATCTTGCCCTAAAGAAGGGGTGTTGGGCGCTGAAATTGGGAAGAGAGAAGAGAAGAGAGAAAATCTAACTCTCTTTGATCTTCAAACCACCATAACTTGAGCTACGGAGCTCCGATTGACGAGCCGTTTGTGGCTACGCGTCACTCTTCTCATCCTCTACAATTCTATCTAAGTTTTGTGGGATACTCCAACATGGATTCTAAGTGAGTTCTATCCCTACTTCATATGGGCTGAGTGTATTTGGTGATGTTGGTGCACAATTGGGAGATTGGTATTGCTTGAGGAGCTTTGGTGAGGCTTGGAGCTAAGGTTGGTGAAGACTTCCAAAGAAGAGGCTCAATTGGTTTGGCTACAAGAGGTACGGTTTAAGTTTCATTTAAGTACCGTGTGTTGTGATGAGAATTCCTAGGCTAGATGCCCCTAGGATTAAGTTTGGATTGTGTAAATGGTTGGTGCTAATATGCATAGTTGGTATGTAATGTGAATTAATGATTGGGTTGAGAATTGTGTAGCCTTGTATGTTTGGTGTATTGAGAATTTGATGTACTGGGTAATGAGTATTGGTTTGTGGTTTATGCATTTAAATTTTGAAATTGGGCCGGAGGCCGTAAATTTTGGGCCGGAGGCCGGAAGAAGGTAAGAAAGGTAAGTGTTGTGTGCATTGTATGATGACGCAAGTGATTGGATGAATTTCCGATAATGAATATATGAATGATTGAGTTGGTTATTGAATAATAAGGTTTGAGGAGTTGAAGTGTGGAATTTGGTGAATTGGGTGAAATTATATAGATGAGGTATATTTGGTTTTGGTTGAGACATATTATGTGGTCATACATGTGATTATGACTATTGATGCCTTGATGGTATGATGATGCATTAGATATATGTATGTTGTGATATATGCTTGAGGAATGATTAAGGTTGATTTGTGGGTGAAACCACGTGATAGTGAGTATGATATTGATTATGTATAATGATGGTTGATTGGAAATAGTGTTGTTGAAATTTGGCATGAGGAAGAGTATATGATATGTAAATGTGTTTGAGTTTGAGAAAGTGTCAATGTGTGAGTTGAGGAGGCTTGATGTTGATTTTGGTATATTTTGATTGATTTCAAAGAAAGGGTTGAAATTGGCATGTTTTGGTTGATTTTGCAAATAGTTGAGAATTGCTTGTTTTGAAAATGGCACCTTGTGGTTTTGTATGAAAACATGGTTTTTGGGCATATTTTGACGGGACATAACTTGGACTACGGATCTCTGTTTTGTGCCGAATTTATTTAGAAATGAAATTGGATCCGGGATGTCCATGCCGTTCGAAGAACGGGTGAAAAATGATTTAAAATGAGGGAGTTATGACCGTCGGAAGATTGGGGGTTGAATCTGTAAATTCTGCAGCTTTTAACTTAGAAAATTTTTAGCAGAACGACCCTCCGCGCGTAGGCGCACTTGGCGCGTACGCGCCGTTCTTCCAGAAAACACCATCCACGCGTGCGCGTGGTGTGCGCGGGTGCGTCGATGTACTGCACCAATTGCCCAGCTATTTTTCCAGAGAGTTGTGCCAGGGTTGTGCCAGTTTTGTGCCTGGGCGCAAGAGCAACCACGCGTACGCGTGGCTGACGCTTGCACGCCGTTTGGATATTTTTCAACCCGCGCGTTCGCACGTATGACGCTTGCGCATCGATGAGTTCTTGGCCATCCGCGCGTGCGCATGGAGTGCGCGTACGCGTGGCCCTGCTTTCATGCCAAAGTTGATTTTTGAGTTTTAAAAGCCAAATCTCATACTTCTAAGCCTCCGATTTCACCCCTTATGTATTAAATCATTATGATATGCCTAGCAATGAGAAAGGAGCTAGGGGATGTGGTAACTTGCGAGTGAAGCAAGGGGAAAGGGTAAGATCAATGATGATCAAAGATGATTATATGAGATATGGAGGATGGCGGTGGAAGTACCGTGTATGCCATGAGCCGAAGGGCTATATTTATTGATAAATGGTTGGTTCTTGATTGGACCATGAGCCGGATGGCTGAGTTATTTCCGGATACGGCGGAGCCATGTTGATAAATTGGCTAGTTCTGGATTGAACTGTGAGCCGGATGGCTGAGTTATTGCCGAGTTACGGCAAAGCCATTATGGATTATGGCTGAGTATAAAGGCATATGATAAATGAATAATGATGAAAAATGTTGAATGTAAGCATGTTTGTGTTTTCTCTCTGGTTGTAAGGGCGACAGGGCGCAGATACCCTCTAATGGCGACAGGGCGCAGATACCCTCTAATGGTGACAGGGCACATATTCCCTCTAATGATATTAATACGCAACAGAGAGACTGTGCCCGGGTTAGCTACCGGACATGTCGGGTTGGCTTGATAACCGACAGATGATATCATCAGCCATAGGGCAGGCATTCATCATTTGCATATGTTTGAATTGTTTGGGTTTGCCATTTGTTTTAGATTTCTACATCATATATGCCATGTTACCTGACTATATGCTACTTGTTCTACTTGTACCATATTTGTGTATTACTTGCTTGTATTGCTTGTGTTTGTACAACTGAGAGGCCCCTCATGCTGGTGTCGGTGGGTGTGAGGGCTGTTCTTGATGGGATGAATTGATGATGCGATTGCATGATGATGATGATTATTGAATGAGATAACTGGAGCTCCCTGGGTAGACGCAGTAATGTGGTTTCACTAGCTCCAGGCGAGTGTATGATGTATTGATATAGAATTGCGGAGGCAGAACAACTGGTGATGGTTTTGCTTATAATTCTGAGTCTGATTCGTGGAAGAGTTAGCGAGTTGGAAAACATGTGAAACCTGAATTAAATTTAGCACTCCCTTATGACAGTTGCCTATTCATGGATTAGTGAGAATCTAGGCTGGATATTTGGTGAAGAAGTTTAGGATGCTTAGTGAGTTTTTATTGCAGTGCATTGTATTTATTTGGCACTTTTACCATACTGGGAACCCATGGGCCCGGGGTTCTCATTCCGTATATATCTCTTGTTTTTCAGATACAGGTCCAGGTGCTCAGAAGTGAGTTGTGGGTCATCTGAGAGACGGCGAAGGTCTTTATTTCCTCTACCTTGTGTTTTGATTAGAATCTCTCCACCTTTGTTTTGGAAAGGTTATATTATGTATTGAACTCTTTGAATTTGCCTTTAGAAGCTCTCATGTTTCCTGACATACTGTTGTCAACTATTTTCATACTGTACCCTAGCCGGCCTAAACTTTGTGGGTCGCGACTAGTGGCTATTTACTTATATATATATATATATATATATATATATATATATATATATATATATATATATATATATATATATATATATATATATATATATCTATCTGTTATCTATCTCTTAATCTCCTTTATGCCTTGTCCGTATATCGCGTTTGGCTTAGCAGTTTAACTTTTCGTTGTCGAAACGTGAGTGATACGTCTTCGCGATTTTATTTCTACTCTTTTCAGGCTTCTCGATTAATACTCCTTTCGAAAATTACCTATATCTATATATTAAAAATCCACCTGAGAGTCGTACCACCATAATATCATTGACTTATGACTCGAGCATAAGGATGTGAATATTAGGGTGTTACAGAATGGCTTCCAAGAGAAAAGGGCACATGCTTCAGCTGAAGAATAAGCGCCTACAAGTACTTGCAGAGGTCATATTCGGTATACTTCATTTGGAGAATCAGCGCTGCAAGAGTTTGGAACCTTGCAGAGGTTATACCGCTGGAATGCCTTATCTGACTTGCGAGTCGGATTGCGTCGGGTGCGGGTCGAAACCGACAAATGAGCTCATTACCTGCGATAGGACTAGACATGCATCATATTGTTTGCGCATTTGCATTTGGTTGTGTTTACTTATTTTATTTCTCTGTGATTGCACTGATTGTCTTATTCTGCCTTATTTGTGTGTCTAAGTGGGTCTCTTGTGCTACTAATTTGTGTGTTGAGACGATTAAGTACTAATATTGTGATTGAGATTTGTTCTAAGCTTATGAATATAAGGAAAGTAATTGAGTATCTAAGTAAAATTAAGAAGTATTTTTAAAGGCTTGATCAAAACAGTTTTATTGAGTAAAGTCAATTATTTGCATTTTGTTCATTACTTTTACGGCATTCACTTCCCCTACTGAGAACATGTGAGGATGATATTTTTACCCCCTACAGATTTTTCTTTCAGCAGCAGGTTCAGGAATCTTTGGCGTGGAGCCGCGATTGAGCATCGGAGCTTTATGTAAATATGTATTCGTATTTCCTGTATTTGGTGTAGTCCTAGATTCTATTTTCCTCTCGCCGTTTATTGTTTTGATTTCTTAGAAGGGCAGGACTTGTATTTGATAAACTTTGAATAAGTCTATGTATATAAAGCTATGTGAATATATACTTCTTTGGTTAAGTGATTTAAAATAGAGTATCCTTTCGATTTCTTGATTAAAATTTTGATTCGTATTCGCAAAGGTCAATATTAAATAAAGATAATATAAAATATAGTGGTTTAAAGGTAAGTGGCGCTTGGGCTTTTAGTACGATCATGAGGTGCTAAAAACTAGGGTGTTACAAATCTCCTACAAAATGTGCTTCTTTTTCCAAACTCTTGGTGAAAATAAACGTTCACTTCCACATAGATAGGGCTTTTGGAGGGTTGGAGAGCCACGTAGAGTCAGATAACCACGAACTAAGTGCAGATCCAAGACAGGCTACTTTTGTCACACGGAGGGCATCTTGCGTGGGTACAAGTTTAATTTCAATCTAGTGTGGGTACATATGTCAGCGTTTTCATCTTCCATAGGTACAAATGGTCATTTATTCTTTATTAATGTATGTTTATATTTTTTTCTTTATTATTATCGTACTAAATTTTAATTTAGTGTTTTTATTCATTGACATAAGCTGTTGTTGAGCTGCTTAGATAGGGTAATTTTTTGTCATTTTTGTTAGCTATTTGTTTGTTAGATTATTCTAATTTAGTTTTTTGTTAAGCTCTTTTGGTCTATCTCTAAATGTCATCTAGGTATTATTGAATTGAATGTTGAACCATATGTTGAAGATGAGGGTACTGAAAAATTGTGATATGTTCAGGT
Source organism: Arachis hypogaea (assembly GCF_003086295.3). NCBI lineage: Eukaryota > Viridiplantae > Streptophyta > Magnoliopsida > Fabales > Fabaceae > Arachis > Arachis hypogaea. Next base: position 63,677,536 of record NC_092052.1, on the reverse strand, counting down.
AAACGGTATATAATAATATTGAATATGTTAGTTTTTTTTAGTTCAATTGATCGTTAAAGTTTTGGATATGGAAAGATATATGAATGGTTCCTTGCAGATATTGAATTATGTCATTTATGTGGCAAAAAATTGAATTGATACTATTTTGCTGATAGAGTTAAATAAATTGTTGATAATTTATTTAATTTATTTTTATTCATACTATTTCAGAAAAGGTTCATATTACTTTAGTTTGGAATTCAATAAATGAAAATTCACCGAATTTAGACAAATGAATTGAATGAATTGACAAATGTGAGCTAGTTGCTTTTTTTTTTAAAATGACATAAGTTATTGTTGTTGCTATAGTGATTAATACTGAGTATCAATTTGTTCCACATTTGCTGGTGATCACCATTGGATCTTGAAACACTATTTGATTAGTGACTCCCTCATTTGTATTAGAGCAATTACCTATGAGTAATAATATAATATCACAAAGTTAGTAAATTAGATATAGGATAAAGAAAAATAAAAAAATATATATTCATGATACTTTACTTTAACCCTCCCGTTTATAGTTCATATTATTACTTAATAGAGAGTGTACTAACGAGAGAAATGAAGCTTTGTTTGGTTGGAGAGAAATAAAATAGAAGGTTTTTTTTTATATTAGAATACAAGTGTGATTTAGTGCAATTGTTTGGGTGTTAAGATTGCAAAAGAAATGTTACCATCAAAGAAAATATTATCATTTAAAATTTTTTTAAAAAATTTAAAATTTAAGTTTACCATCGAATTTATCAGGGGATTAATTCGACGGTAACAAGCTCAATTTTGCCAAATGAAAATTTATATCCGCCACTAAATCTACAAGTAATTAGCGGCGAATGAAAAAATCTATTGGTAAATAATTACCGGCAAAATTTATACTGTCGAATTTATTCCGTCGCTAAATTTGACAGTAAACATATTATCATCAGATTTTTTTGGTAAACCTACTGATAAATTCGACGGTATTTAACAATTTTCTCGTAATTGTCCTACATTTTTCTATTGATTTTCAGTTACATAATCTACATTATTTGTAGGCATTTCTATTCATTACATTGTGGTTTTAAAGTTTCTTTGCAATATTGTTTATGCAAAAAATCATTTTTCAAGGATAAGATTGAGATTACATCAAATTATATTTTAGACAAACTTTTTTTTCTTTTAATATTCAAGTGAAATTTGTAAAACTGGATGACAAAAAACATATATTATAATACTATTGTATAATAACTGAATTTTCAAGTTTGATTTTGGTTTTGAAATTATTGATTATTCTATATATTTATAGAATTCTCTAAAATTTTTATTATTTTGTTTCATAAAAATAAATATCTAGATATTATAATGGAGAATTCTAGAAAATAAATAAATAAATTAAGTAATTAGAAAGATCTAAAAAGATAATATCTAAAAATATCTTTAATATCCAAGAATTAGAATTATCTAGAAATTGTAATGAATCTAACTTATGACTATAAATTGGTCATCATGGAACTCATTGTAACTAACTAACATACACAAATTTCACTAGCCTTTATATTCTCTCCTTAACCCATCAACAATATAACTATCAATTTTCTCAAACCATTCATCCAAACTACTTATTCATCAAAATTATCCTTGCTACAATATTCAAATCCATAATACACTAAACCAATATCAAACTATTTCATAAAACTAACAGTGGCATCAGAGCTATGTTCGGTCATCTACTGGATGTAAAATCTTTCTTCTAACCTATCAACTATACATATCTATCAAATTATAACCCACTAAAAAAATTCTCCTTAACCATGATAATCTCAACTATAAATATTCGGTTCCCATATTGTCAGAAGATAATTATAAGGACTGACATGCTCAAATGAAAACCTTTTTTTCTATAAGTACAAGACTTGTGGGATGTTGTCCACGAGGGGTTTATCATGCCAGAGAATCAGCCACACTATTGCTGCAGAAAAGAAGAAATTGAAGGAAGAGCAACAAAGAAATTATATTGCTCTATACTTCCTCCAACAACCTGTAACAAAGACAATCTTTTCAAGGATAAGAGGAATATCGTCAACTAAAAAAGTATGAAAAAATTTGGAGCAAGTGTTCAGAGGTGACACAAAGGTACGTACAATCCTCCTCCAATCTCTAAGGAAGCAATATGTAAATTTGAAGCCCGTCTACCCATTTAAATGGGCGGGCTTTGCCTCTAAAATTAAGCCCGTTTAAATTTCGGGCTAAACGGGCTGAACCCGATTAACCCAAAAAAAATGACGGGTTAAACGGGCTAGCCCGCGGGCTAAATAGGTGGCCCGTTTTTTTTTTTTTTTACATTTTTTCAAAAAAAATTAGCACTTTTAGCCGATATTTCTCCCGATCCAACCCGAAAATCCGACCTATCAACTAAAAAAATATTATTTTTTAAAGATTTTTTACCTAAAAGTGATAATTTTTATCAAAATATTTTTTAAAAAATAAAATAAAAGGATAAACTGGCTGGCTTGTTTAACCCATCGGACTGACCATAAACGGTCTGGGCTGAAAAATTATGGCTCGCGAATAAAGCGGGTTTAAATGGTCCAGCCCATTTAACCCACGGGCTTAACGGGTCGGGCCTAAATGGGCCAGACTAGCCTGTTTGACAGCCCTAGGTTTGGACATATGGAGAAAGACGGTAGGATGAAGATCAATCATCGTGCGAACTTCTCTAAAGAAAAGGAGGGAGAAGAGTACCTCTTCTACGCATCATGTCAAGAAGAGTGCAAGAAGAAAGATGACATATGGTATTTCAATAGTGGTTGCAGTAATCACATGAGAGGTGATCAAAGCCTATTTAGTGACATCAATAAATCTGTTCGATCTAGCATCAGACTTGGAGTTGGAACGATCGTGTAGGCGAATGGCAAAGGTACAATCACTGTCCACACTAAGATAGGAACTAAGAATGTTCATCATGTTCTGTTAGTTCCTAAACTAACACATATCTACTTAGTATTGGTCAAATGATGGAGAAAGGTTACATATTACACTTTGAAAAAGACTCATGCACCATAAGTGAAAGAAAAACTAAAAGACTTATAGCAATCGCCAAAATGAAAAATAAGAGCTTTCCACTCAAATGGAGTTATATCATAGAAACTGCATTAAAGGCACAAGAAGATAATTCATAGCTGTAGCATCAAAGATTTGCCCATTTTCATTTTCATGGATTAAGGTTGCTACACAAAAAGTAATTAATGAGAGATCTACCAAGCATAACATAGACTAATCAACCCTGCGAAGGATGCTTACATGTCAAGCAACATCATCAACCATTTCTTTCTAGAAGAGCTTAGCAAGCCAAGGAGATGCTTGAATTAGTTCACACTGACATTTGTGGTCCAATGAAGACCCTATCACTCAATAACAATAGGTACTTCATTCTTTTCATTGATGATTATACTAGAATGACGTGGGTATATTTCCTACGTGAAAGATCAGATATTTTTGACATCTTCAAGAAGTTCAAGCAACATGTAGAAAAGCAAAGTGGTCGTAGCATCAAGGTACTTCATAGCGACGGAGGAACTAAATACACTTCCAAAGAACTTAATAAATTATGCGAAGAAGAGGATGTCAAGTGTCAACTCACAGTTGGATATGCTTCTGAACAAAATGGAGTATTTGAGAGGAAAAATAGCACTGTGATCAAAATGGCACGCTCGATCCTTAAGGAGAAAAATTTGCCCAACATCTTCTAGGCAGAAGTTATATACACATCAGTATACCTACTAAGACTAAAGAAGTATATGCTAATCAATCACAAGGGTTCGTTGTAGAAGGGCATGAAAACAAGGTGCTAAGACTAAAGAAAGCACTCTATGGACTTAAGCAAGCTCCGCGAGCATGGTACAGTCGAATTGACAAATATTTCACTGATCATGAATTCAGGAGGCGTAAAAGTGAGCCAAATTCTATATCAAGACACAAAGTAATTCAAACACTCTCATAGTTTCCTTGTACGTGGATGATCTTATTTACATAGGAAACAATGAGACGATGATCAAAGAATTCAAAGAAGAAATGAAGCAAACATTTGAGATGACTGACTTATGATTGATGCACTATTTTTTTTTACATTGAGATAAACCAAATAAAGCCGAAATTTTTATCTCGCAAAAGAAATACACTCAAAATTTACTACAAAGGTTCAAGATGAATAATTGAAAGCAATATCTACTCCTCTAGTCCATAATGAGAAATTACAAAAAGAAGATGGATCTGGAAAGGCAGATGCTTCGCAATATAGAAGTCTTATTGGAAGCCTCCTTTATCTAACTACAACAAGACCTTATATTATGTATGCAACAAGTCTACTCTAAAGATTTATGCAAAAGACAAGTCAAAAGCATTCTATGGGACTGCAAGAAGAATCTTAAGATATCTACAAAGCACAAAGGATTATGGCATTCACTATAAATCTACTGAAGATCCAAAACAACTTGGATATACCGATAATGATTGGACAAGATCAATTGATAATAAAAAAATTACTTCTGGATATGCATACTAGGATCAGAAATATTATCTTGGGCATAAAAAAAATAAGAAACTGTGGCTCAATCATGTACTAAAGCTGTGTATGTTACAGCCGCAAATGCTACTAGTTAAGCAATACGGTTAAGAAAAATATTCGAAGAACTATGAGAGAAATAAGAAGAATCAACAACTATATTGTGCGACAACAAGTCAGCAATAACAATGGTAAACAATCCAGTCTATCATAGTATGACCAAGCATATAGCTATCAAGTATCGTTTTATACGAGAAGCTATATTAGAGAAAAAGATAAAGATCAAGTATTGCAACACAGATGAATAACTAGCTAACATCTTTAACGAGGCACTACTAAGATCAAAGGTCGAATTATTTCGAGAAATGCTTGGAGTTACACAAATGTGCATCAAGGAGGAGTATTGACTATGCTACATATTTGTAGAATTCTATAGAATTCTCATGATCTTATTTCATTAAAATAAATATCTACATTTTTTAGGAAGATAATATCTAGCAATATTTATAATATCCAAGAACTAGATCTAGAATAATGAACCAACTTGTGAAGCTTATAAATAGGCCATTATGAAACCCATTGTAACTAATTAACAAACACAAAATTTTCTAGTATTTGTACTCTCTCCTTAATTCATCAATAATATAACTATCAATTTTTTCAAACCATTCATCCAAAGTACTTATTTATCAAAATTATCTTTACTACAATATTTAAATCTATCATACATTAAACCAACATCAAACTATTTCATAAAACTAACAGGAATCTTAAGAATGTTGATTATAATTGAATTTTGATTATACACGTGATATATGATTTTAATTAAATTAAAGTTATATGATTGATATAATATAAATGCCTTGTATGTAGCAAGATTGTTACAAGTCAACAATGTTGCCAATTCGGTGGTGACATATATAACTTTCGGACTATAGTAAAATGTATAATTTTATACTAAATTAGCATACAAATAATGAGACTTTTACATGGAAAGATATTGAGATTATTTGAGGAGAAATCAAGTAAAATGTAAGGTTCTGAAAATTGGATCGGACTGGCCTGTCCAACCAGAAATCAGCAACATTAGCATTTTGGTCTGTGAAAAATAATTGGTGATAAAAAAAATCGATAAAAAACTGTTAAATCACCTGGGATCAAGGTTCTGAAAACCGGACCGGACCGGCCAGTTGAACCGGTTTAACCGGCGCTACAAATGGTCCGGTCCACTATCTAAACCCGCTAGAAGAAAAACCGTTCAAAAACCGTCGAACTGACTAAGAACCGATCGGTTGGACCGGACCGGTAACCGGCCGGTTCGAATAAAACGACGCCAAAAAAAAAGAAACAGATCCGTGAAGTGTGAACCAACCCTCCTTATTCCCCCAATTCATTCGTCACTCACTCACACCCTGGACTGGAGAACTCTGAACTCTAAAGCAAAGGGAACCCTAGCCCTTCTTCACCGCCGCCGGTCCCAGGTCGTCAGCGCCGCCGCCGTCCCCAGGTCCTCAGCGCCGCCGCTTCTTCCTCTTTTCCGTGTCCAGAACCCAGTTGCTCAGCACGTCCTCTTCATCTTCAGTGGCTTCTCGGCATGGAACCCAGGTTAGTGGCTTCTCGTCTTCATCTTCACTGAGGGCTCGGTCTTCTTGGTTTGAAGTTCCGAAATTGTTGTTCTTCGGTCTTCTTCTTCGGTATTCTTCTTCAATTTTTGTTCCATTTTTCTTCAATTCTTCTTCTTCGATCTTGGTTTGAATTTTGGTTCTGAATGTTTTGTAAATTGTAATTTCCTGTTGTTGATGGATCTGTCTTATACTCTTGAATTTGCTGGTTGCTGATGGTTGAAATTTTACAAATTTGAAAATTTGTATCGTATGGTTTTGAACTTCTGATTGCTCTGTTACTCTGTTAAATCATGTGTATTAAAATAAACTTACTCTGTTATATCATTTGTATCAACCAGAACACCTAATACTTACTCTTTTACTCTGTTTTAGTGTTTTCTGATTGCTCGATGGCTCTGATAGTGTTTTACTAGTTCACCAGTTGCTGATGGCTCCTAATTTTTTTGTTCATATTTGCTCATGTCTGTGGTTGTGGCTGTTTTTAATTTCTGTGGCTTAGGCTGTTTTTACTGGTTCATATTTTTTTATTTTTCATTGTGCTATGGCTGTTTATAATTGCTTGATGGCTCTGATAGTGTTTTACTGATTTTGTGCTTCTGCTCATTGATTTTGTGCTACTGCTGTTTTTTCAGTTTCTAAAATTTTTGTTAAAATATTCTTGCTGTTGCAAAAATTAGAAATCAAATCATTATTGAAATTTTTTTATTTTTGTTTATCTTTATTGATTTCAGGTTTAGTGTGGTTACTTTATGCTTGTTTTATAATATTTGTTGCTGGATGCTGATTGTTCTTGATTCTTGGCTCTGTTTAGTCTCTTGTTTTCATGAATTAGCATTTATTCAAGCAAAGCCACATAATTTTGTCCTAAAAAGCATGATATTCATTGCTCTAAAAGTTGTTATTGCTTTGAGATGGAAACTTGATCTGTGTAAACACTTATTAATATGTTTACAACTTATTTCAGATTGCTGCACTAAATTAATTGAGAAATATATTTGGAATTTTGGATTGGACAAATGCAAAGCAGAAGCCATTTCACTTGATGTTAGTTTGGTACTTGATGTTAGTTTAGAAGAAGCCATTTTGAAGTGAAATCAGTTTTACATCTTATTAGTTTGGTGCTTGTTGACTGTACTAGATTAGTAGGAAAATCTTCACCAAAAGCTATAATTATATTTTAGGATGTATATTTATAATTTATTTATTATTTTATTCTAAAACGGTTTTTTCGGTTGAATCACGGTTGGACCGGTTAGACCAGTGAACAAGTGAATCAGTGACTAGAGTAGTTCGATGACCAGTTCGGTTCTCAGAACCTTGCCTAGGATGATATTATAGTCGCTGAAAACTCTTTGTCTGGAATAGCTAATGTCAAACGAATACTAGATAAAAATTCTAGAATAGAGGATTTGGATACTCTTAAATACATCTTAGGAATTGAGGTTGCTCATTCTAATAAGGATATATCTTTATCACAACACAAATATTGTTTAAATCTCCTTGATCATTTTGGTCTTTTGGGGGCAAAGCCAGCTTCGGTCCCAATGAATAGTGCTACCCGATTATATCAAGATAAGAGTTCTCTTCTTCCGAATCCATTTGTCTATCGTCGTCTTATTGATTGCCTAATTTATCTCACTATCGGACATTACCTATATCACTCGGCAACTAAGTTTATGACTTCTCCCATCTAAAATCATTACAAAGCTACTTTTCGGGTACTACGATACTTAAAAGGAAGTCTAGAAAAAAGACTCTTCTTTCTCAAAAACTCCACTATTTAACTTAATAATTTAGTGATTCTAACGATTGGGTCGGATGTTTGGATCTATTGTGATAATCAAAGCGCCTTTCATATTGCTGCGAATCCTATCTATCATGAACATACTAAACACTTGAAAGTTGTTTGCCATATCGTGCATCAAAAAAACATAAGTGGGTGTTATGAAACTGCTACCCGTCACCTCTTCCAACCAATTGGCTCTCATTCTAACCAAACCACTATTCAAGATGAAAATTCTTGAGATTTTTTATCCTCTAGCTTGCGGAGTATATTAGAGTACAAGCAAAACTCAACCCAAAATGATAACTAAACAAAATCAAATTAGCCCACTCATACTATAAAAGTCCAATCAATTAAGTGACAGTTCATTCTACTATTTTGTCTTTTTCCTCAAACCTTCTAAAATAAGTTAGTTATGTGACTCAACATTCTGTTAGCATAAAAATTATTGTGAAGACTTGGAATATTGCATCATAATTTTACTTAGCTGTATAAAATATAGAATAGATTTATATGTATATATATTGTAAGCATCATACAGTGAGTGTGAATAACGAACATAGTTAAAACTTTTACATCACATTTTCTATTTTTCTCTATTTTTATTTATGATCAAACTACAGTAAATCAGACATAATCGAAAATGTGGGAGAGGGAAAACAACAAAAATTGAACAACTAAGGAGAATTACGAAAGAAAAAATGCATGAAAATCAAATAACGAGAAGAGAAGAGAAGCTAACCAAAATTTTGTTTGTTTAGTAGTGACTTCTTCGCGTGAATGTACCAAAGAAAACAAGCGCGAAGAACAACGAAGAAGATGCAAATGCAGCAAAGAACACAAAAAAGAAGATATAATCGCGGATGAAAATGGTGACTGAGAGAGGAAGTGCACGGAAAAGTGCATGAGGTGAGTGACTGGGTTGAGGAGTGTGTGGATGCGTATTTCTGCGAGAATGAGCATAGTTGTCAGAACCGAAACGGTGATCAAACCGGTCAGGTTACTGGGTCACTGGATTATTGGTTCAACTGTTGGGTTACTGGTTGAACCGGTTAATTCGGTCTTATGTAAATAAAAAATAAAAAATAGTCAAAAGTTTAAAATTAAAATTTAAAATACATATTTTTACTAATATTTTAAAATATCAAGTTATTTTAAAACAATATGGAACATGAACAATAAATATTTTATTATTTTTACTCTATCATAAATATTTTTATTTTGTTTTTATATTAAAATAACTATTATTTTTAAATTTTAATAATTTATTAATTAGTTTATATCTTTTATACTATTATATACTACAAGTATTTATTAAAAAATAATATTAATAGATATTATATAATTATAAAAAAATAAGTGAGTTTATAATTATTGTTAAATAAAAATATAATTAATTTAAGAATGAGTGAGTTTATAATTAAAATTAAAATAAATTAAATAAAAGTAAACTATTTGATAGAAGATATCTACATGTATTAAAATTTGCATAAATTTTAATAGAAAACATAGTGTGTGTTTGGATTACAGTTTACAAACTGGAGTTTGAATAAAATTGATTTTGCAAACTTGATTTTGATGAAAAGTAAGTTTGTGTTAAAGTGATTTATGTTTGGTAATCTTTGCATCAAAATGAATTATAGTAAAATAAATGTTGTTTGGATTCTACTACTCAAAATCACTTCTAGATAAAAAATTACTAAAATAGACACCAACTTAAATAATTTTTATATATTATCTTATCATTTTAATTTAGATAATTGAATAGATCTTATTAATTAATTCTATAATAAAATTAATATTTATACACTAAAATAAAAATAATATATAAAAATTGGCAAAATATATTTTTAATTAAAACTAACAAAACATAAATTTTAGAGAGTACTAAGAATAATAAAAAAAATTAAATATTTATCTTGGTAGTAATTGAAATAAATCAAAAAAAAATTTATAATATTTTTTATATAGTATATTTTTAGTACTCTTAGTACTCTTTTTTAATATGCTATAATTTATTATTATTATTATTATTATTATTATTATTATTATTATTATTATTATTTATAATTAATTTTTTGTTTAATTTACTTTACCTAATAGAATCAATAAATTATATTATAAAAAGATAATAAAAATAATACAAAAAATTACGGGTAAAAAACCCAAATAAACCAAGATGAAAAATTTATTACCCAAATCAGCCAAAACAAAAATTATTTCAGCAATCCACCAATGGCCATTTATATATAATTCGAATCAATATGATTCGAACTACAAATACATGTAATTCGAAACAACTTGCTTCGAATTACATTTGAATGAATATGCATGTAATTCGAATCAAGTAGATTCGAATTAGAGAAGGGTAAATCGAATTGACTCGATTCGAATTAGTAGGCTCATGTGACTCTATGGAGTTCGAATCATATTGATTCGAATTATTCAATGTTGGTGACACTAGGTAGTTCGAATTAAGTTGATTCGAATTACTAGTGAGTTGCCTATATAATGCTACGTTAGTTGGATATATCAATTTTTTTTTTCACATTCTTACTTGGATAGTTGGATATATATCTTATAGTTGATACAAAAGATATTGACGGTATAATTTTATTTTTCTAAAAATATTATATATATATATATATATTGATGATTACACAATTTTAGAAATATTTAAAAAGTATTATTAAAATTAAAATTATATTTTTTATTATTTGACAATAAAATTAAAAATTAAAAATTAGGGATTAAAATTAAAAATTAAAATATTTATGAGCTATCAATTCGAATTCCATACAATACTCTTCTGCCCATTCTTGATAGCTCATGAAAATTTTTTAAATGAATTTATTTAAATTATACCACAAAAAAATATTTTATTCAATGCAAAATAATTTTAAAAAATGACTTAAAAAATGTTAGGAGTTTCAGTCACAGCTGATGATAAATAGGAATACCCAATTCTTTTGTACTTCCTTATGGAAACACTTTTATTTTATATTAATAAAATAATATTTATCTTTGGAAAAAAAAATAAAAAATGTTAGGAATACTATAAAAATTTGTAATGTTCTAATGACTTAGGTACTCAAATTTTAAATAAAATACTCTACATAGTCAATAATAATTTAGAAATTAAAAAAATATTTTATTCCATACAAAACAATTAAAAATATATTTTATTTATTTTTCCACACATATTTCCTAGTCATTATATTGCTATTGGAATCCTCATATATTTCTAATTTCTCAACCTAACCTTCACAAATTCTAACACAATCTTCATATAATTTTACTTGAGATATGTGTCTCATTTTGTGTGATTTGTATAAGTGAGTCAATATATATAAATGGGTAATAGATGTATCAGTACAAGTTTTATTATTGACTAATGATAACTCTATTTATATTAATATAGAGAGTAAATCAAATAAATATTTAAATTATTGGTCTCTAAAATTTGAAAAAAAAAAATATTATTCTTCGTTATAAATATGTTTATTATATTTTTTTTAATTTTTAAAAGCTGTTTTACCAAATACAATTATAGTACTTGTGCTTATTAAAAACTATTTTTAATGTGATTTTACCAAACGCAAGTGCTGTAGCTTTTAAAAAGTCGTCTTTTAAAATATAGCTTTCATAAGCTACTCTTAAAAAGTAAAAGCTTTACCAAACAAAGCCTTGTTCAAATGATACGGTGAGCAATTCGAATTTTATACAATACTCTTCTGCCCATTCTTGATAGCTCATGAATATTTTTTAATAAATTTATTTAAATTATACCACAAAAAAATATTTTATTCTATGCAAAATAATTTTAAAAATATTTTTTTAAAATTATTTTGCATAGAATAAAATATTTTTTTGTGGTATAATTTAAATAAATTTATTAAAAAATATTTATGAGCTATCAAGAATGGGTAGAAGAGTATTGTATGGAATTCGAATTGATAGTTCATAAATATTTTAATTTTTAATTTTAATCCCTAATTTTTAATTTTATTGTCAAATAATAAAAAATATAATTTTAATTTTAATAATACTTTTTAAATATTTCTAAAATTGTGTAATCATCAATATATATATATATAAAATATTTTTAGAAAAATAAAATTAGACAGTAAATATCTTTTGTATCAACTAGAAGATATATATCCAACTATCCAAGTAAGAATGTGAAAAAAAAAATTGATATATCCAACTAACGTAGCATTATATAGGCAACTCACTAGTAATTCGAATCAACTTAATTCGAACTACCTAGTGTCACCAACATTGAATAATTCGAATCAATATGATTCGAACTCCATAGAGTCACATAAGCCTACTAATTCGAATCGAGTCAATTCGATTTACCCTTCTCTAATTCGAATCTAGTTGATTCGAATTACATGCATATTCATTCAAACGTAATTCGAAGCAAGTTGTTTCGAATTACATGTATTTGTAGTTCGAATCATATTGATTCGAATTATATATAAATGGCCATTGGTGGATTACTGAAATAATTTTTGTTTTGGCTGGGGTAATAAATTTTTTAGCTTGGTTTATTTGGGTTTTTTACCCAAAAATTACAATTATAAAAGTGTATAATATCAAATAAATAATTAATAAAAAATAAAAATAAAAATAATAAAAAAAGAAAGTTCATGTAAACAAAAATAATAAGAATTCTATAAATAATATAATAACATGTATAAAGGATAAAGTTGGTAAAAGGTAAATAAAGATAGAGTATTGATGGCTAGAAGCCCGTTTGTAAAACGCAGAAGCTTAAAATTGTAGCTTCTTGAAAACCATGGTTTTCAAAGCAAAATCACTTCTGCGTTCATGAATCAACAATTTGCCAAACCAAAAATTGAAGCTTTCAAGAAGGCTAAACGTGCTTCTTTTCTTGTAACGCGTTTGCCAAACACACCCATAGTGGTTTGGTGGTTATGAAGCTTTTTGGTTTCCTTGAGGACAGGGGTTCGAACCCTAGCTCAAGCATTTTGGAAATATTTTCTTGTAAGCGGTTCGGTCAGACCACCTCACCAGTTCACATTGAATTTGACCGGTTCAATTTCTTGTGCGGTTCAAATACTAGACCGGACCGATATAGGATCCGGTTCACCAATTTTTTGGTCGAACTGATCGGTCCGGTCCGGTTTTTACAACTATGAGAATGAGCTTTATTTTTTAATTTTGGGAGATTGCAGAGTATAGATATGTTTTTATATTGGCAGATTTTAGTGTAGCGCTAAGTACCATGCCTCTTTTTGGTTTCTATCTATTTTTCAAGTTTAATCTTTGATTTCAAATGCTAATGAAGGGTATAAATGTAATTTTCAAATAAAAATAGCAAAACACAGCATAAAATAGAATAGGGTTCAATAAAGGTGAACATAGCACCCTATTACATGACATGTTATTTAGATAATTCACCTAGAATAAACATCCCAACTATCAGACAAACTGACTAAGATACTCATCCACCGTTGTGTATTTGACATCGGGATAGAGCTGTGATGCCTCCACTCCAAAAGATTCCTCAATTTCAAAGTTAGTTTGATCCCCCTTCACATACACAGCATGGGTAATAGAAAGGACCACGTTCAAGGGTGGGGCAGACTCTGAAAGGAAAAGAAAATGAAGAAGATTATTATGTCACTAGTGCATATAACTTAGCACATATACATCCTGAAATGAAAGCTAAGAGTACTTTAACTCACTAACCTTGAATTTGCTTGAGGACTTGTTCTTCCGGTACATAGACCTTCTCAAGAGTCTTACCAATCTTGTTCTCCCAGAGAGACACTAATTCATTGAATGACAAGGTATTAGCTGGGGGTCTAATATAGAGAATTTTGTTCAAGGTTCTTGGATCATCCACCGCTTTGATGGTGTAAGCTGCGATGTCCTCTTCCTTGTTCCAAACAGCTACAAACATTAATATATAATGTGTCAATAATGTGTGAGATACTGTACATATATATACATGTGTTTCAAGAATTCAAGTGCACACTCACATTTGGCGTTTCCATCCCCAAGGATAACAACTTTGTCTCTTGGGGGAGAGGTAGCTCCAGGCTGTGACAGATTGGGTAGAAAGTAACCAGCAAAGAAGTTGGAAGACACATAGGTGTACGGAATTCCTTCAGCCTCAACGGTTCGACGAATTTTGGACTTGGTAGCAAATGCACTCTTTGCGGGATCAACTGCGGTAGTTCGGTCCACATCATTCCCGAATTCCGAGGGAAGAAATCTCTGAACCATAAGATAACAACCATCAACAGCAAGTTCCAAAATTAAAAACGGAATTTTCTTCCGAAAACATCTTAAAAAGGTGATACCTTGACATTTCCTGCCTCCTTGATGGCAGAAATGATCTTGTCTTGATCAGCTAACTGGGCATATCCGACGGTAGAGATGACGACGTCCACCTGCTTGATGGCCTTCACCAAACTTTCGTGATCATACAGATCACCCTGCGTGTGCCGTACAGTATAAGGTCGCAGCATTAAAGAAGAGGAATAAGAAGAAAAGGGGTTTCACTTTTACGTACCGAAATAAGATTGACCCCCAGGGTCTTGAATTTGTCGATAATTTGGGCCTTTTCTGGGTTGGAAAGAGTGGATTCCCTGACAAGAAGGAAGGTTGGGTGGCCGGTCTTGGCGCTGGCTTCTACCACGAATTTCCCAATGTAGCCGGTGCCTCCGATCACCAGAATCTTGCTACTCGCTGCTGCCATCTCAGAGTGTACTCACTACTCACTACTCACTACTCACTACTCACTACTCACTACTCACTACTCACTATCGTTGCCTCTGCTATTTGCATATACTTTCAATGTCTGCCTCCTTTTATAACTTCCAATTTCCAACCTCTCTTCTCCCGTGGACGGTGGACCCACGGTTACGCACGACCCTTAATCTGCCATATTAATAATACTTATTTGAGAATGAAATGCATTTATACACATAGTGGGTCTAGATACATGATTTATAACCTCAAATTAAAGTTTCATTTTATGGCTCACAAATTATAATTCATAGTACGACTTATCTAGTTGATGGTATTATTCCACTCTTTGTTTCTCTCATTCTCTTTCTCTGCCACCTATTTGGTAAGTGGTGTTTCTCCTTTTAGCAGTGGTGTAACGTGACTTTGCTTCTGCTTGCAATATCTTTTTCCGGATTTGTGTTTCGTAAATTATCTAAATGTACATATGTTATATATTTAACATATGGTGGAAATTCCTTGACGTCATGTGTAAGTCATACATACGCACTTATATTATTGAATATTTAACAAAATTATATTTGGTTCATTTTTTGGTTGCGATATTATATTGATAATTAAATTTAGTGAATTATCAAATATATTATGATTTTACAAAATTATTTAATACTCGTATTATATATTCACATTTCAACAAAAATATTAACTCTTGTTATTACTATCTCTAAATACATGTATTTCTAAAGTATAATTACTTAATAATGGTATCACCTTCTATTTAACAAATAAATAACATATTAAAAAGACACCAAAAAAAAAAATATTAAAATTTACACTAAAGTCATCACTTAATATAAATATTTAATTATTATTTTAAAATAACAAAATGTATTTAGATAAATAAAAGTCGATACATAAATATTTTAAAATATATAGTATTTGACTTAGAGGTAGATGATGACCTCTATCATTCTATGTCAACCAAAATATGGTGTACTGTTGGCTAAACTAAATATTTACATGCTACTGATATCAATGTCGAACGAGAAACCTTGGCTGAGGGTCATTTTAAAATTAAAACAAAATAAAAATAAAAAACATCCAATAATTAATCCTGCCATGGAAGGCCAAAGATTTTTAGTGTAGAGTAAGTGAGTAACATGGTTATCGGATGCCAACCCCCTCATTTAGTAGTAGTTGATAAGAAGGTAGTACCTCAGCTGTGGTATTCCATTTCACGCATTGCGTAGTGGCATTGCATACCTGACTCACATACCTACTTCTCCAAAGTAGTTGGTCAATGTCACACATACTATTGAATTGAAACTTGAAGGGGAAAGGGTCATTTTTTGTGGTGAATGTGGGGTAAGTTTGTGTTTTAAAATATTTTAAAATAACTTTAATATTGTCTCACTATAATTTTAGCAAAAATTACTAGTGGAAAACATATTTTCTCAACAAATTTTTTTTCCTATAACTTGGTAAAGAAGATTTGTGTCCTATATCTTAAGTTAGTAATTTTTGTGTTTTGTGGCTAGCATTTAACTATCAAAAGAAAAGTGAGTGATCTTCTACTATTGAATGTAATTTCACACTATTAAAAAGACTATTGATGGCCAATTGATAATTACAAAATACAAAAGTTGTTGGTCCGTAGCATTCTTCTAAACTCTATGACCTTTTAAGTCATGTGTCGTTTTCTCATTTCTTTGGAACTAAATGCATGTACGTGTCGTCCCGTTGTTCTTTAGGAATAAAAAATAAAGGGAAAGTGTTACGTTGTGTTGCTATTCTCTTTACTTATGTTCTCACATTTAAATCCACCCAATAATATATAATCGTTCTCTTTTTGAAATTCTAATTTCTCAAAGTTTTCTCCGTTCTCTCCCTCCCAAACGCTATGTGATGCATTCGTATTTTTGTTGAGCTAGTTAGTTTAATTAGTTTTAGTTTAATTTTATTTATTTTATTTTAAATAAGTGTAATAATCTGTGTTATGCAGGTGATAAGATTGAAATTATAATTTTAAGTTATTTTATTAAAATTAATTTGAATTATAATAATTTGACTAATAAAAAAGTAACATGTTATGTATTGTTTGTGTTTTTTTAATCTAATATTAAGTATATCAACTCTAGAATAGTTATTCATCAGTTTTAATAATTTACATTTTTCAATAAATCAGACATGTATATTTAATATGACCATAAATAACCTTGATAAAATTGTGAAAGAATAAGAAAAGAAAAGATGAAGAAATTTTATTGATTGTTGATTGATTGAATTGTATTGAAGTGTGTTGTAAACTATGAGGGTAAAACTAAATATATATAGAGCATTGTCCTATGAAAGATAAAAGTAAATAAAGATAAGATAAGAACAATTAAAGATAAGATAAAGATAAGATAATAAAGATTAAAATTAAAATTGAATTTTTGTATTCTGTTGGGCTGAATTTGTGGGCTATGATACTTCTTTATTGTTGTCATGAGCTAAAGTAGAAGAGTAGTTTAATACGCCCCCACAAGCTGGTGGATGGAAGATGTCAATAATCCACAACTTGGATAAGTTCCGATAAAATTGTTGAGAAAAGCGCGTCTGACGTGGTGACGCGGAGGAAGATGCGTGCGGCAGAGCTTGAGCTGCCTACTGCAAAAATATAAAAGGAGATGCTGTGCTTGAGCAGCGATCTTCAAAAACTGCGTGCGGCGGAGCTTGAGCTGCCGGCGGCAAAAACATAAAAGGAGATACTGTGCTTGAGCAGCGATCTTTAAACAATTGCGTGCGGCGGAGCTTGAGCTGCCGACGACAAAAATACATAAAAGGAGATGCTGTACTTGAGGGAGAGAGAGCAAGCAGCGATCTTCATAAAAAAAAAGAATGAAAAAATAAAAAATAAAAAAATAAAAAAATAAAAAATAAAAAAATAAGCGTGTAAAACGCAACAAGATTGATCTTTAGAGGGCGCGTATGGCGCAATAAGAGTGGTCTTCAAATGGCGCGTAGAGCGCAATAAGAGTGCAGATGGAACTGCTAGAACAGATGCACATTGAACTGCTAGAACAGATGCAGATTGAATTGCTGAAACAGAATACTGACGAAACTCCCGGAAGAAGTTGCAGATGAAATGCTAGAAGAAGGCGCAGACGGAATTACTGGTAAAGAACCGGGATAATCAAAACTGTGGTAGAAATTTCACTTGGATGCATGTAACTAAATCTATGATTATTTATTGTGGGAGGAAGTTGAAAAAGAAGCATGGTGATTTCTCACCGAAAAGATGATAACTTATATATCCTCCTCAAGGAGGATACCATGGCTCTGATACCATGATAAAATTGTGAAAGAATAAGAAAAGAAAAGATGAAGAAATTTTATTGATTGTTGATTGATTGAATTGTATTGAAGTGTGTTGTAAACTATGAGGGTAAAACTAAATATATATAGAGTATTGTCCTATGAAAGATAAAAGTAAATAAAGATAAGATAAGAACAATTAAAGATAAGATGAAGATAAGATAATAAAGACTAAAATTAAAATTGAATTTTTGTATTCTGTTGGGCTGAATTTGTGGGTCATGATACTTCTTTATTGTTGTCATGAGCTAAAGTAGAAGAGTAGTTTAATAAACCTAGTAATACTTTCCACTAACAAATTTTTATATGTTGTTTTACCGTGAAGTAAGAACATATCAAAATCAGTTTAAAATGAACAACAAATTATTAGAGAATTTTAATGCACAAAGTTCTCTAATAAATAATAAATAATTTAAAATTATTAATATTTATTTAATACATCATATGCTAATACTAAGAGTATTTTTTAAAAAGATATATTTGTAAAAATAGATATAATATAATTACAAATATAACATAAACAAATATGTTAAATAAAAAGTTAAACCAATATGCTTACCAATGCCTTTATTAAATTTTGCAAATTGGAGAATAAGTATGTATTCGGTTGTTTGGTGATCATATAGATAATTGAATAATTGAGTTGTAAATTAATCTCACAGTGTGCACCTTATTTTTTTCATTTCTAAATAAAAGTAAGAATTAAGTGAAATAAGTAATAATATATAATGAAAAAGATAAAATATTTTGCATATGTATAGATAATTGTTACAAAACAAAATCTTATTGTGAAATATTAAAATTTTTCATACTCCAAATCATGAATATCAACCACAATGTAATGGTCACTTTTTCCTATTTTTGATCATGATATAAGCTCTTCTTTTTCGGTCAGTCCAATAACATCTAATTGAAAAAAAATGAATTAAAAGTATTAAATTAAGGACAAATAAATAAATAACATAATAAATTACTCATAAATTAAATTTTTTTTACCAATTTATTCTACATTAAACGATAAAACTAACAATATATTAATAAAATGATATACCTTTAAAAAAGTCGCAATACAATTTTAAACATTTGTATAATTTAAAACCACTAATATTTATTTAATACACCATATGCTAATACTAAGAGTATTTTCTAAAAAGATATATTGATAAAAATAAATATAATATGATTACAAATATAACATAAACAAATATGTTAAATAAAAGGTAAACTAATATGTTTATCAATGCCTTTGTTAAATTTTACAAATTGGAGAATAAGTATGTATTCGATTGTTTGGTGATCACGTAGATAACTGAATAATTGGATTATAAATTGATCTCAAAGTATGCACCTTATTTTTCCTTATTTCTAAATAAAAGCAAGAATTAAGAGAAATAAGTAGTAATATATAATAAAAAGATAAAATATTTTGCATATGTATAGATAATTGTTACAAAATAAAATCTTATTATGAAATATTAAAATTTCACATACTCTAAATCATGAAGATCAACCACAATGTAATGGTCACTTCTTCCTATTTTTGATCATAATATAAGCTCTTTTTTTTTAGTCAAGAGTCCAATAACATCTAATTGAAAAAAAAATTAAAAGCATCAAATTAAGGACAAATAAATGAATAACATAATAAATTACTTATAAATTAAAGAAATTTTACCAATTTATTTTATATTAAATGATAAAACTAATAATATATTAATAAAAGAATATACCTTTAAAAAAGTCGCAATACAATTTTAAACATTTGCATAAATAAACTATTAAAATTTATGTTATCGATAAAATGATGCTATTATATGATTTCTTTGCAAAAATTAAAATAAAAAAATAGTTTTGTGTAGATTAATATAAATTAACTACGTACCAAATAAGTTGGATTGTTCATTTGTTTGTTTTAATATATCAGCATGAGTAAGAAAATTGAAATGATTGTAAAAAATTTATGATCATCGACCGTATTTATTATACGTGACTCCTTATTAAAAATTATTCTACGTACGTGTGTAGTTGGAATATAAATTTCGCTTGATTCCTCAATCACAAAATCTGAGAAGACATAGACCTTCCCCTTAATCAGTTCATTCTCAAACATCTTTGCCAAATAATTTTTGATTAAAGAATGAATTTTATCATAGTGTAAAACAAATTAAATATAAAAACTATTAGCACTTATAAAGCTATTAAATGGCACTATCTTTGATTGCAATGGTTTACTTATCAAATAAATTTAAAATATGAAAAAAAAATATTTATAAATTGGACCTAATATCACTTGAAAGAATCATGAAAAATAATCAACTAACTTTAACATCCATTAGAACCATTTTTATGTAAGCCGTCTTGTTCTTGTCAAATTTGGATGAGACTTTCCATAACCTTATAATTCTTACCTTTATTTTTCAAACTTTTTTCACATAATCTACCATAGGTAATACTATTGATAGAATCGTAGCTAGCAGCCATTAGGTATGAAAAATAAAAAATAGAAAAAGAACAATGTTTGAATTATGAATTCTCTAAATGATAAATAATTGTAAAAAATTACTATTAATATATATATTAATTATACACGGTAATAATTAGCCAATATTTTTAATAGAGATATTTGCTACAATTAGATGAAAATTATGCTATTATATTTTATTAACAGAGCATGTACAAGACGGGATTTGAACCCCCGACACTTGCTTAAACGGACGAGCGAGCTGACCACTCGACCAACCCAAGTTGGTTATGAGATATATAAATATATATAATATTATTGCTATATAGGAAACAGATATAAATTGCTACGTTCTTTTTTATTATATTATACAACTTAAAATTATAGTATCATGTTATTATTAATTGTAGATACTTGCTACAATTATATCAAATTTAATTATGACTCTGAATAAATAAAATATACCACAATCAATATTTTTTTTACATTCAATATTTGCTGTAAATATAAAAAATAAAATAATTAATGAATAAAAATAGGGTAAAAAATAAAATATATTAATTAAAATTCAATTTGTTAAAATATTGATCTTGTATCCATGCAATATAATTTCACAAAAATGTTATGAATCACAACCTTTTTATACCACAAAAGAAATACTATATGTAATTTTTAGTAAATAAAAATAATTATAAAAATTAATTATTAATATCGATATTAATCACAATTTATTATCGATACTTTAATCCTTTTTAAAATATGTTTTACTTTTTTAAAATACAATGCATGTACTATATATACTTTTTCTATTATTATTATTATTATTATTATTATTATTATTATTATTATTATTATTATTATTATTATTATTATTATATCAAATTAAATGAGTCATCATTAATGTGTGTACCAACTATCTACTAATAAAATTATTACACATGAATGAGAATTATAACTATATCAATTAATACAATTAGAATAAATAAAAATATTGATGATTGATAATTAGTTTAATAATGTATTGATATCTTACTTTCATTAGTTAATAATGTATTAAATATTGATTTTATATAATTATAATAAAGATATTTTTCTAAATTAGTATAATTATACATTATTCATTAAATGTTAATTGTAATATAATTATAATAAAGATATTTTTATAAAATAAATTTAGAAGAGAGAATAATACTTTTATTTTGGAGGAAAAATAAATTCATGAGGAATTGACACCTCACTTTCATTAGTTGAAAAAAAACTCAGTATTAGTATATTAAGTAGATTTTTTTTACGTATTAATTTTATATTTAATATTAAAACATGACAATTTACTATGTTATTTTACTATTACTGTATGTAGTATTATATTATAAAATATAAAAATTGAAGTGATTATTATATAGCTTAGATGGATTGGACTAAATATAAAAATATAAAATAGAATATTATTATTAAATTTTAGTAATTTTAATTAGTCAATAATTTAAAATAAGATAGAAGTGACTATTCATAATTGAATAGTTTTGATTGATTAGACTAAAAAATCGAAAAATGCTCTAAATAAAAAGCCAAATTAATTTTAATATTAAATTAATTAATACAATTTTAATTTTATATAATAGTTAGATAATAGATTAGTAAAAGCAAATGGAAGGATGACTTTAATTAGTATTCGATAAAATATCTATTTAGAATAATTAAAAAAAGTAAAAATATGATATTATTAAAAAAATATATTTTTTTATATTTAAAAAATTATATTTAAATAAAATATTTGTAAAATATAAAATTTAGAATAACATAGTTTTATAAACATCAATCGTTAATCAATTACGAACTAAAATAAAATTGTAATACAATTTATTTACGAAAAAATAATCAACAATTAATATTAGTAAATATAAAAATCATCTAAACACTTTGATTAAAAGTATGAGTAGTTAATTATTAATAATATTTTGTTCATAATAAAAAGTAAAAATATAATTATTTAGATTTAGATTTTAGAAGAATTAACGTTATAAGTAACAAATGATCTATTTTATCATGCATATTATAAATTAATAAATCAAACTAACTGATATAATGAATTATAATTAATTAATTGGTATAAATTATAATAAATTATATGATATTTAAAAAAATAAAATGAATAAGAAGAAAACAAAATGAAAGAGAAGAGATAGAAGGCTACAATAAAATAAATCTAGTGTGAGAGTTTTTTTTTTTTATAAATTTCATATCACACCCGTTTCAATAATAATAAATAAAAATACGTCAACTTGATATCTAAGAGAAAATGATGAAATAAAATCATAACACAATTCTAAAGTAAAAGCTTAAATTAGACTATAATATCATTATATAACACAAATTGAAAATAATTTTACACTACAATATACCACACAAACAGGTAAATGACTTAAGTTTAAATACGAATCTTTTTTATTTATGCATATATGATAACACTATGGTTTATAAATGCCTCATGGATAACATAGCATATATTGCTCTGAATGATGAGTACGGGAGTTGGAGAGTGTGTAGTGGTTTGTGTCCACGATAGTTGCCTTATTGCGACGATGCCTCATAGGAAGAAAAAGAATTGTTGTAAAAGCTACCAAATGAAAGAGTAATTGGTAAACAAATGATATTTTTTTCTAGTATATATGGTCTTTTATAGTGGTAAAATAAAAATAGAAGGAATAAAATTTTGTATTTTTATATTAGGAATAGAATTTGATATTTATCCTAATAAAATTAAATAACTAATTAGTTATAACTCATGTATTTAAATAAATAAAATAAAAATATTTTTAAAAATTAATCAAATCAATTAGTTGATAAAAATAATTAGTATAATTGATTTTATTTGATTTATTGAATTCAAAAAAATAAATTAGTTGATAAAAATAATTAGTATAATTGATTTTATTTGATTTATTGAATTCAAAAAAATAAATTAAGAAATAATTGATTGAATTAATTAGTTGAAATAATTGATTGAATTAATAATAATACACGGTTAATTACGGTTTTTCAAGTTATTATTATTATTATTATTATTATTATTATTATTATTATTATTGGATAACGAATAAGAATTAGAATTATATCAATATTTTTAAAATTAATATAATTAAAATGACTAAAAATATTTAAAATCAATGTGCGCTATTAATATCATAAGATTTGATCATTTTATAATTAGAATTATATATTTTTATCATGATTACCATGACCGGTGTCATCATCATCATCATCATCATCATCATCATCATCATCATCATTAAAATGATTAAAAGTATTTTCAATTGATATATAATTGATAAGTAGTTTAATAATGCATTAAATATTGATTTGATATAATTATAATGAAGATATGTATCTAAATTAGTATAATTATGTATTATTCATTAAATATTAATTATAATATAATTATAATAAAGATATTTTTTATAAAATAATTTAGAATAAAAAAAAATTCATTCATTTTGGAGGGAAAACGAAGTCACGAGGAATTGACACCTCACCTTCATTAGTTGGGAAAAAATCCAGTTTTAGTATATTAAGTAGATAAAGAAGCATTTGAATGAAGTTCTCATCGTACATTAATATATTAAGGATTAGGTGATTTTGTGTTCAATTCTATGCAAATGATACAAAAAAAGTGTTAAATATTTGAATGATGAAAATTTGAGATGCAGAGCCTTGATGAAGTTGTTTTTGTGATCATGGTAGGGAAGAAAGAGCTATATGCTCATTTGGAGAACGCTACATTCTCCTGCAGCTCACCTCTTGGCACTATGCTCTGTTTCAAAGAGCGTTACGTTCTTCAGTGACGCGTACGCGTACGCGTGGAGCAGCAATTTTCGAAGAGCCACGCGTACGCGTAGAAGACGCGTACACGTGGGGAGGATCAGCGCTCTTCAGCAACGAGTGCTACGCTCTCTTTCAAAGAGGGTCTGCGATAACTCTCAAAGTGGGATTCAAAGTTTGGCTATCGACGCGTACGCGTCAATGACGCGTACGCGTGGGTGTGGCATTGGTGGAGGATCACGCAAACGCATGGAAGAAGCGGCAGTGTGGAATTGACATTTTGACATCCATGCGTACGCGTGAAAAGACGCGTACGCGTGGGAGAGCGTTCTTGACATGAGCACTGCGTTCTCATGGAGAGTGCTATCAAAAGGACGCGTAGGCATACATCATGCGTACGCGTGATAACGGCTGCAGAGAGAAACGACGCGCACGCGTAGGTGACGCGTACGCGTCGCAAGTGCCAGAATGATGAACGACATGCACGCATGGGAGACGCATACGCGTCGATGCTTGAGCGCTCCGTTTTTCTGAAAGTGCTACGTTCTCCTGGAGCGGGGTGTATTTTTCCAATTACAAGCTAAAAAGCCCAATTGAAGCAGTTTCCAAGTACACCTGAAGTAGCCACTGAAATAGTATAAATATGGGGCATCTTGAATCTTGGAGGACTTCTTCTGGATCCACTTTTTCAGTTTCTCTTTCTTTTAGATCTACTTTTGTACTTTACATTTTTAAAATTTTACTTTTCAGCTAAGAACTCTGTATTACTTTTCCAGTTTTCATTTTCTGTTGAAGGTCGTTAATTTCTTTTCCTTTTCAATGCCGAGTCTCATTTTCAATTTGAATATTCTGTTTGAACTTAGAGCTATAAATCACTAAACCCCATCTTCACTAGGGGGAGGAGCTCTGTTGGTTTCAATGAATTGATAGTTCTTCTTTTCCTCTCAATTCAAGTGAATTCATCTAAGAGGAAACTCTTGTTCTTCACAGATTCAATTACTATCGAGAGAAGGGATTGAATCTATTTGAATTATGTGATGAACTTGAGAAAGAAGTCACAGAAGTCAGTTTAGAGTTCATCCTCTCATGATTCTCTTGATTGATACATTCTGGGTTGGTATGTGAGATGTAACCACCCTGAATTGAGATCCTGAGAGTTGTGTGGTATTCATGATTAGCTATTGATCTTCACCTCTTCTCATGAGCAATTAGATCAAGAGATTGGCAATTGTTTGTGATAAGAGAAATTGAATCACCAAGAGATTGGGATCCAATTACTTACAATCTGCCATAGATCTGTTTCACATGATTAAGAAGGAATTAATCCCCATTAATTCAAGAGAAATCAATATCTCTGATCCCTAGTGATCTCACTCATCATCAATCTTTACTTTGTTTCTTTAGAACTTCTTTTTAATCTCCCTACACTCAAGGCCCTTTACATTTGATGCAATTTAAATTCTGTTGTCATTTACATTCAACTCTTTTACTTTCTTGCTCTTTACGTTTCAGTTATTTTAGTTTCTTGCTATTTAAGTTTCTGTCAATTCATTTTCAGCATTTTAAATTCCTTGCAATTTATGTTCTGTTAATCAAAGTTCACTCAATTCATCAATTGTTCGCTTAACTAGACATATCACTTCACTAAAGTTGCTTAATCCATCAATCCTCGTGGGATCGACCTCACTCCAAGTGAGTTTTATTACTTGATGCGACTCGGTATACTTGCCGGTAGTTCATACGTGTGAAATTTAATTTTCACGTATCAAGTTTTTGTCACCGTTGCCAGGGATTGATTTAGATTAACAATGATTAAGTAGGTGATAACCTAGATTAAGCATTTTTCATTTGTTTTTATTAAGCCTACTAACTGTTCGAAAGTTTGTTTCTGCTAACTCCACTCTAGTAATAGAGTGTCCTATTTTTATTTTTCCTCTCTTTTGGTTTGTTTGTGTTGTATGCTAGGAGGAAGAAGGGGTGCATCCACCTCTTTTGATTCTAAGCCAGAGAGAACCTTCTTGAGATTGAGAAGAGAAGAGGGAAGGGAGTGATTGGAGAAGAAGAGTCAGAAGAGGGAGATCAAGAGATGGAGGATAATCTCCCTAATCCACCAGAGGGGTGGCCAACAACAATGGCCAACCTCCAAGGAGAGTTCTAGCATCTTACATTTTCCCTAACCCAAGAAACTATGGGAGCACTATACTCACTCCAAATGTTCATGCCAATAACTTTGAGTTGAAGCCTCAACTTATCACTTTGGTACAAAATAACTGTTCTTATGGAGGGGGTCCTCTTGAAGACCCGAATCAACACTTATCTGTCTTCCTGAGAATATATGAAACGGTCAAGACAAATGGTGTGCATCCGGATATCTACAATTTGTTGTTATTCCCATTCTCTTTGGAGGATAAGGCATCTCAATGGTTGGAGACATTTCCCAAAGAAAGCATCAATACTTGGGATGATTTGGTGAACAAATTTCTAGCTAAGTTCTACCCACCTCAGAGAATAATCAGATTGAAGATAGAAGTGCAAACCTTTACTCAAATGGATGGAAAATCACTTTTTGAGGCATGAGAGAGATACAAAGCCTTGATTAGAAAATGTCCACCTGAAATGTTTAGTGAATGGGACAGATTTCAGAATTTTTATGAGGGCTTGACTCTAAAGGCTCAAGAGGTCCTGGATTACTCTGCAGGAGGTTCACTACAGCTAATGAAGACAGCTAAAGAAGCTTTGAATCTCATAGACACTGTCACCAACAATCAATATTTTTATGCTTACCAAAGACAATGCCAACCAGCTCCAAAGAAAGGTGTATTAGAGCTTGAGGGTGTGGACACTATTTTGGTATAGAATAAATTAATGCACCAACAACTCCAACAGCAAATGGAGATGATGGCAAAGAGAATAGATGGACTTCAATTGGCTGCAGTGAATACAACAAATCAACCTTCAAGTGAATGGGCCAAGGTGAAGAAGCTTTTGAGAAATGCAACAATGAGCAACAACCAGAGCAAGTCCAGTACATGAATAACACCTCAGGATCTTCTCAAAGTGACTTCCATGGTGATATATACAATTTATTATGGAGGAATCATTCTAACTTGAGGTGGGGAGATAATCAAAATTCATGGTAGAAGAACCATTCCAACAACTCCCGCAATACAAACAACTAAAATCACTCATCCACCACCACTAACCAATATAGAAACCACAAAATTCATATCAGCAACCACCATTCAACTCATAAAACAACCACCCCAATACCCCAAATAACTTCCAGCAACAACAATCATACCCCAACATACCACCCATTGACCATCACGAAACCAGGATTTCAAATCTTGAAGCAATCTTACAAGCTCTTACCCAAACCACACAAACACTTGCTCAGACTACACAAACTATTGCCAAAGGACAAGAGCGACAAGAGGCCACGATGAGGAATCTTGAAAGACAAGTGGGGCAATTGGCCAGACAAGCTGAACGGCCAACTAATGTTTTTCCAAGTGATACAATCCCTAACCCAAACGAGGAATGTAAAGCTGTGCAGCTAAGGAGTGCAAAGATTGTGGGAAATGACAAGGGTGTTAACAAGAAACAATTAGAAGAGGACAAGAATGATCAAGAAAGTTCCAGGAAGGGGGAGGAATCACAAGCTTCAAAGAAGGGAAAGCAAGTCATGGAAGAGCAACCACAAGAGAAAAAAAAGGAGGTGAAACCATATACTCTTCTTTTGCCATACCCTCAGAGGTTGAAAAAGGAGATTAAAGACTAGCAATTTCCCAAGTTCTTAGAGATTTTCAAGAAGCTGGAAATTAACCTCCCACTTGCTGAAGCTTTGGAACAAATGCCATTGTATGCAAAATTCCTCAAAGAACTCATCAATAAGAAGAGAAGCTGGAGTGAAAAAGAAACTGTGATCTTGACCCAAGAGTGCAGTGTAATTATTCAAAAGGGACTTCCACCAAAACTCAAAGATCCAGGGAGTTTCCTTATCCTATGCATGACGGGAAAAAAATTGCCGATTAAGAATTTATAGAGAAAATAGCGTTGCAAGTATAGTTCTTAACCGACAAAAATTTTGCTTATCAATTTAAAAAGAGTTGTCACAATTTAAGAATAAAATACTGGGAGTAAAATTTCCAGGTCGTCTCCCAATGAGTTGACAAAAGAGTGCAAGTTATTGGTTAGGAATTTTTTGAGAATTTTTAGAGTTGGAGAACGGGAAATTAAAATAATTATTAATTAAAGCAATGAAAATTAACAAGAGGTTTTATATATCTGAAATAAAAAGCATTGACTGGGAGAAGATTAATTGGAAGTTCTATCCTTATTGAATTTTCCCAAGTGTAATGGTAAGATGTTGTTGTTTCTACTTAGTTATCCTTTACCAAATAAAGGAAATTCAAGTAACTGAACCAGCTCCAATTCACAAGTCTTAATCCTCTCCTATGGAAGGATTAGCGTTACTGACTAGAGAGCCAGCCAACAACTTCCAAATTCCAACTAACACTTGAGTATTCCAACTCAAGGGTCTCCTGTTTATCGACTCCCAAGTCAAGTTGGGAGTCTACTCCATTGACATGAATGCCATTTTCATAAACGATAAAAGGGGATGAAAAGAAGACATGGAAATTAAAATAAAATAATAACAGAAAATTAATTAAAGGTAAAAATAACTTTTAGCATTAATAAATTCCAAAATCAAAGGTATCCATATGTAACTCTGAACATGGTAAATGGGCAATAAAAGAGTAAGGAAACAAGAAAACAAAGTAGAATAATAGAGACTTCAACGGAGGTAGTAACTCTTCTCAATATTCAAATCAAAAGCATAAAACTAGAAACCTATGAATGTGAAGAACCCTAGAGGAAGTAGTGTTTTCTCTCTAAGATTCAAAACTAAAAGCTAAAACTGTGCAAAAGTGAATGTGTCTTGAGTCTCTGCTTGTCCCCTGGCTCTAGTCTGTGTTTCTGGGCCGAAAACTGGGTCCAAACTCAGCCCAAAATCGTCCCCAGCGTCTTCTGCGATTTCTGCACGTGGCGCATGTCACGCGTACGCGTCAGTCATGCGTACGCGTCGATGGTCCTCTTCGCGTGTCACGCGTACGCGTCAGTTGCACGCAGGTGTCGCCATGCAATTTCGCTTGTCACGCATACGCGTCAGGTACGCTTACATGTCGCTGTGGAAAGCTTCAAATCACGTGCACGCGTGAGCCATGCGTGTGCATTGATCTTCGCTGGTCATCTCCTTTATTTCTTGTGTTCCTTCTATTTTTGCAAGCTTCCTCTCCATCTTCTAAGCCATTCCTGCCCTATATAGCCTGAAAACACTTAATATACAGATCACGACATCGAATGGTATATAGAGGAAATAAAATACACAATTTAAAGGCTTAGGAAGCAAGTTTTCAATCATAGAACAAAATTGGGAAGGATTTGTAAAACCATGCAAATTTATGAATAAGTGTGCAAAGAATTGATAAAAACCACTCAAATTAGCACAAGATAAACCATAAAATAGTGGTTTATCAATCTCCCCACACTTAAACATTAGCATGTCCTCATGCTAAGTTCAAGGAGACCAAAAGAATGAATGGGGGAAAGTAAGACTTATGCAATGCAACCTATGTATATGAATGCAACTATATGCTAAGATGTTTCTATCTACTGGGTTAAAAGTGAACAAGTTCTTCAAGACAAACATAAATAAGATTCCACTAATTCAAATCATACAATAAAAGACTGATAAACCCCATATTTAGGGTTTATCTTGTGCTTGATTTAGGGGATTTTATGACCTTTTACTCACATTTATTCAATGAAATAGCATGGTTTCATGATTGTCTACTAATTTGTACTTAAGTGTGAAAACATGCTTTCTAGGCCCTTAATTAGCTAAATTTAATTCATCTTTGATTCCACTAGATGCCTTGATGTGTGTGTTAGTGATTTCAGGATTAGAAGGCTAGGAATTGATCAAAGGAATGAAGAGAAAAGCATGCAAAGTGGAGAAATAATGGAAAGCAAGGATTTGGGATGAGATCAACGATGCGCACGCGCAGCAGACGCGCACGCATGGATTGTGACGTCGCATGGCGATGCGTACACGCACATGACGCGCATGCGTGGATGGAAAATTGTCAAGCGACGTATACACGTGACCTGCGCGTACACGTCGATACTCGCACGTGACTCACTTAAAGGCAATACACTGGGGGCAAATTCTGGGCTTCCCAGGCCCAAATCTAACTCGTTTCTGATGCTATTTAAACCAAGGAATGAAGAGGAATCAACATACTTTTACACACTACTTCATATTTTAGTTTTAGTTTAAGTTTTGGAGGGAAAGTTAGTTTCTAGAGAGAGAAGCTCTCTCTTCTCTCTAAAATTAGGATTAGGTTAGATCTAGATTAGGATTTCTTAGATCTAGGTTAATTTCATACTTTGATTTACTTTTACCTTTGTAATTCTTCTTCTTCTACCTTTCGTCTCTCTAGTTTTGCTTTAATTCTTGTAATTCTCTACTTTTATGTTAATACACTTTTGTTCTTCTATTTCTCTTTTAATGCAATTTATGATTCATGTTCCTTTATTGTTGAATTGCTTTGTTGTTATTTAATTCCTTGCAATTGAGTAGTGTAGATTTAATTTTCTTGCAATTTTACTATGCTTTCCTTTTCTGCATTTCAAGTATTTGTCAAAATACTTGGTTGGATTTTAGAGTAGATTTTTCTCCTCTTGACCTAGGTAGAGTAATTAGTGACTCTTGAGTTATCTAATTCCTTTGTTGATTGATAATTAGAAGTTGCTAATTGACTTGAATGCCACTAAAGCTAGTCTTTCCTTTAGGATTTGGTTAGGACTTGTGGAATCAAGTTAATCTATCCACTTGACTTTCCTCCATGGTTAGAGGTTAACTAAGTGGGAGCAATGGACAATTGTGGTCACAATTGAGGAGGATAACTAGGATAGGACTTCTAGTTCTCATACCTTGCCAAGAGCCTTGTTAGTTGTTAGTTTATTTTCATTGTCATTTACATTTCTTGCCTATTATCTCAAAACCCCAAAATATACCTCATAACCAATAACAAGACACTTTATCGCAATTCATAGGGAGAACGACCCGAGGTTCCAATACTTCGGTTTATAATTTTAGGGGTTTGTTCTAGTGACAAACAATCTTTTGTATGAAAGGATTATTGTTTGGTTTAGAAACTATACTTGCAACGAGATTTCATTTGTGAATTCTAAACCATCAAAAATCCAATCATCAAAGACAAGTAAACTTGTAGGAAGATAGCTCATGAATGCAGGGAACATAGCATAATAAGGAAGGAAAAGTAAAACCATTCAATTAACATGAATAAGTGAGTGAAGGATTGAATAAATCACTTAAATTAGGCACAAAATATATCATAAAATATGGGTTTATCAACCTCCCCACACTTAAACAATAGCATGTCCTCATGCTAAATCCAAGATAAAGAGTAAGGTTAAAGTTAAAGTGGTGGAATCTCATGCAATGCAATCTATTCTAAATGTAACTACCTAAATGAATCATGCAATTCTAATTGTCATTCACTTGTATATAAAACTTACATGTAGTTGGACTAATTCACATTCTCAAGGAGTCATATATGCATAGCCAAACCTTAGATAATGTTAAAGCACTTTTACAATTGACATGGGAAAGAAAAATAATTTATAAACTTGCAAGACAATTAACAATTTAAGCGGAGATATATGTTGATGAGCTATTGAACCCTCACTAGATTTTGTGTTTACTCTCTAGTCACTCAGTGTTTATTGGGTTAATCACTCCATTCTTCTTTTTATCCTTACTTTCTATAACTTTGTTCTTCATCTAACCAATCAACAATTATAGAATACAGACATACAAAAAATCATGAGGTCTTTATTTAAGGTTGTGGGGCCAAGGTAAAGGTAAGGGTGTATGTATAAGGCTAAGTGAGCTAATAAGTGAATCCTTGATTAGTCTAAGATCTCACCTAACATACATATTTATAAAGCAAAGCTTATTTACCTATTTACCCAATTTTTTTCACTTTGTATTGCAAGCTCATATATTAACTTTAACTTTTGTCCCATGTGTATTGATTCTTTTTTATTTTGCAATTGGGGAATTTTTTGTATTCCCTTTATTTAAATAGAAATTTTTTTTTATTTTTTTAGTGCACATGGTAATTCAATTGTTTTGATTTCACATGAGCATGCTTTCCAAAACTTTTATTTTGAAATGTCTTTATTCTTTTTAACTTTCTACCTTTGTTTTATCATCCATGTTCCCATAAGGTTCCCCACACTTAAACAATACACAATTTCTATCTTAAGCTAACCAAGGATTCAACTTGGGATTTTTATTTTGTTTTTCTGCTTAAGGCTAGTAATGTGGTTTATAGAACAAGAGGGGATTAAAAGCTCAAGGGGGCTAACAAGGGTGATGTAAAAGGTAGGCTAATTTGGGATAAGTGAGCTAGAATCAAATAATGGCCTCAATCACTTTCTTGGTATGTATCTATATTCTATAATTGGACATATAGATTAAAACAAAGTAAAGAACATCAGAATAAAAAAGAAGGGCAAAACACACAGGAATAAAATATTATGGTTTGAATGTAACCATACAATTAAGCTCAAAACTCACAGGCTGTGTGTTCTCTAGCTCAAAAATCATATCTCAGTTATATATGTCATGCAAGTAAAAATTAAGGGTTCCCATTATTCTCAATGTAAATCTTAGGGTGGCTTTAAAGTTTTAGTGTTTCTCCTTGATGAAATGGTGTTAACTAACTAACATGTAATGCTATATATACAAGGTGTGTGGATTGTTTATGTTAAAGTATCTAGTTTACTTCCTTTTTATTTTCAATTTAAACCAAACTATCATATACTAAAAGGGTAAACTATACTAATTAATCCACATATTCTATAACTAATAAGTTAGAATTGCAACTAAACTAACTGGCTAAAATATAAACTAAGGTGCAACATGCAGAAATAGAGTAGAAATACATGAAAAGAGCAATATAT
Organism: Arachis hypogaea; assembly: GCF_003086295.3. NCBI lineage: Eukaryota > Viridiplantae > Streptophyta > Magnoliopsida > Fabales > Fabaceae > Arachis > Arachis hypogaea. Next base: position 63,644,129 of record NC_092052.1, on the reverse strand, counting down.
AAGTACTAAGAAATAAAAATAAAGACCAAAATAGAGAAAAATAACAAAATAAAATAAAAAGAGTCTGTAGTGGTTCACCAAGAAAAAAAAACGCCAGAGATGGCAACCTCCCCACACTTAAAATAAAGCATCGTCCTCTATGCCCACTCAAGCAGGATGTGAAGGAGTGTCATCACGGGAAGGATGGGTGGCTGGAGTCTCTGTGGTGGTGGTCTGAGGATCTGCCTGCTACAGAGGAGGTGCTGACTGTATAGGAACCTCTGGATCTGCAGCCTGAATCTGATTCGGCTTCTCCTGCTGTGATGCAGCCTGCTCCGGGCCTGCCTGCTCAGCCTCTCTCTGTGGATGGGTCTCCGCCTCATGATCATCCGCCTCCTCCTCAGATGGCTCTGATGGTGTGTCAGGCTCGGAGGGGATGTCACCACCAGATCGTATAATCAGCTTTAGGTGTTCATAGCGTCGCTTGCTGCGACGCTCAGATCTCTCATATCGGCGCCGGTTGCGGCACTCTATCTGGTCTAGCTGCTGAAATAGGTCGTGCACGAGGTGAAAAACTGGCTCTGAGGCAGGTGGAGGTGCAGTGGTGGTAGTTGGGGTAGTAGTAGATGAAGAGGGGCCAGCTGAAGGTGTGGCTGTCTCATCAGGGGCAATGAGAAATGGAGGTCTGTAGTCCAAAGCCAGAAAGTTCCTGCTGTGAGGGATAATCTTCTTGCATTCTGCAGCAGGTGGCTTCTCATCAGCATCCTCCCAAGGCACGTCAGCTCGATGTCCGAGCTGGGTAATCAGATATGGGAAGGGGAAAGTGCCTCTGACGTGGACCCTGGCCATGTAGTACCGGATAAATCGTGGCAGGTACAGGTCCTTACCCTCCATCACACACCAGAGGAGGGTGATCATAGCGGCAGGTAGCTCCGTCTCATGAGTACTCGGCATAATAAAGTTGCTCAAGATCTGGTGCCAGAGCCGAGCCTCATCATTTAAGTATATCCGCTTGATTCCCTTAGGCATGGTGGTGTTCTGACCCATGACCCATGGGACAGTCGGGTCAAGGGCTATCCTTGCCTTGACCGCATCCCAGTCAAACCTCATAAAGCGCATGTCCTCCTCAGCCTTTTGGTAACCAACAAGCTGATCGGATTTAGGCTGAAGCTGCAGAATATCCTCAATGGCCTCTTCAGTGAGCAGTATTTGTTTTCCTCTTAGGTTCACTGCATCTAGGGAAGTTTTGAAGTAATTGCAGTAAAACTTTCTTACCCAAGAAGCATTGACCTCTGTCAGGTTTCTCTCCAGGAAGAACCAGCCTCTTTGTTTGATTTGATCGGAGGTGTATTGCTGGAGTTTTTCCGGAATTTTCAGAGTCCGCTCCAGGTACAGGTTCCTGGAGGTTGCAAATACCGGATACTTCAGCTCGCAGTATCTGTTTGCAAACTTAATGGGATCGGTGGCAGGGAGTAGCTGGTCAGCCTTCTCCTGCGGGGTAAAGTGTTTCTCCCGCCAGGAGTCATCATGCATGATGTCCAGGATAGACATAGAGGATTCTCCTCTTTTCCGTTTTCCAGTTGTTGCCTTTCCTTTTCCTTTTCTTTGGGTGTCAGACATCTTGAAAAAAAGAAATCTAGGATATAATAAAAATAGGAAAACAAGTAGGCAAATAACAAAATAAGCACATAGTGGCAAAGGAGCAGTAGAATAATGAAATGAGTTGAATAATTGTGCATTTTGGATTGGTTCGGAATTAAAAAGCTGAGATGAGAAATTTCAATCCAAAATATAATATAAATAGAATCCATGTTAATTAGGAAAAACTATAAACATGCCTTGAGTTAAAAAGTAAAAGTAAAGAGTGAGTCAAAAAGCAGAGGGGGGTTGTTAGAAAGTTAAAAGTGGTGTTAAATTGAAAAAGAGGTTAGAAATAAAAAATCAGTGAGTTAGTAAAAAGAAAGTCAGAGTAAGTGGCAAGATGATTGGTTTCTAAGTAACAAAAATTTCACAGTTTGAAGTAACACACAACTCATATTCAAGCAAGGAAATCAAGTTGTTGATGATTCATATAGATATATCAATAACGAAAATTTGAAATCAAATCATCAATAATGTGATTTATTAATCGGGGAAACAAAAGGAATAGGAATGCTGGCCCGTGCATTCAGGAATTAGTTTGGTGAAAGATAAGGAAATCAAAATTGAAAATGCCAAAACCAATACATGAATGAGAATCAAAACAATTTACAGAAAATTGGGCAGCATTCCGGCTAAAATTGGATGTTCCCGGAAAATAAACAGCAAGCAGAATAGTTCATATAAATTAAAATAAACTGCAAATAGGTATAAATAATATGAACATGAAAGAGCAGTCATAATAGCAGCATGAACAGTAAGAATATCATATGAACAATACTTAGATCACAGCAACAGCAGAATTGCAAAAATTATAAAACAAGTAGCAAGAACAGCGTAATTAATCAGGCCTAGATCCACTAACCACATCCTAGGCTACCTAACCACCTAGAATCCACTACAACATACATATCTAACTAGCCTAATTTTGAACATAAACGGAAAAAATATGCAATTAACTACGAATTGAAAGAGTGGCGTTTGGCGGAACCTGGTAGGCGTATGAATGAAAGTAGGGCAGAGAGATGGTAGGGGGTGGTTGTGGTAGTGGTTGACATGGCGGTGGTGGCTGTTCGGAGGCAGGGGGTTTTCGGGTAGGGGTAATGGGAGGGGTAGGTGTTAAGGGGGAAGGAAGGGAAGGGGTGAGGGTGTTGGTGGTGGGTTACATGGCGGTGATGGTGGCGCGGTGGGGGTGGTGGTTGCGGAGGGGGCAGCGGTGGTGGAGGGAAGGGTTGCAGAGAAGAGGAAGAAGAAAAGGGTTGGGGGGGGGGGGCGACAGGGTAGGGTTTCGCGTCACTGGGGGGTTAATGAATTTGAATCCACGCGATCGCGTGGCTGGGGTGGAATGGGGGTTGACGCGATCGCGTGAGTGATGCGACCGCATGGAATGGAAAAAGGATGAATGACGCGGTCGCGTGGGGCATGCGACAGCGTCGCTGGAAATTGTGCGAAACGCACAATTCCAGCGTTGTTTCGGTGCAACTCTCTGTCTCCACTGGGGTGCCATGATATCCTCGTGACGCGGACGCATCGCTCACGCTATCACGTGGGATGGGTGTTGTGCAAGTGACACGATCGCGTCAAGGACGCGACCGCGTGGGTCGATTTGTGCGAAACGCACAACAGCCGCACGATTCCAGCCCAACTTTCTGGGTGTTGGATTTTTACGCCGATTTCCAAATCACGCGACCGCGTGAATGACGCGGAGCGTGGGAGGTGGTTTTCGCAACTGACGCGATCGCATGAGCAATGCGGTCGCGTCGCACGCCCTTTTTTTTATATGTAATTATGCAATTATGCAGTATGCAATGCTAATGAATAATATTCAGGTTCAATTGAAAAAAGAATAAAAATAAATAACACGAAATAAAACTGAAAAAGAAACGACCATACCATGGTGGGTTGTCTCCCACCTAGCACTTTTAGTTAAAGTCCTTAAGTTGGACATTGGGTGAGCTTTCTGTTATGGTGGCTTATGCTTAAACTCATCCAAAAATCTCCACCAATGTTTGGAATGCCAACAGCCTCCGGGGTCCCAAACTAGGCATGTAAAGCTTATGAGCAGCTTCAAACAGATTCTCAGGCTCCCGGGGTGACGAATGTCAGAATAGATTCCAGGATCCCAAACTTTGCTTTTAAATCCGCCTTCGTCTTGATCTATATTTTTCTATCCGGGCGGTTTAGAAATTAGATTCTCACCAAGATAACCAAACGTTTTCCGAGATCCATTCGATTGAACATGATGCCAATCCGTGCACTTCGAGTTGAAGCGTGAAATCTTATTGAACCTTGTGCACCAGCTCTGAGTGCGAGCCATTTCCCTCTTATTCTTAAAGCCGCAGAGAGCTCTAAGCTGGCCATCTGTTTCAAGCAAACCATATTCAAGTGAAAAAGTAAAGATAAAGGTTAAGGATTGTACCCACTTGAAGCTTGTATTAGGTGGTAATGGCCTTGGGGTAGGTGTTTCCAGTGGTTCTGTAAGTTCTACTCCCTTATGCTCTTCTGTGAATTTCTCCACTTCCTTGCAGAATTCTTCAAATGCAACATCGTCCTGATCAAAGTCTTCTATGTCTTCCTTATTACTCAAGTCATAAGCTGGAGGTTGAGAGAAATCTACCTCCGCATCTTCTTTGTATTCACTTGGATAAGGTTCTTCAATCTCAGAGAATTCACTTGCGGATGCAAGTTCATTACTAGGAGAACTTGACTTGTGACTATCATCATCAAGGAGATTTGCTTCTTGTATTATTCCGTCTAGTTCTTCATAAAAGACTTGCCTTGGGGGTTGTGCACTATCCTCCTTAGCATCAATTGTAACGTCCTTGACAGAATTTTCCACAACTCTGGATTCCTATGGAAGTTCAGCGTCTCCTAAGTCTTCAACCAACTCTTCTTCATTTATAATGACAGCTTCCTCTACTTGTTCCAGTACGAAGTCACGCTCCATGGAGGTCAGTGGACGTCCATTGAGGTCTTCCTCAGTGGAGATTACTGCTTCTTCCTCCTCTCCATGTTCGGCCATGTGAGATGTGGTTATGGCCTTGCACTCTCTTTTAGGATTCTCTTATGTATTGCTTGGGAGAGTACTAGGAGGGAGTTCAGAAATTTTCTTACTCAGCTGACCCACTTGTGCCTCCAAATTTCTAATGGAGGATCTTGTTTTAGTCATGAAACTTTGAGTGGTTTTAATTAGATCAGAGACTATAGTTGCTAAGTCAGAATGGCTTTGCTTAGAATTCTCTGTCTGTTGCTGAGAAGATGGTGGAAAAGATTTGCCATTGCTAAACCTATTTCTTCCAGCATTATTGTTGTTGAAGCCTTGTTGAGGCCTCTATTGATACTTGCATGAGAGGTTTGGATGATTTCTCCATGAAGGATTATAGGTGTTTCCATAGGGTTCTCCCATGTAATTCACCTCTTCCATTGCTGGGTTCTCAGGATCATAAGCTTCTTCTTTAGGGGAAGCTTCCTTAGTACTGCCTGGTGCAGCTTGCATTCCAGACAGACTCTGAGAAATCATATTGACTTGCTGAGTCAATATTTTATCTTGAGCCAATATGGCATTCAGAGTATCAATTTCAAGAACTCCTTTCTTCTGATTTGTCCCATTATTCACAGGATTCCTTTCAGAAGTGTACATGAATTGGTTATTTGCAACCATTTTAATGAGTTCCTGAGCTTCTGCAGGCGTCTTCTTCAGATGAAGAGATCCTCCAGCGGAGCTATCCAATGACATCTTAGATAGTTCAGACAGATCATCATAGAATATACCTATGATACTCCATTCTGAAAGCATGTCAGAAGGACACCTTCTGATCAATTGCTTGTATCTTTCCCAAGCTTCATAGAGGGATTCACCTTCCTTCTGTCTGAAGGTTTGGACTTCCACTCTGAGCTTACTCAATTTTTGAGGTAGAAAGAACTTTGCCAATAAGGTATTGACTAGCTTTTCCCAAGAGTTCAGGCTTTCTTTAGGTTGTGAGTCCAACAATGTCCTAGCTCTATCTCTTACAGCAAAGGGAAAAAGCATAAGCTTGTAGACCTCAGGATCAACCCCATTGGTCTTGACAGTGTCATAGATTTGCAAGAATTCAGCTAAGAACTGATGAGGATCTTTTAATGGAAGTCTATGAAACTTGCAATTCTGTTGTATTAGAGAAACTAATTGAGGCTTAAGCTCAAAGTTGTTTGCTCCAATGGCAGGGATTGATATGCTTCTCCCATAGAAGTCGGGAGTAGGTGCAGTAAAGTCACTAAGCACCTTCCTTGCATTGTTGGCATTGTTGTTTTCAGCTGCCATTATTTCTTCTTCTTTGAAAAGCTCTGTTAGGCCCTCTAGAGAGAATTGTGCTTTAGCTTCTTTTAGCTTTCTCTTCAAGTTCCTTTCAGGTTCAAGATCAGCTTGAACAAGTATGCCTTTATCTTTGCTCCTGCTCATATGAAAGAGAAGAGAATAAGAAAGTAGGGAATCCTCTATGTCATAGTATAGAGATTCCTTGAGGTGTCAGAGGAAAAGAAGAATAGAAGGAGGAGGTAGATAGAAGAGAATTCGAACTTATCAAGAGGGATAGAGTTCGAATTGCACCTTGAGGAGGAGTGTTAGTCCCTTAAATAGAAGGATGTGAGAATAGGGGAAGAATTTTCGAAAATAAATTAAAAATATTTTGAAATAATAAAAAGAAATTTGAAAATTTGATTGAGATTTTCGAAAATTAAGATTGGGAAAGAAATTAAGTGATTTTTGAAAAAGATTTTGAAATTAGAAATAAAAAAGATATGATTGAGAGTTAATTTTGAAAAAGATGTGATTGAAAAGATATGATTGAGAAGATATGATTGAAAATCAAATTAAAAAAAGGAAAGTTTTAAAATTAAAGTTGATTACTTGACTAACAAGAAATTAGAAGATATGATTCTAGAATTAAAACTTTTGATCCTTTCTTAATAGGAAAGTAACAACTTGAAAATTTTGAATTAAATCACTAATTATAGCAAGGATTTTCGAAATTAATAAAAAAAATGGAAATAAATTGATTTTGAAGAGATATGATTGAAAAGATATGATTTGAAAAAGATTTGATTTTGAAAAATTATGAAGATTTGAAAAAATTTGTATTAAAAACAAAATCTTCCCTCTAGTGTCATCCTGGCGTTAAACGCCCAGAATGGCATCCATTTTGGCGTTTAACGCCCAAAATGCTACCTTTTTGGGCGTTAAACGCCTAGCCAGGTACCTTGGCTGGCGTTTAAATGCCAGTTTTCCTTCTTCACTGGGCGTTTTGAACGCCCAGCTTTTTCTGTTTGATTCTTTTGCTGAATGTTCTGAATCTTCAATTCTCTATATTATTGACTTGAAAAGACATAGTTTTGAAAATTTTTTTGACTTTTTCAATGATGAAAAACAATCAAAATATAACTAATCTTAGGAAACTCAAATCAAACAAACAATGCATGCAGGACACCAAACTAAAAATTTTTTTATATAAGAGACACTAACAAATTGAGAATGCATATGAGAAATAACAAAACACACAAAACAAGAGAATTTAAAGATCAGAGCAATGAAATCATCAAGAACAACTTGAAGATCAATGAAGAACAATATGCATAAATTCGAAAAATGCAAGAAGAAGAAAGTCATGTAATTGACACCAAACTTAAAATTAGACACTAGACTCAAACAAGAATTATAAAATATTTTTAATTTTTATGATTTTATATATTTTTTTGTGGTTTTTCAAAAATTGAGTGGAAAAGAAAATAAAGGGATTCAAAATTTTTAATAAGAATTCCAGGAATCATGCAATGTTAGTCTAAAGCTTCAGTCTAAAAAGATTAGACATGGCTAGCCATGCTTCAGCAGGACATTACATTCAGTAGCTAAATTGATGAGAATCAATCAGCTTTTGTGATGATAAGAACATCACCTTGAAACTCTAGAATTCATTCTTAAAAATTCTGAAAAATAAAAAGAAAAGTACCTAATCTAAGCAACAAGATGAACCGTCAGTTGTCCAAACTCGAACAATCCCCGGCAATGGCGCCAAAAACTTGGTGCACGAAATTGTGATCATCAACAATGGCACCAAAGGACTTGGAGCTCACAAACGTGAATCACACTTTGTCACAATTCCGCACAACTAACCAGCAAGACCTTACGTGATTATGGGTCGATCCCACAGAGATTGTCGGCTTGAAGCAAGCTATGGTCACCTTGTAAATCTCAGTCAGGCGAATTTAGATGGTGATGGATAATTGATAATTAAAAGATAAATAAAACATAAAATAAAGATAGAGATACTTATGTAATTCTTTGGTTGGAATTTCAGATAAGCGTATGAAGATGCTTTGTTCCTCCTGAACCTCTGCTTTCCTATTGCCTTCTTCCAATCATTCATACTCCTTTCCATGGCAAGCTTTATGTTGGGCATCACCGTTGTCAATGGCTACTTCCCGTCCTCTCAGTGAAAATGTTCTACGCATGCTGTCACCGCACGGCTAATCATCTGTCGGTTCTCGATCATGTTGGAATAGGATCTATTGATCCTTTTGCGTCTGTCACACGCCCAATAATCGCGAGTTTGAAGCTCGTCACAGTCATCCCTTCCCAGATCCTACTCAGAATACCACAGACAAGGTTTAGACTTTTCGGATCTCAAGAATGACCGCCAATAATTCTAGCCTATACCACGAAGGTTCTAATCTTAGATTAGAAACCCAAGAGATACACATTCAAGCTTGTTTGCATGTAGAACGGAAGTGGTTGTCAGTCATGCGTTCATAGGTGAGAATGGTGATGAGTGTCACATAATCATCACATTCATCATGTTCTTGGGTGCGAATGAATATCTTGGAGAAGAAATAGACTTGAGTTGAATAGAAAAACAACAGTACTTTGTATTAATTCATGAAGAACAGCAGAGCTCCACACCTTAATCTATGGTATGTAGAAACTCCACCGTTGAAAATACAAAAGTGATAATGGTGTAAGCATGGCCGAATGGCCAGCCTCCAAGGTCTAGGGACTAAATGTCCAAAGATCCCCCCTAATACAATAGTATAAGGTCCTATTTATAGAGAACTAGTAGCCTAGGGTTTACAGAAATCAGTAATTAATGCAGAAATCTTCTTCCGGGCCCACTTGGTGTGTGCTTGGGCTGAGCATTGAAGCTTTCATGTGTAGAGACTTTTCTTGGAGTTAAACGCCAGCTTTTGTGCCAGTCTGGGCGCTTAACTCCAGCTTTTGTGCCAGTTCTGGCGTTAAACGCCAGAATTCTTGAGCTGACTTGGAACGCCTGTTTGGGCCATCAAATCTTGGGTAAAGTATAGACTATTATATATTTCTGGAAAGCCCAGGATGTCTACTTTCCAACGCAATTAAGAGAGCTCCAATTGGGCTTCTATACCTCCAGAAAATCCACTTCGAGTGCAGGGAGGTCAGAATCCAACAGCATCTGCAGTCCTTTTTCAGCCTCTGAATCAGATTTTTGCTCAGGTCCCTCAATTTCAGCCAGAAAATACCTGAAATCACAGAAAAACACACAAACTCATAGTAAAGTCCAGAAGAGTGATTTTTATTTAAAAACTAATAAAAATATAATAAAAACTAATTAAAATATACTAAAACATACTAAAAACATTGCCAAAAAGCGTATAAATTATCCGCTCATCATCTGTAACATAGAAAAGTTCATAAATTAAATTGAGAAGATAATAAAAAGAAAAGTTGAACCTGATAAAAAGGGACAATCATGAATGCAAGAAAAATCCTAAATCCTAATCCTAAGAGAGAGAGGAGAGAACCTCTCTCTAAAAACTACATCTAAAGCATCAAAAGTAAATAATTGGAGAAACTCCTTTTGAAAGGATGCATTCTCCCACTTTATAACCTCTAATCTGTGCTTTCTGTACTTGGATCTGGGCCAAAAAGGGCTTCAGAAATCGCTGGGGGCATTTTCTGTAATTTCTGGTGCGTGGCCTCTGTCACGCGTCCGCGTGGGTCACGCGGTCGCGTCACCTGGAGTTTTTTCCTTATCACGCGTTCGCTTTGGTCATGCGTCTGCGTCATCTGCGTTCTGCTCAAGGCGCGCATTCGCGTCATTCACGCGTTCGTGTCGCGCTCTCTTCGCGCTGGGCATGCGGTCGCGTCATCCACGCGTTCGCGTCGCTGCCAGTTTCTTCAAAAACTCCATTTTGTGCTTTCCTTCCATTTTTGTATGCTTCCTTTCCATCCTTTAAGTCATTCTTGCCTTAGAGGATCTGAAACTACTCAACACACAAATCACGGCATCGAATGGTAATAAAGGGTAATTAGAATAATTATTCTTAAAGCATAGGAAACATGTTTTTCACATATCTCACATAATAAGAAAGGGAAAGTAAAACCTTTCAATTAACATGAATAAGTGAGTGAAGGATTGAATAAATTACTTAAATTAGACACAAAATATATAATAAAATATGGGTTTATCAATACCTCATAACCAATAACTAGACGCTTTATCGCAATTCATAGGGAGAACGACCCGAGGTTCCAATACTGCAGTTTATAATTTTAGGGGTTTGTTCTAGTGACAAACAATATTTTGTATGAAAGGATTATTATTTGGTTTAGAAACTATACTTGCAACGAGATTTCATTTGTGAATTCTAAACCATCAAAAATCCAATCATCAAAGACAAGTAAACTTGTAGGAAGATAGCTCATGAATGCAGGGAACATAGAATCAAGCATTGAACCCTCACTGGAAGTGTATATGCACTCTAATCGCTCAAGTGTCTAGGGTTAATCCATTCTACTATTCTCTAGTCATGCTTTCTAAAACTTGTTCTTCATCTAACCAATCAACAAATATTTAGTGTACAAATGCAGACATCATGAGGTCTTTTCAAGGTTGTATTGGGACTAAGGTAAGGGTGAGGATATATGTATGGCCAAGTGAGCTGTAATATAAATCTTTGACTAACCTAAGTTCTCACCTAACATACACACACTCTATATAATTCTAAAATCATGCCTAGCTACCCATAATCTCACTTTTGCATACTTCACATACTCATGTATCAAATTTTCTTTAATTTCACCACCTATGCATTGATCTTTTATTAAACTTAACATTGGGGTAATTTTGTCCCCTATTTATTTATTTATTTATATTGTAATATTCTCTTTTTTTTGAACATGAAAGCAAACATAACATGTCAATGCATATGGTTTTTCTGGTTTTACATGAGTATGCACCCAATTTTCCAATATTTTTGTCAATAATACAACGCATTTTCATCAACCCAAGTTCCCATAATTCCCCACACTTAGTTGACACACAATCTCTATCTTAAGCTAACCAAAGATTCAAATGGGGTAATTAATTGTTTTCCCGCTTAAGGCTAGTGATGTGGTAAAATATAGAACAAATGGGGATTAAAAGGCTCAAAGTGGCAAACAAAGGTAATTGAAGTGGTAGGCTATTTGGGATAAGTGAGCTAATAACAAATGATGACCTCAATCATATGTATGCATGCAAATACACTAAACAATAGACATATAGAATAGAACAAACTATAGATTGCAATCATATAGAAGAAAACACACAAGAATAAAATATTATGGTTAAATAATGTAACCATATAATTAAGCTCAAAATCTCACAGGTTGTGTGTTCTTAGCTATAATTCATATTCCAAATTACAATCTTCAAACAAGTTTAACACAAATTTTCAATTTAAATTAGTGAAATACTATAAACTAGGGTCTTGAAAAGAAACTCATTATTTTAACCAAGTAGAACATATATGCAAGCAGTTATTACCATGCAATCTATCCTATCTAACAAAAGAAAAAGTCAAATGTTGGTGTTAAGAGAGAGAGAGATTACCTCCGAAAGTCAAGGACTGACCTCCCCACACTTAAGGCTTGGCACAGTCCTCTGTGCCATCAGTAAGGAGCAAGGTAGGGCTGGAAGCATCACCTCCGCTGTCTGGTTCGCCATGGCTCCCTGTGCTACTGGGTGAAGGGGAATCCGGGGTGTCCTTCTATTCCAGAGGTGGGTGAGTAGCAACAATGAGTTCCTTTAGATAGTTGTATCGGCGCTTGTTGCAGCGCTCCAATTGCTCCATCTGCCGGTCTTGCCGGTCGAACCTCTCAAGGCTCTGAAGGAACATCTGATGGGTGGATGGTGCTTGTGGTGTGGATGATGGTGGAGTAGAAGAAGGAGGAGTGTCCAAAGATGGGCCTGGAGGCCGGCTCGCAGAGGGAACTGGTGGTCTGATGTACTTCCCATTCGGGACATACTGATCGGTCCTAGGGATCATAACCTTTGTGTCTCCAGCCCGATGGAAAACCCCTGTTGCAAAGACTAAATCTGAAACCAAGGCGGGAAAAGGCAGGTTACCCGCAATCTGCACATGTCCCATTGCCTGCCGGATGAGTCGGGGCAGGTTGAGAGGTTGCTCTGTCAGGATACACCAGATGAAAACAGCCATGTCCACTGTGAAGGTGGACTCGTGAGTGCTCAGAATGATATAGTGGGACATAATCTGTGTCCACACACGAGTCTCTAAGGTAAGTGCCTGGACTGCAATGCTCTTGGGTTTTGACCGATGCTACCCATAGATCCAGGTGCTGCTAGGTTGGGCTATAATTCCAAGGACGCTATCCCAGTCGAACTAATACATCTGGCGCTTAAGAGAGGCCACTTGATATGTATCAAATCCCTCTGGGCTAGGTAGAAGATCCAGTACTCTTTGTATGGCACTCTCGGAGACAGGGACTTGCTGCTGACGAACATAGACAGTCTGCAGGGTAGGCGAGTAGAAGTTGGAGTAGAATTCAACTACCCATGATAAGTTGGCCTCTCGCGGCTGCCTCCTCAAAAATCCCCACTGTCTTCTCTCGATGCGGGGCTCCACAAAATCAACAAAATGGGTTGGGACAATGAGTAGATGTTCATTATTGTAGTTCCTTTCAGCTAGGATGAGGAACATCTGCTCGCAATAACGGTTGGTAAACCGTGTGGAGTCCCGTGCGGGAAAGGCTTTCTCTGCTTCATCAACTTTAATGATCCTCTTTACCCGCTTTGTTGATGGCTTGACACTGGTAGATAGTGGTGCCTTAGTCAGAGTTCTCTTGGTTCCTCTCCTTGCCGGTGGCTTTTCGGTGGCCTTCTCTTTTTCTTTCTTGGTACCCATGCCTAAGGAAGAAAGAAAGAGGAAGAATGGTAAATATAGATAACTAAAAACTGGAAGGGAAAAATTCCAAGTGATAATGAATGCCAAAGAAAAGATAATAGCTTAAATACATGGTAGCTACAACATGTAGGCAAGACATGAATTAAGAACAAAAAGGCAATTCATAATAATTAGATGAAAGAGGGTAAAAGCATGCAAGTAATAGGCATGAGAAGCATAACTCAAGCATCAATTATTAAATATGCTAAATTAAAGAGCACTTATATGATGACAATTGTAAATGATAATCCCAAATACATGTGGAGTCCAAGTGTTGTGAAAAAGAGACATTAAAGTGTAAGAATAGAATAAAATAAGATTCAAAATGCCATAAGAGATTTTTCACGAATGCTTGGTGTGCAATGTGAAAATAGGAATTAAAAATAATTAATCCAAGTGTATATGAGATCCAAAATTAAATGCCAATTGTCAAATCACTCTTCATAATATCCACAAGTTCAAGTATAAGAAAGTAACATCCAAATAAAGCTCCAACACCAACATAAAAATGCATGAAAAAGAAACCATAAATAACTAAGGTAAAATAAAATTGAGAAGAAAGAAAAATAAGTAAATGCAATAAATGAAGGAAGAATGTAAGAGTAGAGGAGAGGAAGAAAAGAACCTGAGGTAGAAGATGAAAAAGGGAAGAAGAAGGTAGTAGATAGTAAGAAGGAATAAGGAAGAAAGAAGGAAGAAGAAAGAAGAAAGAATTAGGAATGAAAGAGAATTAGGATTTGGGAGGGGGAAAATTAAAATCTGGGCGGTGTACTGTTGTAGCGGCGCATGCGACGCGTACGCGTACAGCACGCGTACGCGTGTGTTGCGCGAAATTGAAGGTGACGTGTAAGCGTCTGGCACGTGACACGAGCCCCAAGGGTGTATTGGTAAAGATTTTCTCCAATAAGGTCGCGTTGCAAGTATAGCTCTACCAACAACAATCCTCGGGGGTCAAATTTAAAAGAGGGATCTGGTTGTCACAAGTTCAACCCCAATAGAAATAACCGAAGTATTCAAACCTCGGGTCGTCTCACAAGGAATGGACAAACATGTGCTTCAACATTGGTTATAAATCCGGGGTTGTGAGTTATGAGCATGAAAATAAATGGGAATCTTAACAAGCAAGTAATCTTAAAATGCAACAACTAGTTCAATTAACTAAGCAAAACATGAGCAACTTCAATGAATAAACAACATTCCACTTAATTCTATTATAACCCAAACAAGTAACTACAACTAAAGCAATTGGTTGAGGAAATTGAATTTCAAATATGAATAATAAAAGCAACTCTTGGCTAGGCTTGGGAATTGGGGCCACCATCCTTGTCTAACAACTATATCTTGACAATTATGAGGAACCAAGCTCATTAAGTCTACTCTCAAAGTCTTAAGTACGTGATATCTACTCCTAGACTTGAAGTACGTCAAATGGCTTTGATCACATCAACCCATAAGTCCCAACCTACCTACTAATTAGATTAGTAGTGGGTTGGCATCAATGAGTATCAAATTGACCACCTAGGGCTCCCAAATCATCAAATCCATTAGACCCAATGACTCACGTTTACCCAATTCCCTTGACCTAGGCCAAGAGTAAAGAAGACTACTCCATAATCAAAGTAAACAATTCATCAAACACTTGGTAAGCATTAACAAAAGACATGTTTAAAATAGCAATTAAATTGAAATCTACAAGTATCCACTAACAATTATCAACATATGATCATCCAAACAACAAAGCTAAACATAGAAATCATCAATGTAACGTCAACAAGTCAAGATTCACAACATTCATGAAATGGGTATAAAATGACAATTGACAAGAATTCATAAACTATCACAAGATATAAGCAAAATTGTAACAAGGAATTCAAATTGAACAATTAAAACTAGTAATTAACAGGATCCAAGTCACAAATCAACAAGGAAAGATCAAATTAAAACTAGATCTAGAGAGGAACAAGGGTTTCTCCCTCTAGAATAACACAAGAACCAAAAACTAACTAAAAAATATTTCCTAGTGTAAAATGAGTGATCCCCCTTTTCCCCTAGCATCCTTGGGTCTTTTCCATGCAGAAACAGCTTGAAATTGGGCCTAATGAGCTTCAGAAATCGCCAGGCACGATTTTCTTTAATGAGGTCACGTGCAGCTTTCCACGCGTGCGCGCCATGCGTGCGTGCGCGCCGATTGCTTTTGTGACCCACGCGTGCGCGCCAAGTGTGCGTGCGCGTTGATAGAGATTTTCTGATCCGCGCGGATGTGTCCATCCTTGCGCGCTGCCTCCAGTCAATCCCATCCACGCGTGCGCGTGGAGTGCGCGAGCGCGCCGATGCTGCTTTTCCCAAGATTTCAATTCTTCATGTTCCTCCCTTTTTGTACATATTTTCTCCCTCTCTTCTAAGTGATTCCTACCCTATAATTCATGAAATTACTCAACAAATACATCACAGCATCGAATGGCAATAGAAGAGAGTTAAAATATGGCAATTTTAAGGTAAAATAAGCATGTTTTCCATCATGGAGCAATATTGGGAAGTGACCACAAAACCATGCATTTCTTGTGAATAAGTGTGAGAAATGTGGATAAAATTCCCCAAAATAAGCACAAGATAAGCCACAAAATCGGGGTTTATCAAATCTCCCCGCACTTAAACCAATCATGTCCTCATGCTTAAAATAAAAAGACCAAAGATCATGATGAGAAAGGGTTTATGAAATGCAAACTACCTAAGTGGATGCATGCAACTAATTGTAAAGTAATCTACCTACTTGGTCAAGAGTAAATCTATCCTCCGAGAATACATGTGAGCATATAGGGTGAAAATAGTATGTAATTCATGAATCCCACCAAATTGAATACCACTAAAGAGTGCATATGAGTTGCTAAATGAACGTTTGTGAAAGCCGGAACAAGCATTGTGCATCGAACCCTCACCGGAAGTGTAGCCGCTCTATTCGCTCAATTGTATAGGGTTCGTCACTCAATCTTCTCCTAATCATAGTTTCCAAGATTTATCTTTCATCTAACAATCAATATTTACTCGATGCATGTTTACAAGTATCATGAGATCTTATTCATGGGTTGTAACGGGGCTAGGGTGAAGGTAAGGATGTATATGGTCAAGTGGGCTTAAAATTTGAGTCCTTGATCAACCTAGGATCTACTAGACACATAGAACAACCTATAAAACTACAATACATTACCTAGCTACCCTTGAGTTTTTCTCTTTTTGCACACTCATGTATTCTTTTCAATTCACACCCATATGCATTGTTTTTATTACTTTATCTTGGGGCATTTTTATCCCCTTTCATTGCTTTTTTTTTTCATATATCCCCTTTTCTTGAGGTTTCTTTGTGAACCAAAATTTCAATGCATACAGTTTAATCATTCAACACATGAGTATGTTCCCAAATCCTAGAATTTTCAATTACACTACAATTACACACCTATATATCTACCCGAATTTCCCAAGTATACCCTCCTATTTGAATGATACACATCCTAACTTACCTAAGCTAATCAAGGATTCAAATTTAGGGACATTCATGGTCTTTCACTTAGGGTTGTTGATGTGCTCTTTTCAAGAACAAAAGGAGTTTATCATAGGCTCAAAATTGGTTAGCAATGGTAGATAAAAGGGTTAAGGCCATTTGGAAAAAGTGACTATTGAAATGATGGCCTCAATCATGTAAATGCATTCATACACAAAGCAATGGACATATAGAATCAGACAAAGCAAGGATCACAATCATAGAGAGAGAGATATGCACACAAGAATGGAAATAATGGTTAGAAGATGTAACCATGCAATAGGCTCAAAACTTTCATGCTTGTGTTCTTAGCTCAATCACTATGTTCCAAAATACATTCTTAAAACAAGTTTACTGCAAAAATTTTTCAGAATTTTGGTAGGTCACCCAAAACCCAGTTTCTTGGAAAGGAAGTTATTGTTTTGACCAAGTAACTCTATAGAAACTAACTATCATGCAGAGGGTATTTACAAGCAAAACTAACTACACATGAAATATATTAACTTTTAATCAAAAGATAAATCCATGGGTATTGAGGGAAAGAGAGTGTTACCCATGGAGATCGGTCGAACGACCTCCCCACACTTTAGAAATTAGCACGGTCCTCCGTGCTATGAATAATACGCAAGGGACGGTCGGGACCGGAACTTTCACTATCCCCTTCATCAGAGTTCCCATCACTTGAGTTTGAGGTAGATGTGTACATTTTGGGTTCCTCCATGCTAGAGGTAACAAAGCGCAGAAGCTTCTTGATGTAAGTATATCGGCGGTGGTTGCACCGCTCATATCTATCAAGCTTCCGATGAAGATCTTCTATCCTTTGATGTGTGGATCTCAGTGGTGGTGATGATGAGCTAGAAGGAAAAAGAAGTGGCGGCGCCATGTCGAGGCTTGGTTTGTTCAAGGAAAGGTGTAGGTATTTTCCGCTTGGGACTACATCGCCCTTAGCTGGAACTATAATCTTCTTATCCTTGGCTTTCCAAGAAACACCCGCAGCAGCAACTAAGTCAGATACCAATGCTGAAAATGGCAAATTACCCCAGTCGTGAACATAACTCATCGCTTGCTTGACAAGAAGCGGAAGCTTCACCGGCTTCTACGTGAGAACACACCAAACAAGCAAGGCGAGGTCTACCGTGAGGGACGACTTGTGGGTGCTAGGTAGCACATAATGAGATAGGATCTGGGCCCAAGCTCTAGCTTCCACAGTGAGGAAGCGAGCGTCAATGGACTTTGGCCTCATCCACAGTCGACCATGAATCCAAGATGCCGCTGGTTCAGCAATGACTTGGAGAATCGAGTCCCAATTGAATCCATACTTCTCTCGCTGACGTAAGACTTCTTGGTAGCCATCCATGTCACTTGGCACTGGTAGAACATTAAGCACTTGCTGAATAGCCTCTTCTGAAACTGAGACTTGCTTCCGGCGCATGTACATCGATTGAAGAGAGAGAAGATGGTAGTTGGTGTAGAATTCTTCCACCCAAGAACGGTTGATTTCCCTTGGTTTCTTCAAAAGAAACTCCCATCCTCGCTGTTCAATGCGGTGCAAAATACAAGGAGCAACCTTGTCCGGTGGAGCGAGTAGATGCTCAGGATGATAGTTCCTTATAGCTATAGAGGAAAACATAAGTTCACAGAAGCGGTTGGGGAACCTTGAAGAATCTTTCGCCGGTTTGCCCTTGTCATTCTCATAAAGAGGAGCGGGTGTCTTCCCTTTCTTAGATAGCGGTTTGGCTCCTAATGAAAAGCGCGCCTTAGAGTTTGACTTTTGGGGTGCCCTTTTTTACGGCTGGCTTCCTTGGAGCTATCTCCTTGCCTTTCTTGGTGGCCATCCTAAAAAGGGAGAGAAGGAAGGAAAACACTAAACCCAAGAATTAATTTAGTGAAAACATGCAAGTGACTTGTGGTGCCCATGGTGAATGTAAAAGCAAGGGTCATAACACTTAGCATGGGATGCAAGAGGAAGTAAAGCATGCAATGGCATGAGAGGAGTAGTCTCAAGCATCCATAGTAAAGAGCAAGCCATGTTCAATTAATGTCTAATTGGCAAGTATCAACTTTAAGCACACGAATTAGACTCAATGCATTTAAGAGAAAGCAAGTGAATGAGGAGGAAGCACCAATTGAAAAGTATATGGCTAAATGGAGCCAAAATGGTATATGTGCATTTCCTCGAACACTTGGCGTGCAATAATCAAGCAATGAGCAATTATGAGATACTAAACCAATTCAAAGCCCAAAATAGAACATCAATCATCACATAAACATCACACAATGGCAAAGGTTAGAGAAAGAATGACAAAATATCTATTAATGCAAATTAAACTCAAATTCAACATCCATGGAGAAATAAGGAAAAAGGAAAAATAAGCAAACAAAGAGTAAGAAACATCATCATACAAGTAAAAGAGAAACTAAGTAAAGCAATAAGAAGCATCTAATTAGAAGAAACAATGCAAGTAAAAATGGAAGTAAAGGAATGGAAGAAGCAAAACCTTGATGAGTATGAAGGAACAAGGTTGAATCTTCTTTTGTGAAGATGAGAGAGAAAATAGGAGAAGTGTAGTGCTACCGGAAAAAAGTAGTTGTCACCGGTGAGTGGCCGGAGACAGTGGTGGTGGATTGTGGAAGAAGAAGAAGAGAAGGGAAATGATGGATGAAAAGAAAAAGAAACTAAGGAAGATAAAGGGTTGAGAGAAAGAAAAACAGGGCAGGGCGTGAAGGTATTAAACTGACTCGCGTAACCGGCGCGCGCGCGCAAGGTGCGCTGGCGCGTCGGTGAGGGTGCTAGCAGATGGCGCGCACGCGCACGAGAGAGGTTGTGCCTCAGGCACAAAAGTGGCACAAAGTTGGCTCAAGTCTCTGGTTTTTGTACCGGAGTGAATCAGTGAAGCAGGCGCCCGAACGCGCACCTTGCGCGGACGCGTGCTTGAGGTGTTTCGCAACTGGCGCGGACGCGTGGGTTTTGGCACAAGGTTTGCCCAATTGTGGCACAACTCTCTGGTTTTTGTACCAGAGAGTCCACATATCTCCATCTGCGCGCGCGCGCACCGTGCGCTGGCTCGTCGATGGTTGAATTGCCAGGGTGCGCGCAGGCGGCATGTATACGGATGCGTGGGTGCCTGACGCGAGTTGGGCATGAAGTGGGCATAACTCTCGGGTTTTTGGCCCAAGAGTGGAATTTCACTGTCGGTGCGCGCGCGCACTGTGCGCTGGCGCGTCGGTGCTCTTCTTCAAAGAAAAAATTTTGTTGTCTTAATCCTTTTCACCTCCTATCTACATGAACATCCTATTTATCCAACAAAAGCAACAAAGCTAGCATTCTTATGCACTCTATCAATCATCAAAAGATCACAAAATTCACAAGAAACTAAGAATACAAATAAGATGGTATAAACAAGGAAGATCTTACCACGGTGGGGTGCCTCCCACCAAGCACTTTTCTTTAACGTCCTTAAGTTGGACGGTCCTTTTCTTAAGCTTCCTCTCTCCTTGGTGCATCCTTCAATATGTATACCTCTAGCTCTCTTGGGGCTTGCAACCATGATACTTCTTCACTCTATGTCCATTCACCTTGAAAGTTGCTTCACTCTTGGGATCAAACAATTCCACCACTCTGTAGGGCTTCATCTCCTTCACCTTGAAAGGTCCTTCCCATCTAGAGCGGAGATTGCCAGGCATAAATCGGAGCCTTGAGTTGTAGAGGAGGACCTCATCACCTTCTTGAAAGTCCTTCTTCCGGATGTGATGGTCATGGAATGCTTTAGTCTTTTCCTTGTAGATTCGGGCATTCTCATATGACTCGTTCCTCAAACATTCAAGCTCCTCTAGTTGTAGCTTCCTAGCTTCACCCGCCTTGGCTAGATCCATGTTGCACTGCTTTACCGCCCAATAGGCTCGATGCTCAATCTCCACCGGGAGGTGGCATGCCTTACCATAGACGATCTGGAAATGACTCATCCCTATCGGAGTCTTGTAGGCCGTTCTATACGCCCATAATGCATCTCTTAACCGGAGGCTCCAATCCTTTCTTTGCGGATTGACCACTTTCTCCAAGATTCTCTTGATTTCCTGATTGGACACTTCTGCTTGTCTATTTGTTTGCGGATGATAAGCAGTGGCAACCTTATGCGACACTCCATAGCGCTTGAGCAATGCTTCTACCTTCCTGTTACAAAAGTGGGATCCTTGGTCGCTCACGATTGCTCGTGGCGACCTATAACGGCATACAATGTGATTTCTTATGAAAGAAACAACGGCATTGGCGTCATCAAGGCGGGTAGGTATGGCCTCTACCCACTTTGACACGTAGTCAACCACTAACAGAATATACAGATACCCACTAGAGTTGGGAAACGGTCCCATAAAGTCAATGCCCCATACATCAAATATCTCACAGAACAACATAGGTTGCTAAGGCATTTCATCCCTTTGGGATGCGTTTCCTGACTTCTGACACTAATGGCAAGACACACATAACCGGTTAGCATTCTTGAATAAGGTTGGCCACCAGAATCCACAATCCAACACTTTTTTAGCGGTCCTTTGTGGGCCAAAGTGGCCACCACATTCGGACGAATGACAAGCGTCAAGAATTGGTTGGAATTCAAATTCCGGGACGCATCTTCGAATTACTTGGTCCACGCCCCTCTTCCACAAGTGAGGGTCATCCCAAATATAGTATTTGAAATCACTCCTCAACTTGTCCCTTTGGTTTTTCGAAAAGTTGGGAGGGAAGATTCTTGCAACCAAGTAGTTTGCCATTGGGGCAAACCAAGGAAAGCTATCCGACACAGCATGCAAACTATCCAATGGGAATGAGTCATTGATCGGAAATGGATAAGTTTTTGAATTCTCAATGCGGCTTAAATGATCCGCAACCAGGTTTTGAGATCCACTCCGGTCCCTAATCTCAATGTCAAATTCTTGCAAAAGCAAGATCTAACGTATGAGTCTAGGTTTTGACTCATTCTTTGTCAATAAGTACTTTAAAGCTGCATGATCCGTGTATACCACTATCTTTGAACCTAGCAAATAAGATCTAAACTTATCTAAAGCATGAACAATAGCTAGAAGTTCTTTTTCAGTAGTGGTATAGTTGGACTGTGCTGCATCTAGTGTCTTAGAAGAGTAAGCAATGACATAAGGGAGTTTACCATTGCGCTGTGCAAGCGCGACACCCACAGCATGGTTTGACGCATCGCACATTATCTCAAATGGCAACGTCTAGTTGGGGCCTCGCACAATTGGTGCCGTGGTAAGAACTCTCCTTAGCTCTTCAAAAGCTTTTACACATTCACTGTCAAACTCAAAATCCACATCTTTTTGGAGTAGGCGCGACAATGGCAAAGCAATCTTGCTGAAGTCCTTGATAAAGCGCCTATAGAATCCTGCATGTCCCAAAAACGAGCGGACCTCCCTCACGGATGAGGGGTGAGGCAAAGTAGTAATAACATCGACCTTGGTCGGGTCCACAGAAATGCCTTCATGAGATACTACATGTCCTAACACTATACCTTGTTGTACTATAAAGTGACATTTTTCAAAATTTAAGACAAGGTTAGTGTCAACACATCTAGCCAGGACCTTGGCCAAGCTCTCTAAACAAAAATTGAATGAAGTACCATAAACGCTGAAGTCGTCCATAAAAACTTCCTGGCAATTCTCCATTAGATCGGAGAAGACACTCGTCATGCACCGCTGAAAAGTGGCAGGTGCGTTACATAGTCCAAATGGCATCCTTTTATAGGCAAAGGTGCCAAATGGACAAGTAAACATGGTCTTCTCCTGATCTTCAGGAGCAATATGTATCTGGAAGTAGCCAGTAAATCCTTCAAGAAAACAGTAGTGAGATTTACCCGCCAAGCGGTCTAGCATCTGATCGATGAAGGGTAAGGGGTAATGGTCTTTTCGTGTGGTGGCGTTCAATCTTCTGTAGTTAATACATACTCGCCACGCATTTTGGACTCTTTTAGTGACCAATTCACCGTCGTCCTTCTTGACCGTTGTGATGCCCGACTTCTTAGGAACAACTTGAACCGGGCTCACCCACTCACTGTCGGAAATTAGGTATATGATATCCGCGTCCAGTAATTGGGTGACCTCTTTCTTCACTACATCAAGGATGGTTGGGTTGAGCCTCCTTTGCGGTTGCTTAACCGGCTTGGCTCCATCTTGGAGAAATATCCTATGCATGTACTTGCGGGGGTCAATTCCCGCAATATCCGCTAGGCTCCATCCTATTGCTTTTTTGTACTTTCTTAGAACATCTAGGAGCTTTCCCTCTTCTTCACTTGAGAGCTCACTAGCAATAATGACCGGAAACCTTTGGTTGTCCTCTAAGAAAGCATATTTCAAATGAGATGGAAGGGGCTTCAGTTCACTTTTTATCTCAAGATGAGGTTCCTTTTCATCAAGCTCATGAGATTTGATGAGTTATTTTGTTGGAGAAACGAATCTCTCCCAAAATAACACAAATCTAACCGGCAAGTGCACCGGGTCGCATCAAGTAATAATAACTCACGGGAGTGAGGTCGATCCCACAGAGATTGAAGGATTGAGCAATTTTAGCTTAGTGGTTAATTTAGTCAAGCGAATCAAGATTTGGTTTAGTGATTTGTGATTTGCAGAATTTAAATTGCATTGAAAGTAAAGAGAATTGGTAATTGACATGAAATTAAAGAGAACAGGGCTGAATCTTAAAGAACTAGAAATTAAATGGCAGAAACTTAGAGTGCAAGAAATGTAAATTGCGGAATCTTAAAGTGCAAGAAATGTAAATGACTTGAATTGTAAAGGGGATTGGGACTTAGATTTGCAGGATTTAAACAAGGAAAAGTAAATTGCATCAAACAGAAAAGTAAAAGAGTGTTTGGGTTGAATCGGATCTGAAGCAAAACAAGTAAATGAACATGAAAAGCAAAAACAGAATGTAAATTGGAATTTCAGATCTCAGGGGTCCAGAGA
This sequence comes from Arachis hypogaea, assembly GCF_003086295.3. Lineage (NCBI taxonomy): Eukaryota > Viridiplantae > Streptophyta > Magnoliopsida > Fabales > Fabaceae > Arachis > Arachis hypogaea. Next base: position 63,620,782 of record NC_092052.1, on the reverse strand, counting down.
CTAGAAAACCAGGTCTAGATCTCACTACCTTCCTTGATCTAACAAGAACAATTGCAAGGGAAAAGTAAATTGCAAAGAAAGTAGATGAAGAACAATTAACCGAAACTGAAATTCAATTAAGCAGTAAATAAACAGAGAGATCCAAGGATGAGATTGAAACAGAATTTCTTCAATTCTTCAACCCAAGATCCAAGACAATTGTAATTGAAATTGAAAGCAATAAAACTAAGAGGAAGAGAAGTGAATTCTCCTTCCCCAAGACTAAGAAATTAAAGATCACTCAATATCCAAAGCTCTCCGAAAACTCTTATGAAAATTCAAAGGGAAAGCTCCCCGAAGAACTTGAATTCTATCCTATTTATACACTTTCTTCCAATGATCTTCAAGCCTTGAGTTGGGCCTTTGCTCTTGGTGGAATTGGGTTGAAAGAGGCCTTGGTTGATTGCTCTTGGAGTTTGAAGAGGAACCAAAACGAACCAATTGAACCGGGTTTGAGTTTTGCAAAAGTTGGACCAAAAGTTTGAGCAAAAGTTAGGGGCTAACTTTTGCCCAAACTTTTCATATCAGCACCCATATCCAGCTGATACCAACGTTGGTGCCAAAGTTAAGGGTCTAACTTTGGCCCCAACGTTGGCCTTACCTTGTGCACTTGTGGCGCCAACGTTAGCCACCAAGTTAGGGGCTAACGTTGGCGCAAACTTTTGCTCCTCCCCTTGTGATTTTCATGTGCCAACGTTAGCCACCAAGTTAGGGGCTAACGTTGGCGCAAACGTTTGGTGCCCAGGGAGGTTTTCTTCATGCCAACGTTAGCCTCAAAGTTAGGGGCTAACGTTGGCGCAAACTTTTGGTGCCCAGGGGTGATTTTCATGTGCCAACGTTAGCCTCAAAGTTAGGGGCTAACGTTGGCGCAAACTTTTGGTACCCAGGGAGTGATTTTCAAGTTCCAACGTTAGCCCAAAAGTTAGGGGCTAACGTTGGGGCTAACTTTTCACTCAAAAGTTTGTGCAAAAGTTTGAGGCTAACTTTAGGTCCAGCTTTTTGCTTCCTGGTTCAATTTCACTTATTCCATTGTCTTCTCTTTACTCCTAGCTATTCCTTCTTGCTTCAACCTTTCTCCAAGCTTTCTTCACCTATCATTAATCAACCAAACACATCAAAGCTATGCTTAAAATCATGAGATATTCATTCTTTCATAATATGTGACAATTATAGTATAAAACCTCATGAAATAGCATGAATTCATACATGGTTGATTCAATCAAGGGAAACATGAAAATCTACCTAATTGGCTTGCTTGTAGCTCAAGAAAGTGCATAATTCTAATGAAAACAAAAGAAAAAGACTAGTTAAAATAGGCTAGGATGACTTGTCATCACAACACCAAACTTAAAGCTTGCTTGTCCCCAAGCAAGAAAAGATTTATTGAGAAGAAAGAATGAGATGGAAGAGGATGTTCATGCTAGCAGAGTATTATTGATAGTTCATGGGATTTTGTGTGGATATGTAAATACTCACTTCTTGTTGACTCCTAGGCCTAGAAAGTCTCCTTCAAGCTTCAAGTAACATACTGCTATGACCTCTCATTATTCCTTTATCCTTGGCTATTACTTTGTTTATAAGCTCTATTTGAGTGTCATGTGTAGCAAGTTCATTTCCCTTTTCTTTATACTTGACACATTATTCACCATAGACACTTGGCTCATATTCCTTCTTAAAACATTGATGCCCAGCACCTCTTTGGGTTACTAAATGCCTTGTAGTTAGGTTGCTCTTGATAGTGGATTTTCAGCTGATGATCCCGGATTAGTTAACCCAAGTCACCGAGTGTTGATGCACTCCTAAGAGCTTACTAATCCAAGCAGATCCTAGTACAAAGACACCACAGGCATATATTTTAAAGTTCAAGCTATTGGTGTCCAGCTTTGTTTCTTTTTGTTTCCTTTTGTTCTGCCACCTTTTGGCTATCTCTTTTCTTTCTTTCTTTTTGTTTTTCTTTCTAACCAAGGAATTTTTTTTATTTAATTGAGATTCATAGACAGTAGGCCACTCTTTACTTAGAATGAGATATCCTAGCTCTTTATTCACTAAAAGTGAGCTATTATATAACCACACACATACCGCCATTTACTTTTATTCTACTTCTATCTAACAGAGACTATCTTGCTTCACATTCAAACATTTCTTTTATTGAACTTAAAGATGCAGGGGACAAAACATGCTTCTTGTCAAGTGAAAGTAAACACACAAGCACACACATAAACTAGCCTACTTATTTTAAAAGAAACAAACATAATGCAAAGACTTTTAATTAAAAAGAACTACTTAAAGATGCAAAGACAACTTAGAACAGATAGAATGCATGCTTTTTTTTTTCTTTGTAGTGATGAACAAGGAGCAAGTCCACCTTTCATTTGTCATGCTTTTTCTTTCTCCTTTCATACACTTGGCTGCTAGTGTTCCCACCATCCGTGTTTGTTGCCTGTTGACCTCGCCAAAAGCCAGCCTTATTCATAGCCTCCTCCACTCTATCTTCAAGCCTCATCGCATTGCTTACTTCTACCTCACTTCTCTTTTTGAAGAATTCATCAAAAGTTGGGAAAGCTGGATCCATGTTGTGCAAATGTTCTCCAATATAGTTTAGTTTGATTTGGCTATTGATGTTGTAATCGGCTTGTACTTCATACCTTGCATCTTGGAGTGTTGTGAACTCTTTGAGAGCCCTCAAATTTTCAGCTTGCATTTGTTCCAACTTCCCAAAAGATTCATGAGATTGAAAAGCATGTTCTTCTTGCATCACAAGGAATCTTGACTCGTATTCACTTTGTTTGTTCATTATTCTTAGCTCCCTTTCTTCTTGTGCTTGTTGGTTTTTCATGTACAGTGAATGGTATTCCTCTTGCCTTTCTTGAATTCTCATGTACTGTTGTGACAATCTTCCTATTGCTTCTTGCATTTGAGTCATATCCATATTGCCATGTGGGAAAAAGTGTGGCTGTTCCTCCTCCTCTTGTGGCTCTTCTTCTATGTGTGGCTCATCTTCTTCCATTGGTTCTTCTCTTTCCCTTCTTCCATGTGGTCTTCGGCCTTGATGTGCTTCAAGGGGCATCGTCATTCGTTCAATGGTTATGGGCATGCCTTGGCTTAACCACATTGGATTCTCCTCTTCCATTGGAACTTTAGCCTTTGCACACAACCTCCAAATGGTACTCGGATAGTACAACCAAGATCCGGCCGAATTCTTCTCAGCCAGCTTTTGAATGTCTTTTGCAAGGATTTCATGAACTCTTATCTCTCCTCCCACAATGATGCAATGTAACATCACGGCTCTCTCCCTGTTAACTTCTGAGGTGTTCACTGTGCCCAGAATTGATATTTTCATCAACTCATACCATCCTTTTGCTTCTGGGGTGAGGTTACATCTCTTCAAGTACTTATATCTGTTCTTGTCATCTCCTTCCCACTCTGAGTTCTCCATACAAATGTCTCTCGCAATCTCATCATAATCCTGATCCTCATTCAATCTTTGTTGGTATCCCGGTTCACTAAAGCGGACTGACTTTAGTTTCAAGACTTTCTTGATTGCATCCGGGCTAAAGTCTACTTCCACCCCCCGCACATAGCTCTTGTACGTTGGGGGCTCACGCATGTCAAGCCTTGGGATATTTGCATAGAACTCTCTTATGATATTGGCATTGATTCGGGTGGCTGGTGATGCAAGTTCCTCCCACCTCCTCTTCCGAATTTTGTCCTTCATTTCTTGACATCCATCATCCGGCAACAAGAGTGGAATTTCAGGATAGATTCTTTTCTCGTTCATCCATTGAATTTGCATTTGATGGAACCAAGACTTGAATCTCCGTTGGTCATATTCATGTGTGTCTTCCTCCACCATGGGATCTTTCCCTTTTCTTCGTTTGGTTCTTGAGGAGGAGGCCATGATCACTTGGTTGGTTGAGTCTTGTGAGGTTAGAAGGAGTGTGAAGAATGTTGGAGAGTTTGATGTGTGTTTGGAGCAAAAAGAAATTGAGACCGAACTTGCTATGACAAGAAATGATGAAGGGAAGTTTAAATGGTTGGAGTTTAAAGTAAGGGAAATGTTGCACAGAGCTTGTTATGTTGAGGAGTGATGAAGGGAGTGAAGTTTCCAAGGTTGGAGTGATTCGGTCATGTGCATGGCTTGAAGGTGGTATGCTTTTAAATGAGCAATGAAGGGCTGGGATGCATTTAGACTTATGGAGATCAAAGATATGCATGTAAGGATGAATGAAGACAAAGTTTACTCCTTCCCTTGCCTTTGCCGTGATCATTCTCAAGGAGTGGCAGATTTCTTTTTCGAGGCATGTGATGGGATTTTGTCCTCATGCTATGCTTTCCTTTGTCTTGTCTTTTTCTTTGAAGATTCTTTGACCTCCTAGTCACAACAACAAGACAACATACATTAGCTTTATCCAACCGTAGCAAGAGTGTTCTTTTTATTAATACCATGTGAACCATCAATTCTTATATCATTTGAACCGTGACACTCTCCTTGGAGGACACCAAACTTAATGTTTGGTCATATATAAAGAAAATGAGTATCTTCCTCCAATTAGTAAATGTTCATAAGAATTATTTTCATCATACTTTCTTTTTCTCTTTTTTTTTTCATGAAGGATTAATTGTATCCCTAAATCGGTGCATCAAAGTTTGATGAACACCAAACTTGTTTCTTGTCAAAGGGTACATCACAATTAATGCCTTCATTACCGGAAGAGAAATTTTCCATTTATAAGATTTTGGAAAACAACAATTGTATGATTATTGATACATGAGTTTCTACTTTTCATGAAGCTATGTGGACACCAAACTTAGTGTTTGGCCATGTGCTTTGTCAAGATACTCCAAACATGCAAAATGGAATTATTTGTAACATTGGTTTAGTGTGCTTGAAGGCACACCAAACTTAGCATATGTTTCAAAATAGTGCATGCAGTCAATGGATATGTTCATGAAAAGAGAAAAGAATTCATGCTCAATTGATCATAACTTATTGAATTTAAAATGACATGAATCTTAAAGCATGGGTTGCCTCCCATGGAGCGCTCTTTTATTGTCATTAGCTTGACAAAGAGAGCTTTCTTTTATGGTGGTTGGTGCTTGTAGGGCCTCAATTTGTCTCCTCTGACCGTGATCCTCTTCTTTGTTTTCTGGTGTTCAATTTCAGCATGCTCTAATGAGAGTATGCTGCTGACAGTGTAGTAGTCCTCGGTTTGTTGATTTGCCCCCAGCTGTTGATATATTAGTTGCACTTTGTCACCTTTGGAAAGCCCCTCTGTTGGAATCTTTCTGTTCTTCCAACCCCTTTTTGCTTTGTTTCTGCGTTTCATCTTTCTTTTTGTTGTTCTTTCTTTTCTGGCCGTAGGTTTTCCTTGGGGACCTCTCTTTTCAGTGGCCAATACTCTAATATCCTCTTGGACTTTTTCATCAGTCTGCACAATCCTTAGCATTGGGATGTTGCTGTGACTTTCCTGGTCATTTTTCATATAGTCTTTCTTCTCCTTGCTAAATTGTGCCTCTGGTAATACCTTCAGAGTGACACTCTGGTCATGCATCCTGAGAGTTAATTCCCCTTCCTCTACGTCTATGATAGCTCTAGCAGTGGCCAAGAATGGCCTTCCCAGTATAACAGAGTCACCATCATCCTCGTTTGATTCTAGAACCACAAAATCAGCAGGATATATAAAGCTATCCACCTTGACCAAAAGATTTTCAATTACACCCCTGGGGTATACCATTGACTTATCTACCAGCTCCAGAGACATTTGTACTGGTTTGACCTCTTCTATATGCAGCTTTTTCACCAGGGAAGATGGAATTAAGTTAATACTTGCTCCGAGATCGCACATTGCTTTAGTGATGGTCACTTCCCCAATGGTGCAAGGCAACAGAAAGCTCCCTGGGTCCTCAAGCTTGGGAGGAATCCCCTTTTGAATCAATGCCCTGCATTCCTCAGTAATCACCATGGTTTCTTTCTCATGCCAACTTCTCTTCTTGTTGATAAGATCCTTCAGAAACTTGGAATATAGGGGCATTTGCTCAAGTGCTTCAGCCAAGGGGATATTAATTTCCAGCTTCTTGAAGGTCTCAAGGAACTTGTGAAAATGCTGGTCTTTAACCTCTTTGTTGAACCTCTGGGGATAAGGCAGTGGAGGTGTGATGCTCTTTCCTATTTGCTGCTGTCCCTGAGCTACTTCCCTTGAGCTATGTGGCTGGTTGTCCTTCTCTTTAAGTTTCTCAGTGCTTTTGTTTGGCATCACAACTTGCTTCTTAGCTTCATCTGCCTTTGTTTGATTCTCATCCTCTGTTGGTTCTTTGATGTTCTCTGCTTGGTTCTTTGTAGTGTCATTGTTGCTTATCAATGTTCTCCCACTCCTTAATTGTATTGCCTTGCATTCCTCCTTGGGATTTGGGATTGTGTCACTGGGCAGTGAGTTTGAAGGTCTCTCAACAGATACTTGCTTGGAGAGTTGCCCCATCTGTCTCTCTAGGCTCTTCAGGGAGGCTTCCTGATTCTTGGTTACCATTTCCTGGTGTTTCAACATTTTGTCTATCACGGCCTCCAAGTTAGTGATTCTTTGGGCTTCAGGTGATACTTGAGGTGGGTTATGAGATGTGGGTGGTGGATGGTAGGCATTTTGGTTGGTGGGTTGGTTATTAGATTGGTATTGGTTGGGGTTGGGGTAGTTGTTTTGAGGTTTTCTGTAGGGGTTTTGGTTAGTCTGCTGCTGGTTGTAGTTTTGGTTGTTTCTTGGGTTGTTTTGGTTTGAGTTCCTCTGCCATGGTTGTTGATTTTGGGTATGATTATCTCCCTATCTGAGGTTTGGGTGGTTCTTCCAGGATGGATTGTATGTATCACCATAAACTTCATTTGGTCCTTGGTTGTGCATATACTGTACTTGCTCTTGTGGTTGTTCTTCTTGAGTTTCTTCACTCTGTCCCCATGTGGTTGATGGTTGGCTGGTGTTAACTGCTGCAACTTGGAGACTATCAATCCTCTTGGCCATTTGCTCAAATTGTTGTTGAATTTGCTGCTGCATTATCTTGTTCTGAGCCAAGATTGAATCCACTCCTTCTAGCTCCATTACTCCTCTCCTTTGTGATGGTTGGCGGCCTCTTTGATGAGCAAAGAAATATTGGTTGTTGGACACCATATCAATGAGTTCTTGAGCCTCCTCTGCAGTTTTCATGAGTTGCAAGGAACCTCCAGCTGAATGATCCAAAGCTTCCTGGGATTTCAGTGTTAAACCTTCATAGAAGTTCTGCAGCTTCTCCCACTCATTAAACATGGTAGGGGGACATTTCCTGATTAGAGCCTTGTACCTCTCCCATGCCTCATAGATGGGTTCAGCCTCCATTTGTGTAAATGTTTGTACATCAGCCTTCAACCTTATAATCCTCTGAGGTGGATAAAACTTGGCAAGAAACTTGGTTACCAAATCATCCCAGTTGTTGATGCTGTACCTTGGAAAAGATTCCAGCCATTGAGTGGCCTTGTCCCTGAGAGAAAATGGGAATAGCATCAGCTTGTAACTGTCAGGAGGTACACCATTAGTTTTGACAGTGTTGCATATCCTCAAGAAAGTGGATAAGTGTTGGTGCGGGTCTTCAAGTGGTCCTCCACCAAAAGAGCAATTGTTCTGAACCAAAGTGATGAGTTGTGGCTTGAGTTCAAAATTGTTAGCATTGACATTTGGAGCTAAGATGCTGCTTCCACAATGTCTAGGATTTGCAAAGGTGTAGGAGGCCAAAACTCTCCTCTGGGGTGGGTTGTCATTGTTGTTGTCTGCTCCACCTGGTGGATTGGTTGAATGTTCTTCCATCTCTTGATATTCCTCGTCTGATTCCTCTTCTCCAACAATATTTTTCCCTCTTTCAGCTCTTCTTAACCTCCTGAGAGTTCTTTCGTCTTGTTCATGAAAATTGGGCATGGTTCTTCTTGTGCCTGACATACAAGCAGAGCATGAGAAATGCACAAAATCAGTGATACTTCAATCTACTGCTATATTGAAGTGTTAGTTAGTTTAAACAAAAAATCAAACAGTTAGTGGGTTAATCAAAAATTAAAGAAAAAGTGCTTGATCTAGATCGCCACTTCACTTAATCATTGTCAATCTAATCAATCCCTGGCAACGGCGCCAAAAACTTGATGAGTTATTTTGTTGGAGAAATGAATCTCTCCCAAAACAACACAAATCTAACCAGCAAGTGCACCGGGTCGCATCAAGTAATAATAACTCACGGGAGCGAGGTTGATCCCACAGAGATTGAAGGATTGAGCAATTTTAGCTTAGTGGTTAATTTAGTCAAGCGAATCAAGATTTGGTTTAGTGATTTGTGATTTGCAGAATTTAAATTGCATTGAAAGTAAAGAGAATTGGTAATTGACATGAAATTAAAGAGAACAGGGCTGAATCTTAAAGAACTAGAAATTAAATGGCAGAAACTTAGAGTGCAAGAAATGTAAATTGCGAAATCTTAAAGTGCAAGAAATGTAAATGACTTGAATTGTAAAGGGGATTGGGACTTGGATTTGCAGGATTTAAATAAGGAAAAGTAAATTGCATCAAACAGAAAAGTAAAAGAGTGTTTGGGTTGAATCGGATCTGAAGCAAAACAAGTAAATGAACATGAAAAGCAAAAACAGAATGTAAATTGGAATTTCAGATCTCAGGGGTCCAGAGACTAGAAAACCAGGTCTAGATCTCACTACCTTCCTTGATCTAACAAGAACAATTGCAAGGGAAAATTAAATTGCAAAGAAAGTAGATGAAGAACAATTAACCGAAATTGAAATTCAATTAAGCAGTAAATAAACAGAGAGATCCAAGGATGAGATTGAAACAGAATTTCTTCAATTCTTCAACCCAAGATCCAAGACAATTGTAATTGAAATTGAAAGCAATAAAACTAAGAGGAAGAGAAGTGAATTCTCCTTCCCCAAGACTAAGAAATTAAAGATCACTCAATATCCAAAGCTCTCCGAAAACTCTTATGAAAATTCAAAGGGAAAGCTCCCCGAAGAACTTGAATTCTATCCTATTTATACACTTTCTTCCAATGATCTTCAAGCCTTGAGTTGGGCCTTTGCTCTTGGTGGAATTGGGTTGAAAGAGGCCTTGGTTGATTGCTCTTGGAGTTTGAAGAGGAACCAAAACGAACCAATTGAACCGGGTTTGAGTTTTGCAAAAGTTGGACCAAAAGTTTGAGCAAAAGTTAGGGGCTAACTTTTGCCCAAACTTTTCATATCAGCACCCATATCCAGCTGATACCAACGTTGGTGCCAAAGTTAGGGGTCTAACTTTGGCCCCAACGTTGGCCTTACCTTGTGCACTTGTGGCGCCAACGTTAGCCACCAAGTTAGGGGCTAACGTTGGCGCAAACTTTTGTTCCTCCCCTTGTGATTTTCATGTGCCAACGTTAGCCACCAAGTTAGGGGCTAACGTTGGCGCAAACTTTTGGTGCCCAGGGAGGTTTTCTTCATGCCAACGTTAGCCTCAAAGTTAGGGGCTAACGTTGGCGCAAACTTTTGGTGCCCAGGGGTGATTTTCATGTGCCAACGTTAGCCTCAAAGTTAGGGGCTAACGTTGGCGCAAACTTTTGGTACCCAGGGAGTGATTTTCAAGTTCCAACGTTAGCCCAAAAGTTAGGGGCTAACGTTGGGGCTAACTTTTCACTCAAAAGTTTGTGCAAAAGTTTGAGGCTAACTTTAGGTCCAGCTTTTTGCTTCCTGGTTCAATTTCACTTATTCCATTGTCTTCTCTTTACTCCTAGCTATTCCTTCTTGCTTCAACCTTTCTCCAAGCTTTCTTTACCTTTCATTAATCAACCAAACACATCAAAGCTATGCTTAAAATCATGAGATATTCATTCTTTCATAATATGTGACAATTATAGTATAAAACCTCATGAAATAGCATGAATTCATACATGGTTGATTCAATCAAGGGAAACATGAAAATCTACCTAATTGGCTTGCTTGTAGCTCAAGAAAGTGCATAATTCTAATGAAAACAAAAGAAAAAGACTAGTTAAAATAGGCTAGGATGACTTGTCATCAGGATTCATTCTTGACAACTTCCTCATGTTCATGTTCTTGGTCATCCGTCTCCTCAACAATGGGGTAGCACAACTTGTCATGGTCTTCTTCTTGCACTTTCGCTACCGCTTCATCAATTACATCACATCGGAGCATGGAATGTTCTTCGGGAGGATGTTTCATGGCTTCCTCTAAATTGAACTTGATAGTCTTGTCTCCAACCCCAAAGGAATATACACCGGTGAAGGCATCTAACTTGAATTTGGAGGTTTTGAGGAAAGGTCTACCAAGTAGGACGGAGGATGAGCTTCTACTTTCTGCTGGAGGCATTTCAAGGATGTAAAAGTCAACCGGAAAAACCAAATCCTTAATTGCCACGAGTACATCTTCCGCTATCCCCATCACTGTGATCACACTTTTATCAGCTAAGGCAAACCTCGCCGCCGACTTCTTCAATGGAGCTAAATTCAACCGCACATAAATAGAAAGCGGCATGATGCTAACACAGGCTCCCAAGTCACACATACAATCATGAAAGGTGTATCCGCCAATACAACAAGATACTAAGCACGGTCCAGGGTCACCACATTTTCTTGGAATAGGTTCCATCAAGGAAGAAATTGAACTACCCAAGGATAATGTCTCCAATTCTCCTATCCTATCCTTGTGTGTACACAAGTCTTTCAAAAATTTTGCATACTTTAGAATTTGTTGAATAGCATCAAGGAGTGGTATGGTTACCTCAACCTTTTTGAACACTTGAAGCATGTTCAAATCAAACTCCGGTGTTTTCTTTGCCTTCTTCACCATGGAAGGAAATAGAATAGGAACGGACTCATCCACTATGGCTTTCCTCTTGGGTTCCTTGAGGTTTACTCCTTCTTCCTCATGCCTTTTGTCTTCCACCTCTTCTTCGTGTGGAGCTTCAACAACTACCTCTTCCTCATGAATTTCTCCCATGACCCTTGGAGGTATCTCTTCTAATGTAGTCCCCGACCGTAGAGTGATGGCGTTGAGACCGCCTCTTGGATTTGGTTGGGGTTGGGATGGAAGGTTAGAAGAACTTGAGGGTTGGTTAGTGTTGTTATTGGGGTTTGGTGGTTGGTTTGACATGTTCATCTTTGAAAGCAAGTTGGTGAGATTAGCCAATTGGGTACTCAAGGCATCAAATTGAGCCTTGTTGCTCTCATCTCATTTTTCCATAGTGGCTCTAAGCTCTTCAACTTGATTGTTGGAAGATGGAGGAGTTTGGTTTTGTTTTTGTTGTCTATGGTGTGGTGCTTAGTACTTGGTGTAGTTGTTTTGGTTTTGGTTGGAGTGGCTTTGGTTGGCTTGGTAGTTGGTGTTGTTGTGGTGGTATTGGGATGAAGATTGGTTGTTGTTGTGATGAGAAGGAGAGTTGTTCCATATTTAGTTTTGATTGCTTCCTTGCGCATTATCCCTCCACCCTTGATGTTGATTACCACCTTGATGGTAATTGTTTTGACCTTGAGAAGGGTAGGGTGGACGGTTGTTGTAATTCACATTGGCTACCACAAGGGCATGTTCCTCTTGAATTTGATGGCATTGGTCGGTGTAATGTGTGGTGCTAGAGCACAAACTACAAATTCTAGGAGGGCCTTCAAGTTGAGCAACCGGAGGTGGGGCTTGGACGGCTTTGATGGAGTAGTATTCCTTTTGATCCCTTTGGATTTGTGTAAGGATGGTGGTCATATCCCCAAGTGCTTTGGTTAGACTTGATTCGAAAGGGGATGGTTCTACTACACCCTTGAGAGGATTACTTCTCACTCTTGTGTGTTGTGTATATTCGGCAACATCCTTTATCAAATTCTAAGCTTCTCCCTCCGTCTTATTTTTCGAAAAGGAACCACCACTAGAAGCGGTGAGCAATCTTCTATCCTCCGTACAAAGACCTCCGGTAAAGTAGCTAATGAGCAAGTTAGTGGGCATTCCATGGTGTGGACATGACTCCAATAGCCTCTTGAACCGAGACCAATACTCGTACAAACTCTCTTGGTCTCTTTGCATTATGCCCGAAATCTCTTTCCGGATATAGTCGGTCTTCTCCGATGGAAAGAATTTATCAAGAAACTCTCTTCTCAAGAAATCCCAATTAGTCACAATCTCATCCGGTAGCGAATAGAACCATATTTTTGCTTGCGCTTCAAGAGAGAAGGGGAAAGGAAAAACCATGATAGCTACCTCATCGGCTCCATGCCTTTGAGCCGTAGAACAAGCAACTTGAAAATCCTTCAAATGTCGGATGGGGTCTTGACCCGGCAACCCATGATACTTAGGAAGTAGATGTATCAAGCTACTCTTCAACTCAAAGTTTGGATCAAGGTTAGGATACCTTGCTTGCAATGGTTGAAGTATGATATCCGGAGCTCCTTGCTCATGCAAAGTGATCCGGCGTTGCTCCACCATGTGTGGCTCACCTGTAGGATGCAAAGATGTATTAGTAGTGCTAACAGAAGAATAGGAAGTAACGGACTCCAAGTCACTCTCGGTAACGTCTGGTGATTCACTATTTTCCTCAAGAGAGGCCGAAGTACTAGGTGTGTAATTCAACCACCGTCTAGCTTGCCGAGTGTGTAACAAAGTTCTTTGGATCTCGGGATCAAAATTGGCTAAGCTAGAATTTGGTTGAGACCGAGTCATCAAACTTGAAAGTCATAGCACAAATGTAAAAGAAATCTAAACTATGGATAAGTATTGAAAGAAGTAAACTATCTACAATGTTCACATACTCACATAACCAATATCAAGGCATATGTTGCAACCATTCCCCGGCAACGGCGCCAAAAATTTGACACGAGCCCCAAGGGTGTATTGGTAAAGATTTTCTCCAATAAGGTTGCATTGCAAGTATAGCTCTACCAACAACAATCCTCGGGGGTCAAATTTAGAAGAGGGATCTGGTTGTCACAAGTTCAACCCCAATAGAAATAACCGAAGTATTCAAACCTCGGGTCGTCTCACAAGGAATGGGCAAACATGTGCTTCAACATTGGTTATAAATCCGGGGTTGTAAGTTATGAGCATGAAAATAAATGGGAATCTTAACAACCAAGTAATCTTAAAATGCAACAACTAGTTCAATTAACTAAGCAAAACATGAGCAACTTCAATGAATAAACAACATTCCTCTTAATTCTATTATAACCCAAACAAGTAACTACAACTAAAGCAATTGGTTGAGGAAATTGAATTTCAAATATGAATAATAAAAGCAACTCTTGGCTAGCTTGGGAATTGGGGCCACCATCCTTGTCTAACAACTATATCTTGACAATTATGAGGAACCAAGCTCATTAAGTCTACTCTCAAAGTCTTAAGTACGTGATATCTACTCCTAGACTTGAAGTACATCAAATGGCTTTGATAACATCAACCCATAAGTCCCAACCTACCTGCTAATTAGATTAGTAGTGGGTTGGCGTCAATGAGTATCAAATTGACCACCTAGGGCTCCCAAATCATCAAATCCATTAGACCAATGACTCAAGTTTACCCAATTCCCTTGACCTAGGCCAAGAGTAAAGAAGACTACTCCATAATCAAAGTAAACAATTCATCAAACACTTGGTAGCATTAACAAAAGACATGTTCAAAATAGCAATTAAATTGAAATCTACAAGTACCCACTAACAATTATCAACATATGATCATCCAAACAACAAAGCTAAACATAGAAATCATCAATGTAACATCAACAAGTCAAGATTCACAACATTCATGAAATGGGTATAAAATGACAATTGACAAGAATTCATAAACTATCACAAGATATAAGCAAAATTGTAACAAGGAATTCAAATTGAACAATTAAAACTAGTAATTAACAGGATCCAAGTCATAAATCAACAAGGAAAGATCAAATTAAAACTAGATCTAGATAGGAACAAGGATTTCTCCCTCTAGAATAACACAAGAACCAAAAACTAACTAAAAATTATTTCCTAGTGTAAAATGAGTGATCCCCCTTTTCCCCCTAGTATCCTTGGGTCTTTTCCATTCAGAAACAGCTTGAAATTGGGCCTAATGAGCCTCAGAAATTGCCAGGCACGATTTCCTTTAATGAGGTCACGTGCAGCTTTCCACGCGTGCGCGCCATGCGTGCGTGCGCGCCGATTGCTTTTGTGACCCACGCGTGCGTGCCAAGTGCGCGTGCACGTTAATAGAGATTTTCTGGTCCGCGCGGATGCGTCCATCCTTGCGCGCCGCCTCCAGCCAATCCCGTCCACGCGTGCGCGTGGAGTGCGCGAGCGCGCCGATGCTGCTTTTCCCAAGATTTCAATTCTTCATGTTCCTCCCTTTTTGTACATGCTTTCTCCCTTTCTTCTAAGTCATTCCTACCCTATAACTCCTGAAATTACTCAACAAATACATCACGGCATTGAATGGCAATAGAAGAGAGTTAAAATATGGCAATTTTAAGGCAAAATAAGCATGTTTTTCATCATGGAGCAATATTGGGAAGTGAACACAAAACCATGCATTTCTTGTGAATAAGTGTGAGAAATGTTGATAAAATCCCCCAAAATAAGCACAAGATAAACCACAAAATCGGGGTTTATCAGCACGCGCACGCGTGCCCTTGATAGTGCGAATCGCGCGAAGCCAGCCCCGTGCACGCACAACTCTCTGTTCATTCTGGGTAGGGGCCAAAAAATGCACACGACGCATGCGCGTCAGGCACGCTCACGCATGGATGGCCATCAAATGAAAGGACGTGCACGTGTCCGGGACACGTACGCGTGATGAAAATTGTGCCTCTAGCACCGTGCCAGCCCCAGACCATCACAACTCTCTATTCAGCACACTGATTATGTCGATTTCCCTATCCACGCGTGCGCGTCAAGGACGCTTACGCGTGGGCTGCTAAAAATGCAAGCGACGTGGACGCGTGAGGTACGCGTAAGCGTGGGCTTCTTTGTGTGCAAAGCATGGTTCCAGCGCCACTCCTGCCCAACTTTCTGTTCAATTTCTATTATTCTGTCATTCACATGTGACGCATACGCGTCGGAGACGCTTACGCGTCGAATGCTTTTTTTTTTTTTATGCAGAATGCAGGTGATTATGCAGGAATTATGAATGAACACTGATAAAAACAAAATAAAATAAAACTAAGAATGAAAAGGGACGATCATACCATGGTGGGTTGTCTCCCACCTAGCACTTTGCTTTTACGTCCTTAAGTTGGACGGTCAACAAGCTCAGTCTCCTTCTGTTGGTGGATCCTCCAAGAGGAAGACCTCTAGTTCCTTATTGTTCTTCATTTTCTCACCATGATATAGCTTCAAGTGGTGGCCATTGACTTTGATGAATTTGGAGTTTGAAGGATGACTCAGGTGGAAGACTCCGTATGGCTCTGCCTTCTCTACTCTATAGGGACCTTCCCACCTTGATCTCAGCTTGTCTGGCATGAGCCTCAGCCTTGAGTTGTAAAGGAGAACTAGCTCCCCAGGTCTGAACTCTCTTCTCTTGATATGCTTGTCATGCACAGCCTTCACCCTCTCTTTGTATAGCCTGGAGTTGTCATATGCTTCGAGTCGAAGGTTCTCCAGTTCTGCTAGTTACAGCTTCCTTTCAGCACCAGCTTTCTCAAATCCCATGTTGCATTCCCTTACATCCCAGAAAGACTTGTGCTCCACCTCCACTGGGAGGTGACAAGCCTTTCCATAGACTAGGCGGAAGGGACTCATTCCGATGGGTGTCTTGTATGTTGTCTGATAAGCCCAAAGCGCATCTACAAGTCTGGTGCTCCAGTCCTTCCTATGAGGCTTGACAATTTTCTCCAATATGCGCTTTATCTCTCTATTAGACACCTCGGCTTGCCCATTGGTCTGAGGATGGTAAGCCGTTGCTACCTTGTGAACAATGCCATGTTTCTTCAGTAGACCTGTTAATCTCATGTTACAAAAGTGAGTGCCTTGATCACTCACGATTGCTCGTGGTGATCCAAAGCGACAGATAATATGATTTCTAACAAAGGAGACAACAATGTTAGCATCATTAGTACGGGTAGGAATTGCTTCCACCCATTTAGAAACATAATCAACAGCTAACAATATGTACAAGAAACCACTAGAGTTTGGAAATTGACCCATGAAGTCAATGCCCCAAACATAAAAAATTTCACAGAACAACATCAGTTGTTGGGGCATCTCATCCCTCTTGGATATATTTCCAAACCTTTGGCATGGGAACAAGATTTACAGAAGGCAGTGGCATCCTTAAAAAGAGTAGGCCACCAGAATCCACAGTCTAAAATTTTTCTAGCTGTTCTTTGAGGACCAAAATGTCCACCACTCTCAGAAGAGTGGCAGGCCTCTAAAATGGACTGGAATTCTGATTGAGGCACAGACCTTCCAATTATCTAGTCAGCACCATACCTCCATAAGTATGAGTCATCCCATATATAATATTTGGACTCGCTTTTCAGCTTATCCCTTTGATGCTTAGTAAAATTGGGAGGGAAGGTATGACTAACCAAATAATTAGCTATAGGTGCATATCAAGGAACTACCTCAGATATTGCATGCAAGCTATCAAATGAAAAAGCATCATTGATAGGAGTAGAGTCATTCTTAATGTGCTCTAGGCGACTCAAGTGGTCCGCCACTAAATTCGGGAAACCTATTAACCTTGGTTTGGACTCTTTTTTAGCTAACAAATATTTTAGAGCTGCATGGTCTGAGTATACTACCACCTTAGTACCAAGTAAGTAGGGTCGGAATTTATCCATAGCAAAAATAATAGCCAGAAGCTCTTTTTTAGTGGTAGTATAATTAGACTGAGCAGCATCTAAGGTCTTAGAAGCATAAGCAATTATAAAAGGGTCCTTACCTTCGTGCTCAGCCAGCACCGCTCCTACTGCATGGTTGGAGGCGTCACACATAATCTCAAATGGTTGGCTCCAGTCGGATCCTCTCACAATCGGAGCTTGAGTCAAGGCGATCTTCAGCTTATCAAACGCTTCCATGCAGTCCTCACTTAGCTCGAGCTCAACATCCTTCTGCAGCAGTCGAGATAAAGGCAATGCTACCTTACTGAAGTCCTTGATAAATCTCCAGTAGAAACCTGCATGACCAAGGAACAAACGGACTTCCCTCACAGAGGAGGGGTAAGGTAAACTAGAAATCACATCTATCTTTGCTAGATCTACAGAAATACCAGTATTAGAAATAACATGTCCTAGAATAATACCTTGTTTTACCATAAAATGACATTTTTCAAAATTTAATACAAGGTTTGAACTAACACACCTGTCTAATACTCTAGTTAAACTATCCAAGCAAAGGTTAAACGAATCACCATACACACTAAAGTCATCCATGAAAACTTCCATACAGTTCTCAATAAGATCTGAGAAAATACTCATCATGCATCTTTGGAAAGTAGTCGGTGCATTACATAAGCCAAAAGGCATCCTCTTGTATGCATACATTCCAAAGGGACCTGTAAAAGTAGTTTTCTCCTAATCTTTAGGAGCTATACGAATTTGAAATAGTCAGTGTAACCATCTAGAAAATAATAGTGTGATTTAGCTAACAGGTGATCAAGCATCTGATCGATGAAGGGTAGTAGGTAGTGATCCTTGCGAGTAGCCTAGTTGAGGCGCCTGTAATCAATGCACACCCTCCAGGAGTTCTGCACTCTAGTTGTCAGGAGCTCTCCATGCTCATTCTTCACTGTTATGACTCCAGACTTCTTTGGTACTACCTGTACTGGGCTAACCCATTCACTATCTGAGATGGGGTAGATGATGTCAGCTTCAAGCAGTCTGGTCACTTCCTTCTTGACAACTTCTAAGATGGTGGGGTTCAATCGCCTTTGAGGTTGACGGACAGGCCTTGCTCCCTCTTCTAAAAATATACGGTGCTCATAGACTTGAGGGCTGATGCTTACTATATCCGCCAAGCTCCACCCAATAGCCTTCTTGTGTCTTCTCAACACACCAAGCAACTGCTCCTCCTGTTGGGGAGTGAGTTCCCTTGAAATGATAACTAGGAGCTTCTGATGATCCTCAAGGTAAGCATACTTGAGGTGGGGTGGAAGGGGCTTCAACTCTATTTTCTGCTCATAGCTAGGCACTTGATCATCTGGAGCCATGGGAGGTGGCAAGGTGTCTTCATCTTGTTCAGAGGGCTTCCCCACACTTGCACCTTGCTCCATGTGCGTCTCTTCTACTTCTTCTTAGTGAAATACAGCTACAGTTTCATCAATGATGTCGCACTGGAAGATGGAGTTATCTTCCGGAGGGTGCTTCATTGCTTCATCCAGGTTGAAGCTCATTGCTCTGTCATCTATCTCAAAAGAGTAAGTTCCGGAGAAGTCATCCAATTTGAACATTAAAGTCTTTAGAAATGGCCTTCCAAGCAGGATGGATGATGGTCTTCCTAAGTCATTAGGGGGCATCTCAAAAATGTAGTAAGTCAATAGGGAATGTTAGCCCCTTAATGCTCACCAGCACATTTTCAGCAACTCCAACCAACGAGATTATGCTCTTATCTGCCAAAACAAATTATGCTGCTGACCTTTTTAAGGGAGGGAGCCTCAAGGCATCATATACAGATAATGACATAATATTGACACATACACCTAAATCACATATGCAGTCCTAAAATTGTACACCCTCAATAGTAATAGTAATCATGCATGGACCAGGATCGCTACATTTTTCCGGTACAGCACCTATTAAAGCGGAAATAGAGCTACCTAGAGGAATAGTTTCTAAATCATGTATTTTATCTTTATTCATGCATAAATCTTTTAGAAACTTAGCATACTTAGGTACCTGGTGAATGGCATCAAAAAGGGGAATAATTACCTCAACCTTTTTGAAGATCTCCACCATCTTGGGGTCTAGCTCCATCTGATTTCTGGATTTTCTAGTGGTGCACGAATTGTAAATTACACTTTTCACAACTCGTACCACTAACCAGCAAGTGCACCGGGTCGTCCAAGTAATACCTTACGTGAGTAAGGGTCGATCCCACGGAGATTGTTGGCTTGAAGCAATCTATGGTTTTCTTGTAAATCTTAGTCAGGAGATTAATAATAAAAATTACTTTTGTTTATGAAAACTAGATAACATGAAATAAAGGTTACTTGTTATGCAGTAGTGGAGAACAGATTGCGGTTTTGGAGATGCTCTGTCTTCTGAATCTCTGCTTTCCTACTGTCTTCTTCTTCACGCACGCAGATCTCCTTCCATGGCAAGCTGTATGTTGGTGGATCACCGTTGTCAATGGCTACCATCCATCCTCTCAGTGAAAATGGTCCAAATGCGCTGTCACCGTACGGCTAATCATCTGTCGGTTCTCACTCATGTTGGAATAGAATCCGTTGATTCTTTTGCGTCTGTCACTATGCGCAACACTCGTGAGTTTGAAGCTCGTCATAGTCATCCCTTCCCATATCCTACTTGGAATACCACAGACAAGGTTTAGACTTTCTGGATCTCAGGAATGGCCGCCAATAATTCTAGCCTATACCACGAGGACTCTGATCATGAACCAGGAGGCTAAGAGATACACACTCAAGCTAGTGCATATAGAACGGAGGTGGTTTTCAGGCACGCGTTCATAGGTGAGAATGATGATGAGTGTCACTGATCATCACATTCATCAGGGTGAAGTGCGAGTGAATATCTTAGAATAGAAACAAGCGTGATTGAATGAAAACAGTAGTAATTGCATTAATTCATCGAAACACAGCAGAGCTCCTCACCCCCAATCATGGGGTTTAGAGACTCATGCCGTCAGAAATACAATGTGAAGTGTAAAAATGTCATGAGGTGCAAAATAAATCTCTAAAAGTTGTTTAAATACAAAATTAGTAACCTAGGTTTACAGAAAATGAGTAAACTACAATAGATAGTGCAGAAATCCACTTCCGGGGACCACTTGGTATGTGCTGGGACTGAGACTTGAGCTTTACACATGCCTAGGCTGTTTCTGGAGTTGAACGCTAGGTTGTAACCTGTTTTGGGCATTTAAATCCAACTTGTAACCTGTTTCTGGCGTTTAACGCCAGAATGGAACATGGAACTGGCGTTAAATGCCAATTTACGTCATTTATCTTTGAGCAAAGTATGGACTATTATATATTGCAGAAAAGTACTAGATATCTACTTTCCAACGCAATTGAGAGCACGCCATTTGGGTTTGTGTAGCGCCAGAAAATCCATTTCGAGTGCAGGGAGGTCAGAATCCAACAGCATCTGCAGTCCTTTTTCAGCCTCTGAATCAGATTTTGCTCAGGTCCCTCAATTTCAGCCAGAAAATACCTGAAGTCACAGAAAAACACACAAACTCATAGTAAAGTCCAGAAATGTGAATTTTTTTTTGAAAACTAATAAAAACATAGTAAAAACTAATTAAATTATACTAAAAACTACCTAAAAACAATGCCAAAAAGCGTATAAATTGTCCGCTCATCACAACACCAAACTTAAATTGTTGCTTGTCCCCATGCAACTGAAAATAAAAGAGGATAAAAAGAAGAGAATATACTATAAATTCCAAAATATCAATGAAACTTAGCTCCAATTAGATGAGCGGGACTCGTAGCTTTTTGCCTCTGAACAGTTTTGGCATCTCACTTTATCCTTTGAAGTTCAGAATGATTGGCATCTATAGGAACTCAGAATTTAGATAGTGTTATTAATTCTCCTAGTTTAGTACCTTGATTCTTGAACATAGCTACTTTATGAGTCTTGGCCGTGGCCCTAAGCACTTTGTTTTTCAGTATTACCACCGGATACATAAATGTCACAGACACATAACTGGGTGAACCTTTTTAGATTGTGGCTCAGCTTTGCTAGAGTCCCCAATTAGAGGTGTCCAGGGTTCTTAAGCACACTCTTTTTTGCTTTGGATCACGACTTTAATTGCTCAGTCTCAAGCTTTTCACTTGACACCTTCACGCCACAAGCACATGGTTAGGGACTACTTGGTTTAGCCGCTTAGACCAGGATTTTATTCCTTTGGGCCCTTCTATCCATTAATGCTCAAAGCCTTGGATCCTTTTTATTTTACCTTTGCCTTTTGGTTTAAAGGGTTACTGACTTTTTGCTCTTGTCTTTTGGTTTAAAGAGCTCTTGGCTTTTTCTGCTTGCTTTTTCTTTTTCTTTCTTTTTTTTTTGCCATTTTTTTCGCAAGCTTTTGCTTTTCACTGCTTTTTCTTGCTTTAAGAATGAATTTTATGATTTTTCAGATTATCAAATAACATTTCTCCTTTTTCATCATTCTTTCAAGAGC
Source organism: Arachis hypogaea (assembly GCF_003086295.3). Lineage (NCBI taxonomy): Eukaryota > Viridiplantae > Streptophyta > Magnoliopsida > Fabales > Fabaceae > Arachis > Arachis hypogaea. The sequence continues at coordinate 63,599,437 of NC_092052.1, read as the reverse complement.
CAACAATTTTAACATTAATAAACAACAAATTCAAAAGACATATGCACTGTTCAAGCATTCATTCAGAGAAACAAAAAGTATTGTCACCACATCAAAATAATTAAACTAATTTCATGGATGAATTCGAAATCATGTACTTCTTTTTCTTTTGTGATTAAAAACATTTTTCATTTAAGAAAGGTGATGGATTCATAGGACATTCATAGCTTTAAGGTATAGACACTAGACACTAATGATCATGTAAGAAAGACACAAACATAAATAAACATAAAGCATAGAGAACGAAAACAGAAAAAAATAAATAGACAAGGAGATTAAGGAACGGGTCCACCGTAGTAAGGGTGGCGTCTTGTTCCTCTTGAAGAACCAATGGTGCTCTTGAGCTCTTCTATGTCTCTTCCTTGCCATTGTTGCTCCTCCCTCATAGCTCTTTGATCTTCTCTAATCTCATGGAAGGTGCCATATGGTTATGGAAAATTAAAAAGCGTGGCTTTTTCCACACCAAACTTAAAATGTTTTCTCGTCCTCGAGCAAAAGAAGAAAGAAAGGAGGAGATGGAGATGTGGGGTGGGTTCGGCCAAGGGAGGGTGATAGTGTGTATGAGGGGTTTATGATGGATGGATGTGAGTGGTGAAGATAGTATGGAAAAGAGGGTGGGGTAGGTGGGGATCCGGTGGGGTCTACAGATCCTATGGGGTCAAGGACTTAGCATCCCTGCTCCATTGAGGCATACAAAACGCCCATAGAGTGCCATCATGGTATTTAACGCCAGACTGCTGCTTGTTTCTGGCGTTAAACGCCAGCTTTTCTCCCTTTTTTGGCATTGAACGCCAACTTGGTGCTTGTTTTTGGCGTTAAACGCCAGATTGTAGCTTATTTCTGGCGTTTAACGCCAGCTTGATGCTTCTTTCTGGCGTTAAACGCCAGTCTGATGCTTCTTATTGGCGTTTAAATGCCAGTAAGCTCTTCCTCCAGGGTGAGATATTTTTGATTTTGCTTTGATTTTTGTGACTCCACATGATCATCATCCTAAAGAAAACATAAAATAAAAATAGAAAGCAGAAAATTAACATAGATAAGTAAAAATTGGGTTGCCTCCCAATAAGCGCTTCTTTATTGTGTTTAGCTGGACCTTACTGAGCTTTTAATCTAGTCTCAGCTTTGAGCAATCTTGCTCAACATTGCCTTCAAGATAATGCTTGACTCTCTGTCCATTATCAATGAACTTCTTATTAGAATCAATGTCTTGAAGCTCCACATAGCCATATGGTGACACACTTGTAATCACATATGGTCCCCTCCACCGGGATTTTAGTTTCTCGGGGAATAATTTGAGCCTAGAGTTAAACAGCAGAACCTTCTGTCCTGGTTTAAAGACTCTAGATGACAGCTTTTTGTCATGCCACCTTTTTGCTTTCTCTTTGTAAAGCTTGGCATTTTCGAAAGCAGTGAGTCTGAATTCCTCTAGCTCATTCAGCTGGAGCAATCTTTTTTCTCTAGCTAATTTGGCATCAAAGTTTAGGAACCTGGTTGCCCAGTAGGCCTTATGCTCCACTTCCACGAGCAGATGACAGGCCTTACCATACACAAGCTGGTATGGAGAGGTCATTATAGGAGTCTTGAATGCTGTTCTATATGCCCACAAAGCGTCATCCAAGCTTCTTGCCCAATCCTTTCTACGGGTACTTACACTCCGTTCTAGAATTCTTTTTAGTTCTCTATTAGAGACTTCAGCTTGCCCATTTATCTGTGGATGATATGGAGTTGCCACCTTGTGGCTAATTCCATATCGGACCATAGCAGAGTAAAGCTGTTTGTTGCAGAAGTGAGTGCCCCCATCACTGATTAGTGCTCTAGGGACACCAAACCTGCTGAAGATATGTTTCTGGAGGAACTTCAGCACTGTCTTAGTATCATTGGTGGGTGTTGCAATGGCCTCTACCCATTTGGATACATAGTCGACTGCCACTAGAATATAAGTGTTTGAGTATGATGGTGGGAAAGGCCCCATGAAGTCAATACCCCATACGTCAAACAACTCAATCTCTAAGATCCCTTGCTAAGGCATGGCGTAACTATGAGGTAGATTACCAGCTCTCTGGAAGCTGTCACAGTTACGCACAAACTCTCGGGAGTGTTTATAGAGAGTGGGCCAGTAGAAGCCACATTGGAGGACTTTTGTGGCTGTTCGCTCACCTCCGAAATGTCCTCCATATTGTGATCCATGACAATGCCATAGGATCTTCTGTGCTTCTTCTCTAGGCACACATCTACGGATTATTCCGTCTGCACATCTCTTAAAGAGATATGGTTCATCTCACAGGTAGTACTTTGCATCAGTAATTAATTTTTTCTTTTGTTGCCTGCTGTACTCCTTGGGTATGAATCTTGCAGCTTTATAGTTTGTAATGTCTGCAAACCATGGTATTTCCTGAATGGCAAACAATTGCTCATCTAGAAAGGTTTTAGAGATCTCAATAGAGGGAAAGGACGCCCCTTCTACTGGTTCTATCTGGGACAGATGATCAGCCACTTGGTTCTCTGTCCCTTTTCTGTCTTTTATTTCTATATCAAACTCTTGCAGAAGCAACACCCATCTTATAAGCCTGGATTTTGAATCCTGCTTTGTGAGTCGATATTTAAGAGCAGCATGGTCAGTGTACACAATCACTTTTGATCCTACTAAGTATAATCTAAACTTGTCAATGGCATAAACCACTGAAAGCAATTCTTTTTCTGTGGTTGTGTAATTTTTCTAGGCATCATTTAAAACATGGCTAGCATAATAAATGACATGCAGAAGCTTGTTATGCCTCTGTCCCAGTACTGCACCAATGGCATGGTCACTGGCATCACACATTAGTTCGAATGGTAATGTCCAGTCTGGTGCAGAAATAACTGGTGCTGTGACCAGCTTAGCTTTCAGGGTTTCAAACGCCTGCAGACACTCTGTGTCAAACACAAATGGCATGTCAGAAGCTAGCAGATTGCTCAGAGGTTTTGCAATTTTTGAAAAATCCTTTATAAACCTCTTATAGAATCCTGCATGTCCCAGAAAGCTTCTGATTGCCTTAACATTAGTAGGTGGTGGTAATTTTTTAATTACTTCAAATTTAGCTTGATCCACCTCTATTCCCTTGTTTGAAATTCTATGCCTAAGGACAATCCCTTCAGTCACCATAAAGTGACATTTTTCTCAGTTTAAAACTAGGTTGGTCTCTTGGCATCTTTTCAGAACAAGTGCTAAATGGTTAAGGCAGGAGCTGAATGAGTCTCCAAATCCTGAAAAGTCATCCATGAAGACTTCCAGAAATTTCTCTACCATATCAGAGAAGATAGAGAGCATGCACCTCTGAAAGGTTGCAGGTGCATTGCACAGACCAAAAGGCATCCTTCTGTAAGCAAACACTCCAGAAAGGCATGTAAATGCTGTTTTCTCTTGGTCCTGAGGATCTACTGCAATTTGGTTATAACCTGAATAGCCATCCAAAAAGCAGTAGTATTCATGACCTGCTAGTCTTTCTAACATCTGGTCTATGAATGGTAAAGGGAAGTGATCCTTCCTGGTGGCTGTATTGAGCCTTCTATAATCAATACACATACGCCACCCTGTAACTGTTCTTGTAGGAACCAGTTCATTTTTTTCATTATGAACCACTATCATGCCTCCCTTCTTGAGGACAACTTGGACAGGGCTCACCCAGGGGCTATCAGAAATGGGATAAATAATCCCAGCCTCTAGTAACTTGGTGACCTCTTTCTGCACCACTTCCTTCATGGCTGGATTTAGCCGCCTCTGTGTTTGAACCACTGGCTTAGCATTGTCCTCCAATAGGATCTTGTGCACGCATCTTGCTGGGTTGATGCCCTTAAGATCACTTATGGACCACCCAAGAGCTGTTTTGTGTGTGCTTAGCACTTGAAGTAGTGCTTCCTCTTCCTGTGGATTTAAAGCAGAGCTTATGATCACCGGAAAAGTGTCACCTTCTCCCAGAAATGCATATTTCAGGGATGGTGGTAGTGGTTTGAGCTCGGGTTTAGGAGGTTTTTCCTCTTCCTGAGAAATTTTCAGACGCTCTTTTATTTTCTCTGAATCCTCCAGATCAGGCTGGACATCTTTAAAGATGTTTTCTAGCTCTGATTCGAGACTCTCAGCCATGTTGATCTCCTCTACCAAAGAGTCAATAAGATCAACTTTCATGCAGTCTTTTGGTGTGTTTGGATGCTACATGGCTTTGACAACATTTAACTTAAACTCATCCTCATTGACTCTCAGGGTTACTTCCCCCTTTTGGACATCAATGAGAGTTCGTCTAGTTGCTAGGAAAGGTCTTCCTAGAATGAGAGTAGCACTCTTGTGCTCCTCCATTTCCAGCACTACAAAGTCAGTGGAAAAGGCGAATGGCCCAACCCTGACAATCATGTCTTCAATCACGCCTGATGGGTATTTAATGGAGCCATCAACAAGTTGGAGACGTATCCGGGTTGGTTTGACTTCTTCAGTTAAACCAAGCTTTCTGATAGTGGATGCAGGTATTAGGTTGATACTTGCCCCAAGATCACATAAAGCTGTCTTGGTGCAATTACCCTCTAATATGCATGGTATCATAAAGCTCCCGGGATCTTTAAGCTTTTCTGGGAAGCTTTTCAGAATGACTGCACTGCATTCTTTAGTGAGGAGAACTCTTTCAGTTTCTCTCCAATCCTTCTTATGACTCAAGATCTCTTTCATGAACTTGGCATAAGAGGGTATTTGCTAAAGTGCCTCTGCAAATGGAATCTTTATTTCAAGAGTCCTGAGATAGTCTGCGAAGCGGGCAAATTGCTTATCCTGCTCCTCTTGGCGGAGTTTTTGAGGATAAGGCATTTTGGCGTTGTATTCCTCAACCTTAGTTGCTGCAAGTTTATTTCCTACAGAGGTGGTTGGAAAAGCCTTTTTAGAGGGGTTGCTATCAGCACTTGTGTGTGTCTGATCCCTCTCTGGAGTTTGAATACCAGGGTTGGAAGCTGGATTGGCGTTGGACGCCAACTTTTTACCTGTTTCTGACGTTTGAACGCCAAAACTGAGCTTCCATTGGGCGTTTGACGCCAGCTTTGCATCCTTTTCTGGCGTTTGAACGCCAGAGTTATTCCTCTCTGGGCTCTTACTGTCCTCAGAGGGATTTTGGATAATATTTTGCTCATCCGCTGTCAGTTGTTCTTTTCTTGGCTTTCTGCTGCTCTGAAGTGAGGTATTTAACATTTTTCCACTTCTTAATTGAACTGCTTAGCACTCCTCTATTATCTATTTTGATAACTGCTGTTTTGTTTGATTCAATTGTGATTCCATATCCTTGTTAGCAATTTTGGTCTCTTGTAGCATCTCCTTAAATTCTGCTAACTGCCTTGTTATAGAAGATAGCTGCTGATTAAGTTCAGCAACTTGTTCCTGAGGACTAAAGTCAGTTGATACTGCCTTAGCTTCTTCTTTCATGGAGGACTCGTTACTTATGTACAGATGCTGATTTCTAGCAACTATATCGATAAGCTCTTGAGCCTCTTCAATAGTCTTTCTCATGTGTATAGATCCACCAGCTGAGTGGTCTAGAGATACCTGAGCTTTTTCTGTAAGCCCGTAGTAGAAGATATCTAACTGCACCCACTCTGAAAATATTTCAGAGGGGCATTTCCTTAGCATCTCTCTGTACCTCTCCCAGGTGTTATAAAGGGATTCATCATCCTCTTGTTTAAAGCCTTGGATGTCCAGCCTTAGCTGTGTCATCCTTTTTGGAGGAAAATATTAATTCAGGAATTTGTCTGATAGCTGTTTCCATGTTCTTATGCTTGCTGTGGGTTGATTATTTAACCACCTTTTAGGTTGATCTTTTACAGCAAACGGAAATAGTAACAGCCTGTATACGTCCTGATCTACCTCCTTGTCACGCACTGTGTTAGCAATTTGCAAGAACTGCGCCAGAAACTCAGTAGGTTCTTCCTGTGGAAGACTGGAATACTGGCAATTTTGCTGCACCATGACAATGAGCTGAGGATTTAGCTCAAAACTGCTTGCTTTGATAGGAGGTATACAGATGCTACTCCCATATGCAGCAGTAGTGGGGTTAGCATATGACCTCAGAGTCCTTCTGGACTGTTCATTTCCACTTAGGTCCATGATGGAGAAAGGGAGATGATGCGGATTGCAAATAAAATAAATTTTTTATTTTTTTATTTTTTTATTTTTTTATTTTTTATTTTTTTTGAAAACCAAAATTAAAATAAAATAAAATAAAATAAAATAAAATAAAATAAAATAAATAAAAAATTGACTATAATTTCAAAAATTAGAAGAAAAAGAAATAAAAGAAAATTGAAAACTAAATTAATTAATTAAAAAAGATTTGAAAAGGATGTGGGTGAGGATTTTCGAAAAAATGAAGAGAGAGAGAAATTGGTTAGGAAGTTTTTTAAAAAAAGATGTCTTAAAATTAAAGATACTTGTAAGAAAATAAAATAAAATAAATAAATAAAAGAAAAGATATGAAAAAGATTTGATTTTAAGATTTGAGATTAGAAAAGATAAGATAAGCTAGGTAAGAGAAGATAAGGAATTTAAATTAAAAAGTTTTAAAATTTGAAATTTGAAATTTAAAATTTAAGATTTGAAATTTTAAATGTTTTATTTTGAATTTTCGAAAAAGTCAACAATATAAGATAAGGATTTGAAAAAGATTTAAATTTTGAAAAGATTTGATTTTTAAATTTGAAAATTAAATTTTGAATTTTAAATTTTGAAATTTGAAATTTGAAATTTGAAATTTGAATTTTAAAATTTGAATTTTGAATTTTGGAAGTTGAAATTTGAAATTTGAAATAAGATAAGATAAGTTTTTGAAAAAGATATGATTTTTTTTGAAAAAGATTTGAATTTTGAAATTTTTAAAACTAAGATAAGATAAAATATAAATTTTAAAATAAAAATCTGAAATTTTTATGTAAATTTCGAAAATTAACTTAAAATAAAGAGAAAAGATATTTTTTTTTTAATTTAATGAGGAAAGAGAAGAACACACAAAAGACACAAGACTTAAAATTTTTAGATCTAATGCTCCTTGTTTTTCGAAAATTTTGGAGGGAAAACACCAAGGAACACCAAACTTAAAAATTTTAAGATCAAAATACAAAGAAGACTCAAGAACACCTTGAAGACTCACAAGAACAACAAGAATAAAATTCAAAGACTCAAGAACATAAAAAGAACACCAAACTTAAAACTTTTAGAAAACTAAAAATAAATTTTCGAAAATTAAAGAAAAATAACAAGAGAACACCAAACTTAAAAGTTTGACACAAGATTTAATCAAAGAAAAATTATTTTTGAAAAAGTTTTAAAAGGAAGATACCCAATTACCAAGAACATAAGCACAACGCTCTAGCCAACTGAGCTATAAATTTAACGTGTTTTAAAAAAAAAGGTATTTAATGTATATAAATTTTTTGAATACTGATAATTTGAAAACGCACAAGAAAAACAAGAAAAGACACAAAACAGGAAAAACTAAAGATCAAACAAGAAAAATAGCAAGAACAACTTGAAGATCAAGAAAGAATAATGAACACAAATTTTGAAAATTTAAAGGAAAATAAAAATATGCAATTGACACCAAACTTAAAATATGAATTTAAACTCAAACAGAAGACTCAAAGAAAAATTAAAAATTAATAACGAAAAATAGTATTTTTGAAAGGAAAATAGCAGATGCAATTCTAGTGACTCTAAACCAACAAAAATAAATTATTCCTAATCTAAGCAACAAAATAAACCATCTGTTGTCCAAACTCGAACAATCCCCGGCAACGGCGCCAAAAACTTGGTGCACGAATTGTAAATCACACTTTTCACAACTCGTACCACTAACCAGCAAGTGCACTGGGTCGTCCAAGTAATACCTTACGTGAGCAAGGGTCGATTCCACGGAGATTGTTGTCTTGAAGCAATCTATGGTTATCTTGTAAATTTTAGTCAGGAGATTAATAATAAAAATTACTTTTGTTTATGAAAACTAGATAACATGAAATAAAGGTTACTTGTTATGCAGTAGTGGAGAACAGATTGAGGTTTTGGAGATGCTCTGTCTTCTAAATCTCCGCTTTCCTACTGTCTTCTTCTTCACGCACGCAGATCTCCTTCCATGGCAAGCTGTATGTTGGTGGATCACTGTTGTCAATGGCTACCATCTATCCTCTCAGTGAAAATGGCCTAAATGCACTGTCACTGCACAGCTAATCATCTGTCGGTTCTCACTCATGTTGGAATAGAATCCGTTGATTCTTTTACGTCTGTCACTACGCCCAACACTCGTGATTTTGAAGCTCGTCACAGTCATCCCTTCCCATATCCTACTTGGAATGCCACAGACAAGGTTTATACTTTCCGGATCTCAGGAATGGCCGCCAATAATTCTAGCCTATACCACGAAGACTCTGATCATGAACCAGGAGGCTAAGAGATACACACTCAAGCTAGTGCATATAGAACGGAGGTGGTTGTCAGGCACGCATTCATAGGTGAGAATGATGATGAGTGTCACAGATCATCACATTCATCAGGGTGAAGTGCGAGTGAATATCTTAGAATAGAAACAAGCGTGATTGAATGAAAAACAGTAGTAATTGCATTAATTCATCGAAACACAGCAGAGCTCCTCACTCCCAATCATGGGGTTTAGAGACTCATGCCGTCAAAAATACAATGTGAAGTGTAAAAATGTCATGAGGTGCAAAATAAATCTCTAAAAGTTGTTTAAATACTAAACTAGTAACCTAGGTTTACAGAAAATGAGTAAACTACGATAGATAGTGCAGAAATCTACTTCCGGGGCCCACTTGGTGTGTGCTGGGGCTGAGACTTGAGCTTTACACATGCTTAGGCTGTTTCTGGAGTTGAACGCCAGGTTGTAACCTATTTTGGGCGTTTAACTCCAACTTGTAACCTGTTTCTGGCGTTTAACGCCAGAATGAAACATGGAACTGGCGTTAAACGCCAGTTTATGTCGTTTATCTTTGAGCAAAGTATAGACTATTATATATTTCTGGAAAGCCCTGGATGTCTACTTTCCAACGCAATTGAGAGGGTGCCATTTGGGTTTGTGTAGCTCCAGAAAATTCATTTCGAGTACAGGGAGGTCAGAATCCAACAACATCTGCAGTCCTTTTTCAGCCTCTGAATCAGATTTTGCTCAGGTCCCTCAATTTCAGCCAGAAAATACTTGAAATCACAGAAAAATACACAAACTCATAGTAAAGTCCAGAAATGTGAATTTTTCTTGAAAACTAATAAAAACATAGTAAAAACTAATTAAATTATACTAAAAATTACCTAAAAATAATGCCAAAAAGCGTATAAATTGTCCGCTCATCACCTAGCAAGGTGTGGAAAAGGAATGGGAATGGCTTCTCTTGTAATTTTATCTTCTTTTGGTGCTCCATTCCTTGGTTGAGCCACTTCTTCTTCAACCATGTCTTGTACTTCCTCCTCTTCTTCAAGATCCTCTACCTCAACAATGTCTTCAACTTGAATGTCCTCCCTTGAGTTTGGCTCCTCATGACTCCTCTCTTGCAGTGTGGTTCCAGACCTCAAAGTAATGGCGTTGATTCCACCTTTGGGGTTGGGTGAAGGTTGAGAAGGTAGTGCACTGGAGCTTGAAGGTTGAATGTTGGGAGTGGAGGGTGGTTCCAAGTGAGATATGAGTGCTTGTAGAGTAGAGTTAAGACCGTTTATGGTAGAGTTAAGTGTATTCTAAATGTCTTTTTGTCCTTGCGCAATAGAGCGAAGCATCTCATCATTGGTGGAGGAAGGGGGGTAAGTAATTTGAGGGGCTTGATGTTGGTTGTTCTGAGGCGCTTGGGATTGCCTTTGGTGAGGTGCTCGGTAAGTCTGGCCTTGGTTCTGGTATTGGTATGGGGGGTCCTGTTGATATCGGTTCTGCTGATTGTTGTTGTTGTTCCATCTCTGATTTCCACAGTTGTCTCTGCCTCATTGGTTGTAGTTGTCCCTCCATCCTTGGTTGGAATTATCTCTCCACCCCTGGTTGGAATTTTCTCTCCAGCCTTGGTTGGAGTTATCTTGCCAACCTTGATTGTAGTTTCCACCTTGGTTATAATTATCGCCTTGTTGATAATTCCCTTGATTCGGGCGGTTATAGCAGTTGCTAGTAGCTGCCAAGGTGTTGTCTTCTTGTTGTTGGAGTTGTGGACATTCATAAATGTAATGGGAATAGCAGACACATATTCCACACACTCTCTGAGGAACCAACTGTTGACATTGTTGTTGTGGAGGAGGCTGAGGTTGCTATTGATTCAGCTATAGCTGCTTCAGTATGTTGGTCATCTCTCCCAGGGTCTGTGTGAGAGCAGCAGTCTCACTTCTAGAGGAAACCTCCACAATAGCCTTGGGATGGTTGTTCTTGTGCCTTGCATTTTGGGTAGACTCAGCTAGATCGGTGATCAGTTGCCACGCTTCTGTCGCCATCTTGTACCTAGTCAGAGAGCCATTACTCACAGCATCTAGTATAGTCTTGTCTTGAGGCTTCATGCCTTGTGTGAAATAGCTAATCAATACCAACTGGTCAATCTTGTGGTGGGGACATGAGTCTAGAAGATTCCTGAAGTGCTCCCAATACTCATAAAGAGTCTCTGATTCGCCTTGGATAATGCAGGAAATTTCTTTCCTCAGTCTATCTGTAACTTCAGCCAGAAAGTATTTGTCCAGGAATTTCCTTCTGAGCAGATCCCAATTAGTAACAACCTCTTCAGGTTGAGTGTAGAACCACTTCCTCAAGAGAAAACATGAAGGCATATAGCTAAATAGTAGTCTCATCTGCACCATGATGCCTAGTAGTTGAGCAGGCTGTCTGAGAATCTACATGAGGTGCTTAATAGGCTCTTGAGCAGGTAAGCCATGAAACTTAGGCAGTAGATTGATTAGCGCAATCTTCAGTTCAAAATCTGTATCCAGATTTGGGTGACGCGCTTGATACGGTTACAGTGTAAAATCCGGAGCTCCTGCTTCCTGGAGAGTAATCCTTCTGGGCTCCGCCATATTACCTGCGTGTAAATCAACATAATCAGTAGAAGAGGAGGTTATTTCTTCCTCAAATGGTGCTTCAGATTTACCCTCAGATGAGACTGGTGAATTGGTAGTAACCGCTTCACCACCCTCAGAGGCTAACCAATGCCGAGCTCGCCTAATACGTGAAATAGTTCTTTCGATTTCAGGAACAAATGCGGCAAAGCTCAGATCAGGTAGTGAACGCGTCATTGAATGAAAGAAACATACAGCTCATGGTAATAAAATAAAATAAAATGCAAATATATAAAATTAAAAATATTTACACCAACCAATTATTCAGCATACTGTTGCAACTCCCCGGCAATGGCACCAAAAATTGACGGACGAAAAATTGTCGATTAAGAATTTATAGAGAAAATAGCGTTGCAAGTACAGTTCTTAACCGACGAAAATTCCGCTTATCAATTTAAAAAGAGTTGTCATAATTTAAGAATAAAATACTGGGAGTAGAATTCCCAGGTCCTCTCCCAACGAGTTGACAAAAGAGTGCAAGTTATTGGTCAGAAATTTTCTGAGAATTTTTAGAGTTGGAGAAAGGGAAATTAAAATAATTATTAATTAAAGCAATGAAAATTAATAAGAGGTTTTATATATCTGAAATAAAAAGCCTTGGCTGGGAGAAGATTAATTGGAAGTTCTATCCTTGTTGAATTTTCCCAAGTGTAATGGTAAGAGGTTGTTGTTTCTACTTAGTTATCCTTTACCGAACAAAGGAAAGTCAAGTAACTGAACCAGCTCCAATTCACAAGTCCTAATCATCTCTTATGGAAGGATTAGCGTTAGTGACTAGAGAGCCAGCCAACAACTTCAAAATTTCAATTAACAGTTGAGTATTCCAACTCAAGGGTCTCTTTTTTATCAACTCCCAAGTCAAGTTGGGAGTCTACTCCATTGACATGAATGCCATTTTCATAAACGATAAAAGGAAATGAAAAAAAGACATGGAAATTAAAATAAAATAATAATAGAAAATTAATTAAAGGTAAAAATAACTCTTTGCATTAAAAAATTCCAAAATCAAGGGTATCCATATGTAACTCTGAACAGGGTAAATGGGTAATAAAAGAGTTAGGAAACAAGAAAACAAACTAGAATGATAGAGACTTTAACGGAGGTAGTAACTCTTCTCAATATCCAAATCAAAAGCATTAAACTAGAAACCTATGAATGTGAAGAACCCTAGAGGAAGTAGTGTTTTCTCTCTAAGATTCAAAACTAAAAACTAAAACTGTGCAAAAGTGAATGTGTCTTGAGTCTCTGCTTGTCCCCTGGCTCTAGTATGTGTTTCTGGGCCGAAAACTGGATCCAAACTCAGCCCAAAATCGTCCCCAGCATCTTCTGCGATTTCTGCACGTGACGCACGTCACGCGTATGCGTCGATGGTCCTCTTCGCGTGTCACGCGTACGCGTCAGTTGCACGCACGCGTCGCCATGCAATTTCGCTTGTCACGCATACGCGTCCGGTATGCTTACGCGTCGCTGTGAAAGGCTTCAAATCACGCGCACGCGTGAGCCATGCGTGCGCGTCGATCTTCGCTGGTCATCTCCTTTGTTTCTTGTGTTCCTTCTATTTTTGCAAGCTTCCTCTCTATCCTCTAAGCCATTCCTGCTCTATATAGCCTGAAAACACTTAAGACACAGATCACGGCATCGAATGGTATATAGAAGAATTAAAAATACACAATTTAAAGGCTTAGGAAGCAAGTTTTCAATCATAGAACAAAATTGGGAAGGATTTGTAAAACCATGCAAATTTATGAATAAGTGTACAAAAAATTGATAAAAACTACTCAAATTAGCATAAGATAAACCATAAAATAGTGGTTTATCAATGCACTATTGGGAACATGGCTATTGACAAAGCACTTTGTGACCTGGGAGCAAGTATTAATCTGATGCCTCTTGCCATGATGAAGAAATTGATGATAGAAGAGGTTAAGCCTACACGGATGTCATTACAACTTGCTGACAGATCCCTCAAAATACCAAATGGAGTGGTGGAGAACTTACTGGTGAAAGTTGGGAAATTCATTTTTCCAGCTGATTTTGTGATTTTGGATATGGATGAGGAAAGAAACAACTCAATCATCCTTGGAAGACCCTTTCTAGTAACTTCCAGGGCAATCATTGATGCTGAGAAGGGAGAAATGGTTCTCAGGGTGCATGAGGAGCAAATGGTTATCAATGTTTTCAAAGCAATGCAATACCCTGCAGAGAAAGAAAATTGCATGAGGCTTGACATGATAGATGATCTAGTTGAAGAAGCATTTAAAGCAAACCAATGTGAAGATCATGAAAGGGAAGCTCAGGATATTCAAGAGGAAGATTCACAAGAGGCAGAAGCACTGAAAGATTCAAGTGGAGTTAAGGAGGAAGAGGCACCAAAGCAAGAGTTTAAACCTCTCCCTCCTCATCTCAAATATGCATTCCTTGATAAAGAGGATAACCTGCCAGTAATCATTAATTCATCCTTGAGTAAGCAAGAAGAAGCCAAACTAATTGGGGTGTTGAAAACTCACAAGACAACTATAGGGTGAACAATTGATGACATCAAAGGTATAAGCCATACTGTTTGTATACACAAGATCTTGCTAGAAGAAGATTCAAGACCAGTGGTACAACCCCAAAGAAAACTTAACACAACCATGAAGGAAGTAGTTCAGAAGAAGGTAATGAAGTTATGGAATGCTGGAATCATATATCCAATTTCTGACAGCTCTTGGGTGAGCCCAGTGCAAGTGGTACCAAAGAAAGGAGGCATGACTGTCATTTTTAATGAAAAGAATGAAATCATACCTACAAGGACAGTGACAGGGTGGAGGATGTGTATTGACTATAGGAGGCTGAATGATGCCACAAGGAAGGACCACTTCCCTCTTCCCTTCATTGATCAGATGTTAGAAAGATTGGCTGACCATGCTTACTATTGCTTCTTTGATGGGTACTTTGGATACAATCAGATAGTGGTGGACTCCAAGGACCAAGAAAAGACCTCCTTCACCTGCCCATTTGGAGTCTTTGCCCACAGAAGAATGCCTTTGGGCTGTACAATTCTCTTGCTACTTTTCAAAAGTGTATGCTTTCCATATTTTCTGACATGGTAGAAAAATTTTTAGAGGTTTTCATGGACGATTTTTCTGTCTTTGTCAATTTATTTGATACTTGCTTGCATCATTTAACTCTTATCTTGAAAAGATGCCAAGAAACCAATTTGGTTTTAAATTAGAAAAAATGCCATTTCATAGTTCCTGAGGGGATAGTTCTTGGGCATAAGATTTCAAGTAGGGGTATAGAAGTTGATAAAGCCAAGATAGAGATCATAGGAAAGCTTCCTATACCAGTCAATGTAAAAGTAGTGAGAAGTTTTCTTGGGCATGCTGGTTTTTATAGGAGATTCATCAAAGATTTTTCAAAGATAGCTAAACCACTAAGCAACTTGTTAGTAGTTGACAATCCTTTTGTCTTTGACGATAGCTGTAAGCATGCCTTTGAAACTTTGAAAAATAAACTCACTACAGTACCAATCATCACACCCCCAAATTGGGAATTGCCTTTTGAACTCATGTGTGATGCAAGTGACTTTGCAATTGGTGCTGTATTGGGACAGAAAAAGGATAAGCTGCATCATGTTATATACTATGCAAGTAAGGTGTTAAATGAGGCCTAGAAAAATTATACCACTACAGGAAAATAACTCTTGGAAATTGTATATGCATTTGATAAATTTAGACAATACTTGATTGGCTCAAAAGTTGTAGTGTATACTGACCATGCTGCTCTCAAGTATCTCATGTCTAAACAAGATGCCAAGCCAAGGCTCATCAGGTGGGTGCTATTACTACAAGAGTCTGATATTGAAGTGAGGGATAGGAAAGGAAGTGAGAACCAAGTTGTATACCATCTTTCAAGACTACCACAAGGGACTAACGAAGAATCTCCATGATGAGCGGATAATTTATACGCTTTTTGGCATTATTTTTAGGTAGTTTTTAGTATGTTTTAGTTACTTTTTACTATATTTTTATTAGTTTTTAAATAAAAATCACATTTCTGGATTTTACTATGAGTTTGTATATTTTTCTGTGATTTCAGGTATTTTCTGGCTGAAATTGAGGGACCTGAGCAAAAATCTAATTCAAAGGCTGAAAAAGGACTGCATATGCTGTTGGATTCTGACCTCCATGCACTCGAAATGGATTTTCTGGAGCTACAGAAACTTTATTGGCGTGCTCTCAATTGCGTTGGAAAGTAGACATCCAGGGCTTTCCAGCAATATATAATAGTTCATACTTTGCCCAAGTTTTGATGACGCGAACTGGCGTTCAAACGCCAACTTCCTGCCCTATTCTGAAGTAAAACGCCAGAAACAGGTTACAAACCAGGGTTAAACGCCAGAAACAGGCTGCAACCTGACGTTTAACTTTAAGAGGAGTCTCTAGACGTGTAAAGCTCAATGCTCAGCCCAAGCACACACCAAGTGGGCCCCGGAAGTGGATTTCTGCATCATTTACTTATCTCTGTAAACCATAGTAACTAGTTTAGTATAAATAGGACTTTTTACTATTGTATTCGAGGTCTTGGTCATTCTGGTTCTCCCTATGGGGCCAAAGCCAATGAACACCATTATCACTTATGTATTTTCAACGGTGGAGTTTCTACACCCTATAGATTAAGATGTGGAGCTCTGCTGTTCCTCATGAATTAATGCGAAGTACTATAGTTTTTCTATTCAATTCAAGCTTATTCTTATTCTAAGATATTCACTCGCACTTCAACCTGATGAATGTGATGACCCGTGACACTTGTAACATCCCTTCCAAATATTAATAAAACTAATTAAATTATTCTTAATTGATTTATAAAATAAGATATCAAATTAATAAAATAAATCGTAACCTTTTCAGAATAAAAGTTACTTGAATTAAATTATACAAATTCTTTCTTATTTTTCAATTACTAAAATTATACAAAATATTCTATTATAATAAAATTACTTAAAAATATTAATTGATTCGAAATAAAACTATCTCCGAATCTATTTAATTATTTCTAACAAAATAATTTCTAAAATTATAAAGTTTAAACTTAATAAGATAAAATCATAATTTATTTATAATTAGATTTTCAAAAATGCGGGATGTTACAGTCTATCTAACTTACAAAAATTTTCGCCCTCGAAAATTGATATAAGATGGAGAAAAAATTCATATTCACATCCCCTTTCGAATATTTTAAAGATACCAAGAAAATTATATCACAAACACAGAAGAAAATATATTAGGTGATGCAAAAGTTAATAAAAATAACTTGACGCAAACCAAATTTCAAAATCTAAAATTAAATAGGCACAATGTTCGTTCAGAACTCTTAACAAAGCATGATCACTTCCTCTCGTCGCCTCAAAACTCCACAACTCCTTATAACTTCGTATACTGACCAGATTCACTTTCCGTACGCACAAATCATGTCCCCAAGAACTACCGCATATAAGGAATACGAAACTTGAGAAGAGAAAGACAAACGACATGAAAGGTTTATGCGAGAAATTGGAAGAATACTCAAGTTCGCAATTGTACAAGATGGTATTTCGCAAGGATTTGAAGGAATACGTAAGATTATCAAACAACAAGGATATATATAAGCAATGAAATATACCGGAAGGAGAATTAAATTGAAAGCTTAAGAAAGGATTTTGAATTAAAGAGTTTTGATATGAACAGTAATAGAAAAGATAGTACAGCAATTTAGAACAATTTCAACTTGAAACAGAAGGAATTAGTTTATCTTTTTCAAAGGAAAATATTTAAACCCAACATTTTTCAAAAGTACTAAACTTAGTATAAATAATACGTTATACCGATTTTAATTTCAGATCAAGCAAATCATGCATGGTTTGTAAATTAAAGCTTGTTTGGTGTTAAGGGCAAAATATTTTCTTTAAAAATCTTGGAGGATACTTAAATACATAGCTATAGAATTATAGTAAAGTTGGCAGAAAATCAGCTTCTATTTAAAGAATAAATTCTGAAATAAAATTTTCTATAAATCAATAAAAGATAAGTGGTATATCACAGATAAACAAGATTAAACTGTATAAAGAAGTTTTAGAGTTTATGTAAGAAAGTCTAGACTGAATTAAAAACAATCCTATCAAAATTTAAGTAAGGGTTGTGGATACAGTCAAGTAAGAAAAGTTGTAAATTGAAATTTTTCTCGAAGAGAATCTGAAGCAAGTACTCAAGAAGGAAATTTCAAGAAATAGTATGCTGTACCAAAATAATTCTGAATTCAGAGCAAGGAGCATAGAGTTTGTAAGGTAAGGATAAATGTTTCAAAAGATTCAAGCAACAACCAGATACAGAGTCAAGCAAGGACATGCACGAATGATAATACAAGATTAGCAAGAAAGAGATCAGAAACTAGAAATTCCAATACAATTAGTAGAGAAAGAGATAACACTAAGCACGAATAAAGATCATACGTCAAAATGGAACTAGTCTCTAGAATTTAGTTTCTAACGTCCCCAAAACCTCGTAATTCGCATTAACCTTATCACTTCTATTTCGTCTATGATAACCCATTAGTATTTCCATATACATAAATCATTAGTATTAAGTTGCCCAAACTTGATACCATGAGGTATGCAATGGTAAACTAATAGCATTAATCATCAGACAGTCATGCATATAAAACATAAACTCTTGTCATCAGAACAAGTTAGAAAGCATGACAGACACTCAGAGTATGCAATGAAGCATAGTCAGTCTACTCCCAAGGCTCTACAGGAGGGACTGCTCTGATACCATATTGTAACATCCCTTCCAAATATTAATAAAACTAATTAAATTATTCTTAATTGATTTATAAAATAAGATATCAAATTAATAAAATAAATCGTAACCTTTTCAGAATAAAAGTTACTTGAATTAAATTATACAAATTCTTTCTTATTTTTCAATTACAAAAATTATACAAAATATTCTATTATAATAAAATTACTTAAAAATATTAATTGATTCGAAATAAAACTATCTCTGAATCTATTTAATTATTTCTAATAAAATAATTTCTAAAATTATAAAGTTTAAACTTAATAAGATAAAATCATAATTTATTTATAATTAGATTTTCAAAAATGCGGGATGTTACAACACTCATCATCAGTCTCACCTATGAACGCGTGCCTGACAACCACTTCCGTTCTATCTGCAATAGTTTGAGCGTGTATCTCTTAGCCTCCATTCCGAAAGATCGGAGTCTTCGTGGTATAAGCTAGAATCAATTGGCAGCATTCCTGAGATCCGAAAAGTCTAAACCTTGTCTGTGGTATTCTGAGTAGGATCTGGGAAGGGATGATTGTGACGAGCTTCAAACTTGCGAGTGTTGGGCGTAGTTACAGACGCAAAAGGATCAATAGATCCTATTCCAACATGATCCAGAACCAACAGCTGATTAGCCGTGCGGTGACAGCGCACTTGGACCATTTTCACTGAGAGGATGGACAGTAGCCATTGACAACGGTGATCCCCCAACATACAGCTTGCCATGGAAAGGAGTACAAATGATTGAATGAAAGCAGTAGAAAAGCAGAGATTCAGAAGGAGCAAAGCATCTCCATACGCTTATCTGAAATTCTCACCAATGAATTACATAAGTATTTCTATATTATTTTATATTTTAATTATATTTTAATTATCAAAACCTCATAACCATTTGAATCTGCCTGACTGAGATTTACAAGGATGACCATAGCTTGCTTCAAGCCGACAATCTCCGTGGGATCGACCCTTACTCACATAAGGTTTATTACTTGGACGACCCAGTGCACTTGCTGGTTAGTTGTGCGAAGTTGTGAAAAAGAAGTGAGATTACAATTGTGCGTACCAAGTTGTTGGTGCCATTGAGATCACAATTTCGTGCACCAAGTTTATGGCGCTGTTGCCGGGGATTGTTCGAGTTTGGACAACTGAAGGTTCATCTTGTTGCTCATATTAGGTAATTTTATTTTATTTTTAAGCTTGTTATTCTTTTAATTTTTGAAAAAAAAAATATTTCTATTCTGTTCTTCAGAGTTTTTAAGAATGAATTCTAGAGTTTCATGATGATTTGTTGAAGTCTGGCTTGCTGTGAAGCCATGTCTAATCTTTTGGACTGATGTTTCAACTTATCATCACAAGAGCTTGTTGATTTCTATCAATTTTGCTTTTAAAAGTAATGATCTGCTAATGCTTGGTTGGCCATTGGCCATGTCTAGTGTTTTGGACCGAAGCTTTCATTGAAGGCTTGGCTGGCTAGTAAGCCATGTCTAATTCCTGGACCGGAGCTTTAGACTAACATTGCATGATTCCTGAAATTCTCATTAAAAATTTTGAATTCCTTACCTTCTCTTCTTCCAATTAATTTTTGAAAAATTACAAAAAAATAAATAAAATGATAAAAACCAAAAATTATTTATGTTTTTTGTTTAAGTCTAGTGTCAATTTTTAAGTTTAGTGTCAATTGCATGTCTTTATTCTTCTTGAAATTTTCGAATATATGCATTATGTTCTTCATTAATCTTCAAGTTGTTCTTGACGATTTCCTTGCTCTGATCTTTAAATTCTCGTGTTTTGTGTGTTTTGTTGTTTCTCATATGCATTCTCAATTTGTTAGTGTCTCTAATATGAAAATTTCTATGTTTGGTGTCTTGCATGCATTGTTTATTTGATCTTAGTTCTCCATGATTAGTTGCATTTTGATTATTTCTCATCATTAAAAATTCAACAAACATTTTTTTTTCAAAATTATGTCTTTTCAAGTCAATAATACAGAGAATTGAAGATTCAGAACATTCAGCAGAGGAATTACACAAAAAAGCTGGGCGTTGAAAACACCCAGTGAGGAAGAAAAACTGGCGTTTAAACGCCCAAAAAGGTAGTATTTTGGGCGTTAAACGCCAGAATGGATGCCATTCTGGCCGTTTAACGCCAAGATGGCACAAGAGGGAAGATTTTGTTTTTAATTCAAATCTTTTTCAAATTTTTATAATTTTTCAAAATCAAATCTTTTTCAAATCATATCTTTTCAAAATCAATTTCTTTCCATTTTTTATTATTTTTTATTATTTTTGAAAATCCTTGCTACAATTAATGATTTAATTCAAAATTTTCAAGTTGTTACTTGCCTATTAAGAAAGGATCAAATTTTAAATTTTAGAATCATATCTTTTAAATTTCTTGTTAGCCAAGGCATTAATTTTAAAAATCAAATCTTTTTAATTGTTTGTCAATCATATCTTTTTAAAACCATATTTTCTCAATCATATCTTCTCAATTACATCTTTTTCAAAAAAATGATTTTCAATCATATCTTTTTTATTCTTAATTTCAAAATCTTTTTCAAAATCACTTAACTACTTTCTCAATTTTAATTTTCGAAAATTATCAACCAATTTTTCAAATTCTTTTTTAATTATTTCAAAATCTTTTTAAAATTAATTTCAAAAATTCTTCCCCCCCTTCTCACATCTTTCTATTTAAGGGAGTAACATTCCTCCTCAATGTGCAATTCGAACTCTATCCTTCTTGATAAGTTCGAATTCTCTCCTCTTTACCTCCTTCTTCTATTCTTCTTTTCCTCTGACACCTTAAGGAATCTCTATACTGTGACATAGAGGATTCCATACTTTCTTCTTCTTTCTTTCATATGAACAGGAGCAAGGACAAAGGCACTCTTGTTGAAGCTAATCCTGAACCTGAAAGGACCTTGAAGAGAAAGCTAAGAGAAGCTAAAGTACAACTCTCTGTAGAGGACCTAACAGAAATTTTCAAACAAGAAGAAGCCATGGCAGTCAAAAACGACAACAATGCCAATAATATAAGGAAGGTGCTTGGTGACTTTACTGCACCTACTCCCGACTTCTATGGGAGAAGCATCTCTATCCCTGCCATTGGAGCAAATAACTTTGAGCTTAAGCCTCAATTAGTTTCTATAATACAACAGAATTGTAAGTTTCATGGACTTCCATTAGAATATCCTCATCAGTTCTTAGCTGAATTCTTGCAAATCTGTGATACTGTTAAGACCAATGGGGTTGACCCTGAGATCTACAGACTTATGCTCTTCCCTTTTGCTGTAAGAGATAAAGCTAGGACATGGTTGGACTCACAACCTAAAGAAAGCCTAAACTCTTGGGAAAAGCTAGTCAATGCCTTCTTGGCAAAGTTCTTTCCACCTCAAAAATTGAGTAAGCTTAGAGTGGAAGTCCAAACCTTCAGACAGAAGGAAGGTGAATCCCTCTATAAAGCTTGGGAAAGATACAAGTAATTGATCAGAGGGTGTCCTTCTGACATACTTTCAGAATGGAGCATCATAGGTATCTTCTATGATGGTCTATCTGAACTGTCTAAGATGTCATTGGACAGCTCTACTGGAGGATCTCTTCATCCGAAGAAGACACCTGCAGAAGCTCAGGAACTCATTGAGATGGTTGCAAATAACCAATTCATGTACACTTCTGAAAGGAATCCTGTGAATAATGGGATAAATCAGAAGAAAGGAGTTCTTGAGATTGATACTCTGAATGCCATATTGGCTCAGAATAAAATATTGACTCAGCAAGTCAATATGATTTCTCAGAGTCTGTCTGAAATGCAAGCAGCAACAGGCAGTACCAAAGAAGCTTCATCTGAAGAAGAAGCTTATGATCATGAGAATCCAGTAATGGAAGAGGTGAATTACATGGGAGAACCCTATGGAAACACCTATAATCCTTCATGGAGAAATCATCCAAATCTCTCATGGAAGGATCAACAAAAGCCTCAACAGGGCTTCAACAGTAATAATGGTGGAAGAAATAGGTTTAGCAATAGGAAGCTATTTCCATCATCTTCTCAACAACAGACAGAGAATTCTAAGCAGAGCCAATCTGACTTAGCAACCATAATCTCTGATCTAACTAAAACCACTCAAAGTTTCATGATTGAAACAAGGTCCTCCATTAGAAATTTAGAGGCACAAGTGGGTCAACTGAGTAAGAGGATTACTGAACTCCCTCCTAGTACTCTCCCAAGCAATACAGAAGAGAATCCAAAAAGAGAGTGCAAGGCCATAACTTTAACTAACATGGTCGAATGCATAGAGGAGGGAAAGGCAATGATTCCCACTGAAGAAGACCTCAATGGACGTCCACTGGCCTCCAAGGAGTTCCCTAATGAGGAACCATGGGAATCTAAGGCTCACACTGAGACCATAGAGATTTCATTGAATTTACTTCTGCCATTCATGAGCTTTGATGAGTATTCTCCCTCTGAAGAGGATGAAGATGTTACTGAAGAGCAAGTTGCTAATTACCTTGGAGCAATCATAAAGCTAAATACCAAGTTATTTGGTAATGAGACTTGGAAGGATGAACCCTCCTTGCTCACCAAAGAACTAGATGACTTGACTAGGCAGATATTACGTCAGAAGAGACAGGATCCTAGAAAGTTCTCAATACCTTGTACCATAGGCACCATGAACTTTGAGAACGCTCTGTGTGACCTGGGGTCAAGTATAAACCTCATGCCACTCTCTGTAATTGAGAAGCTAGGGATCCTTGAGGTACAAGCTGCATGAATCCCACTAGAGATGGCAGACAATTCAAGGAAACAGGCTTATGGACTTGTAGAGGATGCCTTAGTAAAGGTTGAAGGCCACTACATCCCTACTGATTTTATCATCCTAGACACTGGAAAGTGTATGGATGAATCCATCATCCTTGGCAGACCCTTCCTAGCCACAGCAAAAGCTGTGATTGATGTAGACAGAGGAGAATTGGTCCTTCAAGTGAATGAGGACTCCCTTGTGTTTAAGACCCAAGGTTCTCCTTCTGTAACCATGGAGAGGAAGCATGAAAAGCTTCTCTCAATACAGAGTCAAACAAAACCCCCACATTCAAACTCTAAGTTTGGTGTTGGGAGGGTACAACCAAACTCTAAGTTTGGTGTTGAGAGGCCACAACCAAACTCAAAGTTTGGTGTTGAGAGGCTCCAACCCTTTTCTGATTATCTGTGAGGCTCCATGAGAGCTCACTGTCAAGCTATTGACATTAAAGAAGCGCTTGTTGGGAGGCAATCCAATACTATTTAACTATATCTATTTATTTTCCATTGTCATTTTATGTTTTCTGTAGGTTGATGATCATGTAAAGTCACAAAAATAACTGAAAAAGCAAAAACAGAATGAAAAGCAGTATTAAAAATAGCACACCTTGGAGAAGAAGCCTACTGGCGTTTAAACGCCAGTAAGGGTAGCAGAATGGGCGTTAAATGCCTAGTCTGGCACCATTCTGGGCGTTTAACGTCAGAAATGGGCACCAGACTGGCGTTTAACGCCAGAAAAGGGCACAGGAAAGGGCGTTTACATGCCACATGGTGCAGGGATGATAAGTCCTTGACCCCTCAGGATCTGTGGACCCCACAGGATCCCTACCTACCTCATCTCTCTTCTTCACATCTTCCCCAAATACCCTTCACCAATCACCTCAATACCTCTTCCCCAAAAACCCCTCACCTATCAAATCCTACCCTCTTTTCCAGAATCTCTTCACCAATCTACATCCATCCATATCCATTATCTCTTCTTTCTTCTTTAGCTCGAGGACGAGCAAACCTTCTAAGTTTGGTGTGGTAAAAGCGTTGCTTTTTATTTTTCCATAACCATTTATGGCACCAAAGGCCGGAAAAACCTCTAGAAAGAGGAAAGGGAAGGCAAAAGCTTCCACCTCCGAGTCATGGGAGATGGAGAGATTCATCTCAAGGGTGCATCAAGACCACTTCTATGAAGTTGTGACCAAGAAGAAGGTGATCCCCAAGGTCCCTTTCAAGCTCAATGGAAGAGAGATTCAAGAGGGAAGCCGGTTCAACTAAGAAGGCATGACCTCAAGCCTGTGGCTAGGGGATGGTTGGAGTTCATCCAACGCTCAATCATTTCCACTAGCAACCGGTCCGAAGTCACTATAGACCGGGCTATCATGATCCATAGCATCATAATTGGAGAGGAAGTAGAAGTTCATGAGGTTATATCCCTAGAACTCTACAAGGTGGCGGACAAGTTCTCAACTTTGGCAAGGTTAGCCTTCTCTCCTCTCATTTGTCACCTCAGCAATTCGGCTGGAATTGACATAGAGGAAGACATCCTCATTGATAAGGACAAGCCTATCACCAAGAAAAGAATGGAGCAAACAAGAGATCCCACTCATGGACAAGAGCATGAGGAAATTCCTCATCATGAAATCCCTGAGATGCCTCAAGGGATGCACTTTCCTCCACAAAATTATTAGGAGCAAATCAACACCTCCCTAGGAGAATTAAGTTCCAATATGGGACAACTAAGGGTGGAGCACCAAGAGCATTCCATCCTCCTCCATGAAATTAGAGAAGACCAAAGAGTCATGAGGGAGGAGTAACAAAGGCAAGAAAGAGACATTGAGGAGCTCAAGTACTCTATAAGATCTTCAAGAGGAAGAACAAGCCGCCATCACTAAGGTGGACCCATTCTTTAATTTCCTTGTTCTTATTTTTCTATTTTTTGAAAATTATGCTTTATGTTTTATTTATGTTTGTGTCTTATTACATGATCACTAGTGTCTAAGTGTCTATGCCTTAAAGCTATGAATGTCCTATGAATCCATAACCTTTCTTAAAAAAATGTTTTTAATTGAAAAAGAAAAATAAGTACATGAATTTTGAATTTTAAAATAGTTTAATTATTTTGATGTGGTGGCAATACTTTTTGTTTTCTAAATGAATGATTGAACAATGCATATTTTTGAATTTGTTGTTCATGAATGCTAAAATTGTTGGCTCTTGAAAGAATGATGAAAAAGGAGAAATATTATTTGATATTCTGAAAAATCATAAAATTGATTCTTGAAGCAAGAAAAAGCAATGAAAAATTAAAAGCTTGCAAAAAAAAAATAGCGAAAATAAAAAAAAAGAGAGAAAGAAAAAGAAAAAGCAAGCAGAAAAAGCCAAGAGCTCTTTAAACCAAAAGACAAGAGCAAAAAGCCAATAACCCTTTAAACCAAAAGGCAAGGGTAAAATAAAAAGGATCTAAGGCTTTGAGCATCAGTGGATAGGAGGGCTCAAAGGAATAAAATCCTGGCCTAAGCGGCTAAACCAAGCTGTCCCTAACCATGTGCTTGTGGTGTGAAGGTGTCAAGTGAAGAACTTGAGACTGAGCGGTTAAAGTCGTGATCCAAAGCGAAAATGAGTGTGATTAAGAACCCTGGACACCTCTAATTGGGGACTCTAGCAAAGCTGAGTCACAATTTGAAAAGGTTCACCTAGTTATGTGTCTGTGGCATTTATGTATCCGGTGGTAATACTAGAAAACAAAGTGCTTAGGGCCACGGCCAAGACTCATAAAGTAGCTGTGTTCAAGAATCAACATACTGAAGTAGAAGAATTAATAACACTATCTAAATTTTGAGTTCCTATAGATGCCAATCATTCTGAACTTCAAAGGATAAAGTGAGATGCCAAAACTGTTCAGAGGCAAAAAGCTTCTAGTCCCGCTCATCTAATTGGAGCTAAGTTTCATTGATATTTTGGAATTCATACTATATTCTCTTCTTTTTATCCTATTTGATTTTCAGTTGCTTGGGGACAAGCAACAATTTAAGTTTGGTGTTGTAATGAGCGGATAATTTATACGCTTTTTGGCATTGTTTTTAGGTAGTTTTTAGTATGTTTTAGTTACTTTTTATTATATTTTTATTAGTTTTTAAATAAAAATCACATTTCTGGACTTTACTATAAGTTTGTGTATTTTTCTGTGATTTCAGGTATTTTCTGGCTGAAATTGAGGGACCTGAGCAAAAATCTGATTCAGAGGCTGAAAAAGGACTACAGATGCTGTTGGATTCTGACCTCCCTGCACGCGAAATGGATTTTCTAGAGCTACAGAAATCTTATTGGTGCACTCTCAGTTGCGTTGGAAAGTAGACATCCAGGGCTTTCCAGCAATATATAATAGTCCATACTTTGCCCGAGTTTTAACGACGCAAACTGGCATTCAAACGCCAACTTCCTGCCCTATTCTGAAGTTAAACACCAGAAACAGGTTACAAACCAGAGTTAAACGCCAGAAACAGGCTGCAACCTGATGTTTAACTCCAAGAGGAGTCTCTACACGTGTAAAGCTCAATGTTCAGCCCAAGCACACACCAAGTGGGCCCCGGAAGTAGATTTCTGCATCATTTACTTATCTCTGTAAACCCTAGTAACTAGTTTAGTATAAATAGGACTTTTTACTATTGTATTCGAGGTCTTGGTCATTCTGGTTCTCCCTCTGGGGCCGAAGCCAATGAACACCATTATCACTTATGTATTTTCAACGGAGGAGTTTCTACACCCTATAGATTAAGATGTGAAGCTCTGCTGTTCCTCATGAATTAATGCAAAGTACTATAGTTTTTCGATTCAATTCAAGCTTATTCTTATTCTAAGATATTCACTCGCACTTCAACCTGATGAATGTGATGACCCGTGACACTCATCATCAATCTCATCTATGAACGCGTGCCTGACAACCACTTCCGTTCTATCTGCAATAGTTTGAGCGTGTATCTCTTAGCCTCCATTCCGAAAGATCGGAGTCTTCGTGGTACAAGCTAGAATCAATTGGCAGCATTCCTGAGATCCAGAAAGTCTAAACCTTGTCTGTGGTATTCGGAGTAGGATCTGGGAAGGGATGATTATGACGAGCTTCAAACTCGCGAGTGTTGGGCGTAGTGACAGACGCAAAAGGATCAATGGATCCTATTCCAACATGATCGAGAACCGACAGCTGATTAGCCGTGCGGTGACAGCGCACATGGACCATTTTCACTGAGAGGACGGACGGTAGCCATTGACAACGGTGATCCCCCAACATACAGCTTGCCATGGAAATGAGTATGAATGATTGAATGAAGGTAGTAGGAAAGCAGAGATTCAGAAGGAGCAAAGCATCTCCATACGCTTATCTGAAATTCTCACCAATGAATTACATAAGTATTTCTATCTTATTTTATATTTTAATTATATTTTAATTATCAAAACCTCATAACCATTTGAATCTGCCTGACTGAGATTTACAAGGATGACCATAGCTTGCTTCAAGCCGACAATCTCCGTGGGATCGACCCTTACTCATGTAAGGTTTATTACTTGGACGACCCAGTGCACTTGCTGGTTAGTTGTGCGAAGTTGTGAAAAAGAAGTGAGATTACAATTGTGCATACCAAGTTGTCGGCGCCATTGAGATCACAATTTCGTGCACCACTTCACAACCAGTGAATGAGAAATTTCCAGATAAACACCTCCTCCAAATCCAACAAGCTCCCTGGTTTGCAGATATGGAAAACTACAAAGCAAAAGAAGCATAGCACAAGATTTCACTAGACAGCAAGTGAAAAAGTTATTCACTGAAGCCAAGCTATTCTTGTTGGATGAGCCATTTCTGTTCAAAAGATGCCCTGATGGAATGATCAGGAGATGTGTGCCAGAGGAGGAAATGAGAAATGTTTTATGGCATTGTCACAATTCAAGCTATGGTGGTCACTTTGGAGTAAAGAGAACAGCTACAAAAATCCTTCAGAGTGGATTCTATTGCCCTTAAATTTTCAAGGATGCAAGAGAATTTGTAAGCCAATGCAATGAGTGCCAGAGAACAGGAGGCTTAACAACGAAGAATGAGATGCCTCAGAAATATATTTTAGAGGTGGAACTATTTGATATATGGGGTATTGACTTCATGGGCCCCTTCCCTCCATCATACTCCTTCAAATACATCTTGGTGGCTGTGGAATACGTTTCAAAATGGGTGGAAGCTATAGCAACCACTACATGTGATGCTAATGTGGTTCTGCAGTTTCTCAGAAGAAACATTTTCACTAGGTTTGGAGTACCAAAAGGACTTGTAAGTGATGGTGGGAGTCATTTTTGTAATAAACATCTAAACACCCTCCTTCATAGATATGGAGTAACTCATAAGGTGGCCACACCTTACCACCCACAGACCAATGGCCAGGCTGAACTAGCAAATAGAGAGCTAAAGAAGATTTTAGAGAAGACAGTGGGAGCCACAAGAAAAGACTGGGCAAAGAAACTAGATGATGCCCTCTGGGCATACAGAACAGCATTTAAAACTCCTATTGGGAGATCTCCTTTCCAGTTAGTATATGGTAAAGCTTGCCATCTCCCTGTGGAGCTTGAGAATAAAGCTTTATGGGCCATAAAACTCCTCAATTTGGATGCTCAAGCAGTAGGGGAGAAAAGATTGCTGTAGCTCAATGAATTGGAAGAATTCAGATTGGAAGGATATGAGAATGCCAGGATATACAAAAAAGAGCAAAGAAATGGCATGACAAGAGGATTGCACCTAGGATATTTGAGCCAGGACAGCAAGTATTACTTTTTAATTCAAGATTAAAAAGTTTTCATGGGAAGCTTAGATACAAATGGACTGGTCCCTATACTATCACCAGAGTGTCTCCTCATGGTCACTTAGAGCTACTTGATGAAGCTTCAAAAGAAACATTCACAGTCAATGGCCATAGGGTGAAGCATTACCTTGGTGGATCATGGAACAAGGAAGAAAGTGTGCATCTGCTGACATGAACAAAGAAGTTACAACGTCAAGCTAATGACGATAAAAGAGCACTTCATGGGAGGGAACCCATGCACAATATCCTTAAATTTTTTTTTTATGTTTTGATGGTTAAAAATAAAATGTCTATTCATATGCAATTAAAGGAACAAAATCAATTGTCATAGAAAGTTATTAATGTTGCATGTAGCCTATGATGAACACCAAGTTTGGTGTGAATAAATTCACTCTATGATAGCATCATGGGACATTAATATTAATTGAGTTTATCTGAGTGATTAAATTGATTCATTTTGCAGCATAAAGTCACAAACTAAGTTTGGTGTTCACATAAGCTACATAAATATTGAATTTCAAGATAGATGATTTAGTTCCTTTAAGCATAAGAAAGAGACATTAATTAATTGCTTTTATTAAGAAGTATAGTTAGATTTGTCTTCCATTAATTTTTTACTTTAAAAAGATAAGTTGATGCTTTGTTTTATCTTGCAAGAAAAACTAAAAAGAAAATGTGATGGCAAAAGGAAGGAACGGACAGCACACATGAGGAATCAAAGGGAGGAGTCACATGCCTTGGAGTTTTGTGCCTTGGGAAGAACACCTTGGCATGCATTTGCCAGAGGGTTTACAACCCCAAGGATAAGACCGGATCCTCATCTACATTCCACCTCCTCATATGAACCGCTTATCTTCATCATACTAACTCAATCCTCACCCTCCATTTCAAAGTAGCCAAACCACCAACCCCTTTGTCTTACTCCAATAACTCATTCTCGTGCTTTAAATTGGCAAGCAGCCTCCCCTTTTGCTAACACATCCTTGTTGTATTCACATTTGCCTTATTCATTACCAACCCTTTGTCCAAAACTGAACACACTTTGTTATATATCTCAAGCCACTTTTCTTCGCAAGCCTTGCTCTGTTCAAGAGTCATTTCTCAATTCCACTTTATCACTTCAGACCGTGTCATACACCTTATTCTCCCAACCTTTTCTTCTTAACCTTACTCATAATTCTTCTTGTGCTTGAGGACAAACACCATTCAAGTTTGGTGTTGGAAGATTCGGCCTTCTCATCTCCATCCAATGGCCTCACTAAGTTCTAAAAGAAGAAAAGGGAAGCAACTAACTGAACCACCCACCTATGATGAAAAGAGATTCAAATCTTAATTTCAAGAGCTCCAGTATCATGGGTGGATGGAGGAGAAAGAAGTCATTCCAGAGATTGGATTCAAATTGAAGGAAGGTGAATATCCCATGATAAGGAAAGTAATTGAAAAGAGAAGATGGGAACTCCTGTGTGAACCTCTTACAGACATAAGTGCAACTATGATACGAGATTTCTATGCAAATGCAGTAAGGCAAAGCAAAACCACCCCTCCCTACAAAAGTTATGTGAGGGGAGTGGAGGTAGACTTCAGCCCAGCAGCAGTTATGAGGGTTCTACAAATAAGAGCAATACCTTTCAAAGAGCCCAGTTTTGGGGAAAGAACAAATAGCGAGAATGACCCTGATGAGCTAGTAAATGAGAAATGTCTGGAGGGAAAAGATTGGATAAGAGATTTGAATGGGGATCCATGTCGCTTGAAGAGGATTGATCTCAAAACTGAGGCCAAGGGTTGGTATTAAATTGTGAGAAGATCAATCTCCCCCACTGCAAACACTTCAGAAGTTACAATAAGGAGACCAATCATGGTATATTGCATACTCAAAAGAGGATAAATAAATGTTCCACAACTGATCGCAGACAGCATTCAAGAACTAGCTAAAGACAACAGCAAATCAACCAGACTTGGCCATCCAAGCACCATAGTGCGTCTGTACAATAGGGCAGGGGTACTTTTTGAGGAACAAGACACAGACTGGGTGAAGGATGGAAGGGCAATCATCAAGCAAAGGATGGAAGGTGCCACTGACACTCAAAGTGAGAGAAGACCTCAGAGAAGAAGAAGAAGGGAAACACAAATGGAAGAGGGACAAGCTTCCAGCACAATGGATTTAAGCCAAATTCAAAGTGCCATTGAAGGACTGTCTCAGCAATACACGAGGAGTCAGGAGCAGCAACAAGAGCAATACATGAGGAGTCAAGAGCAGCAACAAGAACAATACATGAAAATGATGGAACAACAAGAGAATTTCTAACTAAAGATGATGGATCAGCAAAGGGATTTTCAAGCAAGATTTTTGGACCAGCACAAAGAACAATTCAATCAATTCCAAGAGTCTTTCAAAAAAATATCTTATCAATAAGATCAGCTTGAAGGTTACCTTGATAACTTGTTGGCCTGGAAAAATATATACCACATAGCTGGGGAGGCTAGAGACTTGGACAGAGTGGAATATGATGTGAATACCGAAGCCAAGCTTGATTACCTTGTTTCCAGTATGCCTATATTAAATAGGGAGATTACACCATACCTACAGATCAATCCACTGGAGGGACAACTAGCAAAAGAAAGACAAAATGCGGAAAAAATAATGAAACAAAGATTGAAAGATGCTGAATTGTGGGATGAGGTAGAACAAATTGAAAAAAGGGAAGAGGAAAAAAAGAGCAAGAAGAAGCAGCAGTCAAAGAATAAAGGGAGGAAAGGAGAATCAAGAAAAGGGAAGGGCCACAAGAACTAGAGGTGGTGAAGCTCCTTTCGTAGTCTGAGTAAATAAGGAAGATGCATATCTGCAAAATGATATGCCTTCCAAAGCTTTCATGTTCTGCACTTTTATGATTAAGTTTTTATGTTCTGCACTTTCATGTTTAGTTGTTTTATGTTTTGAAAAAAATGGTTGTTTAGCATAATCTCTATGTGGCTTAATAACCAAGATGCTTGATATATCACAGCACCATACTCTTGAAAACTGCTTGCACTCAATATCTCTAAAAATGCATCAGAGAATGTTTCTTTGAAAAGAAGGATTGAAGAATCCCAAAAATATTGAGGCAAGTAAAAGATTAAGAGGAGTGGTGGTTCTGAGTGTATGATTATGTATTGAGGTTGCATGTTTGTGAAAACCTGTATGGGAGCTCATAGGTAGGAAATGAAATTTGGAGAAGTGTTGTGGAAAATTTCAAAAATCTATTGATACAAGAAGCAGTAGCAAAAGAAAACAAAAGGGAAAGAAAAACAAAGAACAAGCCCAAGGCTCTGAGCATCAATTACTAGAAAGAAAAAGAAAGATACAAAAACTCAAAGGATTAATATTCTAGTGACATGCTTGTGGTGGATTTGTGTCAAAGAGAGAGGCCTGAGCCAGTAAATCCTAAGGGGTGCTTCATCACCTAATACCTTAACCCAACTGGGCTGGGAGTATTGATTGAAAACTTACCTTAAAGGGCCGCTTTGAGACATGACACCTAGAGTCAAGGCTGAGATGAATAAATGCTGATTCAAGGTGACTATCTATAAAAAGATTTCCATAATACAATTTGAATAAAAGTTCTAAGACCTAAGACTTAAAAAATATAGGGACTAATAAGCACTGAAATCCTTGCATAAGCATGTAGTTCAGAGTTCACCCGCTATCACTTAATCACTTCACTCACTAAGGCATTAGAAGCTATTCTTCAATCCAGTCCGATAAAAGAAACCCTTGTACGCGTAGAGCAGCAATTTTCGAAGAGCTACGCGTATGCGTAGAGGACGCGTACGCGTGGGGAGGATCAGCGCTCTTCAGCAACGAGCGCTACACTCTCTTTCAAAGAGCATCTGCGACAACTCTCAAAGTGGGATTCAAGGTTTGGCTATCGACGCGTACGCGTCATTGACGCGTATGCGTGGGTGTGGCATTGGTGGAGGATCATGCAAATGCGTGGATGAAGCGGCAGCGTGGAATTGACATTTTGACATCCATGCGTACGCGTGGGAGAGCGTTCTTGACACCAGCACTGCGTTCTCATGGAGAGTGCTATCAAAAGGACGCGTAGGCATACATCATGCGTACGCATGATAAGGGGTGCAAAGAGAAACAACGCGCACCCGTAGGTGACGCGTACGCGTCGCAAGTGCCAGAATGACGAACGACGCGCATGCGTGGGAGACGCGTACGCCTCGATGCCTGAACGCTCCGTTTTCTTGAAAGTGCTACGTTCTCTTGGAGCGGGGTATCTTTCTCTAAGTACAAGCTAAAAAGCCCAATTGAAGCAGTTTCCAAGTACACCTGAAGTAGCCACTGAAATAGTATAAATATGGGGCATCTTGAATCATGGAGGACTTCTTCTGGATCAACTTTTTCAGTTTCTCTTTCTTTTAGATCTACTTTTGTACTTTTTACATTTTTGAAATTTTACTTTTCAGCTGAGAACTCTGTATTACTTTTCCAGTTTTCATTTTCTGTTGAGAGTCGTTAATTTCTTTTCCTTTTCAATGCTGAATCTCATTTTCAATTTGAATATTCTGTTTGAACTTAGAGCTATAAATCACAAAACCCCATCTTCACTAGGAGGAGGAGCTCTGTTGGTTTCAATGAATTGATAGTTCTTCTTTTCCTCTCAATTCAAGTGAATTCATCTAAGAGAAAACTCTTATTCTTCATAGATTAAATTACTATCGAGAGAGGGATTGAATCTATTTGAATTATGTGATGAACTTGAGAAAGGAGTCACAGAAGTCAGTTTAGAGTTCATCCTCTCATGATTCTCTTGATTGATACATTCTGGGTTGGTATGTGAGATGTAACCACCCTGAATTGAGATCTTGAAAGTTGTGTGGTATTCAGGATTAGCTATTGATCTTCACCTCTTCTCATGAGTAATTAGATCAAGAGATTGGCAATTGTTTGTGATAAGAGAAATTGAATCACCAAGAGATTGGGATCTAATTACTTACAATCTGCCATAGATCTGTTTCACAGGATTGAGAAGGAATTGATCCCCATTAATTCAAGAGAAATCAATATCTCTGATCCCTAGTGATCTCACTGATAAACCCCAATTTTATGGTTTATCTTGTGCTTAATTTGGGGAATTTTATCACCTTTTTCCACATTTATTCAATGAAATAGCATGGTTTTGCAAATCTCCCTTAATTTGAGCTTAAGTGTGAAAACATGCTTTTTAGACCTTAAAATAGCTAAATTTAACTCACCTTAATTCCATTCGATGCCTTGATGTGTTTGTTGAGTAATTTCAGGTTCATAAGGCAAGTATTGGATGGAAGAAGTGAGGAGAAAAGCATGAAAAGTGGGAGAACTCGTGAAGAAATGAAGGAACCGCAAAGCTGTCAAGCCTGACCTATTTGCACTCAAACGACCATAACTTGAGCTAGAGAGGTCCAAATGAGATGGTTTTAGTTGCGTTGAAAAGCTAACATCCGGGGCTTCGAAATGCTATAAAATTTTCCATATGTTACTTCGCGTATAGGGGCGCGCACGCGCCATGTACACGTGCGCACCGATGCTGCTCGTGACCCACTAAAGTGAAATCACCCCCAGCGATTTCTGAAGCACTTTGGGCCCAACCCAACTCATTTCTGATGCTATTTCATGTAGAATTCAAGCTTGGGCAAGGGAGGAGTAATTGTTTGTAGCATTAGCATCATGTAGGTTAGTTTCTAGAGAGAGAAGCTCCCTCTTCTCTCTAGAATTAGGTTAGTTTAATTTCTTCTAGATCTAGGTTCAATCTCATCTTTTCATCTTATTTCCTTTATGATTTCTTGCTTCTAAACTTTTATTTTCTTAGTTTATGATGTTAATTTCCCTTTTATGCTCTCTTTTATGTTTATGAATTCTCATGTTGGATTTGTTTACATTTAATGAAATTTAATGTTTGATGTTCTTTTATTGATGATTTGAGTTGTTGATTTACTTTTCTTGCAGTTTGTAGTTGGTAGATTTTACTAATTCTTGTCATTTATTATGCTTTCCTTTTATGCCTTCTAAGTGTTTGAAAAAAATGCTTGGTTGGATGTTAGAGTAGAATTTTGTGCTCTTGGCTTGGGAAGGTAACTTAGGAACTCTTGAGTTACTAATGTCCAAGTGATTGACGATTGGGAGCCATTAACGCTAGATCTCACTTATTAATTCGGTGTAGAACTAGGACTTATGGACTTGGATTGACATAGCTCATTTGACTTTCCTTTATTAGTTAGAGGATGACTTAATTGGGTTGATCCTTGCCAATTCTCATGTTGTGGTTAGTGATAAGGATAGAGATTCTTCACCGCCAGCTTTTGCCAAGACCTTTTTAGTTGTTAGTTTATTTTCATTGCTATTTACATTTCATGTCTCTTATCCCAAAAACCCCAAAATATTTCATAGCCAATAATTGCCCACTTCATTGCAATTCCTTGTGAGACGACCTGGAGTCTAAATACTTCAGTTATAAATTCATTGGGGTTTGTACTTGTGACAAAACCAAAATTTTAATTTGATGTGAGAGTTGTTTGTTGGTTTGGAGCTATGCTTACAATGAAGTAATCCCTTTCTTTAAGAAGAAAATCTTGACCGACAACAATTTTTGCTATCAAATTAATGGCGTCGTTACCGGGAATTTGCAATGGTGTTATGTTATTGGCTATTGTATATATGTTAATATGCTTCTTTGCTAGTTTTTGCTTGTTTTAGGAGTTAGTTTTTATTGGTTCTTACTAGTATTTGTTTTTATTTTCTCTTGTTACTATGAATTCTCACCCCTTTGACTATGAGTTTAGCTCAAATTATGTTGTAGGTAATGGGAACTACAATGGGAATGTGCATCAAGGATGGAACAATCAAAGATGGGAGGAGCCTCAAGGGATTGATCAACCTTATTGGCAACAACCCCTCCGGTTTCT
Source organism: Arachis hypogaea (assembly GCF_003086295.3). Lineage (NCBI taxonomy): Eukaryota > Viridiplantae > Streptophyta > Magnoliopsida > Fabales > Fabaceae > Arachis > Arachis hypogaea. The sequence goes on along the minus strand of NC_092052.1, from coordinate 63,563,951 downwards.
TATGGGTATAATTCCAATCCTAATGCATATCAATCTAATGGATGTGGTGACCCTTATTGTGATTGTTAACAACCACCACCACATGCCTATGAACCACCCCCTCAACATGACTTTGGACCACCTTACTCACAAGCCCCCTACCACCAAACACCTCATTGTGACCCTAATCCTTATCCACCATACCAACTACCTTATGAACCATATGAATCACACATGGAACCACCACCATTCCAACACAATTACTCTCAAGAACCACCTCAATATACACCATCTCTATATATTTATCAAGATGAACCACCTTCCAATTCTGAGCCCTCTCTCCCAAACAATGAACCTTATCTTCCACCAACACCTTCCGATGAAGCCCCCACGCAGGAATTGAGAGATCTTGAATCTCATATCCTAAGGCGACACGAGGAGGATGAAAAGAAGTTTAAAGAGCTAGGAGCCAAGATGGCTATCCTAGTGGAAGCCGTTAGCAATATGGCCTCTTCCCTACTAAGCCTAAGCAACCAAGGCGCTCCCATTGACGAATGCGAAGAAGCAATTAAGGGGCAAAGTGAGGGAGTGAGCTTAGAGCTTCAAGGTGAAGAAGAAGAGTTGAAGCAAGAATTGCCACAAGGGGAGGAAGTTGAGACAATTGAGCCGAAAAGAGTGGTTGAAGACCTAGGAGATGTTGGAAGTCCATGAAAATGTAGCATTATAGAGCCCTCTTTCAAGAAGCTTGATATTGAGGTTGAGGAGGGTGTACAACCTCCAAGGCACATCTTGATTGAAGAATTTGAAGAGGTTGATCAAGAGATGGATTCAATAATTGAGAATTTCTTATCTACAATTGAATCCTCTCCCATTGGGCTTGAAATTGAGATCAAAGAAGAAGATGCACAACCTCCCATGCCCTTGGTAAGCAATGAAGAAGAGATTGAATTGGAAGGAAGCTACCAAGAGGAAGAGGTTAAAATTGAAGAAGCTTGTGAAGAGATGGAGATAATCAAAGAAGAGCACAAGGGAGTGGAACTTGCAAGACCATTGGAGACATCCCTTCCTAAGTCACCATCCAATACAACATTCAAGTGAGTAAAATTCTTATCCCTAAGCTTTATTATCCCACTTGAATATGGTTTGCTTGAAAATGATGGTCAACTTAGAGCTTTCTGTGGAGTTAAGAGTAAAAGAGAGTTGTGTAGTGGTTTGAAACGTCACTCTAAGTTCATGATGGTTGCATGCTCAAAGTTGAAAGGCAATGGTTTGTGTAAAACCAAATGGCATGGGTCTAGGAGAATGTTTGGATGCTTAATTGAGAATTCTAAGGTCATGCCACCCAATTGGAATCATGATGATCAATTTGAAGATAGGTGTCAAAACAAAGTGTGGGATCCCAGATCGAACAAGGAGAATCAAATTTGGGAGCCCATGGTTTGTGAAGAACTCCATCAAAGCTTGAAGATATTAAAATTGAAGAATGGAGCTCATTGGAGATTCAAGCATTGGTGGATGTTCCAAGATGGTTACAAGCACAAGCCACCTTGATGAGGAGCTCCCCATAAGTCCAACTTAAGGACAATAAACAAAAGTGCTAGGTGGGAGACACCCCACCATGGTAAATCCTTTTCATTTTTCCCTTTTGTACATATTGGTAATTAGTTTAATTTCATGTTTTGATAAGTTTGTTGAGTATAGTTGGTAGTTTAGTAAGTTAAATAAGGTTTTATGGTGTTTGGGTAGCTGTTTGGAGGTTTGGAATGCTTGGATTGGTGCAAGAACATGGAAAAATTTTGAAAAACAGAGCACCAATCCGCGCGTGCGCACACCTGGCGCGTACACGTCCTTGAAGCTAAATGCGCAATGCATGCGCACGCACGCTGTGCGCGTGCGCACCGATAGCGCCACCTGCCCTCCTGGTACATGTTCCAGAGAGTTATGCCCAGTTTGTGCCTATTTTGTGCCAGCGACCCACGCGCAAGCGTGCATGACGTGTACGCGTCGGTCGCCATCTTCACATCCACATGTAGTGCACCTGGCACGTACACGCCCTTCGGCCAAACTGCGCATCGGCGCGTGGGCGTGCATGACGCGTCCACACCGGTAAAAAAAAATAGTTTTTTCTTTCACCTTCCATTTTCTTTTGTCCATTGCATTCGCATACTTTTATTCTTTGCATTTTCATTTTGTTTTTATAGCCTGTTTTTACTTTCTTTTTTTAGCTTCTTATTTGAATAATGGTGTTGACTTTTTTTAGTTAATTGTTGAGAATTTCTTGGTTAATCTTGGTGCTTCTTGCCTTGTTTGATATTGTTGGGTAATGAAACTTTTAAATCAATACTTAATCTTGTATGACTCTTATATTCTTTGTGCATTAGTATGAACTTGCATGTCTTTCATGACCCACTCTTTCTAGTCGAACTTGATGCTTTTGAGTGCTCTTCATGCTTTAACTCTGCTCTTACATCAAGTGTTTGTTAATATGCCTTAGCTTATATTGTTTTCTCACTTACATGCGTAGCTAACATGTAGTGAGGACCCTATTCTTATTTGGCATTAGCCCCGCCTATATTCTATTTGCTTTGATATCTTTGTTGTAGGCTTAAATTCCTTCTTTCTCTTTCCTTTTAGGTTGGCCACCAAGAAGGAAAGGATTGGAAAGGCTTCTAAATAGGGACAACAAACAAGTTCACCTGCACAACCCTTTGAAGAAATTCACCAATTGTAGCAACCCGTCCACTTTACTCTTCTTTGCATGCACCGAAGACGGTGCACATTTCTAAGTGTGGGGAGGTCCTCCGACCGATCTCCATGGGTAACAACTTCCTTTTTCAACACCAATTTTTTATTTTTGTCTTTGTTAGATTAGTTGTTGCATTGCATGATAGGTTGCATGTTAGTTAGAATTTGTATATATTTTACCACTTTTTTTTTATGTAGGGCTACTTGGTTAGGGTGATGATTTTTTTTCCAAAAAAATTGTTTTTAGGGCACCTACCAATTTGAAAAAAACTTTTGTGACAAACTTGCTTGAAAAATTTATTTTGGAACATGGTTTTTGAGCTAAGAACACAAGCATGTGAGTTTTGAGCCAAATTGTGTGGTTACATCTTATAACCACTTATTTCTATTCTTGTGTGCGTTATTCTCTTTCTATAATTGTAATCTTTGATTTGTTTGATTCTCTATGTCCATTATTCTATGTATACATGCATTTATATGATTGAGGCCATCATTTCATTTAGCTCACTTACCCAAATAGCCTACCTTTCATCAACCGTTGTTAGCCAGTTTTGAGCCTAATTAATCCCTTTTATTCTTAATTTTAGCACATCACTACCCCTAAGTGAAAAATAATAAATGTCCTTAATTTGGATCTTTGATTAGCTTAGGCTAGTGAGGGTGTGTATCATTTGGGTATGGAAAACTTGGGACATTGGTTGAGAGAAAAATGTGTTTTTGTTTTTTGTTGAAGATTTTTGGGAATTGGGTACATATTCATGCACTATATGTAAAACCATATGCATTGATACGTTTGTATATACTTTAGAAAAAAATGATAAAGAAAAAGAAAAAAAGAACATATATATATATATATATATATATATATATATATATAATAATAATAATAATAATAATAATAATAATAATAATAATAATAATAATAATAATAATAATAATAATAATAATAATAATAATAAAAGAAAAAAAAGAAATAAAAAGGGGACAAAAATGCCCTAAAGTAAAGTAATAATAACAATGCATATGGAATGTGAACTAAAGAAAATGCATGAGTATGTGAAAAAGTAGGAATTATGGGTAGCTAGGCATTATATTAGAATTGTAGAGGTTGTTATATGTGTTTGGTGAGAGCTTAGATTAATTAAAGATTCAAATTTCAAGCTCACTTGACTATATTCATCCTACCTTTACCCTAGCCCCATTACAACCTATGAATAAGTCCTCATGATGAATGTATGCATGCATTGAATAATTGTTGATTGTTAGATAAAAAACAAATCTTGGAAAGCATGAGTAGAAGAGAATTGAGTGAATCAACCCTATACACTTGAGCGACTAGAGCGGATACACTTCTAGTGAGGGTTCGATGCTCAATTCCTTGTTCCCGGCTTTCATGAGCTTTTCTTCTTGCAAGTCTATTTGAACTTCATTTTGATATTTGAATTGGTAGAGTTTGTGAGTCGTCATATGATCTTAGCCCTACTTGCTCATGTATGTCTTGGGGATTGATTTACCTTTAACCAAGTAGGTAGAATCATTGTGCATTTAGTTGCATTCATATAGATAGGTGCATATAGTTTATTTGCATTGAATAAATGTTCATACCCTTTTCTTGTCCTTCTTTATTCTTAGCATGAGGATATGCTTGGTTTAAGTGTGGGGAGATTTGATAAACCCCAATTTTGTGATTTATCTTGTGCTTAATTTGGGGGATTTTATCACCTTTTCCCATATTTATTCAATGAAATAGCATGGTTTTGCAATTCTCCCTTAATTTGTGCTTAAGTGTGAAAACATACTTTTTAGGCCTTAAATTAGCTAAATTTAACTCACTTTAATTCCATTCGATGCCTTGATGTGTTTGTTGAGTAATTTCAGGTTCATAAGGCAAGTATTTGATGGAAGAAGTGAGGAGAAAAGCATGCAAAGTGGGAGAACTCATGAAGAAATGAAGGAACCGCAAAGCTGTCAAGCCTGACCTCTTCGCACTCAAACGACCATAACTTAAGCTAGAGAGGTCCAAATGAGGCGGTTTTAGTTGTGTTGGAAAGATAACATCCGGGGCTTCGAAATGATATAAAATTTGCTATATGTTGCTTCACGTATAGGGGCGCGCACGAGCCATGTACGCGTGCTCACCGATGCTGCTCGTGACCCACTAAAGTGAAATCGCCCCCGGCGATTTCTGAAGCACTTTGGGCCCAACCCAACTCATTTCTGATGCTATTTCATGCAGAATTCAAGCTTGGGTAAGGGGGAAGTAATTGTTTCTAGTATTAGCATCATGTAGGTTAGTTTCTAGGGAGAGAAGCTCCCTCTTCTCTCTAGAATTAGGTTAGTTTAATTTCTTCTAGATCTAGGTTCAATCTCATCTTTTCATCTTATTTCCTTTATGATTTCTTGCTTCTGCACTTTCATTCTCTTAGTTTATGATGTTAATTTCCCTTTTATGCTCTCTTTTATGTTTATGAATGCTCATGTTGGATTCGTTTACATTTAATGAAATTTAATGTTTGATGTTCTTTTATTGATGATTTGAGTTGTTGACTTACTTTTCTTGCAATTTGTAGTTGGTAGATTTTACTAATTCTTGTCATTTATTATGCTTTCCTTTTATGCCTTCTAAGTGTTTGACAAAATGCTTGGGTGGATGTTAGAGTAGAATTTTGTGCTCTTGGCTTGGGAAGGTAACTTAGGAATTCTTGAGTTACTAATGTCCAAGTGATTGACGATTGGGAGCCATTAACGCTAGATCTCACTAATTGATTCGGTGTAGAACTAGGACTTATGGACTTGGATTAACATAGCTCATTTGACTTTCCTTTATTAGTTAGATGATGACTTAATGGGGTTGATCCTTGCCAATTCTCATGTTGTGGTTAGTGATAAGGATAGAGATCCTTGACCGCTAACCTTTGCCAAGATCTTTTTAGTTGTTAGTTTATTTTCATTGCTATTTACATTTCATGTCTCTTATCCCAAAAACCCCAAAATATTTCATAGCCAATAATTGCCCACTTCATTGCAATTCCTTGTGAGATGACCCGGAGTCTAAATACTTCGGTTATAAATTCATTGGGGTTTGTACTTGTGACAAAACCAAAATTTTAATTTGATGTGAGAGTTGTTTGTTGGTTTGGAGCTATGCTTACAATGAAGTAATCCCTTTCTTTAAGAAGAAAATCTAGACCGACGACAATTTTTGCTATCACTCACTCATCATCAATCTTTACTTTGTTTCTTTAGAACTTCTTTTTAATCTCCCTGCACTCAATGCCCTTTACGTTTGATACAATTTAAATTCTGTTGTCATTTACATTCAGCTCTTTTACTTTCTTGCTCTTTACGTTTCAGTTATTTTAGTTTCTTGCTATTTAAGTTTCTGTCAATTCATTTTCAGCATTTTAAATTCCTTGCAATTTATGTTCTGTTAATCAAAGTTCACTCAATTCATCAATTGTTCGCTTAACTAGACATATCACTTCACTAAATTTACTTAATTCATCAATCCTCGTGGGATCAACCTCACTCTAAGTGAGTTTTATTACTTGATGTGACCCGGTATACTTGCCGGTAGTTTATACGTGTGAAATTTAATTTTCACGTATCACTAGGTTTTCAACACCGTTCTACTCATCCCGAACCTCGAAATCCTAATGAGAGCTACGCAGAATCTTCGACTGAGAGCACAATCATGGCAATAGCACTGGATAGTTTCATCTAGTGAGATGCTGGCAATGCTGAACGGGTACGATCTCTGTTTCAAGCTTCACATTCTCTCAAATTTCAACAACCTGGTTGAGATATTCTGGGTTGAGATCTCAACCAGCGTGCCCCTCATGCAAGGATTCTCTTGATCTATTTCTTGGTCTCGATGTGTGCCGTTGCTGGGGAAGATCTTCTGCTGTAATGTTTCTTGGAAGAAACCCCACGATGGTGGTCTTTGGTGTGGATTATGTGCAGTGCTTGCATCTCCACCTTGAATCTTTCTCCTGTATCTCCTTCGGATTCAAAGGAGTGTTAGGGTTTTCTTTTTTTTTTTTCTGAAATTATTTTTTTCTTTTTTTTAATCATCATCCTATTTTTTTAGCTTTTTTTTATGCTTCAAATAATTATGAATTCACTGTAACATCCTTACTACCAGAATGTCACGCTTTAGACTGCAGCACTCTGATAGTGTGGATATTACGACGACTTCCATAAATATATTTAATACTAAGATAGGAGCCTTTTTCTTAAAAGACTCAAAACCGTATAAACTTTTCCTTTTCAAATAAGAAACCAAAAAATACTTTTCAACTTAAAAGCATACATACATACAAACCAAATACAACACTTAAAAATATACATATACATAATAATAACTTACAAGCATTACTTACCATAACTCCTATCCCTCTTACAAAAATTATAAGGATAAAGGCGGGGGAAAATAATAACTAAGATAATACAAAATATCATATAAACAGAAATGAAATAAACTCTTCATAAACTTCTTTGTCCATATCCTGAAAAGAAAATTCTGTAGAGGGTGAGAACATCATCCTTTGCAGGGTTCTTAGTATAGGGTTAAAGAATTGCCATAACAAGATATGTAAAAGGAAATTGGTTTCAAATACAGTGATCGTTGCTCATCTTATGTACCTTTTCAAAAACCAATGGTTTAACATTCAAAATCCAAAACTTTTTAAACGAAAAATCAAATAATTATCCAAAATCCAAAACCTTTTTCTTTCTTAATAAAAATCTTAAAAGTTTTCCTATACTGTATGAATAACCAACCTGTTCCAAGCATAGGTTCATTAAGTCTATGCTGAACTAGCTTGATTTTTCATACATTACTAAATTTTAAATACAAACCAGTCACGGCCTCTGGCCCATCACATAATCAATCCTGGCCTTAGACCCAAGTGGTGCACGAAATTGAACTCCACACAACTGAACCGGTAAGTGCACTGGGTCGTCCAAGTAATACCTCAGGTGAGTAAGGGTCAAATCCTACGGAGATTGTCAGATTGAACAAACAATGGCTATCTTGTAAATCTTAGTTAGGCGATTAGAAAAGATGGTTGTTTGTTAAGAAGCATAAACGAAATGTAAAGGAAACGAGATACCAGATTAGTGTAAAAGTAATGATAAATATTTAGTTAAGGCTTCGGAGATGCGTATTCTTTTCGGATTAACTTTTCTAACTATCGAATTCAACAATGAATGACTCATTCAATGGCAGCCATATTGACTAACTCATGTAGCATCCTCATCAAGTTAACTCATGGCTTTCCACTATAGTCGAAGGTAAAGACCTAAGCAATCCACTCCCCTTCATGATCCTACTCCAAATGCCATAGACAAGGTCGGATCTTCCAGACAAGGGAACGCTGCTTCTCATACTCTAGCCTTAACGCCACAAAGACCTCGGTAACCCACGGTCAATGGGATTATATGTCACATATCCAAAGTCGCCCTGGCACGCTCTTGGAATCCACAATGCACTCTCTAGCTGTGGTTCAATGCTATCCGGGTCAGGACTCACACAGAACCCATGTAGAACAAGTATGATTGTCACGAGTCATTCTCAATTCATGAGATGAAGAACAAAAGTGCACAAGAGAATGGAATCAAACATGTATTGAAATAGAACAGTAATATTATTAATCCATCAGAATCAGCAGAGCTCCTAACCCTAACATAGGAGATTTAGTTGCTCATGATTTACAGTAATGTAAAATATGAAGAAGGTAAAGATGAGGCAGAAGATCCTAAACATGGGTGATCTTCTCCTTTAAATACTAATCTAGTAACTAAGAAGTACAAAAAGTATGACCGACTAGACTAGAGGTGCGAAAATCCATCTTTGGGCCCACTTTGGTTGAGTACTTGGGCTAAGCTTCGTGTCCAACTTTGAGGAATGGGCGTTGAACGCCCCATGGGGGGTGGTTCTTGGGTGTACAACGCTGGCTTGTCTCCTTGGGGCGTTGAACGCCAGCCAGGAGGTAGCTCCTTGGTGTTCAACGCCTAGTATGGGTAGGCTCGTTCAAAGAAACGTATAGATCAGTATATATTTCTAGAAATCTCTAGAAGTTAGCTTTCCAACACCATTGAAAACGCATCATTTGGATCTCTGTAGCTCCAGAAATGTTCGTTTGAGTGCATGGAGGTCAGAATCTGACAACATCTGCTATGCTTTCCTTGCCTCTGAATCAGACTTTGCCAAAGTTTCTCAATTTCAGCCAGAAATTACCTGAAATTATTAGAAAACAGAACAACTCAAAGTAAAATCCAAAAATGTGAATTTAGCACTAAAACCTATGAAAACATAATAAAACTTAAACAAAACATAACTAAAACAATATGAAAATGATGCAAAAATGCGTATAAAATATCCGCTCATCAAAACACCAAACTTAAACTGTTTCTTGTCCCCAAGCAACCAAAAGCAAAGTAGGATCAGGAAGAAGAGGAGGATACAATGGATCTCAGAGTTTTTCAATGAGACTCAGTTCCAATTGATGAGCGGGGCTAGTAACTATTTACTTCTGAACAGTTTTGGCATCTCACTATCCTTTGAAGCTCAGAAGTGTTGGTGTCTTTAGGAATTCAGAATCCGGATGATATTATTGACTCTCATAGTTTAATTTTTTTTTATTCTTGAACACAGCTTCTTTTAGAGCCTGGCCGTGACCCTAAGCATTTTGTTTTCCCGTATTACCACCGGATACATAAACGCCACAGACACTTGATTGGGTGAGCCGCTTAGGATTGTGATTCAACTTTGCTAGAATCCCCAGCCAGTGGTGTCCAGAGTTCTTAGGCATACTCTTTTGCTTTTGGAATCACGACTTTAACTGCTCAGTCTCAAGCTTTTCACTTGACACCTTCACACCACAAGCATTTAGTTAGGGGGAGGAGCTCATTTGAACTTTTTAGGCTAAGATTTTGTTTCTTTTAGGCCCTCCTAACATTGATGCTCAAAGACTTGGACCCCTTGCTCTTGCCTTTTGGTTTAAAGAGTTATTGCCTTTTTCTTTTTCTCTCTTACTCTTGCCTTTTGGTTTAAAGAGCTATTGGCTTTTTCTTTTTCTTTTTTTTTCGTTTCTTTCTCTTTTTCTTTCTTTTTGCTGCTTTTTCTTGCTTTAAGAATCAATATGCACTTTACTCCAACATTCTTTCAAGAACCAACACACTTTACTCCAACATTAAATATGCACTGTTGATTCATACATTCAGAAGGTAAAAGTAATGCCACCACATCAAATAATTGAACCATTCTTAATTTAAAACTCGAGTTCATGCATCTTACTTCTCTTTTTCAAATAAAATTATCTTTTAAGTATTGGTGAGAGATGCATGAAATATTTCATAGCTTAAGACAAAACAAAGGATGATCATACACTTAGAAACAGGAAACAGACAATGAAATACAATTAAAAACAGAAAAATAACATAAGCAAAGGGGGATATGGAACGTGACCACCTTAGTGACGGCAGCTACTGCTTCCTCTAGAGAATCCAATAGAGTGCTTGATTTCTTCTATGTCACGCCCCTATCTCTGTTGCTTTTTGATGCGTGAGCATCTTTCCTATTTTTTCCTAGTGAATTTGCATTTAAATTGTTAAATTTAATCAAGAATTAATTATCTTTTAACCACTATGAATGCTACTTTTAGTCTTGTGCAATTTTATTTATTTTAGGTAGCATTCGGATGAATTTGTTGGAGTTTCTACAGAGAAAGAGAAAAAACCAAGCAGCTGACCAGCGAGGAGTGACGCGTGCGCGTGCCTGACGTGTACGCGTGATTTGGAGCTGTCCATGGCGACGTGTGCGCGTACCTGACGCGTACGCGTGACACACGAAAAAGACCATCGACGTGTACACGTGACTGATGCGTACGCGTGACATGCGCGACATGCAGAAAACGCAGAAAATGCTGGAGGCGATTTCAGGCCGAGTTTTGACCCAGTTTTCGGCCCAGAAACACAGACTAGAGCCAGGGGATAGCAGAGACTCAAGGGAAGATTCACACAAGAATGATTATGTCCACTCCAAGTTAGGCGTGGACCCTACGAAGCAAGTGGTCCCCATCCATCAATTGAAGACTTGCTGATTGCTTTAATTAATTCTGATTTAAACTTTAATTTTTATTTTAAAATAGGAAAAGATATTATTTTAGTTTGGGAAGATAGATTTTAAATTAATTAGGATTAGATATAAAAAGGGATTCCAACAGGGGGATTCCAAGGACAACATTATTCCATTCAAACTACCAAAATACATTCTATCAGAATCCTTATTTTCTTTACCATGAGCAACTAAACCTCCATTGTTAAGGTTAGGAGCTCTGTCTATTGTATGGATTGATTTTATTGTTTTTTTATTTTAATTCATGTCTTGATTTATATTTAAGAATTGTTTTCGTTCCTTATTTTATGAATTTGGGTGGAACGGAAGTATGACCCTCTTTCTAATTGAGTTCATGTATAACTTGGAAAAGCTCTTTACTTGAACAACAGCTTGAAAATAACTTCTCCTAAAATTCTAGTTTATCTGAATTTAACGGGATACGTGACATATAATCCTTTTATATTTGAGTAATTAGGATTTCTGTGGCATATAACTAGAATTGAACTTCACCCCCTAATTGGAATTAATTAACCAAGGAATTGGCTGTTGATGAATTTTAGAGGAGACTAGGAAGGTCTAAGGAATTAGGGTCTAGTCACATATAGTTTTCATGAATTAAATCTTACATGATTAAAATAAATTAATAAGAAAAGTTAATCCAGAAAATAGATAACTCTGAAGCCTTAACTGTTTCTCCATATTTTATTCCCAACTTATTTACTTGCCTTTCTCTAATATTCTCGCTATTGTTTAATGTCTTTGAATTCTTGATAAACTTCAATTTTGTGGTTTATATTGTGTAGAATTTGGGGGGGTTTTGTCAATATTTTTCACACTTATTCACAAGAAATGCATGGTTTTATGTTCTCTTCCTATTATTGCTCCATGATGAAAAACATGCTTCTTTTGCCTTAAAATTGCTATATTTTGATCCTCTTTTATTACCATTTGATGCCGTGATGTGTTTGTTGAGTGATTTCAGAATTTATAGGGCAAGAATGGCCTAGAAGAGAGAAAGAAAGCATGCACAAGAGGAAGGAACATGAAGATTTGGATTTTGGGAACTTTAGCATAGGCGCGCACGCGCACTTCACGCGCACGCGTGGATGTGGATAGCCGCAAGCGGCGCGCGTAAATTGGCGCATCCGTGCGGATTAGAGAAATCCCACCGACACGTACGCACCCATGGCGCACACGCGTGGATCACAAAAGTAATCGGCACGCACGCACGCATGGCGTGCACGCGCGGCAAGCTGCACGTGACCTCATTAAAGGAAATCGTGCCTGGCGATTTCTGAGGCTCAAGGGGCACAAATTCAAGCTGGTTCTGCATGGAAAAGATCCAAGGATGCTAGGGGGAAAGGGGGGATCATTCATTCACACTTAGACACAATTTTTAGCTAGTTTTTGGTTCTTGTTCTTCTAGAGAGAAACCCTTGTTCCTCTCTAGATCTAGCTTTAATTTGATCTTCCCTTGTTGAATTCTGAATTGGATCTTGTTAATTACTACTTTTGATTGCTTAATTTGAATTCCTTAGCATATCTTTTGTTGAGATCTTGTGTTAGATTTATGATTTCTAATCAATTGTCATCTTATACCCATTTCATGAATCTTGTGAATCTTGAATTGCTAATGTTACATCGATGATTTCCATGATTGATTGTGTTGTTTGAGTGATTTTATGTTGATAATTGTTAGTGTGTACTTGTTAGTTCCAATTTAATTGCAATTTGAATAGGTCTTTTATTAATGCTTACCATGTGTTTGATGAAATGTTTCCTTTGATTATGGAGTAGTTCTCTTTACTCTTGGCCTAGGCTAAGGGAATTGGGTAAACTTGAGTCATTGGGTCTAATGGATTTGATGATTTGGGAACCTTTAGTGGTCAATTTGATAGCCATTGATACTAGCCTACTACTAAGTTAATTAGTAGTTAGGTTGGACCTTATGGGTTGATGTTGACTAAACCATTTAACCTACTTCAAGTATAGAAGTATACTTAATGAGTTTGGTTCCTCATAATTGTCAAGATATGGTTATTAGACAAGGATAGTGACCCCAATTCCCATGTCTAGCCAAGAGTTGCCTTTATCATTCATATTTGAAAACCCAAAAATCTTGATTGCTTTGTCTTAGTTATAGTTACTTGTTTAGTTTAGAATAGAATTACATTGGATGTTACTTTATTAGTTTGGAATTATTTACATCTTGCTTTAATCAATTGAATTAGTTTCTTGCATTTCAAGATTACTTGCTTGTTAGGATTCCTAGTTTAATTTCTTGCTCATGACTTGCAACCCCGGATTTCTAACCAATGTTGAAGTACATGTTTGCCCATTCCTTGTGAGAGGACCCGAGGTTTAAATACTTCGGTTAATTTTATTGGGGTTGAACTTGTGACAACTAATTCCTTCTAAATTTGATTCACGGACTATTTGTCGGTTGAGGACTGGTGCACGAAATTGTGATGTCCAGGCTCGAACAATCCCTGGCAACGTGAGCAACTTGGTACGCGTAATCGTGATTACACTTTAATTATGTAAAACTCATGGCTCTTTCTTTCCCTGGCAGTGGCGCCAAGAATATGGTGCCAATACCATGGTTCACAACTTCGATACAACTTACCAGCAAGTGCACTGGGTCGTCTAAGTAATACCTTACGTGAGTAAGGGTCGAATCTCACGGAGATTGTTGGTATGAAGCAAGCTATGGTCACCTTGTAAATCTCAGTCAGGCAGATATAAAGTGATAATGGTGTTTTCGAATATTATATAATAAAATAGGGATAGAGAAACTTATGTAAATCATTGGTAGGAATTTCAGATAAGCGAATGGAGATGCTTTTCGTTCCTCTGAACCTCTACTTTCCTGCTATCTTCATCCAATCAGTCTCACTCCTTTCCATGGCTGGCTTTATGTGATACATCACCACTGTCAATGGCTACTTTCGGTCATCTCTCGGGAAAATGATCCAATGCTCTGTCACGGCACGGCTAATCGTCTGGAGGCATCACCCTTGCCAATGGCTTCATCTTATCCTCTCAGTGAATAATATGCTCACGCACCCTGTCACGGCACGGCTATTCATCTGTCGGTTCTCGATCATGCTGGAATAGGATTTACTATCCTTTTGCGTCTGTCACTAACGCCCTGCAATCGCGAGTTAGGAGCTCGTCACAGTCATTCAATCATTGAATCCTACTCGGAATACCACAGACAAGGTTTAGACCTTCCGGATTCTCTTGAATGCCGCCATCATTCTAGCTTACACCACGAAGATTCTGGTTGGGAGATCTAAGAGATATTCATTCTAGCTTATTTCATGTAGAACAGAAGTGTTTGTTAGGCACGCGTTCATAAGGGAGAAGGATGATGAGCGTCACACATAATCATCACCTTCATCACGTTCTTGGGTGCGAATGGATATCTTAGAAGCGAAATAAGAAGAATTGAATAGAAAACAGTAGTACTTTGCATTAATCTTTGAGGAACAGCAGAGCTCCACACCTTAATCTATGGAGTGTAGAAACTCTACCGTTAAAAGTACATAAGTGAAGGTCCAGGCATGGCCGAGATGGCCAGCCCCCTATTGTGATCTAAGATAGCATACAACTGATCAAAGATACCTAATACAATAGTAAAAGGTCCTATTTATAATAAACTAGCTACTAGGGTTTACATGAGTAAGTAATTGATGTATAAATCCACTTCCTGGGCCCACTTGGTGTGTGTTTGGGCTGAGCCTGAGTGTTGCACGTGTAGAGGTCCTTCTTGGAGTTGAACGCCAGCTTTTGTGCCAGTTTGGGCGTTCAACTCTGGTTTTGGCTCCTTTTCTGGCGCTGGACGCCAAATTTGGGTAGAAAGCTGGCGTTAAACGCCAGTTTACGTCGTCTATTCTTGTCCAAACTATGGACTATTATATATTGCTGGAAAGCCCTGGATGTCTACTTTCCAACGCAATTGGAAGCTCGCCATTTCGAGTTCTGTAGCTCCAGAAAATCCACTTTGAGTGCAGGGAGGTCAGAATCCAACAGCATCAGCAGTCCTTCTTCAACCTCTGAATCTGATTTTTGCTCAAGTCCCTCAATTTCAGCCAGAAAATACCTGAAATCACAGAAAAACACACAAACTCATAGTAAAGTCTAGAAATGTGAATTTAACATAAAAACTAATGAAAACATCCCTAAAAGTAACTAGATCCTACTAAAAACATACTAAAAACAATGCCAAAAAGCGTATAAATTATCCGCTCATCACAACACCAAACTTAAATTGTTGCTTGTCCCTAAGCAACTGAAAATCAAATAGGATAAAAAGAAGAGAATATACTATAAATTCCAAACTATCAGTGAAACATAGCTTCAATCAAATGAGCGGGACTTATAGCTTTTTGCCTCTTGAATAGTTTTGGCATCTCACTCTATCCATTGAGATTCAGAATGATTGGCATCTATAGGAACTTCAGATTTCGAATAGTGTTATTGACTCTCCTAGTTCAGTATGATGATTCTTGAACACAGCTTCTTTATGAGTCTTGGCCGTGGCCCTAAGCACTTTGTTTTCCAGTATTACCACCGGATACATAAATGCCACAGACACATAATTGGGTGAACCTTTTCAGATTGTGACTCAGCTTTGCTAAAGTCCCCAATTAGAGGTGTCCAGGGTTCTTAAGCACACTCTTTGTTTTTGCTTTGGACCTTGACTTTAACCGCTCAGTCTCAAGTTTTCACTTGACACCTACACGCCACAAGCACATGGTTAGGGACAGCTTGGTTTAGCCACTTAGACCAGGATTTTATTCCTTTAGGCCCTCCTAACCACTGATACTCAAAGCCTTGGGATCCTTTTTATTGCCCTTGCCTTTTGGTTTTAAGGGTTATTGGCTTTTTGCTCTTGCCTCTTGGTTTTAAGAGCTTTGGCTTTTTCTGCTTGCTTTTTCTTTTTCTTTCTATTTTTTTTTCGCTTTTTTTTTGCCTATTATTTTTTTTTTCTGCAAGCTTTGTTCTTTCAAGAGCCAACATATTTAACATTCTTAAACAACAACTTCAAAAGACATATGCACTGTTCAAGCATATATTCAGAAAACAAGAAGCATTGTCACCACATCAATATAATTAAGCTAAGTTCAAGGATAAATTCGAAACTCATGTACTTCTTGTTCTTTTGAATTAAAACATTTTTCATTTAAGAGAGGTGATGGATTCATAGGACATTCATAACTTTAAGACATAGTTACTACTACTAATGATCATGTAATGAAGACACAAACACAGATAAGCACATAGCATAGAAAACGAAAAACAGAAGAATTAAGAACAAGGAATGAATCCACCTTAGTGATGGTGGCGTTTCCTTCTTGAGGAACCAATGATGTTCTTGAGTTCTTCTATGTCTCTTCCTTGTCTTTGTTGCTCCTCCTTCATTGCTTTTAGATCTTCTCTGATTTCATGAAGGATGATGGAGTGCTCTTGATGTTCCACCCTTAGTTGCTTCCAATAATTGTGTGGAAGAAAATGTATCCCCTGAGGTATCTCAGGGATCTCTTGATTTGCAGTCAAATGTTCTACCACTGAGCTATAGACCCTTGATGGAAGCTCTTGTCTTCCCTTTCCTCTTTTTAGAGGTTTCTTCTGGCCTTAGGTGCCATCAATGGTTATGGAAAAAAACAAGAAAGCTATGCTTTTACCACACCAAACTTAGAATGTTGCTCGCCCTCGAGCAAAAGAAGAAAGAATAAAAGAATAAAAAGAAGATATGGAGGAGATGGAGGGATGTGTGTATGGATGTGAGTGGTGGATGGAAAACAGAAGGGATGGTCATGAATGGAGAGATAGAGGGTGAGGTGGGTGGGGATCCTGTGAGATTCACAGATCCTGAGATGATCCTGTGGGTCCACAGATCCTGAGATGATCCTGTGGGGTCCACAGATCTTGAGGTGTCAAGGCATTTACATCCCTGCACCAATTTAGGCATGCAAAATGCCCTTGCACACAACTCTGGGCGTTCAACGCCAGGTTGGTGCCCATTTTGGGCGTTCAACGCCCATTTGTGTGCCATTTCTGGCGTTGAACGCCAGAACCATGCCTGTTCTGGCGTTCAGCGCCCAGAAGCTGCCCATTTTGGGCGTTCAGCGCCAGAACCATGCTCTGTTCTGGCGCTGAACGCCAGACAGATGCTCCTCCAGGGTGTGATTTTTCTTCTGCTGTTTTTGATTTCGTTTTCAATTTTTTTGTTTATTTTGTGACTCCACATGATCATGAACCTATAAAGACATATAACTAAGAAAAATATAGTTAGATAAATAAACATTGGGTTGCCTCCCAACAAGCGCTTCTTTAATGTCAATAGCTTGACAGTGGGCTCTCATGGAGCCTCACAGATGTGCAGAGCTTTGTTGAGACTCTCCAACACCAAACTTAGAGTTTGTATATGGGAGTTCAACACCAAACTTAGAGTTTGGTTGTGGCCTCCCAACACCAAACTTAGAGTTTGACTGTGGGGGCTCTGGTTGACTCTACCTTGAGAGAAGCTTTTTCTGCTTCCTCTCCATGGTTGCAGAGGGAGATCCTTGAGTTTTAAACACAAGGGAGTTCTCATTCCATTGAAGGACTATTTCACCTCTGTCAACATCAATCACAGCTCTTGCTGTGGCCAGGAAAGGTCTTCCTAGGATGATGGATTCATCCTCTTCCTTTCCAGTATCCAAGACTATGAAATCAGTAGGGATGTAAAGGCCTTCAACCTTTACTAGCACATCCTCTACTTGTCCATACGCCTGTTTTCTTGAGTTGTCTGCCATCTCTAATGAGATTCTAGCAGCTTGCACCCCATAGATTCCCAGTTTCTCTATTACAGAGAGGGGCATGATGTTTATCCCTGAACCAAGGTCACATAGAGCCTTAAAGATCATGGTGCCTATGGTGCAGGGTATTATGAACTTTCCAGGATCCTGTCTCTTCTGAGGCAATGTCAGTTGATCCAGATCACTTAGTTCATTGATGAACAAGGGAGGTTCAACTTCCCAAGTATCAATGCCAAATAATTTGGCATTCAGCTTCATGATTGCACCAAGAAACTTGGCAGTTTGCTCTTCAGTAACATCCTCATTCTCTTCAGAAGAGGAATACTCATCAGAGCTCATGAAGGGCATAAGGAGGTTCAATGGAATCTCTATGGTCTCTAGATGAGCCTCAGAGTCCTTTAGTTCCTCAGAGGGAAGCTCCTTATTGGTCACTGGACGTCCCAGGAGGTCTTCCTCCTTGGGATTCATGTCCTCCACTCCCCTTGCAGGTTCGGCCATGGCGCTTATGTCAATGGCCCTGCACTCTCCTTTTGGGTTCTCTTCTGTATTGCTTGGGAGAGTACTGGGAGGGATTTCAGTGATCCTTTTACTCAGCTGGCCTACTTGTGCTTCCAAATTTCTAATGGAAGACCTTGTTTCATTCATGAAACTTACAGTGGCCTTATATAGATCAGAGACTAGATTTGCTAAATTAGAAGCATTTTGTTTAGAGTTCTCTGTCTGTTGCTGAGTGGATGATGGAAAAGGTTTATTATTGTTAAACCTGTTTCTTCCACCATTATTAAAGCCTTGTTGAGGCTTTTGATCCTTCCATGAGAAATTTGGATGATTTCTCCATGATGAGTTATAGGTGTTTCCATAAGGTTCACCTAAGTAATTCACCTCTACTATTGCAGGGTTCTCAGGATCATAAGCTTCTTCTTCATAAGAAGCCTCTTGAGTACTGTTGGATGCAGCTTGCATTCCATTCAGACTCTGAGAGATCATATTGACTTGCTGAGTCAATATTTTATTCTGAGCCAATATGGCATTCAGAGTATCAACCTCAAGAACTCCCTTCTTCATAGGCGTCCCATTATTCACAGGATTCCTCTCAGAAGTGTACATGAACTGGTTATTAGCAACCATGTCAATGAGTTCTTGAGCTTCTGCAGGCATTTTCTTTAGGTAAATGGATCCACCTGCAGAGGTGTCCAGTGACATCTTAGATAACTCAGACAGACCATCATAGAATATATCCAGGATGGTCCATTCTGAAAGCATGTCAGAAGGACACTTTTTGGTCAACTGTTTGTATCTTTCCCAAGCTTCATAGAGGGATTCACCTTCTTTCTGTCTGAAGGTTTGAACATCAGCTCTAAGCTTGCTCAGCTTTTGAGGAGGAAAGTACTTGGCTAAGAAAGTCGTGACCAGCCTATCCCAAGAGTTCAGGCTGTCTTTGGATTGAGAATCCAACCATAATCTAGCTCTGTCTCTTACAGCAAAAGGGAAAAGCATGAGCCTGTAGACTTCAGGATCTACTCCATTAGTCTTAACAGTATCACATATCTGCAAGAATTCAGTTAAGAACTAAAAAGGATCTTCAGATGGAAGTCCATGAAACTTGCAGTTCTGCTGCATCAGAGAAACTAATTGAGGTTTCAGCTCAAAGTTGTTTGCTCCAATGGCAGAAATGGAGATGCTTCTTCCATGTAAATTGGAATTAGGTGCAGTGAAGTCACCAAACATCTTCCTTACATTATTATTATTTTTGGCTGCCATCTCATTCTCTTGTTCGAAAATTTCTGAAAGGTTATCTCTGGATTGTTGTATTTTAGCTTCTCTTAATTTTTTCTTCAGAGTCCTTTCAGGTTCTGGATCTGCTTCCACAAGAATGTTCTTATCCTTGCTCCTGCTCATATGACAAAGAAGAAGGCACAGAAAAATAATAATAATAACAGAGATCCTTTATACCATAGTATAGGGATCCCTGTGTGAGTAGAAGAAGAGGGAGAGATAAAGAATGTAATATAATGGAAGGAACACAACTGTGAGGAGGCTAGATATGTGAGATGAGATGTTAGTATGTGAATGAATAAATAGAATGAGATGGGAGAGAAAGAATTTTCGAAAAATATTTTTGAAAAAGAGTTAGTGATTTTTGAAAAATAGTTTTTGAAAGATGTTAGTAATTTTCGAAAATTAGGATTTAAAAATTAAAATAATTAATAAATTAAAAAGAAATTTTGAAAAAGGGAGAAGATATTTTCGAAAATGAGAGAGAGAGAGTTAGTTAGGTAGTTTTGAAAAAGTTAAGAAACAAACAAAAAGTTAGTTAGTTAGTTGAAACAAATTTTGAAAAGATAAGAAGTTAGGAAGTTAGAAAAGATATTTTGAAAAGATATTTTTGAAAAAGATAAGATAAGAAGATATTTTAGAAACTAATTTTGAAAAAGATTTGATTTTTAAAATCTCAATTAATGACTTGATTCATAAGAAATCACAAGATATGATTCTAGAACTTAAAGTTTGAATCTTTCTTAACAAGCAAGTAACAAACTTCAAATTTTTGAATCAAAACATTAATTGATTATGTTATTTTCGAAAATTTGATATAAAAATAAGAAAAAGATTTTTGAAAAATATTTTTGGAATTTTCGAAAATAACTAAGAATTTTGAAAAAGATTTGATTTTTGAAAAAGATTTTGAAAAAGATAAGATTTTCAAATTGAAAATTTGATTTGACTCATAAGAAACAACTTGATTTTAAAAATTTTTGAAAAAGTCAACTCAAATTTTCGAATTTGATGAGAGAAAAAGGGAAAGATATTTTTTTGATTTTTGAATTTTTATGATGCAAGGGAAAAACAAGAAAAATGATGCAATGCATGAAATTTTTAGATCAAAACAATGAATGCATGCATGAATGATATGAGTGTCAAGATGAACATCAAGAACATATTTTTGAAAAATTTTTGATGCAAAGAAAACATGTAAGACACCAAACTTAGAATTCTTTAACGCTTAGGCACTAAGAATTCAAGAATGCATATGATAAACATGATAAGACACAAAACAAAAAATCATCAAGATCAAACAAGAAGACTTACCAAGAACAACTTGAAGATCATGAAGAACACTATGAATGCATGAAATTTTCGAAAAAAATGCAAGATGCATATGCAATTGACACCAAACTTATAACATGACTCAAGACTCAAGACTTAAACAAGAAACAGAAAAATATTTTTGATTTTTATGATTTTCTAATTTTTTTTTCGAAAATTTATTGAAAAGGGAAAATCAGGATTCCAAAATTTTTTTTTATATGAATTCCAAGAATCTTGCATTCTTAGTCTAAAGCTTCAGTCCAGGAATTAGACATGGCTCACTAGCCAGCCAAGCTTTCAAAGAAAGCTCCAGTCCAAAACACTAGACATGGCCAATGGCCAGCCAAGCTTCAGCATTTAACACCAGAGTATATTGCTCTTGATAACAAATTGCTGCTCATCATTTATCAAGTATGTAACTTACCTCTGATGGTTTGGAAGCCTCAGTCCAAAAGAATTTAGACATGGCTTTACAGCCAGCCAGGCTTCACGTGCTTCATGAAACACTAGAATTCATTCTTAAAAATCTTGAATAAAATTTTTGAAAACATTTTTATTTTTTTTTTTCGAAAACAGATGAAAGATTTTTGAAAATATTTTTGAAAGATTTTTTTGAAAACAAAACGAAAAGAAAATTACCTAATCTGAGCAACAAGATGAACCGTCAGTTGTCCAAACTCAAACAATCCCCGGCAACGGCGCCAAAAACTTGGTGCACGAAATTGTGATGTCCAGGCTCGAACAATCTCATGGCTCTTTCTTTCCCTGGCAGTGGCGCCAAGAATATGGTGCCAATACCATGGTTCACAACTTCGATACAACTAACCAGCAAGTGCACTGGGTCGTCCAAGTAATACCTTACGTGAGTAAGGGTCGAATCCCACGGAGATTCTTGGTATGAAGCAAGCTATGGTCACCTTGTAAATCTCAGTCAGGCAGATATAAAGTGATAATGGTGTTTTCGAATATTATATAATAAAATAGGGATAGAGAAACTTATGTAAATCATTGGTAGGAATTTCAGATAAGCGAATGGAGATGCTTTTCATTCCTCTGAACCTCTGCTTTCCTGCTATCTTCATCCAATCAGTCTCACTCCTTTCCATGGCTGGCTTTATGTGATACATCACCACTGTCAATGGCTACTTTCGGTCATCTCTCGGGAAAATGATCCAATGCCCTGTCACGGCACGGCTAATCGTCTGGAGGCATCACCCTTGCCAATGGCTTCATCTTATCCTCTCAGTGAATAATATGCTCACGCACCCTGTCACGGCACGGCTATTCATCTGTCGGTTCTCGATCATGCTGGAATAGGATTTACTATCCTTTTGCGTCTGTCACTAATGCCCTGCAATCGCGAGTTAGGAGCTCGTCACAGTCATTCAATCATTGAATCCTACTCGGAATACCACAGACAAGGTTTAGACCTTCCGGATTCTCTTGAATGCCGCCATCATTCTAGCTTACGCCACGAAGATTCTGGTTGGGAGATCTAAGAGATATTCATTCTAGCTTATTTCATGTAGAACAGAAGTGTTTGTCAGGCACGCGTTCATAAGGGAGAAGGATGATGAGCGTCACACATAATCATCACCTTCATCACGTTCTTGGGTGCGAATGGATATCTTAGAAGCAAAATAAGAAGAATTGAATAGAAAACAGTAGTACTTTGCATTAATCTTTGAGGAACAGCAGAGCTCCACACCTTAATCTATGGAGTGTAGAAACTCTACCGTTAAAAGTACATAAGTGAAGGTCCAGGCATGGCCGAGATGGCCAGCCCCCTATTGTGATCTAAGATAGCATACAACTGATCAAAGATACCTAATACAATAGTAAAAGGTCCTATTTATAATAAACTAGCTACTAGGGTTTACATGAGTAAGTAATTGATGTATAAATCCACTTCTTGGGCCCACTTGGTGTGTGTTTGGGCTGAGCCTGAGTGTTACACGTGTAGAGGTCCTTCTTGGAGTTGAACGCCAGCTTTTGTGCCAGTTTGGGCGTTCAACTCTGGTTTTGGCTCCTTTTCTGGCGCTGGACGCCAGATTTGGGTAGAAAGCTGGCGTTGAACGCCAGTTTACGTCGTCTATTCTTGGCTAAAGTATGGACTATTATATATTGCTGGAAAGCCCTAGATGTCTACTTTCCAACGCAATTGGAAGCGCACCATTTCGAGTTCTGTAGCTCTAGAAAATCCACTTTGAGTGTAGGGAGGTCAGAATCCAACAGCATCAGCAGTCCTTCTTCAACCTCTGAATCTGATTTTTGCTCAAGTCCCTCAATTTCAGCTAGAAAATACCTGAAATCATAGAAAAACACATAAACTCATAGTAAAGTCCAGAAATGTGAATTTAACATAAAAACTAATGAAAACATCCCTAAAAGTAACTAGATCCTACTAAAAACATACTAAAAACAATGCCAAAAAGCGTATAAATTATCCGCTCATCAAGGACTATACTTGCAACGTGAAAAATCTTGTGAAATTCCTTATCGACGGTATCCGTGCTCAATCAAATTTTTGG
The DNA here is from genome assembly GCF_003086295.3 of Arachis hypogaea. NCBI lineage: Eukaryota > Viridiplantae > Streptophyta > Magnoliopsida > Fabales > Fabaceae > Arachis > Arachis hypogaea. Next base: position 63,540,678 of record NC_092052.1, on the reverse strand, counting down.
CGCCGTTGCCGGGGAATGGTTGCAACATATGCCTTGATATTGGTTATGTGAATATGTGAATATTGTAGATAGTTTACTTTCTTTCAATACTTAGCTATAGTTTAGATTTCTTTTGTATGTGTGCTATGACTCCCAAGTTTGATGACTCGGTCTCAACCGAATTCTAGCTTAGCCGAGTTTGACCCTGAGATTGAAAGAGCCTTGTTACATACTCGGCAAGCTAGACGGCAGTTGTATTATACGGCTAGTACTTCGCCCTCTCTTGAGGAACATACCGAATCACTAGATGGCACCGAAAGTGACTTGGAGTCCGCTACTTCCTATTCTTCTGTTGGCACTACTAATACATCTTTGCATCCTATAGGTGAGCCATACATGGCGGAGCCATGACGGATCACTTTGGATGAGCAAGGAGCTCCGGATATCATACTTCAACCTTTGCAAGCAAGGTATCTCAACCTTGATCCAAACTTTGAGTTGAAGAGTAGCTTGATAAATCTACTTCCTAAGTATCATGGGTTACTAGTTCAGGACCCATCCGACATCTAAGAGACTTTCAAGTTGCTTGTTCTATGGCTCGAAGGCATGGAGCCCATGAGTTGGCTATTATGGTTTTTGCCTTCCCTTTCTCTCTTGAAGGGCAAGAAAAGATGTGGTTTTATTCACAACCGGATGAGATTGTGACCAATTGGGATTTCTTGAGAAGAGAGTTTCTAGATAAATTCTTCCCACCGGAGAAGACCGACTACATCCGGAAGGAGATTTCGGGTATAATGCAAAAGGACCAAGAGAGTTTGTATGAGTATTGGACTCGATTCAAGAGGCTATTGGAATCTTGTCCACACCATGGATTGAACACTCACTTGCTCATTAGTTACTTCACCGAAGGTCTTTGTGCGGAAGATAGAAGATTGCTCACCGCTTCTAGTTGCGGTTCCCTTTCAAAAAATAAGACGGAGGGAGAATGATAAACCACTATTTTATGATTTATCATGTGCTTAATCTAGTGGATTTTACCGATTATTCTCACACTTATTCATACAATTCGCATGTTTTACATTTTTCTTTATGATTTTGTGCTATGATTGAAAACATGCTTCTTTGGCATTATATTTTCTATGTTTAAATCCTCTCTTATTACCATTCGATGTCGTGATATGTGTGTTAAGTGTTTTCAGAGATTACAGGATAGGAATGGATGAGAGGATAGAAAGGAAGCATGCAAAAGTGGAAGGAATACAAGAAGTTGAAGGAATTGCTAAGCTGTCCAGCCTGACCTCTTCGCACTCAAATGGTCATAATTTGAGCTACAGAGGTCCAAATGATGCGGTTTTAATTGCATTGGAAAGCTAACGTCCGGGGCTTCGCAATGATATATAATTTGCTATAGCTGCCTCGAAGATAGGTGATGCGAACTCGTGGATCACGAGGACGCATGACCTGGAGAAAATGCAATCCGCACGAACGCGTGGACGACGCTTCCGCGTGACTTTGCAGCGACCTGTACGTATCAGAAATCACTGGGGGCGATTTCTAGGCTGTTTTTGACCCAGTTTTTGGCCCAGAAAATACAGATTAGAGGCTATAAAGTGGGGAAATCAATCCATTCATGGAGACAATAGAACACAACTTTCATATTCATAATTATAGGTTTTAGATGTAGTTTTAGAGAGAGAGAGGCTCTTTCCTCTCTCTTAGGATTTAGGATTTATGATTTCTATTAATTTTAGGATTGCTTCTTCATTCCAGGTTCAATGTTCATTTAATTTATTTTCTACTTTTATTTATTCTATTACTTTAATTGTTATTTATCTTTTCAATTTGGCTTATGAATCTCTTCATGTTAAGATTTGAATATTCTATTTAATATAATTTGAGGTATTTCAGATTTATGATTGTTCTATTCTATTTATAATGCTTTCAATTTAATTTAGGATTTATTCCCTTTTGCTTTGGTTAAGTAATTGGTAACACTTGAGTTATCAGACTCAGCAGTTGATTGAAAATTGGAAATTGCTGATTGATTTGGATCGCTCTAAGGCTAGTCTTTCCACAGAAGTTAACTAGGACTTGAGGATTAAATTGATTGGTCCACTTGACTTTCCTTTATTTAGTGAGGGTTAACTAAGTGGGAGCAATAACAATTCTCATCACACCTGATAAGGATAACTAAGATGGGATTTCCAGTTCTCAAACCTTGCCAAGAGTTTTCTTTATAATTATTAATTTATTTTTCTTGCCTTTTAAATTACTTGTTCTCTATTTTAGAAACCCAAAAATATACATTTTTCCATAACCAATAATAAATCATACTTCCCCGCAATTCCTTGAGAACAGGACCCGAGGTTTAAATACTTCAGTTATAAATTTATTTGGGTTTTGTTACTTGTGACAACCAAACTTTTGTACGAAAGGATTCTCTGTTGGTTTAGAAACTATCCTTACAACGCGATTATTTTGATAAAATTTCTTTACTAGCAAGAATCAGTTCGTCAAAATGGCGCCGTTGCAAGGGAATTGCAAACGTGTGCCTTATTATTGGTTATTGTAAATATTTGCTTTTTGCTTGTTTATTTGTTTATTTTTGTTTTTATTTTTGCTTTTTCGTAAATTAAGAAGTTATTGGTTTTTATTTAGTTATTAAAATTTTTGAAAATAATGTTCGTTGTTCTTTCTTGATTTTCAAGTTGTTCTTCGTGTTCATCTTGACCTTCAAGTTGTTCTTGGTTGATTTCTTCGTTTTGATCTAAAAATTTTAAGTTTGGTGTCATTTTATTGTTTTTCTCTTTCCTCATTAAATTCAAAAATATCTTTTCTCTTTATTTTAATTGATTTTTTCGAAAATTACAAAAAAAAATTCAGATTTTTATTTTAAAATTTGTATCTTATCTTATCTTAGTTTTAAATTTCAAAATTCAAATATTTTACAAAAATCATATCTTTTTCAATATCTTATCTTATCTTATTCCAAAATCAAATTTCAAATTTCAATATTTAAATTTCAAAATTCAAAATTCAAATTTCAAAATTTAAATTTAAAATTTTAAAAATGAAACCTTTTCAAAATTTAAACCTTTTTCAAATTTTTATCTTATATTGTTGTCAGTGTTTCTAGTTTTAGGAGTTTATTTTCATTAATTTTTTTATTAGTTTTTTTTTTATTTTCTTTTGCTACTATGAATTCTCACCCCTCTGGTTTCAAGTTTGGTTCCAATGTTGTTGTAAGGAATGGAAACTATAATGAAAATAGGCATCAAGGTTGGAAGAATCAAAGATGGGAGGAGCCACAAGGATTTGATCAACCCTCTTGGCAATAACCCCCTCCAATGCGCTAAAACCAACAACCATTTCAGGGAGCATACGAAGATGATGAATAGGGTGGACCCCCTTGTAGTTACCAACAAGCCCCGCCATATGCTTATGAACCACCTCCACCAAATTACTATGGTCAAGAGCCATTCCAGGGAGCATACCAAGATGATGAATATGGTGGACCCCGTTGTAGTTACCAACAAGCCCCACCATATGCTTATGAACCGCCTCCCCAACATACCTTTGAACCACCATACTCACAGGCCCCTTTACACCATTCACCTCCATATGACCCTAACCCACATCCACCACACCAACCACCACATGAACCACACCCAGAACTACCACCTCAATATTCACCATTTCCATATCCTTATCAAGAAGAACCACCTTCGTATTGTGAGCATTTTCTCCCAACAAATGAACCCTCCTATCCACCCCAACCTCCATTGGATAACAACACACTCATCTCTAATATCATTGGTCTCATCTCTACACTCCAAAATCTTATATCCCGCATGGACCAACCCTCTACCTCCAATATTCAACCCTCAAGCTTCAGTGTGCTTCCTTTTCAACCACATAATAATCTTCCCATCCCATCACCACCCTCCATGGAAGAGCACCCACATCCATCAATCCAAGAGCAAGATGATCCTAGTTACGCTATTGATATAGAACAAGAAAGAAGGAATCATCTTCGTGAATTCATACTTCATAAAAAGCTAGAGGAGGCCCTACAGGTGGAGGTAGTAGAGACCCTTGAAGTCGAAGAAGTGGTTGAAGAATTAGTGAAGGAAGACATCAAGGAGGAGTCTAATTTTGTCTTAGAGCAAGAGGAAGCCCAAAATATGGAGATAGGAGAGACCCTCCAAGATGAAGGAGTAGTTGAAATGAGTTATCATGGAAAGAAAATCATCAAGGATGAGTACGATTTTATACTAAAATAACTGGACAAAGCAGTAATTATTGAAGAGGAAAAAGTGGTTGAAGACTTGGGAGATGCTGGACCTCCGTGGGAAAGTCCAGTCATAGAACCTCCTTCCAAGACGTCTAAATTTGATGTTGAAGAGGGTGTACAACCTCTAAGGCATATCATGGCTAAAGACTATGAAGAGGTTGATCAAAAGATGAAGATTAAAGAAGAAGAAGCACAAGCTCCCATGCCCTTGGTGAGTAATGAAGAAGATATTGAATTGGAAGAAAGCTACCAAGAGGAAGAGGTTGAAATTGAAGAAGCTTGCAAAGAGGTGGAAGTTATCAAGGAAGAGTACAAGGGAATGGAGCTTGAAATCACCTTCCCAAAGCTGTTGGAGACCTCTCCCCCAAAGCCATTACCATCGAATACAACATTCAAGTGGGTAAAATTCATATTCCTTAGCTTTCTCATCCCACTTGAATATGGTTTACTTGAGACAGATGGTCAACTTAGAGCTCTTTGTGGCATTAAGAGTAAGAGGAAAATGGTTAGTGGTAGGAGTTGCCCTGCAAGGTTCAATACGGTTGCACACTCCAAGTTGAAGTGTAAATATTGGTGTAAAGCTCGAATGAATGGGTCTAGGAGGATGTTTGGGTGCCTAAATGAGAATTCTAAGGCTGAACCACCCGGATGGAATCATCATGATCCACTTGAAGACGGGTGTAGAATCAAGATTTGGGATCCAGGAATATATGAGGATCAATTTTGGGAGCTCAAAGCTTGTGAAGAACTCCATCAATGCTTAGGAAATTTACATGGAATAGACAGAGCTTATTAGAAGTACAAGCATTGGTGGCAGTTTCAAGATGAGTTCAAGCACAAGCCGCCATGACATAGAGCTCACCGAATGTCCAACTTAAGGACTATAACTAAAAGTGCTAGGTGGGAGACAACCCACCATGGTATCATCGTTCCTTTTTATTCTTAATCTTATTTTATTTTATTTTTACTAGTGTTCATTCATAATTTCTGTATATTCACTTGCATTTTTCATTTGCATCTGCATACACATAAAAAAAAAAGCGCACGCGACGCGTCCACGTCGTAGGTGCGTTCTGAAGAAAAGAGAATTGAACAGAAAGTCACGCGAAAGCGTGGCTGGAGGCATGCCTTAGGCACAAATATGCCCATGCGACTGCGTCATTGACGCATCCGCGTCATTCTGAAAAAGAGCCTCCCACGCGACCGCGTCACCCACGCGATCGTGTAGCCCTGCAAAATCGATGTAAAAGGGTGTATGGCAGAAAGTTGTGATGGAGTGAGGCTGGAATGATGCTGGAAGCACAAGCCCTATCACGCGACCGCGTACCCCACGTGGCCGCGTCGTTTTTCAAAATATGCCATTCACGCGATTGCGTCACCCACGCGAACGCGTCCCTGACACGTCTGCGTCACTTGCAAATATTGCCAATCACGCGAACGCGTGCCCCACGCGTCCGCGTCGCATGCGATGCACAGTTTATCCAGATCAGCGCGAGAATTCCTATCTTTTCTTCTCCAATCCTACTTATCTTTCTATTATCATTCTTTCTTCTTTCTTTTATCTTTTCTCTTTCTTTCTCCTTTCTTACTTTCTTCTTCTTCATCTCTTTAACTTCTCATCCTTTTTTTTTCTTTCATTCTATTTTACTCAATTTAATTGAATACTTTCATTCATTGCAGTTTAATTTTTTGCATATTTTTATCTCCTTTTCTAAATCTATTAATTTTTCATTGGTGTAAAATTTTCTTATTCAACTGTTACATCTTTTCTTGAATTATTCTGGTGCTTCATGACTTATTTTATTCTGATTGGGTATTATTATTCATAAGTCAATGCTAATCTTTTATGATACTTGTATTCCATTTGCATTGCTATGCACTTACACTATCTTTCATTACCAAATCTCTCTTCCCCATTGTTGTAAATTTTGCACCACTGGTATGCCATGCGCTTCTATTATTTTCTCACTTGCATGTTGTAGATACGATGTAATTGAGACCCTTATTATTTGGCATTAACCCAACCATATTTTATTTGTTTTCTTATCTTTATTTTTGGGTTACTTTTCTTCTTTTTTTTCTCTTCTTTCAGGATGGCCACCAAAGAAGGGAAAGGGAAAAGCTTATAAATAGGGAGACAGACAAGTCCATCTGCACATTCTCTGGGAGAAAAGCATCAGTTGGAGCCACCCATCCACCTGTACATCTTAGCATGCACCGAGGACGGTGCAACCTTTAAGTGTGGGGAGGTCGATACCAATCTCCATGGGTTAGTTATTTTCTTCTCAACACCAATGTTCTATTTTCTTTGTTTGTTCATTATTGCATTTGCATGTTTGATTGCATATTTGTTTGATTTTGTGCATATTTTACCAACACTTGGTTAAAGTAATATTTTCTTTTTCAAGAAACTTTTTATAGCATTTCACTAATTTGAATCAAAATTTTTATTGAACTTATTTGAAGAAATATTATACTGGAACATGGTTTAGAGCTCGAACACACAAAACCTGTGAGATTTTGAGCCTATTTGATTGGTTGCATTTTATCAACCAATATTTTATTTTTTGGTGTGTGTTTTTCTCTCTAAAATTGTGATATTTGTCTTGCTTAATTCTATATTTTCATGGTTTGATGTTTGGATGCACTTATATGATTGAGGCCTTTGTTTCACTGAGCTTACATACCCATATGGCCTTACCTTTCATTATCACTTGCAAACCAATTTTGAGCCTATTATACCCCTTTGTTCTTTACTTTAGCTCATCACTAACTCTAAGAGGAAAATAATAATGTCCTTAATTTGAATCCTTGGTTAGCTTAGACTAGTGAGAGTGCTCATGAATTAAATGTGGGAAAAAGTGGGTTTGGAAACATTGGTTTAAGAATTGGGTGTTATATATCTTTATGAAAATGTGAAAGAAATGTTTAGGACATATTCATGCATTCAATAATTTAATCATATGCATTGAGAAAAACAAAAGAAAAAAAATAATATATATATATATATAGAAAAAGAAAAAAAAAGAAGAGCAAATAAATAAAAGGGGACAAAATGCCCCAAAGTAAGTGGTGAAAGCAATGCATATGTACTGTACTTGAAATTAGAATGCATGAATATGTGGAAACATGGTTAATGGATAGTTAGATGTGGTATTATGATTACATGAATTGTCTAAGTTAGGTGGAAAGTTTAAGTTAATTAAGGATTCAGATTTTAGTCCACTTGGCCAAATACAATCCTACCTTGACCCTAACCCCATTACAACCCTCAGAAGACCTCTTGATATGTGTATTTATGCATTAAATTTTTGTTGATTGGTAGAAGAAGAGCAAGCCTTAGAAAGCAAGGTTATTAGAGAATTGAGAGAATCGAACCTTAAAACACTTGAGTGATTAGAGTGTATACACTTCCGGCGAGGGTTTGATGCTCGATTCTTTGTTCTCGGCTTTCATAAGCTATTTTCTTCTGCAAGTTTACTTGTACTTTATTTTGTGATTTGAATTAGTGAAATCCAGTTCATATTTGTTCTTAAAAGATTTGTTTACTTTTAACCAAGTAGGTAGAAACATTTTGCATGTAGTTGCATTCACATAGATATGTTGCATTTCATACATTCTACCATTCCTCTTCACTCCTTTATAGCTTCTATTGAATTTAGCATGAGGACATGCTAATATTTAAGTGTGGGGAGGTTTATAAACCACTATTTTATGATTTATCCTGTGCTTAATCTAGTGGATTTTACCCATTATTCTCACACTTATTCATACAATTCTCATGTTTTACGTTTTCCTTCCTAATTTTATGTTATGATTGAAAACATGCTTCTTTGGCCTTATATTTGCTATGTTTAAATCCTTTCTTATTACCATTCAATGCCGTGATATGTGTGTTAAGTGTTTTCAGAGATTACAGGGTAGGAATGACTTAGAGGATGGAAAGGAAGCATGCCAAAGTGGAAGGAATACAAGAAGTTGAAGGAATTGCTAAGTTGTCCAGCCTGACCTATTCGCACTCAAACAGTCATAACTTGAGCTACAAAGATCCAAATGACACAGTTCCAGTTGCGTTGGAAAGCTAACGTCCGGGGTTTCGCAACGATATGTAATTTTTTATAGCTGCCTGATAAAAGGAAATATTTTTACGCCAGTTAGAAACTAGCAATGAATCTGATCGTGAGTATAGTCTAACCAACACGCGAATACCGCATCAAAAAATTCTAAAATCTATGACCGAGAGTATTGATCCCGGGTCATTCTCGCTAGAAATTGCCTTAGAATGTATATCATTGATTAGGAAAGATTTTATCGTTTTGAGAGTTGGTGCAAGAATTCAAGCTAACAAAAGCAAATAACAATTAATTGAGATAAAATCCTTGGCTAAGGGTAAGTATTGGAAGTTCCATCATTATAGTTTCCTTCAATTATGATAAGAATTGATTATTGCTTCACTTAGTTAACCCCCTAATAATAGAGGAAAGTCAAGTGAGAGTAACTAACTTGAGTCACAAGTCTTAGTCTCACCCTAGGGAAATCTAGCTTTAATGCACTCCAAGTCAATTAGCAACTTCTCAATTCATAACCTACAATTGATATCTACTATTCAAGTGTCTCCAATAACTCAACCCCTAAGCCAAGTAAGAGAAATTTACTCCATAGCTAGGGTTGTCATTATCACAAATAATTGGTAGGCAATCATAGAAAACATGACGTAATTGAGAGAAGAGAATTGAATTAAAGCTATCTAATCCAAACAATCATGAATAATCAAACAATTGAATGAAACCTTAATTCATTAATCCAAATTCAAAGTAACAAAGTCAACCAAATCTAGATCTAAGAAATTGAATCAAAAGAGCATCAATTAAGAGTAGAAGAAGAGTAGATCTACAACTTGTACCAAAGCAAAAGTGAATTAGTAATGGATCTCACCAAGAAATCAAAGGAGAATTGCAATGGAAGAAGTGAAATCCTAGAGAGAAGTTGGAGTTTCTCTCTCTAAAAACAAAATGTAACTAACTCCCTAAAATATCTAGAATTATGACTAATTGTCCTAACACTCATAATCCTTGGTCTTCTTAAGCTTTTCCCTTTCAAAATCTGCTCCAGAACAGGGCCTAGGGACCCCTTGAAATCGTTGGGCACGTGTTCCTTTTTAAAAATCATGTGCGCACATCGACGCGTACACGCACTGTACGCGTATGCGTCCCTAGGGTCTTTTGCGATCTACGCATAGGCGTAAGGTGCGCGCGAGCATCATAGGGAATATGGCCCAGCCATATAAGCACATCGGCTCCTCGCTCGGCTCCACTGTGCTGGCTCAGGATGTACGCATCCACGCGTACACGCAAGGTGCGCGTGCGCGTGCATGTCCAAACTTCAAATCTTCAATTTATTCCATGCTCCTTCCATTCATGCATGCTTCTTTCACTCCTCTTAGCCATTTTTGCCCTATAACTTCTGAAATCACTGAACAAACGGATCAAGGCATCTAATGGTAATATAGGAGGATTATAATATATCAATTTTGATGCAGAAGAAGCATATTTTCATCTTTGAGGTAAAATGGGAAAGGAACACAAAATCATGCAGTTTTATATGAATAAGTGTGAAAGATCATTGATAAAACCCTTAGATTCTATAGATGATAAACCCTAAAAACAGGGTTTATCACTGCCCCGAAGATAGGTGACGCGAACTCGTGGATCACGCAGACGCGTGACATGGAAAAAATGCAATCCGCACGAACGTGTGGACGACGCTTCTGCATGACTTTGCAGCGACCTGTACGTATCAGAAATCGCCGGGGGCAATTTCTGGGCTGTTTTTGACCCAGTTTTCGGCCCAGAAAACACAGATTAGAGGCTATAAAGTGGGGAAATCAATCCATTCATAGAGACAACAGAACACAACTTTCATTTTCATAATTTTAGGTTTTAGATGTAGTTTTAGAGAGAGAGAGAGAGAGGCTCTCTCCTCTCTCTTAGGATTTAGGATTTAGGATTACTATTAATTTTAGGATTGCTTGTTCATTCCAGGTTCAATGTTCCTTTAATTTATTTTCTACTTTTATTTATTCTATTACTTTAATTGTTATTTATCTTTTCAATTTGGCTTATGAATCTCTTCATGTTAAGATTTGAATATTCTATTTAATATAATTTAAGGTATTTCAGATTTATGATTTTTTCTATTCTATTTATAATGCTTTCAATTTAATTTAGGATTTATTCCCTTTTTCTTTGGTTAAGTAATTGGTAACACTTGAGTTATCAGACTCAGCAGTTGATTGAAAATTGGAAATTGCTGATTAGTTTGGATCGCTCTAAAGCTAGTCTTTCCACAGGAGATGACTAGAACTTGAGGATTAAATTGATTGGTCCACTTGACTTTCCTTTATTTAGTGAGAGTTAACTAAGTGGGAGCAATAACAATTCTCATCACACCTGATAAGGATAATTAGGATGGGATTTCCAGTTCTCATACCTTGCCAAGAGTTTTCTTTATAATTATTAATTTATTTTTCTTGCCATTTAAATTACTTGTTCTCTATTTTAAAAACCCAAAAATATACCTTTTTTCATAACCAATAATAAATCATACTTCCCTGCAATTCCTTGAGAAGACGACCTGAGGTTTAAATACTTCGATTATAAATTTATTTGGGTTTTGTTACTTGTGACGACCAAACTTTTGTACGAAAGGATTCTCTGTTGGTTTAGAAACTATACTTACAACGCGATTATTTTTATAAAATTTCTTTACTAGCAAGAATCAGTTCGTCAGAAAAGCTTGGAAATTGATAAATGATGTTGCCGAGGCTACACAACATGTAAAGGTGAAAAGTAATCCTCTCAAGGGTGTGGTAGAACCATCCCCTTCCAAAGCAAGCTTAACCAAGGTGCTTGGGGACATGACCACTATCCTCACGCAAATACAAAAAGATGAAAAGGAATACTACTCCATCCAAGCCATCCAAGCCCCACCTCAAGTTGCTCAACTTGAAGGCCCTCCTAGAATCTGTGGTTTGTGCTCTAGCACCACACATTACACCGATCAATGCCATCAAATTCTAGAGGAGCATGCCCTTGTCGTGGCCAATGTGAATTATAACAACCGTCCGTCCTATCCTTCTCAAGGCCAAAACAACTACTCTCATGGTAGTAATGAAAATCAAGGGTGGATGGATAATGCACAAGGGAGCAATCAAAACCAAAGATGGAATAACACTTCTTCTCATTACAACAACAACCAATCTTCATCTCAATACCACCACAACAACAACAACCAAGCCAACCAAAATTACCACATCCAAAACCAAAATAACTACACCAAGTACCAAGCACCACACCATAGACAACAATCCAACCAATCCTCTTCATCTTCCACCAATCAAGTTGATGAGCTTAGAGCCGTTGTGGATAAATGGGACGAGGGCTATAAGGCTCAATTCGAGGCCATGAGTGCTCAATTGGCCAATATCACTGACATGATTTCGAATATGTCCATGTCCTCCTCCAACAACACCAACCAACCCTCAAGCTCTTCTAGCATTCCTTCCCAACCCCAACCAAACCCCAAGGGCAGTCTCAACGCCATCACTCTACGGTCGGGGACTACATTGGAGGAGATACCTCCTAGGGTCATGGAAGACATCCATGAAGAAGAGGTGGTCGTTGAAGCTCCACATGAAGAGGAGAAGATAGCCAAAAGGCATGATGAAGAAAGAGTAAGCCTTAAGGAACCCAAGAGGAAAGCTATAGTGGATGAGTCCATTCATATCCCATTCCCTTCATTGGTGAAGAAAGCAAAGAAGACACCGGAATTTGATTTGAACATGCTTCAAGTGTTCAAGAAAGTTGAGGTAACCATACCACTTCTTGATGCCATCCAACAAATTCCGAAGTATGCAAAATTTCTGAAAGGCTTGTGTACTCACAAGGATAGGATAGGAGAGTTAGAGACATTATCCTTGGATAGTTCAATTTCTTCCTTGATGGAACCTATTCCAAAGAAATGTGGTGATCCTGGGCCTTGTTTGGTGTCTTGTTATATTGGTGGCGCACTTTTCATGACTGTATGTGTGATCTAGGAGCTTGCGTAAGCATCATGCCACTTTCTATCTTTGTGCGGTTGAATTTAGCTCCATTAAAGAAGTCAGTGGCGAAGTTTGCCTTAGCCGATAAGAGTGTGATCACTGTGATGGGAATATCAGAAGATATACTTGTGTCAATCAAGGACTTGGTCTTTCCAGTTGACTTTTACATCCTTGAAATGTCTCCAACAGAAAATAGAATCTCATCCTCCGTTCTACTTGGTAGACCCTTCCTCAAGACCTCTAAATTCAAGTTAGATGCCTTCACCGGCACATATTCCTTTGAGGTTGGAGACAAGACTATCAAGTTCAATTTGGAAGAAGCCATAAAGCATCCTTCCGAAGAGCATTCCGTTCTATGATGTGATGTAATCGATGAAGTGGTAGCGGAAGTGCGAGAAGAAGACTACAACAAGTTATGCTACCCTATTGTTGAAGAGACGGATGACTAAGAGGGTGAACATGAGAAAGTTGTTGAGAATGAACTCCGTGAGCTTGATGAAAAGGAACCTCAGCTTGAGGCAAAGAGTGAATTGAAGCATCTTCCATCTCATTTGAAGTATGCTTTCTTAGAGAACAACCAAAAGTTTCCAGTCATTATTGCTAGTGAGCTTTCTAGTGAAGAAGAAGAGAAGCTCCTAGATGTTCTAAGAAAGTACAAGAAGGCAATTGGTTGGAGCTTAGCCGATATTGTGGGGATTGACCCTCGCAAGTGCATGCATCGTATATTTCTCTAAGAGGGAGCTAGGCCGGTTAGGCAACCGCAAAGGAGGCTCAACCCGACCATCCTTGATGCGGTAAAGAAGGAGGTCACTAGGCTACTTGATGCGGGTATCATATACCCGATTTCTGACAGTGAGTGGGTGAGCCCGGTCCAGGTTGTTCCCAAGAAATCGGGCATCACTGTGGTTAAAAAGGATGATGGTGAAGTGGTCACCAAGAGAGTACAAAATGCATGGTGAGTGTGCATCGATTATAGAAGGTTGAATGCCACTACAAGGAAGGACCACTACCCTTTGCCCTTTATCGATCAGATGTTGGACTATTTGGCAGGTAAATCCCATTATTGCTTTCTTGATGAATTCACTGGTTACTTCTAGATTCACATTGCTCCTGAAGATCAGGAAAAGACCACATTTACTTGCCTTTTTGGCACCTATGCCTACAAAAGGATGCCATTTGGACTATGTAATGCACCTGCTACTTTTTAGCGGTGTATGACTGATAAACCACTATTTTATGGTTTATCTTATGCTCAATTGATTGGTTTATATCAATTCTTTACTCATTTATTCATATGATTTGCATGAGTTTACATTTTTCCTTCTTGATTTTGTGCTATGATTGAAAACATGCTTCTTTGGCCTTTAAATTACCAAATATTAATTCTCCCTTTTATACCATTCGATGCCTTGATATGTGTGTTAAGTGTTTTCAAGGTTTATAGGGCAGGAATGTCTTAGAGGATGGAAAGGAAGCATTCAAAAGTGGAAGGAATACAAGAAACTGAAGGAACTGCTAAAGCTGTCCAACCTGACCTCTTGGTACTAAATCGACCATAACTTGAGCAACAGAGATCCAAATGATGTGGTTTCAGTTGCGTTAGAAAGCTAACATCTGAGGCTTCATAATGATATATAATGTACCATAGCTTCCTCAAAGATAGATGACGCGCACGCGTGAATCACGCGGACGTGCGACCTGGAAAAAATGCAATCCGCGCGAACGCGTGGACAACGCTCCCGCGTGACTTTGCAGTGACCTGTACGTACCAGAAATCAATGGGGGCAATTTCTGGGCTGTTTTTGACCTATTTTTGGCCCAGAAAATACAGATTAGAGGCTATAAAGTGGGGGAATCGATCTATTCATTCATACAACAACATAAACAACTTCCATAATTCACAATTTTAGGTTTTAGATGTAGTTTTCTAGAGAGAGGAGGCTCTCTCCTCTCTCTTAGGATTTAGAATTTAGGATTTTTCTTAATTTTAGGATTGCTTCTTCATTCCAGGTTCAATATTCCTTTAATTTATGTTCTCTGCTACTTTTATTTGTTCTAGCTTACTAGTTTATTCTATTTTTCTTGTTGATTCTCTTTTTATCCAAATTGGCTTATGCACTTTTCTTGTTAGATTTGAATATTCTATTTAATGCAATTTGAGGTATTTTAGATTTATGATTACTTTCTTTTATTTATGATATAAATAATTTGGATTTTTCTCCTTTTGGCATCTAGTTGAGTAATTGGTGACACATGAGTTGTCAAACTCAACTGTTGATTGAAAATTGGAATTTGCTGATTAATTTGGATCCCTCTAACGCTAGTCTTTCCATATGAGTAGACTAGGATTTGAGGAATCAAATTGATTAGTCCACTTGACTTTCCTTTATTTAGTAAGGGTTAACTAAGTGGGAGCAATAAACAATTCTCATCACACCTGATAAGGATAACTAGGATGGGATTTCTAGTTCTCATACCTTGCCAAGAATTTTTCTAATTATTAATTTATTTTTCTTGCCATTTAAATTACTTGTTTCTTATTTCAAAAAACACAAAAATATACCTTTTTCCATAACCAATAATAAATCATACTTCCCTGCAATTCCTTGAGAGACGACCCAAGGTTTAAATACTTCGGTTATCAATTTTATTGGGTTTTGTTACTTGTGACAACCAAATTTTTGTATGGAAGGATTCCCCGGCAATGGCGCCATTTTGACAATCAAATTCTTGCTAGTAAATAATTTTATAAGAATAATCACGTTGTAAGTATAGTTTCTAAACCAACAGAGAATCCTTTCGTACAAAAGTTTGGTTGTCACAAGTAACAAAACCCAATAAAATTTATAACCGAAGTATTTAAACCTCGGGTCGTCTTTTTAAGGAATTGCAGGGAGGTGTATTTATTATTGGTTATGGGTTTTTATCTTTTTCGGGGTTTTTGAATAAGGAACAAGAAAAATAAATTAGCAATAAAGTAAATTAATTATCATGAACACCAGTGCAAGGTATAAGAACTGGAAATCCCATCCTAGTTATCCTTATCAAGTGTGATGACAATTGTTTATTACTCCCACTTAGTTAACCCTTACTAAATAAAGGAAAGTCAAGTGGACTAATCAATTTGATTCCTCAAGTCCTAGTTAACTCCTGTGGAAAGACTAGCTTTAGAGGAATCCAAATCAATCAGCGAATTCCAATTTTCAATCAACAGCTGAGTTTGATAACTCAAGTGTCACCAATTACTCAACCAAAGCAAAGGGGGAAAATCTAAATTATTTATATTATAAATAGAAGAAAGCAATCATAAATCTGAAATACCTCAAATTGCATTTAAACATAAATTCAAATCTAACATAAAGAGTTCATAAGCCAATTTGGCAACATAAGTAATTAACAAGTAAAAGCATTAGAATAAATAAAAGTAGAAGAGAAACATAAATTAAAGGAACACTGAACATGGAATGAAGAAATAACCATAAACTTAGAGGAATCCTAATCCTAAAAACCTAAGAGAGGGGAGAGAACCTCTCTCTCTAGAAAACTACATCTAAAACCTAAAATTGTGAATTATGGAAGTTGTTTATGTTGTTGTATGAATGAATGGATCGATTTTCCCACTTTATAGCCTCTAATCTATGTTTTTTGGGCCAAAAACTGGGTCAAAAATAGCCCAGAAATTGCCCCCAGTAATATTTGGTATGTACAGGTCGCTGCAAAGTCACGCGGGAGCGTCGTCTACGTGTTCACACAGATTGCATTTTTTCCAGGTCACGCATCCGGGTTATTCACGCATGCGCGTCGCCTATCTTCTGGGCAGATATGGCATATTTTATTTTTTTGTGAAGCCCTGGATGTTAGCTTTCTAACGCAACTGGAACCGCATCATTTGGACCTTTGTAGCTCAAGTTATGGTCGATTTAGTACCAAGAGGTCAGGCTGGACAGCTTTAGCAGTTCCTTCAGTTTCTTGTATTCCTTCCACTTTTGCATGCTTCCTTTCCATCCTCTAAGCCATTCCTGTCCTATAAACCTTGAAAACACTAACACACATATCAAGGCATCAAATGGTATAAAAGGGAGAATTAATATTTGGTAATTTAAAGGCCAAAGAAGCATGTTTTCAATCATAACACAAAATCAGGAAGGAAAAATGTAAACTCATGCAAATCATATGAATAAGTGAGTAAAGAATTGATATAAACCACTCAATTGAGCATAAGATAAACCATAAAATAGTAGTTTATCAATCTCCCCACACTTAAACATTAGCATGTCCTCATGCTAAGCTCAAGAGAAGCTATAAAGGAGTGAAGAGGAATGGTAAAATGTATGAAATGCAACCTATCTATATGAATGCAACTAAATTCAAAATGTTTCTACCTACTTGGTCAAAGTAAATAAATCTTCCAAGAACAGACATGAACTGGATTTCACTAATTCAAATCATAAAATAAAGTACAAGTAAACTTGTAGAAAAAAATAGCTCGTGAAAGCCGGGAACAAAGAATTGAGCATCGAACCCTCATTGGAAGTGTATACACTCTAATCGCTCAGGTGTTTGAGGTTCGATTCTCTCAATTCTCTACTAATCTTGCTTTCTAAGGCTTGCTTTTCTTCTACCAATTAACACAAATTTGATGCACAAATACACATATCAAGAGGTCTTTTCAAGGATTGTAATGGGGTTAGGGTCAAGATAGGATTGTATTTAGCCAAGTGGACTAAAATCTGAATCCTTAATTAACTTAAACTTTCCACCTAACTTAGACAATCCATGTAATTACAATGCAAAATCTAACTGCCAATTAATTATGTTTTCCACATATTCATGCATCCTAATTCGAGTACAGTACATATGCATTGGTATCACCATTTATTTTGGGGCATTTTGTCCTCCTTTTCTTATTTGCTCTTTTTCTTTTCTTTTTCTCTCTTTTTCTTATATACATATACATATATATATATATATATATATATATATATATATATATATATATATTCTCTTTTGTTTTTCTCAATGCATATGATTAAAGTATTGAATGCATAAACATGTCCTCAACATTCTTTTTCACATTTTCTCAAGAATATACAACACCCAATTCTCAAACCAAATGTTTTCAATCCCAATTTCCCCACACTTAATTCGTGAGCACTCTCACTAGTCTAAGCTAACCAAGGATTCAAATTAAGGACATTATTGTTTTCCGCTTAGAGTTAGTGATGAGCTAAAGTAAAGAACAAAGGGGTATAATAGGCTCAACATTGGTTTGCAAAGGATAATGAAAGGGTTAAGGCCATATGGGTATGTAAGCTCAGTCAAACAAAGGCCTCAATCATATAAGTGCATGCATACATCAAACCATGAAAATATAGAATTAAGCAAGACAAAGATCACAATTTTAGAGAGAACAACACACACCAAAAATAAAATATTAGTTGATAAAATGTAACCAATCAATTAGGCTCAAAATCTCACTGGTTTTGTGTGTTCGAGCTCTAAACCATGTTCCAGTATAATATTCTTTCAAACAAGTTTAACAAAAAAAATTTTTCAATTTAATTTAGTGAAATATTATAAAATAGAGTCTTGAAAAGAAACTCATTACTTTAACCAAGTATTAACTAAATGCATAAAATCAAACAAACATGCAATTAAACATGCAAATGCAATAATGAACTAACAAATAAAGTAATATATTGGTGTTGAGAAGAAAATAACTAACCCATGGAGATCGGTATCGACTTCCCCACACTTAAAGATTGCACCGTCCTTGGTGCATGCAGAGATGTACAAGTGGATAGGTTGTTTCAAGTGATGCTTTTCTCTAAAGATTGTGCAGGTGGACTTGTCTGTCGCCCCATATGGAAGTTCTTTTCCTTTCCTTTTCCGGTGGCCATCCTGAAAGAGGAGGAAAAGAAGAAAAGTAACCCAGAAACAAAGATAGAAAACAAATAAAATATGGGTGTTAATGCCAAATAATAAGGGTCTCAATTATATGGTAGCTACAGCATGCAAGTGAAAAAATACTGGAAGCAAATGGCATATCAATAGTGCAAAAATTGCAACAAAGGGGAAGAGTGTGGGTAATGAAAGACAGTATAAGTGCATGTCAATGCAAGAGGAGTACAAGTATCATAAAAGATTAGCATTGATTTAAATAATACTGCCCAATCAGAATAAAATAAGTCATGAAGCACCAGGATAATTCAAGAGAAGATGCAACAGTTAAATAAGAAAATTTAACACCAATGGAAAAATAATAAATTTACAAAAGAAAATAAAAATATGCACAAAATTAAAATGCAATGAATGAAAGTATGCAAATAAATTAAGTAAAATAGAATGAAAGAAAAGAAAGATGAGAAGTTAAAGAGATGAAGAAGAAGAAAGTAAGAAAGAAGGAAGAAAGAATAAGAAAAGATAGAAGAAAGAAGAAAGAATGATAATAGAAAGATAAGTAGGATTGGAGAAGAAAAGATAGGAATTCTGGCGCTGATCTGGATAAACTGTGTGTCGCATGCGACGCGAATGCGTGGGGCACGCTGACGTTAGGATATTTGCTAGTGAAGAATTTTATAAAAATAGTCGCGTTGTAGATATAGTTTCTAAACCAACAGAAATCCCTTCGTACAAACGTTTTGGTTGTCACGAGTAACAAACCCCTTAAAATTGATAACCGAAGTATTTAAACCTCGGGTCATCTTCTCAAGGAACTACAGGGAAGTATGTTCTTATTATTGGTTATGAAGATTGTAAATTGGGGTTTTGAAGGTAGGGAGCAAGTAATTTAAATTGCAATTAAAATAAGTAAAAGACTGTAAAATAAATAAATGACTGTAAAACACACTTTTGGCAAGGTATGAGAAATTGGAAGTCCTATCCTAGTTATCCTTATCAATGATGATGAAAATTGAATCTTAATTCCACTTAGTTAACCCTTGCTAGAGCAAGGGAAGGTCAAGTGACTAATTAGTTAGATCCTCAAATCCTAGTTAATCCCTAAGGAAAGATTGGGATTATTGAAGTTCAATTCAATTAGCAAAGACAACGATTATCAATCATGTTGAGTGGTGCACGAAATTGTGATCATCAATGGCGCCAACAACTTGGTACGCACAATTATAATCTCAACTCTTTATCACAACTCCGCATAACTAACCAGCAAGTGCACTGGGTCGTCCAAGTAATAAACCTTACGTGAGTAAGGGTCGATCCCACGGAGATTGTCGGCTTGAAGCAAGCTATGGTCACCTTGTAAATCTCAGTCAGGCGAATTCAGATGGTGATAGAGAATTGATAATTAAAAGATAAATAAAACATAAAATAAAGATAGAGATACTTATGTAATTCTTTGGTTGGAATTGCAGATAAGCATATGAAGATGCTTTGTTCCTCCTGAACCTCTTCTTTCCTATTGCCTTCTTCCAATCATTCATACTCCTTTCCATGGCAAGCTTTATGTTGGGCATCACCGTTGTCAATGGCTACTTCCCGTCCTCTCGGTGAAAATGTTCTACACACACTGTCACCGCACGGCTAATCATTTGTCGGTTCTCGATCATGTTGGAATAGGATCCATTGATCCTTTTGCGTCTGTCACACGCCCAACAATCGCGAGTTTGAAGCTCGTCACAGTCATCCCTTCCCAGATCCTACTCGAAATACCACAGACAAGGTTTGGACTTTCCGGATCTCAAGAATGGCCGCCAATAATTCTAGCCTATACCACGAAGGTTCTAATCTTAGATTAGAAACCCAAGAGATACACATTCAAGCTTGTTTGCATGTAGAGCATAAGTTGTTGTCACTCACGTGTTCATAGGTGAGAATGGTGATGAGTGTCACATAATCATCACATTCATCATGTTCTTGGGTGGGAATGAATATCTTGGAGAAGAAATAGACTTGAGTTGAATAGAAAGACAATAGTACTTTGTATTAATCCAAGAAGAACAGCAGAGCTCCACACCTTAATCTATGGTGTGTAGAAACTCCACCGTTGAAAATACAAAAGTGATAATGGTGTAAGCATGGCCGAATGGCCAGCCTCTAAGGTCTAGGGACTAAACGTCCAAAGATTCCCTAAATACAATAGTATAAGGTCCTATTTATGGAGAACTAGTTGCCTACGGTTTACAGAAATCAGTAATTAATGCAAAAATCTTCTTCCGGGCCCACTTGGTGTGTGCTTGGGCTGAGCATTGAAGCTTCCATGTGTAGAGACTTTTCTTGGAGTTAAACGCCAGCTTTTGTGCCAGTTTGGGAGTTAAACGCCAGAATTCTTGAGCTGACTTAGAACGCCTGTTTGGGCCATCAAATCTTAGGCAAAGTATAGACTATTATATATTGCTAGAAAGCCCAGAATATCTACTTTCCAACGCAATTAAGAGCGCGCCAATTGGGCTTCTGTAGCTCCAGAAAATCCACTTTGAGTGCAGGGAGGTCAGAGTTCAACAGCATCTGCAGTCCTTTTTTAGTCTCTGAATCAGATTTTTGCTCAGGTCCCTCAATTTCAGCCAGAAAATACCTGAAATCACAGAAAAATATACAAACTCATAGTAAAGTCCAGAAGAGTGATTTTTATTTAAAAACTAATAAATACATAATAAAAACTAACTAAAATATACTAAAAACATACTAAAAACAATGCGAAAAAGCGTATAAATTATCCGTTCATCATTGAGTTTGATAATTCCTAAGTTACTGATTTCTTAACCAAGACCAAAAAGAGAAAAATAAATCTACTGGAATAAAAATGTCTTCAGATTGGGAATAACAATAACATAAATGAAAGAGAGCAATAATAAACTGAAATACCTCAAATAACATTAATTCAAAGAATAATCTGTAACATAGAAGAATTCATAAATTAAATTGAGAAGATAAATAAAAAGGAATGTTGAACCTGATAGAAAGAGATAATCCTGAAAGCGAATAAAATCCTAATCTAAATCCTAATCCTAAAGAGAGAGGAGAGAATCTCCCTCTCAAAACTAAATCTAAATCATGAAAACTAACTAATTGGAGACTCTCCTCTGAACGGATGCATTCCCCCACTTCATAACCTCTGATCTATGCCTTCTGGACTTGGATTTGGGCCAAAAAGGGCTTCAGAAATCTCTGGGGGCGTTTTCTATAATTTCTGGTGCGTGGCCTCTATCACGCGTCCGCGTGGGTCACGCGGTCGCGTCATTTGGAGTTTTTCTTGCCACGCAGTCACTTCAATCATGCGTTCGCGTCATATGCGTTTCGCTTAAGGTGCGCGATAGCGTCAAGCACGTGGTCGCGTCACTGCCATTTCACGCTGGCACGCGGCCGCGTAATCCATGCGATCACGTCGTTGCCAGTTTCTTCAAAAACTCTGTTTTATGCTTTCCTTCCATTTTTGTATGTTTTCTTTTCATCATTTAAGTCATTCCTGCCTTAGAATATCTGAAACTACTCAACACACGAATCACGGCATCGAATGGAAGTAAAGGGTAATTAAAATAATTACTTTTAAAGCATAGGAAACATGTTTTTCACATACATCACATAATAAGGAAGGGAAGGTAAAATCATGCAATTAACATGAATAAGTGAGTGAAGGATTAAATAAATCACTTAAATTAGGCACAAAATATATCATAAAATATGGGTTTATCAACCTCCCCACACTTAAACAATAGCATATCCTCATGCTAAATCCAAGATAAATAGTAAGGTAAGGTTGAAGTGGTGGAATCTCATGCAATGCAATTTATTCTAAATGCAACTACCTAAATGAATCATGCAATTCTAATTTTTATTCACTTGTATATAAAACTTACATGTAGTTGAATTAATTCACATTTCTCAAGGAATCATATATGCATAGCCAAACCTTAGATAATGATAAAGCACTTTTACAATTGAGATGGGAAAAAAAATATTTTACAAACTTGCAAGACAATTAATAATTTAAGCATAGATATATGTTGATGAGCTATTGAACCCTTACTGGATTTTGTGTTTACTCTCTTGTCACTCAGTGTTTATTGGGTTAATCACTCTATTCTTCTTTTTATCCTTACTTTATATAACTTTGTTCTTCATCTAACCAATCAACAATTATAGAATATAGGCATACAAAAGTCATGAGGTCTTTAATTAAGGTTGTAATGGGGCCAAGGTAAAGGTAAGGGTATATATATAAGGCTAAGTGAGCTAATTAAGCGAATCCTTGATTAGTCTAAGATCTCACCTAACATACATACTTTGTAAAGTAAATCTTCTTTACCTACTTTACCCATATTTTCCCACTTTTGATGTTACATGCTCATATTTCAATTTATTTTTATTTTTATTTTTTTATCCCATGTGCATTGCTTTATTTTTGCATTTGGGGAATTCTTTTGTATTCCCCTTTATTCAAAAAAAAAAAAAGAAATATTTTTTTAATGCACATGGTAATTCAATTATTTTGATTTCACATGAGCATGCTTCCCAAAAATTTTTATTTTGAATTATTTTATTCTTTTCAATTTTCTACCCTTTGTTTTTATCATCCATGTTCCCAATAGGTTTCCCACACTTAAACAATTACACAATTTCTATCTTAAGCTAACCAAGGATTCAACTTGGGATTTTTTTATTTTGTTTTTCTGCTTAAGGCTAGTAATGTGGTTTGTAGAATAAGAAGGGATTTAAAGGCTCAAGGGGGCTAATAAGGGTGATGTAAAAGGTAGGCTAATTTGGGATAAGTGAGCTAAAATCAAACAATGGCCTCAATCACTCTCTTGGTATGTATTTCTATTCTATAATCGGACATATAGATTAAAACAAAGTAAAGAACACCAGAATAAATAAGAAGGGCAGAACACACAAGAATAAAAATTATGGTTTGAATGTAACCATACAATTAAGCTCAAAACTCACAGGCTGTGTATTCTCTAACTCAAAAATCATATATCAGTTATATATGTCATGCAAGTAAAAATTAAGAGTTTCCATTATTCTCAATGTAATTCTTAAGGTGGCTCTAAAGTTTTAGTGTTTCTCCTTGATGAAATATTGTTAACTAACTAACATGTAATGCCATATATACAAGGTGTGTGGATTGTTTATATTAAAGTCTCTAGTTTACTTCCTTTTTCTTTTCAATCTAAGCCAAACTATTATATGCTAAAAAAAAGGGTAAACTATACTAATTAATCCACAATTTCTATAACTAATAAGTTAGAATTGCAACTAAACTAACTAGCTAAAATATGAACTAAAAGTGCAACATGCAGAAATAGAGTAAAAATACATGAAAATAGTAATGTATAAGTACTGAGAAAATAAAAATAAAAATAAAAGAAAAAAATACAGAAAAAGTAGCAAAATAAAGTAAAAGAGTCTGTAGTGGTTCACCAAAAAGTACGCCAGAGATGGCGACCTCCCCACACATAAAATGAAGCATCGTCCCTGATGCTCACTCAAGCAGGGTGTGAAGGGGTGTCATCACTGGAAGGGTGGGTAGCTGGGGTCTCTGTGGTGGTGGTCTGAGGATCTGCCTGCTGCAGAGGAGGTGCTGACTGAATAAGGACCTCTGGGTCTGCAACCTGAATCTGATGCGGGGCCTCCTGATGTGAAGCAGCCTGCTCTGTGCTTGCCTGCTCAGCCTCTCTCTGTGAATGGGTCTCTGCCTCGTGATCATCCGCCTCCTCCTCAGATGGCTCTGATGGTGTGTCAGGCTCGGATGGGATATCGCCAGATCGTATCATCAGCTTCAGGTGCTCATAGCGTTGCTTGCTGCGACGCTCAACTCTCTCATATCGGTGCCGATTGCGGCGCTCCATCTGGTCTAGCTGTCGAAACAGGTAGTGCACTAGGTGATAAACTAGCTCTAAGGCAGGTGGAGGTGCAGTGGTGGTAGCAGGGGTAGCTGTAGAAGAAGAGGGGCCAATAGATGGTGTGGCTGTCTCATCAGTAGGAGTGAAGAATGGAGGTCTGTAGCCCAAAGCCAGAAAGTTCCTACTGTGAGGAATGATTTTCTTCCATTCAGCAGCAGGTGGCTTCTCATCAGCATCCTCCCAAGGCACGTCAGCTCGACGGCCAAGCTGTGTAATCAGATATGGAAAGGGGAGAGTGCCTCGGACGTGGACCCTGGCCATGTAGTACCGAGTGAAGCGTGGCAGGTACAAGTCCTTACCCTCCAGCAGACACCATAGGAGGGTGATCATAGCGGCAGGTATCTCAGTCTCATGGGTACTTGGCATAACAAAGTTGCTAAGTATATGATGCCATAGCCGAGCCTTATCGTTCAAGTATGCCCGCTTGATTCCCTTAGGCATGGTGGTGTTCTGACCCATGACCCGTGGAACAGTCGGGTCAAGGGCTATCCTCGCCTTGACGGCATCCCAATCAAACTTCGTGAAGTGCATGTCCTCCTCAGCCTTCTGATAACCATCTGGCTGATCGGATTTAGGCAGGAGCTTCAGAACATCCTCTATGGCCTCTTCAGTGACCAGTATCTACTTCCCTCTTAAGTTCACTACATCTAGGGAAGTTTTGAAGTAATTGCAGTAGAATTCCCTTACCCAAGATGCATTAACCTCAGTCAGGTTTCTCTCCAGGAAGAACCAGCCTCTTTGTTTGATCTGATCAGAGGTGTATTGCTGGAGTTCTTCTGGGATCTTCAGAGTCCTCTCCAGGTACAGGTTCCTGGAGTTTGCAAACACCGGATACTTCAGCTCGCAGTATCGGTTTGCAAACTTAATGGGATCAGTATTAGGGAGTAGCTGGTCAGCCTTCTCTTGCGGGGTCAAGTGTTTCTCCCACCAGGAGTCATCATGCATGAGGTCCAGGATGGACATGGAGGCTTCTCCACGTTTACGTTTGCCAGTTGTTGCCTTTCCTTTTCCTTTTCTTTGGGTGTCAGACATCCTAAAAAATAGAAAACCAGGATATAATAAAAACAGGAAAACAAATAGCTAAATCACAAAATAAGCATATAGTGGCAAAGGAGCAGTGGAGTAATGAAAATGAGTTAAGTAAATGTGCATTTAGGATCGTATAGGAGTTAAAAGTCCGGGAATAAAAATTCACAATCAAAAATGTAAAATGATTCATGTTAAGTAGGAAAAATTATCATCATGCCTTGGTTAGAAGGTTAAGGAGAATAGTGAAAAATCAAGAAGATATATTTTGAAAGTTAGGTTGGTTAGGAATGAAAAAGAGGTTAGGGAGTTAAAATTAGTGAATTAGTAAAAAGTGGATTGGGGTAAGTGGCATAATGATCATTCCCTAAGTAATGAAAATTCACAAATATAAGCAACAAATAACTCATAATCAAGCAAGGAAGTTGATGATGATTCATAGGGGAATAACAAAAAGTGGAATTAAATCATCCAAGTTGCAATTTATAAACCAGGAAATTAAAAAGAATAAGAAAGCTTGCCCTGTCATTCATGAATTGGTTTGGTAAAAGCTGAGTAAAGCAGAGTGCAAGTTTGCCAAAACCAAAACAGGAATGAAAATCAAAATAATTTACAGAAATTTGGGCAACATCCCAGCTAAAATCAGATGTTCCCGGAAAATAAATAGCAGTCAGAATAGCTCATATGAATTAAAATATAGTTGCAATTACATAAAGGGAATATGAACATGGAAAAGCAGTGTAAAAAGCAGCATGAAACAAGAAATTACAGCATAGGAACAATACTAACATCACAGCAACAGCAGAATTGCGAAAATAATAAAGCAAGAAACACGAACAGCGCAATTAATCAAGCCTAAATCCACTAACCACATCCTAGGCTACCTAACAACCTAGAATCCACTACAACATGCATATCTAACTAGCCTAATTATGAACATAAACAGAAAAATATGAAATTAACGATGAATGGAAAGAAGGGTGGCGTTCAGCGGAACCTGGAAGGCGTAGGAAAGAAAGTGGGGCAGAGAGGTGGCCGGGGGATGGTGGTGGTGGCGGCTGATGCGGCGGTGAGGGCTGTGCGGAGGCAGGGAGGGTTTTTTGGGGGGGGGGTAATGTGGATAGGGGGAAGGAAGGGAAGGGGGCGTTGGGGCAGTTGGAGGCACGGCGGTGACGGCGGCGCGGTGGGTGTGGCGGTCGCGGCGGGGGCAGTGGCGGTGGAGGGAAAAGAGGAAAGAAGAAGAAGGAAGAGGGGGAAGGAGGAAGGGGGTGGCGTGGCGGTGGGTTCTGGGTGGTCGACGGGGGGCGGTGGTCGGTGGTTGTGGCTGGGAGTTGGTAGTGGTGGAAGGTTGCAGAGAGGAGAGGAAGGAGAAGGGGTTGGGGGCACGAATGGGTAGGGTTCACGTGACTAGAGGGTTAGTAAATTTGAATCCACGCGATCGCGTGGGGCACGCGGTCGCGTGGCTGTGGTGAAATAGGGATTGACGCGATCGTGTGAGTGATGCGATCGCATGGAATGAATAAATTATGAATGACGCGGTCGCGTGAGGCATGGGACCGCATCGCTGGAAATTGTGCTAAACGCACAATTCCAGCGTCGTTTCAACGCAACTCTCTATCTCCTCTGGGGTGGTGGTGCAATCCATGCGACGTGATCGCGTTGCTCACGCTGTCGCGTGGGATTGGTGTTGTGCAAGTGACGCGATCGCATCAGGGACGCGACCGCGTGGGTCGTTTTGTGCGAAACGCACAATGGCCGCACGATTCCAGCCTAACTCTCTGGACATTGGGGATTTACGCCGATCTCCAGATCACGAGGCCACGTGGGTGACGCGAACGCGTGGGTGGCTATTTTTCGCAACTGACGCGATCGCATGAATGATGCGGTCGCGTCGTGCACCCTTTTTTTTATGCAGGTATGCAACTATGCAGTATGCAATGCGAATGAATAATATTCATGTTCAATTGAAAAGGAAATAAAAATAAAAATAAATAACACGAAATAAAACTGAAAAAGAAACGACCATACCATGGTGGGTTGTCTCCCACCTAGCACTTTTAGTTAAAGTCCTTAAGTTGGACATTGGATGAGCTTCCTGTTATGGCGGCTTGCGCTTAAATTCGTCCAGAAATCTCCATCAATGTTTGGAATGCCAACAGCCTCCGGGGTCCCAAACTAGGCATGTAAAGCTTCTGAGCAGCTTCAAACAAATTCTCAGGTTCCCGGGGTGACGAATGTCAGAATAGATTCCAGGATCCCAAACTTCGCTTTTAGATCCGCCTTTGTCTTGATCTATATTTTTCCATCCGGGTGGTTTAGAAAGTAGATTTTCACCAAGGTGACCAAACGTTTTCCGAGATCCATTCGATTGACCATGATGCCAATCCGTGCACTTCGAGTGGAAGCGTGAAACCTTATTGAACCTTGTGCACCAGCTCTGAGTACGAGCCATTTCTCTCTTACTCTTAAAGCCGCAGAAAGCTCTAAGCTGGCCATCTGTTTCAAGAAAACCATATTCAAGTGAAAAAGTAAAGATAAAGGTTAATGATTGTACCCACTTGAAGCTTGTATTGGGTGGTAATGGCCTTGGGATAGGTGTTTCCAATGGTTCTGTGAGTTTTACTCCCTTGTGCTCTTCTGTGAATTTCTTCACTTCCTTGAAGACTTCTTCAATTGCATCCATGTCCTGATCAAAGCCTCCTATGTCTTCCTCGTCACTTAAGTCATAAACGGGAGGTTGAGAGAAATCTACCTCCGCATCGTCTTCGTATTCACTTGGGAAAGACTTTTCGATCTCAGAGAATTCACTTGCGGATGCAAGTTCATCACTGGGAGAACTTGACATAGGGGTTCCTCATAAAGGAAACTTGCTTCTTGGAGTATTCCGTCTAGTTCCTCATAAAGGACTTGCCTTAGGGGTTGTGTACTATCCTCCTTAGTATCAATTGCAACGTCCTTGACAGAATTCTCCCCAACTCTGGATTCCCATGGAGGCTCAGTGTCTCCTAGGTCTTCAACCAACTCTTCTTCTTGTATAATGACAACTTCCTCTACTTGTTCCAGTACGAAGTCATGCCCTATTCTGTCCACTGAAGTTTTTAGTATCTCCCTCATACTATGCTCATCATTAGATTGTCCACACGGAGTTGTGGGAGGTCCTTGAATGTTCAAACGTCTAGAAGATAATTGACTTATTGCTTGCTCCAGTTGATAAAGGGTTGTTTGAAGTTGATCTACTGTTTCCTTGAGGCGAACCTCTGATTCTCGGGGTGATAGATTTGGACGTGGTACCTAGGGAAGTGGTGGTGTTTAGGAGTAATTGGATTGGAATCGGGGTAAATGAGGATCATATGGTGGTGAATGGTGAAAAGGAGCTTGTGAGTATGGTGGTGCGAAGTTATCTTGTGAGGATGGCCTATAAGCGCAGGGTGGGGCTTGTTGGTAACCACAAGGTTGTCCACCACGTCTATTTGCTTGGTATGCATTGTAGAATGGTCTTCATCCATGATATTTTGGAGGGTGTTGTTGCCTAAAGGGTTGATCAGATCCTCTTGGCTCCATCCATCTTTGATTGCTCTGACCTTGATGCATGTTCCTGTTATAACTTTCACTCCTTTCAACAATATTAGAACCAAACTCAAAGCGAGAGGGGTGAGAATTCATAGTAGCTAATGGAAATAAAAAGAGAAAAATAAAGATAAATAAACAAGTAAAAGAAAAATATTTACAATAACCAATAATAAGGCACACGATTGCAGTTCCCCGGCAACGGCGACATTTTGACGTTAGGATTTTTGCTAGTGAAGAATTTTATAAAAATAGTCTAGTTGTAGATATAGTTTCTAAACCAACAGAAATCCTTTCGTACAAATGTTTTGGTTGTCACGAGTAACAAACCCCTTAAAATTGATAACCGAAGTATTTAAACCTCGGGTCGTCTTCTTAAGGAACTGCAGAGAAGTATGTTCTTATTATTGGTTATAAAGATTATAAATTGGGATTTTGAAGGTAGGGAGCAAGTAATTTAAATTGCAATTAAAATAAGTAAAAGACTGTAAAATAAATAAATGACTGTAAAACACACTTTTGGCAAGGTATGAGAAATTGGAAGTCCTATCCTAGTTATCCTTATGAATGATGATGAAAATTGAATCTTAATTCCACTTAGTTAACCCTTGCTAGAGCAAGGGAATATCAAGTGACTAATTAGTTAGATCCTCAAATCCTAGTTAATCCCTAAGGAAAGATTGGGATTATTGAAGTTCAATTCAATTAGCAAAGACAACGATTATCAATCATGTTGAGTTTCATAACTCCTGAGTTATTGATTTCTTAACCAAGACCAAAAGGAGAAAAATAAATCTACTGGAATAAAAATGTCTTCAGATTGGGAATAACAATAACATAAATGAAAGAGAGCAATAATAAACTGAAATACCTCAAATAACATTAATTCAAAGAATAATCTATAACATAGAAGAATTCATAAATTAAATTGAGAAGATAAATAAAAAGGAATGTTGAACCTGATAGAAAGAGATAATCCTGAAAGCGAATAAAATCCTAATCTAAATCCTAATCCTAAAGAGAGAGGAGAGAATCTCCGTCTCAAAACTAAATCTAAATCATGAAAACTAACTAATTGGAGACTCTCCTCTGAATGGATTAATTCCCCCACTTCATAACCTCTGATCTATGCCTTCTGGACTTGGATTTGGGCCAAAAAGGGCTTCAGAAATTGCTGGGGGCGTTTTCTGTAATTTCTAGTGCGTGGCCTCTGTCACGCGTCCGCGTCGGTCACGCAGTCGCGTCATTTGGAGTTTTCCTTGCCACGCGGTCGCTTCAATCATACGTCCGCGTCATATGCGTTTCGCTTAAGGAGCGCGATCGCGTCAAGCACGCGGTCGCGTCACTGCCATTTCACGCTGGCACGCGGCCGCGTCGTCCATGCGATCGCGTCATTGCCAGTTTCTTTAAAAACTCTGTTTTATGCTTTCCTTCCATTTTTGTATGTTTCCTTTTCATCCTTTAACTCATTCCTGCATTAGAAGATCTAAAACTACTCAACACACGAATCACGGCATCGAATGGAAGTAAAGGGTAATTAAAATAATTACTTTTAAAGCATAGGAAACATGTTTTTCACATACATCACATAATAAGGAAGGGAAAGTAAAATCATGCAATTAACATGAACAAGTGAGTGGAGGATTAAAGAAATTACTTAAATTAGGCACAAAATATATCATAAAATATAGGTTTATCACACGCGTTCGCGTGGGTTGGGCTATTTTCAAGTGACGCGGACGCGTCAGGGACGCATTCGCATGACATGAAGTGTGCTATTGGTGCGAGTGCAGCCTCGCGCACGCACAACTCTCTGTTTCGTTCGCATAATGCCAAAATTTAGGGTGACGCGTGCGCGTGGGTGACGCGCACGCGTGAATGGCCTTACTTTGAAAAATGACACGGACGCATGGGGCACGCGTTCGCGTGATAGGGCTTGTGCTTCCAGCATCATTCCAGCCCCACTCCATCATAACTCTTTGCCATACACATCTTTACGTCGATATTGCAGGGTCACGTGTGCGCGTGAGTGACGCGCACGCGTAGGAGGCTATTTTTCAAATGACGCAGACGCGTGGGTGACGCGTTCGCATGGGCATGCTTGTGCCTAAGGCACGCCTTCAGCCACGCTCCCGCGTGACTCTCTGCTTCTTTTCTTCCTTGTTTCTAATGCACATATGACGCGGACATGTCAGCGACGCTCGCGCGTCGCGTGCAATTTTTTTTATGCAGAATGCAGAATGCAAATGCTGATGCAGGCACTATGAATGATCACTAAAAAAAATAAAATAAAATAGAACTAAGAATAAAACAAAATAAAATAAAACTAAGACCGAAAAAGAACGATCATACCATAGTGGGTTGTCTCCCACCTAGCACTTTTAGTTAAAGTCCTTAAGTTGGACATTTGATGAGCTCCCTGTTATGGTGGCTTGTGCTTGAACTCATCCAGAAATCTCCACCAATGTTTGTGATTCCAATGGCCTCCGAGATCCCACACTAGTTGCATAAATCCTTCAAGCAAGTTAAAGCAAGTGACAAGGCCCTAAGAGTGTTGATTGTTGGAATGAATTCCGGGGTCCCAAACCTTGCTTTTGCACCCGTCTTCTTGTTGATCATCATATTTCCACTTGGGTGGTGAACAGTCGAAATTCTCACAGAGACATCCAAACAATTTCCTAGACCCATTCAATTGAGAATTATACCAACCCTTATACTTCAATTTGGAGCATGCAACCATATTGAACCTTGCATGACAACTCTTACCACTAACCATCTCCCTCTTACTCTTAAAGCCACAAAGAGCTCTAAGTTGCCCATCTGTCTCAAGCAAAGCATATTCAAGTGGGCTAATTAAGCTTAGAGATGAGAGATTTACCCACTTGAATGAAGGGATGGATGGTGATCGCTTTGGGGGAGAGGTCTCCAACATCCTTGGCAAGGTGATTTCCAGCTCCATTCCCTTGAGCTCTTCCTTGACAACTTCCACCTCTTTGCAAGCTTCTTGAATATCAACCTCTTCCTCTTGGTAGCTTTCTTCCAATTCGATTTCTTTTTCATTGTTCACCAAGGGCATGGGAGGTTGTGCTTCTTCTTCTTTAATCTCCATGTCAAGTCCAATGGGAGAGGATTCAAATGTAGATAAGAATTCATCAATGATTGAATCCATCTCTTGATCATCCCCTTTAAAGTTTTCAACCATGATATCCCTTGGAGGTTGTACACCTTCCTCAACATCAAATTCAAACTCCATAGAAGGGGGCTCTATAACTGGTCTTTTCCATGGACGTTTCGCATCTCCTAAGTCTTCGACCAATTCTTCTTCTTCGATAATTCCAGCTTCCTCCACTTGTTCCAATACAAAATCATGCTCCTTACTCTCCATCGGAGTTTCTAGTGTCTCCTTCATGCTACGTTCTTCATTAGATTCTCCACATGAAGCCATGGGGGTTCCTTGAGTGTCCGAACATCGGGAAGCTAATTGATTTATTGCTTGCTCCAGTTGATGAATGGTTGCATGAAATTGATCAACTGTTTCCTTCAGATGATCCTTTGATTCTTGTTCCGCTTGGGTATCATAAGTAGTACCATAAGGCTCTTGGATTGATGGATATGGATATCGTGTATATGAAAGTGGTGGTTCTTGAGAGTAATTGGGTTGGAATTTGGGTGGTTCTATATATGGTTCATATGGCTCATAAGGTGGTTGGTATGGTGGATGAGGGTTAGGGTCATATGGGGGTGTTTGGTGGTAAGAGGCTTGTGAGTTTGGTGGTTCAAAGGTATGTTGTGGAGGTGGTTCGTAAGCATATGATGGGGCTTGTTGGTAAATACAAGGGGGTCCACCATATTTATCATCTTGGTATGCACCTCGGAATGGCTCTTGACCATAGCAAACTGGTGGAGGTTGTTTGTCACGAAAAGGTCCACCATAACTATTGTCTTGGCATACATTGTAGGATAGTCATCGTCCATGGTACTTTGGAAGGTGTTGTTGTCGAAAGGGTTGATAAGATCCTCGTGGCTCCTTTCATCTTTGATTTCTTTGACCTTGATGCATGTTCCTGTTATAGCTCCCATTCCTTACAACAACATTGGAACCAAACTTAAAGCCAGAGGGATGAGAACTCATAGTAGCTAATAAAAATTAAAAACAAAAATAAAAACAAAAATAAATAAACTGCAAAAGAAAATATTTACAATAACCAATATTAAAGCACACGTTTGCAACTCCCCGGCAATGGCGCCATTTTGACGATCAGATTCTTGCTAGTAAAGAATTTTATAAGAATAATCATGTTGTAAGTATAGTTTCTAAACCAACAGAGAATCCTTTCGTACAAAAATTTGGTTGTCACAAGTAACAAAACCCAATAAAATTTATAACCGAAGTATTTAAACCTCGGGTCGTCTTCTCAAGGAATTGCAGGGAGGTGTATTTATTATTGGTTATGGGTTTTTATCTTTTTTGGGGTTTTTGAATAAGGAACAAGAAAAATAAATTAGCAATAAAGTAAATTAATTA
Source organism: Arachis hypogaea (assembly GCF_003086295.3). Classification (NCBI taxonomy): domain Eukaryota; kingdom Viridiplantae; phylum Streptophyta; class Magnoliopsida; order Fabales; family Fabaceae; genus Arachis; species Arachis hypogaea. The sequence continues at coordinate 63,507,328 of NC_092052.1, read as the reverse complement.
TCATGAACACCAGTGCAAGGTATAAGAACAGGAAATCCCATCCTAGTTATCCTTATCAGGTATGATGAAAATTGTTTATTGCTCCCACTTAGTTAACCTTTACTAAATAAAGGAAAGTCAAGTGGACTAATCAATTTGATTCCTCAAGTCCTAGTCAACTCCTGTGGAAAGACTAGCTTTAGAGGAATCCAAATCAATCAGCAAATTCCAATATTCAATCAACAGCTGAGTTTGATAACTCAAGTGTCACCAATTACTCAACCAAAGCAAAGGGGGAAAAATCTAAATTATTTATTTTATAAATAGAATAAAGCAATCATAAATCTGAAATACCTCAAATTGCATTTAAACATAAATTCAAATCTAACATGAAGAGTTCATAAGCCAATTTGGCAACATAAGTAATTAACAAGTAAAAGCATTAGAATAACTAAAAGTAGGAGAGAAACATAAATTAAAGAAACATTGAACCTGGAATGAAAAAATAACCATAAACTAAGAGGAATCCTAATCCTAAAAACCTAAGAGAGAGGAGAAAACCTCTCTCTCTAGAAAACTACATCTAAAACCTAAAATTGTGAATATGAAAGTTGTATGAATTGTCTTTGAATGAATGCATTCCCCCACTTTATAGCCTCTAATCTATGTTTTCTGGGCCAAAAACTAGGTCAAAAACATCCCAGAATTCACCCCCAGTGATTTCTGGTACGTACAAGTCGCTGCAGAGCCACGCGTACGCGTCGTCCACGCGTTCGCGCGGATTGAGTTTTCGTCAGGTGACGCGTCCGCGTGCGCGTCGCCTATATTCGGGGCAGCTATAGCATATTATATACCATTATGAAGCCCCGGATGTTAGCTTTCCAATGCAATTGGAACCACCTCATTTGGACCTCTATAGCTCATGTTATGGTCGATTTAGTACCAGGAGGTCAGGCTGGACAGCTTTAGCAGTTCCTTCAGTTTCTTGTATTCCTTCCTCTTTTGCATGCTTCCTTTCCATCCTCTAAGCCATTCCTGCCCTATAAACCATGAAATCACTTAACACACATATCAAGGCATCGAATGGTAATAAGAGAGGATTAAAATTAGCAATTTAAAGGCCCATGAAACATGTTTTCAATCATAGAACAAAATCAGGAAGGAAAAATGTAAACTCATGCAAATCATATGAATAAGTGAGTAAAGAATTGATATAAACCACTCTATTGAGCATAAGATAAACCATAAAATAGTGGTTTATCAATGACCAGTGTCTTTTCCGATCTAATGGAGAATTGTCTGGAAGTCTTTTTGGATGACTTCAGTGTTTATGGAACTTCATTTGATTGTTGCTTGGAGAACTAGGCCAAGGTCTTAGCTAGATGTGTTGACACTAACCTTGTCTTGAATTTTAAAAAATGTCACTTTATGGTAAGACAAGGCATAATGTTAGGACATGTGGTATCTAGTGAAGGCATTTCTGTAGACCCGGCCAAGGTCGATGTTATCACCACTTTACCTCACCCCTCATCTGTGAGGGAGGTCCGCTCATTTTTGGGACATGCAGGATTCTATAGGCGCTTTATCAAAGATTTCAGCAAAATTGCTTTGCCATTGTCGCGCCTACTCTAACAGGATGTGGACTTTGAGTTTGACAATGCATGTATGAAAGTGTTTGAAGAGTTAAGTTCTCACCACGGCACCGATTGTGCGAGGCCCCAACTGGACGTTGCCATTGAAGATAATGTGCGATGCATCAAACCATGCTGTAGGTGCCGCGCTTGCACAGCGTGATGGTAAACTCCCTTATGTCATTGCTTACTCTTCTAAAACACTGGATGCAGCACAATCCAACTATACCACTACGGAAAAGGAACTCCTAGCTGTTGTTCATGCTTTAGATAAATTCAGATCTTATTTGCTAGGATCCAAGATAGTGGTATACACGGATCATGCAGCTTTAAAGTACTTATTGACAAAGAATGAGTCAAAACCTAGACTCATACGTTGGATGTTGCTTTTGCAAGAATTCGACATTGAGATTAGGGACCGAAGTGGGTCTCAAAACTTAGTTGCGGATCATTTAAGCCGCCTTGAGAATTTAAAATTTGACCCATTTCTGATCAATGACTCATTCCCATTGGATAGTTTGCATGCTGTGTCGGATAGCATTCCTTGGTTTGCCCCAATGGTGAACTACTTGGTTGCAAAAATCTTCCCTCCTGATGACAAGTCATCTTAGCCTATTTTAACTAGTCTTTTTCTTTTGTTTTCATTAGAATTATGCATTTTCTTGAGCTACAAGCAAGCCAATTAGGTAGATTTTCGTGTTTCCTTTGATTTAATCAACCATGTATGAATTCATGCTATTTCATGAGGTTTTATACTATAATTGTCACATACTATGAAAGAATGAATATCTCATGATTTTAAGCATAGCTTTGATGTGTTTGGTTGATTAATGATAGGTGAAGAAAGCTTGGAGAAAGGTTGAAGCAAGAAGGAATAGCTAGGAGTAAAGAGAAGACAATGGAATAAGTGAAATTGAACCAGGAAGCAAAAAGCTGGACCTAAAGTTAGCCTCAAACTTTTGCACAAACTTTTGGGTGAAAAGTTAGCCCCAATGTTAGCCCCTAACTTTTGGGCTAACGTTGGAACTTGAAAATCACTCCCTGGGTACCAAAAGTTTGCGCCAACGTTAGCCCCTAACTTTGAGACTAACGTTGACATGATGAAAATCACCACTGGGCACCAAAAGTTTGCGCCAACGTTAGCCCCTAACTTGGAGGCTAACGTTGGCACATGAAAACTACAAGGGGAGGAGCAAAAGTTTGCGCCAACGTTAGCCCCTAACTTTGAGGCTAACGTTGGCGCCACAAGTACACCAAGGAAGGCTAACGTTGGTGCAAAAGTTAGACCCCTAACTTTTGCACCAACGTGAGTAGCAGCAAGTTATGTTGGCTGATATGAAAAGTTGGACCAAAAGTTAGACCCTAACTTTTGCTCCAACTTTTGGTCCAACTTTTGCAAAACTCCAACCCGGTTCATTTGGTTCACTTTGGTTCTTCTCCAAACTCCAAGAGCAATCAACCAAGGCCTCTTTCAACCCAATCCCACCAAGAGCAAAGGCCCAACTCAAGGCTTGAAGATCATTTGAAGAAAGTGTATAATTAGGATAGAATTCAAGTTCTTCGGGGAGCTTTTCCTTTAAATTTTCATAATAGTTTTCGGAGAGCTTTGGATATTGAGTGATCTTTAATTTCTTAGTCTTGGGGAAGGAGAATTCACTTCTCTTCCTCTTATTTTTATTGCTTTCAATTTCAATTACAATTGTCTTGGATCTTGGGTGGAAGAATTGAAGAAATTCTGTTTCAATCTCATCCTTGGATCTCTCTGTTTATTTACTGCTTAATTGAATTTCCATTTCTGTTACTTGCTTCTCATCTACTTTCCTTGCAATTTACAATTTCCTTTGCAATTGTTCTTGTTGGATCTAGGAAGGCATTGAGATCTAGACTTGGTTTTCTAGTCTCTGGGCCCTGAGATCTGAATTCCTAATTTACATTTTGTTTCTTGCTTTTAATGTTCATTTACTTTACTGCTTCAAGATCCGATTCAACCCAAACCTTCTTTTACTCTTTTGTTTGATGCAAGTTACTTTCCTTTGTTTAATTTCTGCAAATCCAACTCCTAATCCCCTTTACATTTCGAGCCATTTACATTTCTTGCACTTTAAGTTTCCGCAATTTATATTTCTTGCACTCTAAGTTTCTGCCATTTAATTTCTTGTTCTTTAAGATTCAGCAATTTAATTTCCTGCTCTCTTTAATTCCATGCAATTTAATTTCTGCAAATCACAAAACACTCAACTAAATCTTGATTCGCTTGACTAAATTAACCACTAAGCTAAAATTGCTCAATCCTTCAATCCCTGTGGGATCGACCTCACTCCCGTGAGTTTTTATTACTTGATACGACCCGGTACACTTGCCGGTTAGATTTGTGTGTTTTGGGAGAAATTCATTGTTCCACCAAAATACTCATCAAGTTTTTGGCGCCGTTGCCGGGGATTGATTAGATTGACAATGATTAAGTGAGGTGGTAATCTAGATCAAGCACTTTTTCTTTAATTTTGATTAACCCACTAACTGTTTGATTTTTTGCTTAAACTAACTAACACTTCAATCTAGCAGTAGATTGAAGTGTCACTGGTTTGTGCATTTCTCATGCTCTGCTTGTATGTCAGGTACAAGAAGAACCATACCCAATTTTCATGAACAAGACGAAATAACTCTCAGGAGGTTAAGAAGAGCTGAAAGAGGGAAAAATATTGTTGGAGAAGAGGAATCAGATGAAGAATTCCAAGAGATGGAGGAACATTCAACCAATCCACCAGGTGGAGCAGACAACAATAATGACAACCCACCCCAGAGGAGAGTTTTGGCTTCCTATACCTTTGCAAATCCTAGACATTGTGGGAGCAGCATCTTGGCTCCAAATGTCAATGCTAACAATTTTGAACTCAAGCCACAACTCATCACTTTGGTTCAGAACAATTGCTCTTTTGGTAGAGGACCACTTGAAGACCCACACCAACACTTATCCACTTTCTTGAGGATATGCAACACTGTCAAAGCTAATGGTGTGCCTCCTGACAGTTACAAGCTGATGCTATTCCCATTTTCTTTCAGGGACAAGGCCACTCAATGGTTGGAATCTTTTCCAAGGGACAGCATCAACAACTGGGATGATTTGGTAACCAAGTTTCTTGCCAAGTTTTACCCACCTCAGAGGATTATAAGGTTGAAGGCTGAGGTACAAACATTTACACAAATGGAGGCTGAACCCATCTATGAGGCATGGGAGAGGTACAAGGCTCTAATCAGGAAATGTCCCCCTGCCATGTTTAATGAGTGGGAGAAGCTGCAGAACTTCTATGAAGGCTTAACACTGAAATCCCAGGAAGCTTTGGATCATTCAGCTGGAGGTTCCTTGCAACTCATGAAAACTGCAGAGGAGGCTCAAGAACTCATTGATATGGTGGCCAACAACCAATATTTCTTTGCTCATCAAAGAGGCCGCCAACCATCACAAAGGAGAGGAGTAATGGAACTAGAAGGAGTGGATTCAATCCTGGCTCAAAACAAATTAATGCAGCAGCAAATTCAACAACAATTTGAGCAAATGACCAAGAGGATTGATGGCCTCCAAGTTGCAGCAGTTAACACCAGCCAACCATCAGCCACATGGGGGCAAAATGAAGAAATCCAAGAGGAGCAACAGCAGGAACAAGTCCAGTACATGCATTCAAGCCCAAATGAATTCTATGGTGATACCTACAACCCCTCATGGAAAAATCACCCCAACCTCAGATGGGGAGACACTCACAACCAAAACCAACACCCATGGCAGAGGAACTCAAACCAAAACAACCCAAGAAACAACCAAAACTACAACCAGCAGCAGACTAACCAAAACACATACAGAAAACCTCAAAACAACTACCCTAATCTCAACCAGTACCAATCCAATAACCAACCCACCAACCAAAATGCCTATCATCCACCACCCACATCTCACAACCCACCACAAGCACCACCTGAACCTCAAAGACTCACCAACTTAGAGACCTTGATAGAAAAAATGATGAAACACCAGGAAATAACAAACAAAAACCATGAAGCATCATTAAAGAGCCTAGAGAGGCAGATTGGGCAACTCTCCAAGCAAGTATCTGTTGAGAGACCTTCAAACTCACTGCCCAGTGACACAATCCCAAATCCCAAGGAGGAATGCAAGGCAATACAATTAAGGAGTGGGAGAACATTGATAAGCAACAATGACACTACACAGAAGCAAGCAGAGAGCATTAAAGAACCAACAGAGGATGAGAAGCAAGCAAAGGACGATGAAGCTAAGGAGCAAGTTGTGATGCCAAACAAAAGCACTGAGAAACTTAAAGAGAAGGACAACCAGCCATATAGCTCAAAGAAAGTAACTCAGGGACAGCAGCAAATAGGAAAGAGCATCACACCTCCACTGCCTTATCCCCAGAGGTTCAACAAAGAGGTTAAAGACCAGCATTTTCACAAATTCCTTGAGATTTTTAAGAAGCTGGAAATCAATATTCCCTTGGCTGAAGCACTTGAGCAAATGCCTCTATATTCCAAGTTTCTGAAGGATCTTATCAACAAGAAAAGAAGTTGGCTTGAGAAGGAAACCGTATTACTCACCGAGGAATGCAGTGCTGTGATTCAACGGGGTATTCCACCAAAACTTAAGGATCCGGGAAGCTTTGTAGTCTCATGCACTATTGGCAAGATAATTCTCAACAAGGCTCTCTGTGACCTGGGTGCCAGCATCAATTTAATGCCTCTCTCAATGATGAGAAAACTTGCAATAGAAGAGCTTAAACCCACCAGGATGTCACTAGTCATGGCTGACAGATCAATCAAGACACCCAGTGGAATTGTGGAGAATCTGTTAGTGAAGGTTGGGGAGTTTATTTTCCCAGCAGATTTTGTAATTTTGGATACTGAAGAAGAAGGAAACGACTCAATCATTCTGGGAAGGCCATTTCTACACACAGCAAGGGCCATCATTGATGTAGAAAAAGGAGAAATGATCTTCAGGGTCCATAATGAACAAATGGTCATAAATGTGTTCAAATCAATGCAACACGTTCCTGAGCAAGAGGATTACGTAAGAGTGGATATGATAGACAGTTTGGTGGAAGAAATATTGGAAGAAAATTTTCAAGAGCAAGAAGGAAATCAAGGGGCAACAGAGGAACAAGTGACTGAGATCACTACTGAGCCAGATGAAAGACAAGACAAGAAGGAAGATGTACGAAAACAAGAACTGAAACCTTTACCAACCCATCTCAAATATGCATTCCTTGGCACATCGGAAAGCTTCCCAGTGATCATAAATTCATCCCTGACAAAGAAGGAAGAGGGAGAACTTCTTGATGTACTCAAAGCCCACAAAGATGCTTTGGGATGGACCATTGATGACCTGAAAGGTATCAGCCCTGCAGTATGTATGCATAAAATCCTCTTGGAAGACAATTCCAAACCAGTGGTTCAACCTCAAAGGAGACTAAATCCCACAATGAAGGAAGTTGTCCAAAAGGAAGTAATGAAGTTGTGGAATGCAGGGATAATCTTCCCAATATCTGACAGCCCATGGGTGAGCCCGGTTCAAGTTGTACCAAAAAAAGGAGGAATGACAGTCATCACTAATGAGAAGAATGAGTTGATTCCTACTAGAACAGTGACTGGATGGAGGATGTGCATAGACTATAGAAGGTTGAATGATGCGACCAGAAAGGACCACTTCCCTCTCCCGTTCATTGATCAAATGCTGGAAAGGTTGGCCGGCCATGCGTATTATTGCTTTTTGGATGGATATTCTGGGTATAATCAAATCGTGGTGGACCCCAAGGATCAAGAGAAGACTGCCTTTACATGTCCATTTGGAGTCTTTGCATACCGAAGGATGCCCTTTGGGCTTTGCAACGCCCCTGCCACATTTCAAAGGTGTATGCTATCCATCTTCTCTGATATGGTCGAAAAGTTTCTAGAGGTCTTCATGGATGACTTCTCTGTTTTTGGTGATAATTTCAATGCTTGCCTAAACCATTTAACCCTTGTCTTGAAACGGTGCCAAGAAACTAATTTGGTTTTAAACTGGGAGAAATGCCATTTCATGGTACCCGAAGGGATTGTTCTTGGCCATAAAGTTTCAAGAAAAGGGATAGAGGTTGATAAGGCAAAGATTGAGATCATAGAAAAACTTCCTCCACCAATTAATGTAAAATCTGTTAGAAGTTTCTTGGGGCATGCCGGATTTTACAGAAGGTTTATCAAGGACTTTTCAAAAATAGCCAAACCTTTGAGTAATCTGTTAATGCTTGATAACCCTTTTGTTTTTGATGAAAACTGCCAGCATGCCTTTGAAACTTTAAAAAATAGACTCACAACAGCACCAATCATCACACCTCCAGATTGGGAATTACCTTTTGAACTCATGTGTGATGCAAGTGACCTTGCAATTGGTGCTGTACTTGGGCAAAAGAAGAGAAATTTGCATCATGTCATATATTATGCAAGTAAAGTGTTGAATGAGGCCCAAAGAAATTAAACCACAACAGAAAAAGAGTTGCTAGCTGTAGTTTATGCATTTGATAAGTTTAGATCATATCTGATAGGATCCAAAGTTGTGGTTTACACTGATCATGCTGCACTTAAGTATTTGATGTCAAAGCAGGATGCTAAACCAAGACTCATCAGGTGGATACTGCTCCTACAAGAATTTGACATTGAGATAAGAGATAGGAAGGGGACTGAAAATCAGGTCGCTGATCATCTGTCGAGGCTACCACATGAAACAAGTCAAAAAACATCCCAGCCCATAAATGAAAGCTTCCCAGATGAGCACCTTCTGCAGATCCAGCAAGCACCTTGGTTTGCTGACATAGCAAATTACAAAGTGGGAAGGAAGATACCACAAGAGTTCTCTAAGCAACAAGTGAAGAAGTTGATCAATGAAGCAAGGAAATTTTCATGGGATGAACCCTTCTTGTTCAAAAGATGCTCTGATGGAGTGATCAGAAGGTGTATTCCTGAAAGTGAAGTGAGGGACATCTTGTGGCATTGTCATGGTTCAGCTTATGGTGGACACTTTGGCCCAGAAAAAACAGCCGCAAAAATACTGCAGAGTGGCTTCTATTGGCCAACTATCTTCAAGGATGCCAGAGAATATGTACACCAATGTAATGAATGCCAGAAAGCAGGAGGATTAACAAAAAGGAATGAGATGCCTCAAAACTTTATCTTAGAATTAGAATTGTTCGATCTATGGGGAATTGATTTCATGGGGCCTTTTCCTCCTTCTTATTCTTTTAGATACATCTTGGTAGCAGTGGAGTATGTCTCAAAGTGGGTGGAAGCCATAGCCACAACCACCTGTGATGCACAGATTGTCCTCCAATTCCTTAAAAAGCACATCTTCACTAGGTATGGAGTGCCCAAGGGTCTTGTTAGTGATGGTGGTAGTCACTTTTGCAACAAACAGATGGAGAAACTCCTCCAGAAATATGGAGTAATTCACAAAGTAGCCACACCTTACCATCCTCAGACTAACGGCCAAGCTGAACTTGCAAATAGGGAATTAAAGAAGATCCTAGAGAAAACAGTGGGAATCACAAGAAAAGATTGGGCTAGAAAGCTAGAAGATGCATTGTGGGCGTATAGGACAGCTTTTAAAACTCCTATTGGCAAGTCACCTTTTCAGCTATTGTATGGCAAATCCTGCCACCTCCCTGTAGAGCTTGAACACAGAGCTTTTTGGGCCACTAAACTCCTCAACCTTGATCCCCGAGCTGCAGGAGAAAAAAGGTTGTTACAACTAAATGAGTTGGATGAATTTAGACTAGAAGCTTATGAAAATGCTAAGATATACAAGGAGAGAGCTAAGAAGTGGCATGACAAGAAGATCACAAAGAAGGAATTCAAGCCAGGACAGCAAGTGCTCCTGTATAATTCGAAGCTTAAAATTTTCCCTGGCAAACTGAAGTCTAAGTGGACTGGTCCATACTTGGTGACAAAGATTTTTCCCTATGGGAATATTGAACTGCTAGATGAGGCAACAAAGAATCAATTCACAGCAAATGGTCACAGAGCAAAGCTGTATTTGGGAGGACAATGGGATAAGGAAAAAGAGGTTCAACACCTACAGCCCTCTTAAAAAGAATTGAAAGATGTCAAGCTAGTGACAATAAAAGAGCGCTTGTTGGGAGGCAACCCAACCTGAGGTAGTTTTCTTTTCATAACCTTTTTCAATAAGAGTGTTGGATAACTGCTATGTATTGCAAGAAGCTAAGTTTGGTTTGCACACCAAAAACAATCGAAGGGAGAATGCAGGATGCTAAGTTTGGTGTTCCACCAAAACTTCATTTAAAATTACATTCTAACTTCCTGCACATTGCTAGTTCCAAGCAATCAAACAGATTATTCAAACAACTTAACTGTTTTTGTTTAGTCTCAATTTCATAACCTTTAGCAAGGACACAAAAGTTTGCCCAGAGTTAACCTGTTGAATCAAAAGAAGTAGCAAGGAATTAAGTCTGGGAGTTAACCACCAATTGAAGATACTATGCATCAAGACTCAAAAATGGGCACAGCAGAAAGAAGAATAAAAGAAATGCAAACCAATATGTTGTATCTATACTTAACTTTTGCTGTTGAGTAATACTTTTGATTGATGTCTTGTTAAAGTGTTCATTTAGTTCAAACAGATTCAAATTTCTTTTAAAATAAGTAGGCTAGTTTATGTGTGTGCTTGTGTGTTTACTTTCACTTGACAAGAAGCATGTGTTGTCCCCTGCATCTTTAAGTTCAATAAAAGAAAAGTTTGAATGTGAAGCAAGATGATCTCTGTTAGATAGAAGTAGAATAAAAGTAAGTGGTGGTATGTGTGTGGTTGTATAATAGCTCACTTTTAGTGAATAAAGAGCTAGGATATCTCATTCTAAGTAAAGAGTGGCCTACTGTCTATGAATCTCAATTAAAAAAAAAATTCCTTGGTTAGAAAGAAAAACAAAAAGAAAGAAAGAAAAGAGATAGCCAAAAAGTGGCAGAACAAAAGGAAACAAAAAGAAACAAAGCTGGACACCAATAGCTTGAACTTTAAAATATATGCCTGTGGTGTCTTTGTACTAGGATCTGCTTGGATTAGTAAGCTCTTAGGAGTGCATCAATACTCGGTGACTTGGGTTAACTAATCCGGGATCATCAGCTGAAAGTCCACTATCAAGAGCAACCTAACTACAAGGCATTTAGTAACCCAAAGAGGTGCTGGGCATCAATGTTTTAAGAAGGAATGTGAGCCAAGTGTCTATGGTGAATAATGTGTCAAGTATAAAAAAAAAGGGAAATGAACTTGCTACACATGACACTCAAATAAAGCTTATAAACAAAATAATAGCCAAGGATAAAGGAATAATGAGAGGTCATAGCAGTATGTTACTTGAAGCTTGAAGGAGACTTTCTAGGCCTAGGAGTCAATAAGAAGTGAGTATTTACATATCCACACAAAATCCCATGAACTATCAATAATACTCTGCTAGCATGAACATCTTCTTCCATTTCATTCTTTCTTCTCAATAAATCTTTTCTTGCTTGGGGACAAGCAAGCTTTAAGTTTGGTGTTGTGATGACAAGTCATCTTAGCCTATTTTAACTAGTCTTTTTCTTTTGTTTTCATTAAAATTATGCATTTTCTTGAGCTTCAAGCAAGCCAATTAGGTAGATTTTCATGTTTCCTTTGATTTAATCAACCATGTATGAATTCATGCTATTTCATGAGGTTTTATACTATAATTGTCACATATTATGAAAGAATGAATATCTCATGATTTTAAGCATAGCTTTGATGTGTTTGGTTGATTAATGATAGGTGAAGAAAGCTTGGAGAAAGGTTGAAGCAAGAAGGAATAGCTAGGAGTAAAGAGAAGACAATGGAATAAGTGAAATTGAACCAGGAAGCAAAAAGCTGGACCTAAAGTTAGCCTCAAACTTTTGCACAAACTTTTGGGTGAAAAGTTAGCCCCAACGTTAGCCCCTAACTTTTGGGCTAACGTTGGAACTTGAAAATCACTCCCTGGGTACCAAAAGTTTGTGCCAACGTTAGCCCCTAACTTTGAGGCAAACGTTGGCACATGAAAATCACCCCTGGGCACCAAAAGTTTGCGCCAACGTTAGCCCCTAACTTTGAGGCTAACGTTGACATAATGAAAATTACCCCTGGGCACCAAAAGTTTGCGCCAACGTTAGCCCCTAGCTTGGAGGCTAACGTTGGCACATGAAAACTACAAGGGGAGGAGCAAAAGTTTGCGCCAACGTTAGCCCCTAACTTTGAGGCTAACGTTGGCGCCACAAGTACACCAAGGAAGGCTAACGTTGGTGCAAAAGTTAGACCCCTAACTTTTGCACCAACGTGAGTAGCAGCAAGTTATGTTGGCTGATATGAAAAGTTGGACCAAAAGTTAGACCCTAACTTTTGCTCCAACTTTTGGTCCAACTTTTGCAAAACTCCAACCCGGTTCATTTGGTTCACTTTGGTTCTTCTCCAAACTCCAAGAGCAATCAACCAAGGCCTTTTTCAACCCAATTCCACCAAGAGCAAAGGCCCAACTCAAGGCTTGAAGATCATTTGAAGAAAGTGTATAATTAGGATAGAATTCAAGTTCTTCGGGGAGCTTTTCCTTTAAATTTTCATAATAGTTTTCGGAGAGCTTTGGATATTGAGTGATCTTTAATTTCTTAGTCTTGGGGAAGGAGAATTCACTTCTCTTCCTCTTAGTTTTATTGCTTTCAATTTCAATTACAATTGTCTTGGATCTTGGGTGGAAGAATTGAAGAAATTCTGTTTCAATCTCATCCTTGGATCTCTCTGTTTATTTACTGCTTAATTGAATTTCCGTTTCTGTTACTTGCTTCTCATCTACTTTCCTTGCAATTTACAATTTCCTTTGCAATTGTTCTTGTTGGATCTAGGAAGGCATTGAGATCTAGACTTGGTTTTCTAGTCTCTGGGCCCTGAGATCTGAATTCCTAATTTACATTTTGTTTCTTGCTTTTAATGTTCATTTACTTTACTGCTTCAAGATCCGATTCAACCCAAACCTTCTTTTACTCTTTTGTTTGATGCAAGTTACTTTCCTTTGTTTAATTTCTGCAAATCCAACTCCTAATCCCCTTTACATTTCGAGCCATTTACATTTCTTGCACTTTAAGTTTCCGAAATTTATATTTCTTGCACTCTAAGTTTCTGCCATTTAATTTCTTGTTCTTTAAGATTCAGCAATTTAATTTCCTGCTCTCTTTAATTCCATGCAATTTAATTTCTGCAAATCACAAAACACTCAACTAAATCTTGATTCGCTTGACTAAATTAACCACTAAGTTAAAATTGCTCAATCCTTCAATCCCTGTGGGATCGACCTCACTCCCGTGAGTTTTTATTACTTGATACGACCCGGTACACTTGCCGGTTAGATTTGTGTGTTTTGGGAGAAATTCATTGTTCCACCAAAATGCTCATCACCTCTCAACTTTTCTAAGAACCAAAGGGACAAGTTGAGGAGTGACTCCAAATACTATATTTGGGATGACCCTCACTTGTGGAAGAGGGGCGTGGACCAAGTAATTCGAAGATGTGTGCCAGAATCTGAAATTCAACCTATTCTTGAAGCTTGCCATTCGTCCAAATGTGGTGGCCACTTTGGCCTACAAAGGACAGCTAAAAAGGTGTTGGATGGTGGCCAACCTTATTCAAGGATGCTAACCAGTTCTGTGTGTCTTACCATCAGTGTCAGAAGTCGGGAAAACGTCCGAAAGGGATGAGATGCCTCAGCAACATATGTTGTTCTGTGAGATATTTGATGTATGGGGCATTAACTTTATGGGACCGTTTCCCAACTCAAGTGGGTATCTATATATTCTGTTAGCGGTTGACTACGTGTCAAAGTGGGTAGAAGCAATACCTACCCACCTTGACGATGCCAATACCGTCATTTCTTTTATTAGAAATCACATTGTATGCCGTTATGGGTCGCTACGAGCAATCGTGAGCGACCAAGGATCCCACTTTTGTAACAGGAAAGTAGAGGCACTGCTCAAGCGCTATGGGTATTGCATAAGGTTGCCACTACTTATCACCCACAGACCAACGGGCAAGCAAAAGTGTCCAACCACGAGATTAAGAGAATCTTGGAGAAAGTGGTAAATCCACAAAGAAAAGATTGGAGCTTCCGGCTAGGAGATGCACTCTGGGCGTATAGGATGGCCTACAAGACTCCGTTAGGGATGAGTCTCTCCCGGATCATTTATGGTAAGGCATGCCACCTTCCAGTGGAAATCGAGCATAAAGCCTATTGGTTGGTAAATCAGTGCAACATGGATCCAACCAAGGCGGGAGTGGCCAGGAAATTACAGCTAAAGGAGCTCGAGTGTTTGAGGAACGAAGCGTATGAGAATGCCCGAATTTACAAGGAAAAGAATAAAGCATTTCATGATCATCACATCTGTAAGAAGGATTTTGAAGAAGGTGGTGAGGTTCTCCTCTACAATTTGAGGCTTAGATTCATGCCTGGAAAACTCCGTTCTAGATGGGAAGGACCCTTCAAGGTGAAGGAGATAAAGCCCTATGGACTAGTGGAATTGTTTGATCCTAAAAGTGAAGCAACTTTTAAGGTGAATAGACATAGAGTGAAGAAATACCATGGCTACAAGCTCCCAAAAGAGCTAGAGGTGTTCCTACTAACGGATGCACCTAGAGGAAGAGAAGTGGTGCACGAAATTACAATCACACTTTTGCAACTCCGCACAACTAACCAGCAAGTGCACTGGGTCATCCAAGTAATACCTTACGTGAGTAAGGGTCGATCCCACGGAGATTGTTGGCTTGAAGCAAGCTATGGTTATCTTGTAACTCTTAATCAGGATATTAATAATTCTCAGATTTAATTGTAAAAAGTAAAAGAACATGAAATAAATACTTGTTATGCAGTAATGAAGAACAGGTTGAGGCTTTGGAGATGCTTTGTCTTCTGAATCTCTGCTTTCCTACTATCTTCTTCTTCAAGCACGCAAGGCTCCTTCCATGGCAAGCTTTATGTTGGGCATCACCGTTGTCAATGGCTACTTTTCGTCCTCTCAGTAAAAATGTTCCAAATGCGCTGTCACCGCACGGCTAATCATCTGTCGGTTCTTGATCATGTCGGAATAGGATCCATTGATCCTTTTGCATCTGTCACTACGCCCAACACTCCCGAGTTTGAAGCTCATCACAGTCATCCCTTCCCAGATCCTACTTAGAATACCACAGACAAGGTTTAGACGTTCCAGATCTTAGGAATGGCCGCCAATAATTCTAGCTTATACCACGAAGACTCTGATCTGAATCATGAGGCTAAGAGATATGCATTCAATCTAAGGTAGAACGGAGGTGGTTATCAGGCACGCGTTCATAGGTAAGAATGATGATGAGTGTCACGGATCATCACATTCATCAAGTTGAAGTGCGAATGAATATCTTAGAATAGAAGCAAGCGTGATAGAATGGAAAACAGTAGTAATTGCATTAATTCATGAAGAACATCAGAGCTCCTCACCCCCAACAATGGGGTTTAAAGACTCATGCCATAGAGAATACAATATGAAACGTGTAAAGTGTCATGAGGTACAAGATGAATCACTAAAAGTCATTTTAATAGTAAACTGGTGACCTAGGGTTACAGAAAATGAGTAAGCTAGGGTGTTTAGTGTAAAAATCCACTTCCGGGGCCCACTTGGTGTGTGCTTGGGCTGAGCATTGAAGCTTTCATGTGTAGAGACTTTTCTTGGAGTTAAACGCTAGCTTTTGTGCCAGTCTGGGCGTTTAACTCCAGTTTTTATGCCAGTTATGGCGTTAAACGCCAGAATTCTTGAGCTGACTTGGAACGCCTGTTTGAGCCATCAAATCTCGGGGAAAGTATGGACTATTATATATTGCTGGAAAGCTCAGGGTGTCTACTTTCCAACGAAATTGAGAGCGCACCAATTGGGCTTCTGTAGCTCCAGAAAATCCACTTTGAGTGCAGGGAGGTCAGAATCCAACAGCATCTGCAGCCCTTTTTCAGCCTCTGAATCAGATTTTTGCTCAGGTCCCTCAATTTCAGCCAGAAAATACCTGAAATCACAGAAAAACACACAAACTCATAGTAAAATCTAGAAAAGTGAATTTTAAATAAAGCTAATAAAAATATAATAAAAACTAATTAAAATATATTAAAAACATACTAAAAACAATGCCAAAAAGCGTATAAATTATCCGCTCATCACAACACCAAACTTAAATTATTGCTTATCCCCAAGCAACTGAAAATCATATAGGATAAAAAGAATAGAATATACAATGAATTCCAAAAATATCTATGAAGATCAGTATTAATTAGATGAGCGGGGCTTTTAGCTTTTTGCTTCTGAACAGTTTTGGCATCCCCCTTTATCCTTTGAAGTTAAGAATGATTGGCTTCTATAGGAACTCAGAATCCAGATAGTGTTATTGATTCTCCTAGTTAAGTATGCTGATTCTTGAACACAGCTACTTTACGAGTCTTGGCCGTGACCCAAAGCATTTTGTTTTCCAGTATTACCACCGGATACATAAATGCCACAGACATATAACTGGGTGAACCTTTTCAGATTGTGACTCAGCTTTGCTAGAGTCCCCAATTAGAGGTGTCCAGAGCTCTTAAGCACACTCTTTTTGCTTTTGGACCACGACTTTAACTGCTTAGTCTCAAGTCTTCACTTGACACCTTCACGCCACAAGCACATGGTTAGGGACAGCTTGGTTTAGCCGCTTAGGCCAGGATTTTATTCCTGTGGGCCCTCCTATCCACTGATACTCGAAGCCTTGGATCCTTTTTATTACCCTTGCCTTTTGGTTTAAAGGGCTATTTGCTTTTTCTGCTTGCTCTTTTTTTTTCGCATATCATCCTCTCTTTTTTTTTCTATTCACTGCTTTTTCTTGCTTCAAGAATCAATTTTATGATTTTTCAGATTATCAATAACATTTCTCCTTTTCCATCATTCTTTCAAGAGCCAATAATTTTAACATTCATAAACATCAAATTCAAACATATGCATTGTTCAAGCATTCATTCAGAAAACAAGAGTATTGCCACCACATCAAAATAATTAAACTGTTTTAAAATTTGAAATTCATGTACTTCTTTTTCTTTTTCAATTAAAAACACTTTTTATTTAAGAAGGTGATAGATTCATGGGACATTCATAGATTTAATACATAAACTTTAAATTTTATTAATCATGGAATGACAATAAGACTCAAAATAAATATAGGAGCAAACCAATAATAATAGAAGGCAGAAAATAAAAAAACAGAAAAATAAATTACTCTTAAAATAGACTCTTAATAATAAAGGTTATCACAGAGTTAGGACTCAACAACCTTGATTTTGAGAAGCGGATGCTCCCTCAATCTATGGGGTGATTGGTCCTTCAAGGGAGAGCTTCTGGCGCTTCAGCTCCTTTAGCTCTCGCCCCTGCTTCTCCTGTTCCTTCAGCAGTTTGCAGAGCATGCAATTTTGATTCTGCTGTTCTTCCTTAAGTTGTTCCATAGCTTCTTGCAGCTTGGTAACAGATGCTTCTAGGCGGGTCCAGTAGTCAATTTCAGGAATTTCTGGGAGGAACTCCTGCACCCTCCAGGGAGGCATATGTCCTCTAGAACTTGATCCAACCCCTTATATACTCTCACCATTCTCTTATTAAAGGATTATGGGTCATCTTGTAGTTGAGGCAATTTGAAGACCTCTCTTATTTTGTCTAGATGGAAGTAAATAAGCCTCTCTGACCATGGTTCGGTAGGTATGAAAGGCGGTTCCAGTTATTCTCTGCTTATCTGTTAGCCACAGATTTAAGTAGAATTCCTGAACCATGTTTCTTCCAACCTTTGTTTCAGGATTAGCTAGAATTTTCCATCCTCTGTTTCAAATTTGCTCTTGGATCTCCGGATATTCATCTTCTTTTAGATTGAATTTAACTTCCGGGATCACTGACCTCAGGCCCATTATTTTGTGGTAATTGTCTGCATGTTCTTTGGTTAGGAACCTCTCTTGATTCCAAAGACTCTTTGGAGTATTCTCTTTCTTGCCTCTTGATTTGGTTTGTTTTCCCTTAGGTGCCATGATCTTGATGGGTCTTAGCTCAGTGATCACGGAAAAATACACCAAACTTAGAGGTTTGCTTGCCCTCAAGCAAAAGAAAGGAAAGAGGTGAGAGAGGAGAAGAGGAAAATTCAAATGGTGGAGAGGAGGGGATGGCCGAATGTATATTTATAGGAGGAGGGGAGGGATTTCGAAAAATTTGAAAGAGATATGACATAGAGATATGATTGATGGAAGAAAATAAAATCATGATATGAAAAAGATGAGATTTGTAATTGAAAAAGATATAAAGATGTTAAATCTGAAAATTTGGTTATGCATCTAAGAATTAAGAGATGATATGATGAGTTGAAAAAGATTTGGAAAGAAATTAAGAAGATAATTGAGTTTTTAAAGAAGATTTGGGAAAGATTTGAAAGAAAATTGAAAAGAGATTTAGAAAATGTTTGAATTTTTGAAAATTGAGGGTGAATGATGAAAGTTTGAAACATGTTTATGCAGAAAATTATGAATCAAAACATGAAAATTTGAAAAGATTTGAAGTTGGAAACAAAATCTCCTCTCCCTACCTTTCTGGCGTTAAACGCCCAGAATGGTATCCATTCTGGCGTTTAACGCCCAATTGTTGGCCATTATGGGCGTTTAATGCCCAGCCAGGTACCCTGGCTGGCGTTAAACGCCAGAAACTCCTTTATCACTGGGCGTTTTGCTGAACGCCTAGGATGCTGCAATTCTGGCGTTTAACGCCCAAAATGCCCTTTACTGGCGTTTTCTTGTCAGCAAGCTCCTTTTCTCTGCTTTTTGCACTGAATCCTTCTGTAACTCTGTGAATTCCTTCAGTTTTGGTGATTAACCTTTGAAGAAAAATGTATATCAAACTTCTACAAGTATTAATTAAAACAAATAACTTGCTAATGGCTGGGTTGCCTCCCAGCAAGCGCTTCTTTATTGTCTTTAGCTGGACCTTTACTGAGCTTCATTCAAGCCTCAGTTTTGAGCATTCTTGCTCAAAATTTCTTTCAAGATAATGTTTGATTCTCTGTCCATTAACAATGAACCTTTTGTCAGAATCAATATCTTGAAGCTCAACATAACCATATGGTGACACTCCTGTGATAACATATGGTCCACTCCACTGGGATTTTAATTTCCCGGGGAATAATATGAGCCTAGAGTTGAACAGCAAAACTTTTTGTCCTAGCTCAAAGACTCTGGATGATAATTTCTTGTCATGCCACTTTTTTGCTTTTTCCTTATAAATTTTTGCATTTTCAAAAGCATTGAGTCTGAACTCCTCTAGCTCATTTAGCTGGAGCAATCTTTTCTCACCAACTAACTTAGCATCCATGTTTAGGAATCGAGTTGCCCAGTAGGCTTTATGTTCCAGTTCTACGGGCAGATGACAGGCCTTGCCATACACAAGCTGGTATGGAGAGGTTCCTATAGGAGTCTTGAATGCTGTTCTGTATGCCCACAGAGCATCATCCAAGCTCTTTGCCTAATCCTTTCTACGGGCAATTACAGTCCATTCCAGGATTCTCTTTAGTTCTCTGTTAGAGACTTCAGCCTGCCCATTTACCTGTGGATGATACAGAGTTGCTACTTTGTGGCTAATTCCATATCGAACCATAGCAGAGTAAAGCTGTTTATTGCAGAAATGGGTGCCCCCATCACTGATTAGTACTCTGGGAACACCAAATCTGCTGAAAATATGTTTCTGGAGGAACTTCAGCACAATTTTGGTATCATTAGTGGGTGTGGCAATTGCCTCCACACATTTAGATACGTAGTCTACTGCCACCAGAATGTAAGTGTTTTAGTATGATGGTGGGAAAGGACCCATGAAGTCAATACCCCATACATCAAACAACTCAATCTCTAAGATCCCTTGTTGAGGCATGGCATAACCATGAGGCAAGTTACCAGCTCTTTGGCAACTGTCATAGTTACGCACAAACTCTCGGGCATCTCTATAGAGAGTAGGCCAATAGAAGCCACATTAGAGGACTTTAGTGGTTGTTCGCTTACTTTCGAAATGTTCTCCATACTGTGATCCATGGCAATGCCACAGGATCTTCTGTGCCTCCTCTCTAGGGACGCATCTGCGGATCATTTCGTCTGCGCATCTCTTAAAGAGATATGGTTCATCCCATAAGTAGTACTTTGCATCAGAAATTAGTTTTTTCTTTTGCACCCTGCTGTACTCCTGGGGTATGAACCTCACAACTTTATAATTTGCAATGTCTGCAAACCTTGGTGCTTCCTGAATGGCAAAGAGTTGCTCATCCGAAAAGGTTTCAGAGATCTCAGTAGACGGGAGGGATGCCCCAGCTACTGGTTCTATCCGGGACAGGTGATCAGCTACCTGGTTCTCTGTCCCTTTTCTGTCTCTTATTTCTATATCAAACTCTTGCAGAAGCAACACCCATCTTATGAGCCTGGGTTTTGAATCCTGCTTTGTGAGTAGATATTTAAGAGCAGCATGGTCAGTGTACAAAATCACTTTTGATCCTACTAAATAGGATCTAAATTTGTCAATGGCATAAACCACTGCAAGTAACTCCTTTTCTGTGGTTGTGTAATTCTTCTGTGCGTCATTTAGAACATGACTGGCATAGTAAATGACGTGCAGAAGCTTGTTATGCCTTTGTCCTAACACTGCACCAATGGCATGGTCACTGGCATCACACATTAATTCGAATGGTAATGTCCAGTCAGGTGCAGAGATGACTGGTGCTGTGACCAGCTTGGCTTTCAGGGTCTAAAATGCCTACAAACACTCTGTGTCAAACACAAATAGCGTGTTAGTATCTAGCAGGTTGCTTAGAGGTTTTGCAATTTTTGAAAAATCCTTTATGAACCTCCTATAGAATCCTACATGCCCTAGAAAGCTTCTGATTGCCTTAACATTGGCTGGTGGTGGTAATTTCTCAATTACCTCTACCTTGGCTTGATCCACCTCTATCCCCTTGCTTGAAATTTTGTGCCCAAGGACAATTCCTTCAGTCACCATAAAGTGACATTTTTCCCATTTTAAGACCAGGTTAGTCTCTTGGCACCTTTTAAGGACAAGTGCTAGATGATCAAGACAGGAGCTGAATGAGTCTCCAAATACTGAGAAGTCATCCATGAAGACTTCCAGGAACTTCTCTACCATATTAGAGAAGATAGAGAGCATGCACCTCTGAAAGGTTGCAGGTGCATTGCATAAACCAAAATGCATTCTTCTGTAAGCAAATACTCTAGATGGACATGTGAATGCTGTTTTCTCTTGGTCTTGAGGATCCACTGTAATTTGGTTGTAGCCTGAATAGCCATCCAAAAAGCAGTAGTATTCATGGCCTGCTAGTCTCTCTAGCATCTGGTCTATGAATGGTAAAGGAAAATGATCCTTTCTGGTGGCTGTATTGAGCCTTCTGTAGTCAATACACATATGCCACCCTGTAACTGTTCTTGTGGGAACCAGTTCATTCTTTTCATTAAGAACCACTGTCATGCCTCCCTTCTTAGGGACAACTTGGACAGGGCTCACTCAGGGACTATCAGAAATAGGATAAATAATCCCAACCTCTAGTAACTTAGTGACCTCTTTCTGCACCACATCCTTCATGGCTGGATTTAGCCGCCTCTGTGGTTGAACCACTGGCTTGGCATCGTCCTCTAATAGGATTTTGTGCATGCATCTTGTTGGGCTAATGCCCTTAAGGTCACTTATGGACCACCCAAGAGCTGTCTTGTGTATCCTTAGCACTTGAATTAGTGCTTTCTCTTCCTGTGGTTTTAAAGCAGAGCTTATGATCACTGGAAAAGTGTCACCCTCTCCCAGAAATACATATTTCAGGGATGGTGGTAGTGGTTTGAGCTCTGGTTTAGGAGGTTTCTCCTCTTCCTGAGGGTTTTTTAGAGGTTCTTTTATTTCCTCTGGTTCCTCCAAATCAGGCTAAACATCTTTAAAGATGTCCTCTAGCTCTGACTCAAGACTCTCAGTCATATTGATCTCTTCCACCAAAGAGTCAATAATATCAGTGCTCATGCAGTCATTTACTGTGTCTGGATGCTGCATAGCTTTGACAGCATTTAACTTGAACTCATCCTCATTGACTCTTAGGGTCACTTCCCCTTTTTGTACATCAATAAGAGTTCGTCCAGTTGCTAGGAAAGGTCTTCCTAGAATGAGAGTTGCACTCTTTTGCTCCTCCATTTCCAGCACTACAAAGTCAGTGGAAAAGGCAAATGGCCCAACCTTGACAATCATGTCCTCAATGATGCCTGATGGATATTTAATGGAGCCATCAGCAAGTTGAAGACATATCCGGGTTGGTTTGATTTCTTCAGTCAACCCAAGCTTTCTGATAGTGGATGCAGGTATTAGGTTGATACTTGCTGCAAGGTCACATAGAGCTGTCTTGGTGCAAGCACCCTCTAGTGTGCATGGTATCATAAAGCTTCCTGGATCTTGAAGCTTTTCTGGTAAGCTTTTTAGAATGACTGCACTGCATTCTTCAGTGAGAAACACTCTTTCAGTTTCTCTCCAATCCTTCTTATAACTTAAGATCTCTTTCATGAACTTAGCATAAGAGGGTATTTGCTCAAGTGCCTCTGCAAACGGGATCTTTATTTCAAGAGTCCTGAGATAGTCTGCAAAGCGGGAAAATTGTTTATCCTGTTCCGCTTGGCGGAGCTTCTGAGGATAAGGCATCTTGGCTTTATATTCTTCAACCTTAGTTGCTGCAGGTTTATTCCCTACAGAAGTGGTTGGAGAAGCCTTCTTAGTGGGGTTACTATCAGCACTTGCAGGTGTCTGATTCCTCATTGGCATTTGAACGCCAGGATTGGGTGCTGGATGGGCGTTTAACGCCAGCTTCCCACCCTTTTCTGGTGTTTGAACGCCGGAACTGGGCAAGGAATGGGCGTTTAACGCCAACTTTTCCCCCTTTTCTGGCGTTTGGACGCCAGAGTTATTCCTCTCTGGGCTCTTGATGTCCTTAGAGGGATCTTGGGTAGTGGTTTGGTCATCCTCTGTCATTTGTTCCTTTCTTGACTTTTTGCTATTTTGAGCTGAGTTATTCAATGTCTTCCCGCTCCTTAGTTGGACAGCTTGGCATTCTTCTGTTATCTGTTTAGATAGCTGCTGTCTTGTCTGATTCAATTGTGCTTCTATATTCTTGTTAGCATTTTTAGTATCTTGGAGCATCTCTTTGAATTCTACTAATTGTTTTGTCATAAAGAGTAATTGCTGATTAAGTTCAACAATCTGTTCTTGAGGATTGGGATCAGTAGTTACTGTCATAGCCTCTTCTTTTATGGAGGACTCACTGTTTGAGTACAGATGTTGATTTCTAGCAACTGTATCTATGAGCTCTTGAGCTTCTTCAATTATTTTTCTCATGTGTATAGATCCACCAGCTGAGTGGTCTAGAGACATCTAAGCTTTTTCTGTAAGCCCATAGTAGAAGATGTCTAACTGTACCCACTCTGAAAACATTTTAGAGGGGCATTTCCTTAGCATCCCTCTATACCTCTCCCAGGCATTATAAAGGGATTCATGATCCTCTTGTTTAAAGCCTTGGATGTCCAGCCTTAGCTGTGTCATCCTTTTTGGAGGGTAAAATTGATTCAGGAATTTGTCTGATAACTGTCTCCATGTTTTTATGCTTGCTGTGGGTTGGTTATTTAACCACCTCTTAGCTTGATCTTTTATAGCAAATGGAAATAGTAATAATCTGTAGACATCCTAATCCACTTCTTTATCACGTACTATGTCAGCAATTTGTAAGAACTGTGCCAGAAACTCAGTAAGTTTTTCCTGTGGAAGACCGAAATACTGGCAATTTTGCTGCACCATGATAATGAGCTGAGGATTTAGGTCAAAACTACTTGCTTTGATGGGAGGTATACAGATGCTACTCCCATATGCAGCTGTAATGGGGTTAGCATATGACCCTATAGTCCTTCTGGACTGTTCATTTCCACTTATGTCCATGATGGAGAAAAGGGAATTGATATGAATTGCAAATAAATTATATTTTTATTTTTTTATTTAATTAAAATTGACCAAAATTAAAATAGAATAAAATAAAATAAATAGAAAATAAAATAAAATAAAATAAAATATAAAAAAAATAAAATAAAATAAAAGCAAATTGAAGACTAAATTAATTAATTAATTAAAAAGATTTTGGAAATTAGCAATCAAAAAGATATGATTGAAAATTATTTTGAAAAAGATACGATTGAGAAGATATGATTGCAAATTAAAAAAAGAATATGATTGAAAAGATATGATTGAAGAAGTTAAAAAGATTTGATTTTTGAAAAAGATTTGAAAAGATCAATTTTTGAAATTAGAATTTTGACTTGACTAAAAAAAGATATGATTTTGAAAATCTTTGACTAATTTAATGCAAAATTTCGAAATTTATGAGTAAAATAAGGAAAAGATATTTTTTTTATTTTTGAATTTTAATGAGGAAAGAGAAAAACAACAAAATGACACTAATCTTAGAAATTTTAGATCAAAACAAAGAGAACAAACAAGAAAACTTTGCACCTCAAGATGAACACCAAGAACACTTTGAAGATCAAGATGAACACCAAGAACAAATTTTTGAAAAATTTTTAAGTGAATAAAAGCACAAAAACACCAAACATAGAATTTTTAAAGATCAAGAAACAACTAAGAACATGCAAATTTGAAAAAATAATTGAAAGAAAATAAAAGCATGCAATTGACACCAAACTTAAAATATGAAACCAAACTCAAATAAAAGACTTTAAACCAACAAAAATAAAATATTCCTAATCTAAGCAACAAGATAAACCGTTAGTTGTCCAAACTCGAACAATCCCTGGCAACGGCGCCAAAAACTTGGTGCACGAAATTACAATCACACTTTTGCAACTCCGCACAACTAACCAGCAAGTGCACTGGGTCGTCCAAGTAATACCTTACGTGAGTAAGGGTCAATCCCATGGAGATTGTTGGCTTGAAGCAAGCTATGGTTATCTTGTAACTCTTAGTCAGGATATCAATAATTCTCAGATTTAATTGTAAAAAGTAAAAGAACATGAAATAAATACTTGTTATGCAGTAATGAAGAACAGGTTGAGGCTTTGGAGATGCTTTGTCTTCTGAATCTCTGCTTTCCTACTATCTTCTTCTTCATGCACGCAAGGCTCCTTCCATGGCAAGCTTTATATTGGGCATCACCGTTGTCAATGGCTACTTCTCGTCCTCTCAGTGAAAATGTTCCAAATGTGCTGTCACCGCACGGCTAATCATCTGTCGGTTCTCGATCATGTCAGAATAGGATCCATTGATCCTTTTGCGTCTGTCACTACGCCCAACACTCGTGAGTTTGAAGCTCGTCACAGTCATCCCTTCCCAGATCCTACTCAAAATACCACAGACAAGGTTTAGACGTTCCGGATCTCAGGAATGGCCGCCAATAATTCTAGCTTATACCACGAAGACTCTGATCTGAATCATGAGGCTAAGAGATATGCATTCAATCTAAGGTAGAACGGAGGTGGTTGTCAGGCACGCGTTCATGGGTGAAAATGATGATGAGTGTCATGGATCATCACATTCATCAGGTTGAAGTGTGAATGAATATCTTAGAATAGAAGCAAGCGTGATAGAATGAAAAACAGTAGTAATTACATTAATTCATGAAGAACAGCAGAGCTCCTCACCCCCAACAATGGGTTTAGAGACTCATGCCGTAGAGAATACAATATGAAATGTTTAAAGTGTCATGAGGTACAAGATGAATCACTAAAAGTCGTTTTTATAGTAAACTGGTGACCTAGGGTTACAGAAAATGAGTAAGCTAGGGTGTTTAGTGTAAAAATCCACTTCCGGGGCCCACATGGTGTGTGCTTGGGCTGAGCATTGAAGCTTTCATATGTAGAGACTTTTCTTGGAGTTAAACGCCAGCTTTTGTGCCAGTCTGGGCGTTTAACTCCAGTTTTTATGTCAGTTCTGGCGTTAAACGCCAGAATTCTTGAGCTGACTTAGAACGCCTGTTTGGGCCATCAAATCTCGGGAAAAGTATAAACTATTATATATTTCTGGAAAGCCCAAGATGTCTACTTTCCAACGCAATTAAGAGAGCACCAATTGGGCTTCTGTAGCTCCAGAAAATCTACTTTGAGTGTAGGGAGGTCAGAATCCAACAGCATCTGCAGTCCTTTTTCAGCCTCTGAATCAGATTTTTGTTCAGGTCCCTCAATTTCAGCCAGAAAATACCTGAAATCATGAAAAAACACACAAACTCATAGTAAAGTCCAGAAAAGTGAATTTTAAATAAAAACTAATAAAAATATAATAAAAACTAATTAAAATATACTAAAAACATACTAAAAATAATGGCAAAAAGCGTATAAATTATCCGCTCATCAAGAAGCTTGAGCGACTGAGCGTCCAACTTAAGGACGTTAAAGAAAAAAGCTTGGTGGTAGGCACCCCACCGTGGTAATATCTTCCTTGTGTATACCGTTTTGTTTTTAGCTTTAGATTCTTGTGAATTTTGTGACTTCTTGATGTTGTTGATTTCTTAGGAATGCTAGTTTTATTGTTCTTGTTGGATAACTAGGATATTTAGATAGATTTCATCATTTTGGTATGGATGAATTGTTGAAGTAGAGAGAATGCTATGTTTTGAATAGTGCATGAATTTGTGAAGTGTTCTCTTGACTACTAGCTTAAACACCTGCCAAGAATGTGTTAGAATAGCCCTCTCTATGTTTTGTTTAAAAAAAAGGAGAAAAAGGGCACCCGCGCGCGAGCGTACTGTGCGCGCACGCGCTGGTGGTGCGATTCTTACTCCTGGGCCAAAAACTTGAGAGTCATGCCCACTTTGTGCCCGATTCATGCTAGGCACCCACGCGCCAGCATGCATGCCGCCTGTGCACCCCTTGCAACTTGGCCATCGACGCGCAAGCGCACTGTGCGCGCGAGCGCCGATGGTGTAATATGAACTCCCTGGTACAAAAACCAGAGAGTTGTGCCATACTTGTGCCTAGTCTATACCCACACCGACGCGTCCGTGCACCACGTGCATCTGCGCTAGTCGCCATTTCCATCAGGCACGCATCCGCGCACTGTGCGCGTCCGTGCGCCAGTGCTGCATGCTAACTCTGGTACAAGAAAACCGAGAGTTGGGCCAACTTTGTGCCAATTCTATGCCAGGGGCCCAACTGTATTCACACGTATGCGCCAACGACGCGTACGCGTCCCTCGCTCCACCTTCACCGACGCGCTAGCGCACCCTGCGCGCGTGCGTCGGTCGTGCGAACCAGTTTCAAAGCTGGCGCGCCCTATTCTGTCCCTCTCCCACCCTCTTTCCTATTTCCTTCTTTTTCCTTCTCCATCACTTCTCTTCTTTTCTTTCTCTTCCACAATCTACCACCACCGTCTCCGGCCACTCACTGGCAACCGCCACCACTTCCGGTGGCCCTACATCTCTTCTCTCTCTTCCTTTTTCATCTTCACAAAAGAAAACTCCACCTTGTTCTTTTACACTTCTCAAGGTTCTACTTCTTCTACATCACTTCTTTTACTTTCTTTGCATATCCTCCTTTTCTAGTTAGATGTTTCTTGTTAATTCACTTATTTTCTCTTTTAGTTGCATGCTTATACTACTTACTTTTTGTTTATTTACTTTTTCCTTCTTCTTGCTTTTCCATGGATGTTGAATTTGAGTTTTCATTTGTTTTAATAGATCTCCTTGATTATTTTTCATTATCTTTGCCAATGAATGATGTTGTGTCATGATTAATATTTCATTTTGGGCTTCTAATTGGTTGAGTATCTCATAATTGCTCATTGCTTGATAACTGCACGCCAAGTGTTCGAGGAAATGCACATATGCCATTTTGGTTTATTCTAGTCATATATCTTCAATTTGGTGCTTCCTCCTCCTTCACTTGCTCTCTTCTAAGTGCATTGAATCCACTTTGCTTATTACTTGCTAATTACATACTCATTGAACATGACTTGCTCTTTGTTATGGATGCTTGAGATTATTCTTCTCATGCCATATTGCATGCTTCACTCCCTCTTGCATCCCATGCCAAGTATTGTGATCCATGTCTCTCTGATTACTTTGTTGCAATATTTCTTTTGGGCTCTATCTTTCACTTGCATATTTTTGTTGAGATGATTCTTTGGGTTTAATGCTTTCCTTTTTCCCTTCCTTTTTCAGGATGGCCACCAAGAAAGGCAAGGAGAAAGCTTCAAGGAAACTGGCCGCAAAAAGGGCACCCCAAAGGTCAAACTCTAAGGCGCACTATTCATTAGGAGCCAAACCCCTATCTAAGAAGGTGAAGGCACCCGCTCCTATTGATGAAAATGAGAAGAGCAAACCGGCAAAGGATTCTTCAAGGTTCCCCAACCGCTTCTGTGAACTTGTGTTCCCCACCATGGTTGAGAGGAACTATCATGTTGAGCATTTACTCGCCCCGCCGGACAAGGTTGCTCCTTGTATTCTACCCAGCATTGAACGGCGAGGATGGGAGTTTCTTTTGAGAAAACCACAAGAGGTCAACCTCTCATGAGTGGTTGAGTTCTACACTAACTACCATCTTCCCTCACTTCAATCGGTATACGTGCGCCGGAAGCAAGTCTCAGTTTCAGAAGAGGCTATTCAGCATGTGCTTAATGTCTTACCAGTACCAAGTGACATGGATGGCTACCAAGAGGTCTTACGTCAGCGAGAAAAGTTTGGGTTTGATTGGGACTCGATCCTCCGAGTCATTGATGAATCAGAGATATTTTGGACCCATGGTCGACTCCGGATGAGGCCCAAGTGCATTGACGCACGTTTCCTCACTGTAGAAGCTAGAGCTTGGGCCCAGATCCTATCCCACTATGTGTTATCTAGCACCCACAAGTCGTCCTTCACAGCAGATCTCGCCTTACTTGTTTAGTGTGTTCTCACAGAAAGACCGGTGAACATTCCACTTCTTATCAAGCAAGCGATGGGTCAAGTCCACGCCCGGTGTAATTTGCCATTTCCAGCATTGGTATCTAATTTAGTGGCTGCTGCGGGTGTTCCTTGGGAAGACATGGGTACGAAGGCTATAATTTTGGCTAAGGGCGATGTGGTACCAAGCGGAAAATACTTACATCTTCCCATGAACAACCCAAGCCTTGACATAGCCCTTCCATCTACTATTCTTTCCACCTCATCGTCACAACCACGACAAAGTTCCACCCATCAAAGGATAGAAGATCTACACCGGAAGATTGATAGATATGAGCGGCGCAACCAACGCCGATACACTTACATCAAGAAGCTTCTGCGTTGTGTTACCCCTAGCATGGAGGAACCCAAAATATTCACGTCCACCTCAAACCCAGGTGATGGGAGCTCTGATGAAGGGGATAGTGAAGGTTCTGGTCCCGACCGTCCTTTGCGCATTGTTGGTAGCACGGAGGACCGTGCTAAATTCTAAAGTGTGGGGAGGTCGTTTGACCGATCTCCATGGGTAACAATCTCTTCCTTTCAACACCCATGGATTTACCTTTTGCTTAGTAGTTAGTACATTGCATGTGTAGTTAGTCTTGCTTGTAAATACCCCTTGCATAATAGTTAGTTCCTATAGAGTTACTTGGTCAAAATAATGACTTCTTCCCCAAGAAACTGTAATTTCAGGGTACCCTACCAATTTTGAAAAAAAAAATTTTGCGGTAAACTTGCTTCGAGAATGTATTTTGGAACATAGTGATTGAGCAAAGAACACAAGCATGTGACTTTTGAGCCTATTATGTGGTTACATCTTCTAACCACTATTTCCCATTACTTTGTGTATGAATGCATTTACATGATTGAGGCCATCATTTCAATAGTCACTTTTCCAAACGGCCTTAACCCTTTTATCTACCATTGCTAACCAATTTTAAGCCCATGTTAAACCCTTTTTGTTCTTAAATAGAGCACATCAACAACCCTAAGTGAAAAACAATGAATGTCCCTAGATTTGGATCCTTGATTAGCTTAGGTAAGTGGAGGTGTATATCATTCAAAAGGGAGGGTGTACTTGGAAACTTGGGTAGATGTAAAGAGGTGTATTGTAATTATAATTGAAAATTCTGGGATTTGGGAACATACTCATGTATTGAATGATTGAACCATATGCATTGAAACTTTTGTACATGAAACCCCAAGAAAAAGGGGACCAAAAAGAAAAAAAAAAAGAAGAAATTTTTTTTTTATGTGTATATATGAGTATGTAAGAAAAAGAAATAGAAAAAAAAAATATATATATATATATATATAGAGGAAATAAAAATAGAAAAAGAGAAAGCAATGAAAGGGGACAAAAATGCCCCAAGACAGAGTAATAATAACAATGCATATGGGATGTGAATTGAAAAGAATGCATGAGTATGCAAAAGAAAAAGTGAAACCTATAGGTAGCTAGGTATCGTATTATAGTTGTATAGGTTGTTTTGTGTGTCTAGTGGGATCTTAGGTTAATCAATGATTCAAATTTTTAAGCTCACTTGACCATATACATTCCTACCTTCACCCTAGCCCCATTACAACCCATGAATAAGACCTCATGATACTTGTAAGCATACATTAAGTAATTGTAGATTGTTAGACGAAGGAAAAATCTTGGAAAGCATGATTAGGAGAGGATTGAGTGACGAACCCTATACACTCGAGCGAATAGAGCAGACACACTTCCGGTGAGGGTTCGATGCTCAACTCCTTGTTTCTGGCTTTTACAAGCGTTCATCTAGCAAGTTATATGCACTTCATAGTAATGTTCAATTTGGTAGGATTTGTGAACTACATATCATTTTCACCCCGTATGCTCATATGTGTTCTTGGAGGATAGATTTACCCTTGACTAAGTAGGTAGATGATTTTACATTAGTTGCATGCATTCATTTAGGAAATTTTGCATTTCATAAACCCTTTCTTACCATGACCTTTGGTCTTTTTATTTTAAGCATGAGGACATGCTTGGTTTAAGTGTGGGGAGATTTGATAAACCCCAATTTTATGGTTTATATTATGTAGAATTTGGGGGGTTTTGTCAATATTTTTCATAATTATTCACAAGAAATGCATGGTTTTGTGTTCTCTTCCTATTATTGCTCCATGATGAAAAACATACTTCTTTTGTCTTAAAATTGCTATATTTTGATCCTCCTTTATTACCATTCGATGCCGTGATGTATTTGTTGAGTGATTTCATAATTTATAGGGCAAGAATGGCCTAGAGGAGAGAAAGAAAGCATGCACAAGAGGAAGGAATATGAAGATTTGGATTTTGGGAACTTCATCATGGGCGTGCACGTGCACTTCACGCGCACGCATGGATGTGGATAGCTGGAAGCGGCGCGTAAATTGGCGCATCTGCGCGGATTAGAAAAATCCCACCGACGTGCACGCACACATGGCGCACACGCGTGGATCACAAAAGCAATCGGTACGCACGCGCGGCAAGCTGCACGTGACCTCATTAAAGAAAATCGTGCCTGGTGATTTCTGAGGCTCAAGAGACCCAAATTCAAGCTGGTTCTGCATGGAAAAGATCCAAGGATGCTAGGGGAAAGGGGGGATCATTCATTCACACTTAGACACAATTTTTAGCTAGTTTTTTGTTCTTGTTCTTCTAGAGAGATAAACCCTTGTTCCTCTCTAGATCTAGCTTTAATTTGATATTCCCTTGTTGAATTCTGAATTGGATCTTGTTAATTACTACTTTTGATTGCTTAATTTGAATTCCTTAGCATATCTTTTGTTTAGATCTTGTGTTAGATTTATGATTTCTAGTCAATTGTCATCTTATACCCATTTCATGAATCTTGTGAATCTTGCATTGCTAATGTTACATTGATGATTTCCATGATTGATTGTGTTGTTTGAGTGATTGTATGTTGATAATTGTTAGTGGGTACTTGTTAGTTCTAATTTAATTGCAATTTGAATAGGTCTTTTATTAATGCTTACCATGTGTTTGACGAAATGTTTCCTTTGATTATGGAGTAGTTCTCTTTACTCTTGGCCTAGGCTAAGGGAATTGGGTAAACTTGAGTCATTGGGTCTAATGGATTTGATGATTTGGAAACCCTTAGTGGTGAATTTGATAGCCATTGACACTAGCCTACTACTAAGTTAATTAGTAGTTAGGTTGGACCTTATGGGTTGATGTTGACTAAACCATTTAACATACTTCAAGTATAGAAGTAGACTTAATGAGTTTGGTTCCTCATAATTGTCAAGATATGGTTATTAGACAAGGATAGTGACCCCAATTCCCATGTCTAGCCAAGAGTTGCCTTTATCATTCATATTTGAAAACCCAAAAATCTTGATTGCTTTGTCTTAGTTATAGTTACTTGTTTAGTTTAGAATAGAATTACATTGGATGTTACTTTATTAGTTTGGAATTATTTACATCTTGCTTTAATCAATTGAATTAGTTTCTTGCATTTCAAGATTACTTGCTTGTTAGGATTTCTAGTTTAATTTCTTGCTCATGACTTGCAATCCCAGATTTCTAACCAATGTTGAAGCACATGTTTGCCCATTCCTTGTGAAACGACCCAAGGTTTGAATACTTCGGTTACTTTTATTGGGGTTGAACTTGTGACAACCAATTCTTTCTAAATTTGATTCGCGGAGTATTTGTCGGTTGAGGACTATACTTGCAACGCGAAAAATCTTGTGAAATTCCTTATCGACAGTATCTGTGCTCAATCAATTCTCAAACACTATTTTTTGTTTGCCTAACTAAGTAAATCAATTAACCATTGTTGCTTAGTCCGTCAATCCTCGTGGGATCGATCCTCACTCACCTGAGGTATTACTTGGTACGACCCAGTGCACTTGCCGGTTAGTTTGTGGGTTATAAATTCTGCAACAAGTTTTTGGCGCCGTTGCCGGGGATTGATTGTGATTGGAAACTATCAGTTGTTTGATTGCTTAGATTAGGCATTTTAGTTTTAATTTTTCTTTAAATTTTGCTTATTATTTTTGAAAATTTTTTTTAATAGCACTAATATTTTTCCTTAATTTCTGAAATTAAGTTTGGTGTCACCTAGTTAATTTTATTTTAATTGTCTTGTTTATTTTTGTCCTGTTAATTTTCAAAAATTTCTGTTTAATTTTAGTTATTATTTTCAAAATTTATTTATTTATTTTATTTAGCATTTTTATTTTATTATTTTACACAGGATACCTCACTGGGACTTCTCTGCACTCTGATGTAGAGATTCCCACATTTTCTTGTTTTCTGTTTGTTTATGCGCAGGAACAGAGACAAGGAACCTCTGTTAGACTTTGATCTAGTACCTGAAAGCAATTGTAGGCGACGTTTACAACAAGCAAGACTTTGCAAGCCTGCAGAATCCACTATGGATCACAATAATGCTGTTAATGCCAATGTGGCAAATCTGAATGGAAATGAAGAACAAAGAAGAGTGCTTGGCTCTTACTCTGCTCCTACTGCAAATCTTTATGGTAAAAGCATTGTGGTGCCTCCTATAGCTGCGAACAACTTTGAGTTGAAGCCATAATTGGTCACCCTGGTGCAATAAAACTGCCAGTATCATGGTCTTCCCCACGAAGACCCAAATCAATTTATCTCTAATTTTCTGCAGATTTGTGATACTGTGAAGACAAATGGAGTGAACCCAGAGGTGTAAAAACTCATGCTCTTCCCGTTTGCTCTGAGGGATGGAGCAAAGCTATGGCTAGATTCCCAACCCAAGGAGAGTTTGAATACTTGGGACAAGGTTGTTACTGAGTTTCTTACTAAATTTTTCCTACCAAAGAAGCTAACTAAGCTTAGGGTGGAGGTTCAGACCTTCAGGCAGAGGGATGGTGAAACTCTTTATGAATCTTGGGAGAGGTACAAGCTACTGATTAGGCAATGCCCTCCGGACATGTTCTCTAAATGAACCCAACTAGACATCTTTTATGAAGACTTGGGTGAAATATCCAAGATGTGCTTATATAATTCTGCAGGTGGTTCATTGCACAAGAAGAAGACACTGAAGGAGACTATTGAGTTGATTGAATTGGTTGCTAGCAACCAATATTTATACTCATCTAACAGGAATCCTGCGAACTCTGAGGCTCCTCAGAAGAAGGGTGTTATGGAAGTAGAAGCTCTTAATGCTCTTCTTGCTCAGAATAAGCTTATGTCTCAACAAATAAGTCTACTTACTCAACAGATGGGTGGCATGCAAGTCTCAGCTATCAACACCCAAAACCCATCTCAAGAGATCTCTTATGACATGACAGGTAATTTTGTGCAAAATGATAATTATGATTATGCTCAATCTTCTTCTGAACAGGTAAATTACATGGGGAATGGTCCTAGAAATCCCAACAATGATCCATATTCCAAAGCATACAATCAGAGATGGAGAAATCCCCCAAATTTTGGGTGGAGGGACCAACCTTAGAGACCTCAGAATTTCAACAATAATTCTCACGATCGTTTCCAACAGAACAATCACACTAACCGCCAATTTCAGTCTCAGCAGCAACAACCACCTCAGCAGGCACACTCTAAATCCTAAGAAAATTAATTGGGAGATGATGAGGAGTTTTATGCAAGAAACCAGAGCTTCCATTAGAAACTTATAGGTGCAAATGGGCCAACTGAGCAAGCAAATACCTGAGAGGTCTGCAAGTACATTTCCAGGTGATACAGTGGTGAACCCAAGAGAAGGTTGCAAGGTTATTCAATTGAGAAGTGGTAAAACAGCTGGCTTTGAGACAAGGGCCAATGAAGAGCTAGTTGAAAAGAAATCTCCAGAGGAAGAAAAGGAAGAAGTGGAGCACGCCCCTCCAAAGCGTACAGATAACCCGCTCCCTGACTCGCTTGACACGTATCCTGCATTGCCAAAGGCTCCTGAATACAAGCCAAAAATACCATATCCTCAGAGACTTCATAAGGCTTCCAAAGAAAAGCAGTTCTCTAAATTTTTAGATGTCTTCAAGAAGCTATAGATCAACATTCTTTTTGCAGAGGCTCTTGAGCAAATGCCCCTTTATGCTAAATTTATGAAAGAATTGTTGACTAACAAGAGGAATTCGAAGGAACAAGAAATCATGGTGTTAACCAAGGAATGCAGTGCTATTATTCAACATAAACTTCCTGAGAAAATACAGGATCCAGGGAGTTTTGTGATTCCTTGCACCATTAGAAATGTCAACATTCAGAGAGCCTTATGTGATCCTGGAGCTAGCATCAATCTCATGCCACTTTCAGTGATGAAAAAGCTTTAAATTGAGGAGGTAAAACCCACTAGTATTTCTCTTCAACTTGCTGATCTTTCTATTAAATTACCTGTGGGTGTTGTTGAGGATTTACTTGTGAAAGTAGGACCATTTATTTTTCATGCTGATTTTGTTATATTAGACATGGAAGAGGATGTAAAATCCTCTATTATTCTTGGTAGACCCTTTTTAGCTACAAATAGAGCTCTGATTGATGTACAAAAGGGTGAATTAACCCTGAGGGTCAATGAAGAACAGGTGGTCCTTAATGTTTTTGAAGCTCTCAAGCACCCTAATGATTCTGAAGGGTGTATGAGAATTGATGTTGTTAAACCACTTGTTCAAGAAGTACTGGAAGCTAAGGTACTTGATGACATTCTGGATCTTATTTCTGAATGTGAGTTAGTTGAAGTTGATGATTCACCACCCCAGAAGGCACTAGTTCACATGCCGAAAGCAGAGGAGGAAGCCCCCAAGCTTGAGCTCAAACCTTTACCTCCTTCTCTGAAATATGTATTCTTGGGTGAAAATAGTTCCTATCCAGTAATTATTAGCTCTTCCCTGAAGCCTGAAGAGGAAGAGGCGCTTATTTCAGTGCTCAGGAGCCACAAAATATCTCTTGGGTGGACCATTAGTGACTTGAAGGGGATTAGTCCAACCAAGTGCATGCACAAGATCCTCCTTGAAGATGATGCTAAACCAGTTGTGCAACCACAAAGGAGACTCAATCTAACTATGAAAGAGGTGGTCCAAAAAGAGGTAATGAAACTATAGGAAACAGGTATTATTTACCCTATTTCTGACAGTGCTTGGGTAAGTCCTATGCAGGTAGTTCCCAAGAAAGGAGGGATGACAGTGATCAAGAATGAAGAGAATGAGCTTATTCCTACAAGAACAGTCACAGGTTGGAGAATGTGTATAGACTATAGGAGGCTCAACACTACTACAAGGAAAGATCACTTCCCCCTGCCTTTCGTTGATCAGATGCTTGAGAGGTTAGCTAGTCATGCTTTTTACTGTTTTCTAGATGGATATTCTGGATATAATCAAATTGCAGTGGACCCTCAAGATCAAGAGAAGACAACATTCACGTGTCCCTTTGGACTATTTGCCTACAGGAGAATGCCTTTTGGACTTTGCAATGCTCCAACAACTTTTCAGAGGTGTATGCTTTCAATTTTTTCTGATATGGTTGAAAAGTTTATTGAGGTATTTATGGATGAATTTTCCGTTTTTGGTAATTCTTTTGAATCCTACCTTAAGCATTTATCTCTTATCTTGAAACGGTGTCAAGAATCAAACCTTGTTTTAAATTGGGAAAAATGTCATTTTATGGATACAGAAGGTATTGTCCTTGGACACCGGATTTCAATTAAGGGAATTGAGGTTGATAGAGCAAAGGTAGAGGTAATTGAAAAATTACCACCACCAACTAATGTTAAGGCAGTCAGGAGTTTCTTGGGTCATGCAGGATTTTATAGAAGATTTATAAAGTATTTTTCTAAAATTGC
Organism: Arachis hypogaea; assembly: GCF_003086295.3. Lineage (NCBI taxonomy): Eukaryota > Viridiplantae > Streptophyta > Magnoliopsida > Fabales > Fabaceae > Arachis > Arachis hypogaea. The sequence continues at coordinate 63,470,846 of NC_092052.1, read as the reverse complement.
TAAACCTTTAAGCAACCTGTTAGTTGCTGATGTTTGATGAGCGGATAATTTATACCCTTTTTGGCATTGTTTTTACATAGTTTTTAGTATGTTTTAATTACTTTTTATTATATTTTTATTAGTTTTTATGCAAAAATCACATTTTTGGACTTTACTATGAGTTTGTGTGTTTTTCTGTAATTTCAGATATTTTTTGGCTGAAATTGAGGGACCCGAGCAAAAATCTGATTCAGAGGCTGAAAAAGGACTGCAGATGTTGTTGGATTCTGACCCTCCTGCACTCGAAGTTAATTTTCCGGAGCTATTGAATCCCAATTGGCGCGCTATCAATTAAGTTGGAAAGTAGACATCTTGGGCTTTCCAAAAATGTATAATAGTTCATACGTTTCCAGAGATTTGATGGCCCAAACTGGCGTCTAAACGCCCACCAAAGACCCTTTTCTGGAGTAAAACGCCCAAACTGGCACCAGAACTGGAGTTAAACGCCCAAACTGGAACCCAAGCTGGCGTTTAACTCCAATAGTGGCCTATGCATGTGAAAGCTTCAATGCTCAGCCCATGCACACACCAAGTGGGCCCCGGAAGTGGATTTTTGCACTATCTGCACTTAGTTACTTATTTTCTGTAATCCATAGTAACTAGTTTAGTATAAATAGAACTTTTTACTATTGTATTCACACCTTGGATAATGATATTATCATTCTTGGACTTGGAGGCTGGCCACACGGCAATGCCTAGACTATCTTCTCTTATGTATTTTCTACGGTGGAGTTTCTACACCTCATAGATTAAGGTGCGGAGCTCTACTGTTCTTCATGAATTACTGCAAGTACTATTGTTTCTCTTTCAATTCACGCCCACTTCTCCTCCAAGATATACTCTCATACTTAATTCAGTTAAGTCAGAATGAAGGGGTGATAAACCCCGATTTTGTGGTTTATCTTGTGCTTATTTTGGGGGATTTTATCACCTTTTCCCACATTTATTCAATGAAATAGCATAATTTGTAATTCTCCCTTAAATTGTACTTAAGTGTAAAAACATGCTTTTTAGGCCTTAAATTGGTGATTTTAATTCCATTTGATGCCTTAATGTGTTTGTTGAGTGATTTCAGGTTCATAAGGCAAGTATTGGATGGAAGAAATGAGGAGAAAAGCATGCAAAGGGGAGAATGCATGAAGAAACAAAGATTGGGAATGCAACAATGGACGCGCATGCGTACAAAATGCTCTTGCGCAGAAGTGGTTTTTGCATAGAGACGCACAAGCGTACATGACGCGTCCGCGCGGATGAAGAATTTTCCAATCAACGTGCACACACGCATGGCACGCACGCGCCGATACTCTCACGTGGCCCACTTAAAGGCAAAATGCTGGGGGTGATTTCTGAGCTGCCCAGGCCCAAATACAACTTGTTTCTGAGTGTATTTCATGCAGAATTGAAGTCCAAGAAAAGGGAGAGCAATTGTTTGGTAGTTTTTGCATCATGTAGGTTCGTTTCTAGAGAGAGAAGCTCCCTCTTCTCTCTAGAATTAGGTTAGGTTAATCTCTCTTAGATTTAGGTTTGATTACATGTTTTCATCTTGTTTCTTTTATGAATTCTTGCTTCTACTCTTTCATTCTCATGATTTGTAGTGTTAATTTCCTTTTTTGTTCTCCTTTGTGATGATGAACTCATGTTGGATTTGGATCTTTTCTTTAATGCAATTTAAGCTTTGATGTTCTTTAAATTGTTGATTTGAGTTGTGATCTTACTTTCCTTGCAATTGGTAGTTGGTAAATTTTATTGGTTTTTGCAATTTATGATGTTTACTTTTCTTTCATTCTAGGTGTTTGATAAAATGTTTCCTTTAGTTTTTAAGTAGTTTTCTTGACTCTTGGCATAGGCTAAGAGAATTGAGTGACCTTGAGTCATTGGGTCTCAATGATTTAGTGATTTGAGAACCCTTGATGATCAATTTGATACTCATTGACATTAACCAACTACTAATCTAATTAGTAGATAGGTTGGGACTTATGGGTTGATATTGATCAAGCCATTTGATATCTTTAAGTATAGAAGTACACTTAATGAGCTTGGTTCCTTATAATTATCAATATTTGGTTTGTAGACAAAGATGGAGATCTCAATTACCTATGTCTAGCCAAGAGTACTTTTCCTTTATTTTATTAGTTCTTATCACACTACAAGAAAAACACCCATTCAGCCACACTTTTTTTAGGCTACATTTGAAAAGCGTAGCCTATTCTAGGAATAGGCTACGCTTTTCCCCGTGTTTCCTTTTTGTAGGAGAATAGGAAACACATTTGTGACATCACTTGAAAAGTGTAGCCTTAGGTATTATAAATATCACTTATAAAGTGTAGCCTTATCTTAAGAGCTATGGGTTCACTTTTTACACCAAAGAATACACTTTCAAAGAGTAACCTATTTGTCAAGTTTCAGGTGCGCTTTAAAAGTGTTGCCTAATGTATCTCAGGTCAAATATCCAACACTTTAGTAATTTTTTGTTCAATTTTTAACAAATGATACACATATAAACACTTAGCCAAATAAAATGAAAACATAAAACCCCACTTTGACTTTTTCCTTCTTCGCGCCACCCCCAACCCAGAGAAGACTCTGCGCCATCACCACTCACTGTAACATCCCTAATTTCTAACCCTAAATCTCAAAATCCCAAATTAACTCAGAAAATCCTAATTTCCCCAATTCCTAACCCTAACAGCCGCAACCTCACCCTCCTTCAATGTAACAAACAAAAGCAGCCACTGTAGAGAGAAGAGGGATCGGGAGAAGAAGAGAAGAGAGGAAAGGCCTGTCCAGCCGTCACCACCGCAGCGCCGCTGCAGCTATTGCCACCTTCAGAGTTGCGGAAAGTGGTCCTCCCTGGCGTCGAATGCCGCCATCGTGTCGCACATGAGAGAGAGAGAGAGACAGATTCGAGAGGAGCTACCGACGATCGCTGCCGTCGAAGCCAGGCTCGTTGCCGTCACCACCCAAGAAGCTGTGAGGAGCCGCTGTCGTGCTCGTGTCGCTGTGCACCGTCGAGCTTCCCTCACCCTGAGCCGTCGATCTGTCGCCACCGCTACAAGGGCTTGTCGCTGGAGCCACGACTGTCACTGAGCTTCCGTCGCCGCTGCCGTTCAAGCCGCTGCCGTTCAAGCCGCTGCTGCCGTCGATTTGGAGTTGCTGCGATTGGAGCCACTAGCGGGGGTGAGTTGCTACTGCCTTGTTGCCGTCCTAATCATATTCAACGTCCACTGCCCTAAGCTGTTTCTGCCCTTGAGTTCGTTGAGTTCGGATTCCTTGTGCTACTGTAACTGTCATTACTGCTGTGGAAACCAACGTTTCTGTTTGGCTGCTGCTGAAGGTCTTCCACCATCACTGGAGCTGCCCAGAATCATCGTGGAAGCTGCCAAGATATATGGTTGATTTCTAATTATGCCAAGACATCATCACTAATTAAGTTTTATGTTGATTTTTTTTGTTTTATTTTATGTCCTGACTGCATTATAACTTGTGAATCCCATTTCCTTTTTGATATTCAATGTTTTGACAAACTGCCATGGTTTATAATCTATTGATACTTGCCATTTTCATGCTTAATCAGTCTTATTTAGAGATATTTTGGAGCTGACTAAGGCTTTTAACATGAAAGAGACTGAGGCAAAGGCATATATATATTTAAAATCCAGATTACTTTCCTTCTTTACATCACAGCCTTTAATGCATCAGCTTGCTCTTTTTATTTTGTTATGATTCTGTTTTGTGTTGCCTCCTTAATAGTAAAAAAGATTAAGGAGGCTCTATCTTGTGTTTTAGTTAATAGTTTAAGGATTAAGACATGATATTGACTAATGAATATGAATGAATAGTATTATCCTATTGTGCATTTCACCAAAACCTCCTTATTTAGCAGCTAATATTATATATAGTTCTACGTTCCTAGTAATCTTAGTGGAAAGTAATTAGCAGAAGTTGCTGGTTTTGTTGAAAAGTGGTAGTTAATTACTACACTCACCTAACTATATCAGCTTATAACTCTTAAGAGGTAAAATATCTATATAAAGGTATTGATGCTTTATTTGAGTGTATTGATTTTTGTTTATCTATATAAAGACTTGTTTGAGAAGTGCATGGAGATTGCTCAGAAGTGTCTTGATGATGTACATGATGTTGTCCTTGATAGTTATTCAGATGATTGTTACTAAGAAAGTTATAGGTTGTCCTTGAAAGTTATAGATTGTCCTTGATAGTTATTCAGATGTTGTCCTTGATTGTCTTATGGATTTTGTGCTGGAGTTATAGATTTTCTGTTCTTGGTATTAGATTTCTTTGTTTTCTCTTTTCTCTATAATCATATCCTTGTATATTTGGTCATGTTTCATTATTTTTTAGAGCTAATGAAGGTGCCACGAGTAGAGTCAAAGTTAAGAGTATTCTCTTTCAAGATTCAATTTCTGTCTCAGGTATGGTGGTGCTTGCTATATTTTTCTTTATGTTTTGTGGAATTGAACTTTTGACTCAGTTATGCTTTCTTCTTTTTGCAGGTTACAGAATTTAAGAAGAGTTTATAAGCTGTGAACTCTGCTTGTGAAGAGGTACATTGTGCATGAAACTAACAAACTGTGTTATTGGCATTTCTTTGACCTCATGCATTTTCTCTTGGGAATAGGTCCGAAAGTCTGTCAAGCTGAAGATCATGAAGAAAATTCTTTTTGGGTAATACATTAAATCAAGGAACAGCTAGAGGTATGTACTTTTTTCCTTTAAATGTTAATGTCCTTATCATTCTCTAGGACATTGTTCTAGCTCTCTCAATTTTCTATGTTTGGATAATCACAGGCCCTTCTTAATTTTTCAGCAGTTAAAATTTAATTTGATTCTGTTAGATCTTGTCTAACGTAAACTTACAGTTTATGGACTACTATTTATTTATTTAATTTATGCAGGATCCACAATTGGATTCAAGACTTCAAGTTGGATAGTCTTTTAAAGCTTACTGACACTCGTGCTTCTAACAATAAGATGACACTGATGCACTATCTTTGCAAGGTATAATAACAATTGCACTAAAGGAATATATCATTTGATCACTTACCTTCTTTCCATTTTGCTATTTTGGCTCTAGGTTCTAGCTGATAGGTCGCCTGGACTGCTTGACTTCCACTTAGACCTTGTAAGCATGGAAGCTGTGACTAAGGTGATGATTTATGCTTGGTTGGAAAAAGAAAATTATTCAACTGCTAATTGCTAGTTTGGTTGGTTTATTGGTTCTGTTTCACTTTGTTCCCCTGTAAAACTGAGCACATATCTCCTCCTCTGACTTCTTGCAATGATATGTGTGTCACATGAATTAAGAGTTAACTTACACTTTAGAAGTATGCTACTACTGATCAATGCTACTACATGAATTAAAAAAATAATAATTATTTAAAAGTTTCAAAACATTAGCATCTGTGTGTTCTATTTCATTGAGTATAAAAGTTAACTCTCCCTCTTGTTCATAATCATGTTCTATATGTTGCTGCTGCATGTAGTAGTAGTAGTTGGAGGAGTAATAATTCAAGATTGGCTTGTGTAGGAGAGTTCAACTTTTCAAATGTGAAGAGAATAGGGAAACTTTGTGGCAACAGTTCTGATTTTGGCGTTGTGGGAGGTAGGGGATTTTTGTCTAGCTGCCAGGGTAATGTGATTTTTTAAATTATAGCTCTTTATCTTATGGTTTATAACTTATGTTTTTTTTATCTTTGAATTCTAAATTTGGATTTGTGAAACACTACTATGCATTGGTAAAAACACTAAAGATACAATCGATAAATTGAAATTGAAAATAGACTGAAAATCAGGTACCTGACTAGTAGATATGCATCAATGTGTTTCTCAAGATCAAATGTACTCTCCTTGTTTTCAATATGTGCATTAAGTTAAGCAAGTTTTACTTACAAGAAATTGCTTATTCTTCCTCTGACCTATCCATTTAATAGCAAAGGTTGTAGAATTGATAAACAGTGCACCAGAGGATATTCGACCAAAAGTTTTCGTTAGTGCAACAGCTGTTGGTTACTATGGTATGTTCATATGCCAAATCTTCTTCTCTACTGGTCGATTATTTTCTTGCTTATTGATTGTTAACTGTTTGATGCACTCTTTAGAATCACTTGAAATGATAGAGAAGTATGCATGATTTTAGATATAAAATGTCTTTCACTTCTTTTCACTGTTCAGGCACCAGTGAAACACAAGTGTTTGATGAACAAAGTCCATCATGAAATGATTACTTGCTGGTGGACCTATAGGCTCTGGAAAACAATAGTATGTCCCGCATCTTCTAGCTGTTATTGATTGGTTCCCAGCTGCGTCTTAATTTTAGAAAGGCGCCATAATTAAGTTATTTTTCTTTCTTTTTGTATAGGTTTTCCTGGATTGATTTGGATGACATTATTAAGGTGAACTCTTAACTTTCATATCTCCAAAGCAAAATTTATTGAAATTTTGAAAAAACAAAAATTAGTGGATATAGAACATTGGCTAGCATAGATAGTTTGGATGGTGCAATTCTCGATTCTGACTTGTGTGATTTGATTACCATGTTCATATATATCTTTGCAAGTGTGGCCAGCATTTAGTAAAGAATAAAGAAGGCAGATGTGAATTAATGATATCAGTCATTGATAGTTTTGAGTTTGATTTTTTAATTTTTATAATTGCGAATGTCATTATGATTATTTTTCTAATAATTTTCTATATAATTATGCAGGATAATCTTGAGGATGAAAATAAAGATTAAGCTGATTATTATTGTGGTTTATTAGCTAAGATAGAGTAGTGTTGGAAATGGATACATATATGGTTGACTACTAATGACTTTTATTAGAAGATACTTATGTAGGATATGTTTTTCATAGAGTATTAGTAGTAAATTCTAAGCGGTATCATGGTTATTTTGATATGGCTATGCTTATTTTAGTGTAAGATGTATGAATACTCACAATTAACTTCATTCTAGTACTTTTGGATCATTATTATAAATATATTTTGGTTAGAGATAATTTTTATTATTTAAAGAAATTAGTTAGTATAGTTATGTATTTATTTTTATTTTATAATATTTAACTCGTTTAATTAAATGTGAAGAATTAATATACATGTAATCATATTATTAAATATTATGTTGTATCAATAATTATTAGAATATTATATATATGTATAGAAAATTAAAAAAATTAATAAGGGACCTAAGGCTACACTTATATACAGTAGCTATAGAATACAAAAAAAAAAGGGACCTAAGGCTACACTTATAAATGGTAGCCATGGTATATAATGTGGCTACTCTTTAAAAGTGATGCAGTAGCATTGAAAAGCGTAGCCTATTCTAGTAAAAATGGAAGCTGAAAAGCATAGCCTTTGATCCTAGATAGCATCACTTGAAAAGCGTACCCTATTCCTAAACGTCAAAAGCGTAGCCCTTGGTGCAGAAAAGCGTAGCCTTTGAGAATAGGCAACAGCCGAATAGGAGTCACTCCAGAAAGCGTAGCCGTAGCCCAGAAAGCGTAGCCGTAGCCTAAGGCATCATTTTTTTTTCACTTTTGGCTACACTTTTCAAGTGTACCTGAATGGGTGTTTTTCTTGTAGTGTCATTTTACTTTCTTGTCATTTAATTTTTCTTGCCATTTATTTTCTTACAAAAAAATATAAAATCAAACCCCCTTGCATCCTCATAGCCAATAATTGAGCACTTCATTGCAATTTCTTGTGAGACGACCCGGAGTTCAAATACTTCGCTTAATTCTTATTAGGGTTTGTACTTATGACAAAACCAAATTTTAATTTGATGTGAAAGTTATTTGTTGGTTTGGAGCTATGCTTACAACGAAGTAATTCCTTTCTTTAGGAAGAAAATCTAGACCGACAACAATTTTTTCCTATCAAGGGGTGACCCGTGACAATCACCCACTATCTTCGTTACTCGCTTAGCCAAGATCCGCGTGCCTGACAACCACAAGCGGTCTACATGATGTTCAACGTAGTCATTGGACAATAGCCGGAGTATATTCTCTTGGGTCTCTAATACACGAACCGAGTCCGTGAGATTAGGATCTTCCTGGTATAGGCTAGAACCAATTGACAGCCATTCCTGAGATCCGAAAACTCTAAACCTTGTCTGTGGTATTCCGAGTAGGATCTGGGAAGGGATGACTGTGATGAGCTTCAAACTTGCGAATGTTGGGCGCAGTGACAGTGTGTAAAAGGATAAGGGTCCTATTCCGATGCTAGTGAGAACCGACAGATGATTAGCCGTGCGGTAGCTGTACCTGGTATTTTTCATCCGAGATGAGAAATCCGACAGTTGATTAGCCGTGCAGAGATCGTACCTGATATTTTTCATCCAAGAGGATCATATAGCTTGCCATGGAAGGGAGCACACATGATTGGAAGAAGACAATAGGAAACTAGAGGTTTAGAATCAACAAAGCATCTCCAAACGCTTATCTGAAATTCCCACCAATGAATTACAAAAGTATCTTTATTTTATTTTATGTTTTATTTATCCTTTAATTATCAAAACCTCATAACCATTTGAATCCGCCTGAGTGAGATTTACAAGATGACCATAGCTTGCTTCAAGCCGATAATCTCTGTGGGATCGACCCTTACTCACGTAAGGTATTACTTGGACGACCCAGTGCACTTGCTGGTTAGTTGTGCGGAGTTGTGAAAAGTGTAATCACAATTTCGTGCACCAAGTTTTTGGCGCCGTTGCCGTGGATTGTTCGAGTTTGGAAAACTGACGGTTCATCTTGTTGCTTAGATTAGGTAATTTTATTTTATGTTTATGCTTTTTATTTTTATTTTAAAAAAAAATTCAAAAAAAATTTGTTCATCAGAATTTTTAAGAATGAATTCAAGAGTTTCATGAGATATGTTGAAGCCTGGCTGGCTGTTAAGCCATGTCTAATCTTTGGGACTGAGGTTTCCACTTTCCACTGTAGAAAGGACATGTCTGTAATTGTTATGCTGAAGCTTGGCTGGCCATTTGGCCATGTCTAATTCTTTTGGACCGAAGTTTTAGACTAACATTGCACGAATCCTGGAATTCTTATTAAAAATTTTGAATTTCTTTATTTTCTTTTTCCAAAGTATTTTCAAAAAACTACAAAAAAATTAATAAAATCATAAAACCAAAAAAATTTTGTGTTTCTTGTTTGAGTCTTGTGTCAATTTTTAAGTTTTGTGTCAATTGCATGTTTTAATTTTCTTAAAATTTTCGAAAATATATGCATTGTGTGCTTCTTTGATCTTCAAGTTGTTCTTGATGATTTTCTTTGTTTAATCTTGTGATTTTCTTGTTTTGTGTCTTTTCTTATTTTTCATATGCATTTTCAAATTCATAGTGTCTAAATATTAAAAATTTCTAAGTTTGGTGTCTTGCATGTGTTTCTTTTCTTAAAAATTTTCAAAAATATGTTCTTGATGTTCATCATGATCTTCAAAGTGTTCTTAGTGTTCATCTTGACATTCAAAGTGTTCTTGCATGCATTTTTTTGTTTTGATCTTAAATTTTTATGTTTTGTTTCATTTTGTTGTTTAATGAAGAAAGAGAAAAACAACAAAAATATTTCTTCATTAATTCAAAAAAAAAATCAAAAATAATATCTTTCCCTTATTTACTCATAAATTTTGAAATTTTGGGTTGACTTAGTCAAAAATTTTTAAATTAGTTGTTTCTTGTTAGTCAAGTCAAAATTTCAATTTAAAAATTTTATCTTTTCAAATCTTTTTCAAAATCAAATCTTTTTCAGTTTTCTTTCATGTTTTTCAAAAATTCTTCAAAATAAATTTTCAAAATCTTTTTCTTAATTTTTATTTCATAATTTTCGAAATCATGGCTAACATTTAATATTTTGATTCAAAAATTTCAAGTTTGTTACTTTCCTGTTAAGAAAGGTTCAATCTTTAAATTCTAGAATCATATCTTTTAGTTTCTTGTTAGTCAAGTCATCAATTTTAATTTTCAAAATCAAATCTTTTTAAATTTCTTTTTCAAATCTTTTTCAAAATAAATTTCAATCATATCTTTTTCAAAACTTAATTGAAAATCTTTTCCTAACTTTTTGTTTAATTTCAAATCTTTTTCAATTAACTACTTGACTTTTTGTTTGTTTTTAAAAAAGTTTACTAATTCTTATCTTTTTCAAAATCACCTAACTACCTCTCTCTCTCATTAATTTTCGAAAATCACTAACCACTTTCTCAAAATTCTTTTTAATTAACTAACTGTTTTAAATTCTAATTTTATTTTATTTCTTTTCTTAAATTTCGAATTCTAACTCATAATTAAAATAAAAACAAAAATATTTTTTCTTTTCTTTTAATTAATATTCAAATACTCTCTCTCTCATCTCTTTCTATTTATTTTATTTATTTACTAACACTTCTCTTCTTAAAATTCGAACCCTCTCCCTCTCTCTGTGTTCGAATTCTTCTTCTTCTCCCTTCTTCATTCCATTCTTCTATTCTTCTACTCACATAAAGGAATCTTTATACTGTGACATAGAGGGTTCCTCTTCTTTTTTATTCTCTTCTTTTTCATATGAGTAGGAAAAAGGATAAGAACATTCTTGTTGAAACTGATCCTGAACCTGAAAGGACTCTGAAGAGGAAGCTAAGAGAAGCTAAAGCACAAAACTCTGGAGAGGACCAAACAAAAATTTTCGAAAAAGAAGAAGACATGGCAGCCGAAAACAACAACAATGGTGGAGATGCAAGGAAGATGCTTGGTGACTTTACTGCACCAACTTCTGACTTCTATGGAAGAAGCATCTCAATTCCTGCAATTGGAGCAAACAACTTTAAGCTTAAGCCTCAATTAGTTTCTCTAGTGCAGCAGAATTGCAAGTTTTATGGACTTCCATTGGAAGATCCTCATCAGTTCTTAGCTGAATTCTTGCAAATCTGTGACACTGTTAAGACCAATGGGGTTAATCCTGAGGTCTACAGACTAATGCTTTTCCCCTTTGCTGTAAGAGACAAAGCTAGGATATGGTTGGACTCATAAACTAAAGAAAGCCTGAACTCTTGGAAAAAGTTGGTCAATGCTTTCTTGGCCAAATCTTTCCACCTCAAAAGTTGAGCAAGCTTAGAGTGGAAGTCCAAATCTTTAGACAAAAGGAAGGTAAATCCCTCTATGAAGCTTGGGAAAGATACAAGCAATTGATCAGAAGGTGTCCTTCTGACATGCTTTCAGAATGGAGCATCCTATGTATATTCTATGATGGTCTGTCTGAATTATCCAAGATGTCCTTGGATCACTCTGCTGGTGGATCTCTTCATCTGAAGAAGACGCCTGCAGAAGCCTAGGAACTCATTGAGATGGTTGCAAATAACCAGTTCATGTATACTTCTGAAAGAAATCCTGTGAATAATGGGATGACTCAGAAGAAAGGAGTTATTGAGATTGATACTCTGAATGCCATATTGGCTCAAAATAAAATATTGACTCAGCAAGTCAATATGATTTCTCAGAATCTGACTGAGATGCAAGCTGCATCCGGCAGTACTAATGAAGCCTCCCCTGAAGGGGAAGCTTATGACCCTGAGAATCCTGCAATGGAAGAGGTGAATTACATGGGAGAATCTTATGTAAACACCTATAATCCTTCATGGAAAAATCATCCTAATTTCTCATGGAAGTTTCAGCAGAAGCCTAATCAAGGCTTCAATAATAATAATGGTGGGAGAAATAGGTTTGGCAATAGCAAGCCTTTTCCATCATCTTCTGAGCCACAGACAGAGAAATCTAAGCAGAGCCTCTCTGACTTAGCAACCATAGTCTCTGATCTATCTAAGACCACTCTCAGTTTCATGACTGAAATAAGGTCCTCCATCAGAAATTTGGAGGCACAAGTGGGTCGGCTAAGTAAAAGAGTTACTAAAATCCCTCCTAGTACTCTCCCAAGCAATACAGAAGAGAATCCAAAGAGAGAATATAAGGCCATCAATATACCCAAAGTGGCCGAACCTATAGGGGAGGAAGAGGAAGTGATTTCCAGTAAGGAAGACCTCAATGGACATCCACTGACCACTAAGGAGTTCCCTAATGAGGAACCAAAGGAATCTGAGGCTCATACAGAGACCATAGGGATTCCACTGAACTTACTGTTGCCATTCATGAGCTCTGATGAGTATTCTTCCTCTGAAAAGGATGAAGATATTGTTGAAGAGCAAGTTGCTCAGTATCTAGGAGCAATCATGAAGCCGAATGCCAAGTTATTTGGTAATTAGATTTAGGAGGATGAACCTCCATTGCTCATCAATGAACTGAATGCCTTGGTTCAACAGAAATTACCTCAGAAGAAACCGGATCCCGAAAAGTTCTTAATACCTTATACCATAGGCACCATAATCTTTGAGAAGGCTCTGTGTGATCTGGGTCAGGAATAAACCTCATGCCACTCTCTGTAATGGAGAAACTAAGGATCTTTGAGGTACAAGCTGCAAGAATCTCACTAGAGATGGCAGACAAATCAATGAAACAGGCTTCTGGACTTGTGGAGGATATCTTGGTGAAGGTTGAAGGCCTTTACATCCCTGCTGACTTCATAATCCTAGACACTGGAAAGGATGAGGATGAATCCATCATCCTTGGAAGGCCCTTCCTAGCCACAGCAAAAGCTGTGATTGATGTGGATAGAGGAGAGTTAGTCCTTCAATTGAATGAGGACTACCTTGTGTTTAAGGCTCAAGGATCTTCTTCTGTAACCATGGAGAGGAATCATGAAAAGCTTCTCTCAATACAGAGTCAAACAGAGCCCCCACACTCAACTTTTAAGTTTGGTGTTGGGAGGCAACCCAATATTATTTAATTATATTTATTTTTCATAGACATTTGTTTTCCATTGCCATGTCATGTTTTCTTTAGGTTGATGATCATGTGGAGTCATAAAAACAGCTGCAGAATTAAAGCAGAATCAAAAACAGCATCAAAAATAGCACACACTAGAGGACAGGCTTACTGGCATTTAAACGCTAGTAAGGATAGCATTCTGGGCGTTTAACGCCAGAAATGGCAGCATTCTGGGCATTCAGAAAAACGCCCAGTAAAGAAGGATTCCTAGCATTTAACGCCAGCTAGGGTATCTGGCTGGGCGTTAAACGCCCAAAATGGCAGTCAAGTGGGCGTTAAACGCCAGAATAGATAGCATTCTGGGTGTTTAACGCCAGGATGACACAAGGGAGGTAATTTTGTTTCCAATTCAATTTTTTTTCAATTTTTCATGTTTTAATTCATAATTTTTTGCATCAAACATATTTTAAACATTCATCTTTCAATTTCTATTTTCAAAAAAATCAATAATCTTTCCAATTCTTTTTAATTCTTTTTCAATTCTTTTCAATTTCTTCCAAAACATTTTCAAAACTTACGTATCTTTTCAAATTCTTTTCAACTCGTTTTAATATTTCTTATATACAGTAATAAGTTTTCAAAATTAATTGCATCATTCTTCTTCTACTCCCTTCTATCTAATTTTGCTCGAGGACGAGCAAACCTTTTAAGTTTGATGTGGAAAAAAAAGCTCTGCTTTTTGTTTTTCCATAACCATTAATGGCACCTAAGCCCGGAGAAACCTCTAGAAAGAGGAAAGGGAAGGCAGTTGCTTCCAACTCTGAGTCATGGGAGATGGAGAGATTCATCTCAAAAGCCCATCACTAAGAGGATGGAGCAAACAAGAGAGCCCAATCATAGACCTCACCAAGAGCACCCCATCATCCTCCATGAAATCAGAGAAGACCAAAAGGCCATGAGAGAGGAGCAACAAAGACAAGAAAGAAACATAGAGGAGCTCAAGAACTCCATAGGATCTTCAAGAGGAAGAACTAGCCGCCGTCACTAAGGTGGACCCATTCTTTAATTTCCTTGTTCTTATTTTTCTATTTTTCGTTTCTATGCTTTATATTTTGTCTATGTTTGTGTCTTTATTACATGATCATCAGTGTCTAGTGTCTATGTCTTAAAGCTATGAATGATTCCATGAATTCTTCACCTTTCTTAAATGAAAAATGTTTTCTGAAAAAGAAAAAGAAGTACATGAATTTCGAATTCTATCTTGAAAATAGTTTATTTATTTCTGAACAGTGCATATTTTTTATAGTGAAGTTTATGAATGTTAAAATTGTTGGCTCTTGAAAGAATAATGAAAAAAGAGAAATGTTATTGATAATCTGAAAAATCATAAAATTGATTCTTGAAGCAAGAAAAAGCAGTGAAAAATACAGCTTGTGAAAAAAAAAGAAAAAAGAAAAAATTGTGGGAAAAAAAAAGGAAGAAAAAAAAAAGCAAGCAGAAGAAGCCAATAGCCCTTTAAACCAAAAGGCAAGGGTAAAAAGGATCCAAGGATTTGAGCATTAATGGATAAGAGGGCCCAAAGGAATAAAATCCTGGCCTAAGCGGCTAAATCAAGTTGTCCCTAACCATGTGCTTGTGGCGTGAAGGTGTCAAGTGAAAAGCTTGAGACTGAGCGGTCAAAGTCGTGGTCCAAAGTAAAAAGAGTGTGCTTAAGAGCTTTGGGCACCTCTAACTAGGGACTCTAGCAAAGCTGAGTCACAATCTGAAAAGGTTCACCCACCAATGTTCCTTTTGTCTTTGATTCTAATTGTCTGCATACTTTTGAAACTCTGAAAGCAAACCTTACCTCTGCTCCCATCATAGCTCCCCCTGACTAGGATTTGCCATTTGAATTAATGTGTGATGCCAGTGACTTTGCTATAGGAGCTTATTTAGGACAGAGGCATGGTAAGGTTGTACATGTCATTTATTATGCAAGTCGTGTGCTAAATGATGCCCAAAAGAACTACACAACCACGGAAAAGGAATTATTAGCTGTTGTATATGCTGTTGATAAGTTTAAGTCTTATTTACTTGGTTCTAAGGTTATTATTAATACTGATCATGCTGCTTTGAAGTACCTTCTAACCAAGCAGGACTCTAAACCAAGATTAATCATATGGGTGTTACTCCTTCAGGAGTTTGATATTGAGATAAAAGATAGGAAAGGGTCAGAAAATCAAGTAGCTAACTATCTCTCCAGAATTGAGCCTGAAGCAGGAGTACAACCACCCACAGCTGTGACTGAGATGTTTCCAGATGAGCAATTGTTCCTCATTCAGCAGGCTCCATAGTTTGCAGACATTGCACATTATAAGGCCATGAATTTTATTCCAAGGGAGTACAGTAGGCAACAAGTGAAAAATCTATTGACTGATGCAAAGTACTACATTTGGGAGGAACGATACCTTTTTAAAAGATGTTCAGATGGTATCATCCAGAGATGTGTCCCAGATGAAGAAAAATAGCAGATTCTTTGGCACTATCATGGTTTTGAGTATGCAGGCCACTTTGGTGGTGAAAGGACAGCTACAAAGGTCCTTCAGAGCGGGTTTTACTGGCCGACTCTCTTCAGAGACTCAAGAGCATTTGTGAAGCACTTTGACAGATGTGAAAAAGCCACAAATCTCCCTGCCAACCATGAAATGCCACAGCAGGGGATTCTTGAGGTTGAGCTGTTTGATGTGTGGGGTATTAATTTCATGGGACCTTTCTCCCCTCACATTCAAACAACTATATTCTAGTGGCAGTTGATTATGTGTCTAAGTGGGTAGAAGCTATGGCTCTATCCACCAATGATGCCAAGGTGGTAATGAGCTTTCTTCAGAGATATATCTTTAGCCAGTTTGGTGTCCCAACGACACTCATTAGTGATGGTGGAAGCCACTTCTGTAACAGACAGTTGGACTCTCTTCTGCAGAGATATGGAGTCTGTCATAAAGTGGCAACCCCCTATCATCCTCAGACTAGTGGACAGGTTGAAGTTTCCAACAGGGAACTTAAGAGGATTTTAGAGAAGACCGTCAGTGTTTCAAGAAAGGACTGGTCTAGGAAGCTTGATGATGCTCTCTGGGCATACCGGACAGTTTACAAGACTCCTATTGGCATGTCCCCTTATCAGTTGGTCTATGGCAAAGCCTGTCACTTGCCAGTTGAGTTGGAGCATAAAGCTTACTGGGCAATCCGATATCTGAATCTTAATTCAGAAGCTGCAGGAATCAAGCGAATGCTTCAGTTGAATGAGCTCGATGAATTCAGATATTCAGCTTATGAGAATGCCAAACTCTATAAGGAGAGAACTAAGTTACTGCATGACAAAAAAATTGCCATCAGAGTCTTTGAGCCAGGACAGAGAGTGCTTCTGTATAATTCAAGGCTCAAACTTTTTCCCGGTAAGCTGAAATCCCGGTGGTCAGGACCGTTTGTGGTTACCAGAGCTTCACCATATGGTTATATGGAAATACAGGAAGAGAATTCTAACAGAAAATTTACAGTGAAGGGCCAGAGGTTGAAGCACTATCTGGTAGGCGAGATTGATCGCCAGAGGTCTGCTCATCTGTTGACTTAGCAGAACTGACTGTCAAGCTAGTGACGTTAAAGAAGCACTTGTCGGGAGGCAACCCGATAATTTCGTATCCTTAGTTATTTTTCGTAGTAGTAGTTTTCTTATTTATTTGATTTTTATTGAGTTTTACTGTTTTTCTGTTCCTGCAGCTATTATATAACAGGAATCGAACACTACAGGCGACAACACAGAAAAAAACGAGCACACAACGCGCAAGCGTCGCTGACGCGTACGCGTCATATGTGGGTGTGAAAAAAAAATAAAAGTTATAGAGAGTTGTGCGGGAGTGGCGCAGGAAGTGTGCCCTGCGCACAAACATGGTCACGCGTACGCGTCCCTGACGCGTGCACGTCATTTGTGATTTTGGCAGTCCATGCGGACGCGTCAAGAACGCGCATGCGTGGATAAGTACAATCGGCGTAAAAAGTGTTTGGGCAGAGAGTTGTGATAGCTTGTGGCTAGAAGTGTGCTAGAAGCACAAAGTCGATAACGCGTACGCATCCCTGACGCATGGGCGTCCATTTCCTAAATGGCCATCCACGCTTGCGCGTGCATGACACGCACGCGTCATCTGAAAATTTTGATTCCCATACCACGCGAGCAGAGAGTTGTGCGTGCGCGCGGCCACCTTCACGCGATTCACACAAAACCAAGTCCACGCGAACGCGTCTCTGACGCGTATGCGTCATTTGAACTTAACGCGATTCACGCGTACGCGTGCCTTACGCGCACACATCGCACGTGATGCCCAAATTAAGCCCCTCAACACCTGAATTCAAATCATCCACCCCCAAATCCTAATTCTATCTCGTTCTTTTATCCTTTTATTCGTCTTTCATCTTGCTAATTATTTTTGTTTTCAGTTCTTCTTTGCTTGAGGACAAGCAAACCTTTAAGTTTGGTGTTGTGTCACTTCGCTTATGGCTTTTCTGCTTATTTTAATATCCCCAAAGGAAGATGAACGTTCTTCATGGAGGAAGGAGATGGCCACTAGCATAACTAAGGTGGTTGAGTTCCTTTCATTCTATTTCTCTTCCGTTCTTATTTTGTTGTTTTCTGTTTTCTGTTGCTTTGATTGCTTGCATGATCTTTAGTACTTTCAGTTCTTAGAATTAGTTTCATTCTGTCTCATGTACCACTCACTGAACTTGAATCTAAAAAGAAAAAGAAAAAGAAGTGATATATTGCATGAGAAATTGAGTTTATATTGAAGAGTAGTCTTATTCACTTACATGTAGTGGTATTTTCTGTGACTCTGAATGCATGACATGAACAGTGCATATTAAAATTTGAATAAAAGAATGTTGATGTACAAGGAATAGGAATTTAGAGAATTATTATGACTTCTCTGAAATAAACAAAAATTTAATCCTTGAAGCAAAAGGCACAGCCAAAAAAAAAAAAAGAGAGAGCAAGGTCCAAGGCTCTGAGCATCAATGACTAGGGAGGTCAGACATGATTAAAAGCTCAAAGAGTTGTTTCCCTAATTACATGCTTGTGGTGTTCTTGTGTCAAGTAATCCTTGAGACAAAATATTTAGAGTCGAGATCAATTGAAATTAACAAGAGTATGCCAAAGGCTTTGAGCACCACTGTCTGGGAGTAACTGAAAGAAAAATCAAAACTTCAAAAGAGTTCCCCAGTTAAGTGCTTGTGGTGTTTCTGTGTCAAGTAAAACTTGAGACAAAACATTTAAAGTCATGGCTAGGCTCAAGGTGCAAAGCACCAAAGAAAAGAAAGCTGTGTTCAAGGATTAAATTGTGTTACAAAAGATCAGAGAATTCATAATATTATCCGGATTATAATTCCGAATGACAGTAACATTCTTCTGAGTCAAAGGAGAGTGAGATTCCAAAACTATTCAGAATTGCAGTACCCCACTATAAGAAGAGACATGAGCTTAATTGAACTCTCACATTCTCATGCAAATTCACATTCTAAGCGTATATTAGTTTGGTTGCTTGAGGACAAGCAACAATTCAAGTTTGGTGTTGTGATGCGTGAGCATCTTTCCTATCTTTTCCAAGTGAATTTGCATTTAAATTGTTAAGTTTAATCAAGAATTAATTATCTTTTAGCCACTATGGATGCTACATTGAGTCTTGTGCAATTTTATTTATTTTAGGTAGCATTCGGATGGATTTGATGGAGTTTCTGCAGAGAAAGAGAAGAAACCAAGGAGCTAACCAGCGAGAAACAACGCGAGGGCGTGCCTGACACGTACGCGTGAAAAGTGAAATTGCTCATCGACGCGTGTGCATACCTAACGCATACGCGTGACACGCGAAAAAGACCATCGACGCGTACTGGTGCACGAAATTGTGATCATCAACAATGGCGCCAAAGGACTTGGAGCTCTTAAACGTGAATCACACTTTGTCACAATTCCGCACAACTAACCAGCAAGTGCACTGGGTCGTCCAAGTAATACCTTACGTGAGTAAGGGTCGATCCCACGGAGACTGTCGGCTTGAAGCAAGCTATGGTCACCTTGTAAATCTCAGTCAGGCGAATTCAGATGGTGATGGAGAATTGATAATTAAAAGATAAATAAAACATAAAATAAAGATAGAGATACTTATGTAATTCTTTGGTTGGAATTTCAGATAAGCGTATGAAGATGCTTTGTTCCTCCTGAACCTCTGCTTTCCTATTGCCTTCTTCCAATCATTCATACTCCTTTCCATGGCAAGCTTTATGTTGGGCATCATCGTTGTCAATGGCTACTTCCCGTCCTCTCAGTGAAGATGTTCTACGCACGCTGTCACCGCACGGCTAATCATTTGTCGGTTCTCGATCATGTTGGAATAGGATCCATTGAGCCTTTTGCGTCTGTCACACGCCCAACAATCGCGAGTTTGAAGCTTGTCACAGTCATCCCATCCCAAATCCTACTCAAAATACCACAGACAAGGTTTAGACTTTTCGGATCTCAAGAATGACCGCCAATAATTCTAGCCTATACCACGAAGGTTCTAATCTTAGATTAGAAACCCAAGAGATACACATTCAAGCTTGTTTGCATGTAGAACGGAAGTGGTTGTCAGTCACGCGTTCATAAGTGAGAATGGTGATGAGTGTCACATAATCATCACATTCATCGTGTTCTTGGGTGCGAATGAATATCTTGGAGAAGAAATAAACTTGAATTGAATAGAAAAACAATAGTACTTTGTATTAATTCATGAAGAACAACAGAGTTCCACACCTTAATCTATGGTGTGTAGAAACTCCACCGTTGAAAATACAAAAAGTGATAATGGTGTAAGCATGGCCAAATGGCAGCCTCCAAGGTCTAGGGACTAAACGTCCAAAGATCCCCCCCCCCCCAAAATACAATAGTAAAAGGTCCTATTTATAGAGAACTAGTAGCCTAGGATTTACAGAAATAAGTAATTAATGCAGAAATCTTCTTCCGAGCCCACTTGGTGTGTGCTTGGGCTGAGCATTGAAGCTTCCATGTGTAGAGACTTTTCTTGGAGTTAAACGCCAGTTTTTGTGCCAGTTTGGGCGTTTAACTCCAGCTTTCGTGCCAGTTCTGGCGTTAAACGCCAGAATTCTTGAGCTGACTTAGAACGCCTGTTTGGGCCATCAAATCTTAGGCAAAGTATGGACTATTATATATTTTTGGAAAGCCTAGGATGTCTACTTTCCAACGCAATTGAGAGCGCACCAATTGGGCTTCTGTAACCCCAGAAAATCCACTTCGAGTGCAGGGAGGTCAGAATCCAACAACATCTGCAGTCCTTGTTCAGCTTCTGAATAAGATTTTTGCTCAGGTCCCTCAATTTCAACCAGAAAATACCTGAAATCATAGAAAAACATAAAAACTCATAGGTAAGTCCAGAAGAGTGATTTTTATTTAAAAACTAATAAAAATAAAATAAAAACTAATTAAAATATTCTAAAAACATACTAAAAACAATGCCAAAAAGCGTATAAATTATCCGCTCATCACGTACGCGTGACCTAAATTGTTGCTTGTCCCCAAGCAACTAAAAGAAGAGAATATACAATGAATTCCAAAAACATCTATGAAGATCAGTATTAATTAGATGAGCGGGGCTTTTAGCTTTTTGCTTCTAAACAGATTTGGCATCTCACTTTATCCTTTGAAGTTCAGAATGATTGGCATCTATAGGAACTCAGAACCCATATAGTGTTATTGATTCTCCTAGTTAAGTATGTTGATTCTTGAACACAGCTACTTTATGAGTCTTGGTCGTGACCCTAAGCATTTTGTTTTCCAGTATTACCACTGATACATAAATGCCACAGACACATAACTGGGTGAACCTTTACAGATTGTGACTCAACTTTGCTAGAGTCCCCAATTAGAGGTGTCCAGAGCTCTTAAGCACACTCTTTTTGCTTTTGGACCACGACTTTAACCGCTCAGTCTCAAGTTTTTACTTGACACCTTCACGCCACAAGCACATGGTTAGGGACAGCTTGGTTTAGCCGTTTAGGCAAGGATTTTATTCTTGTGGGCCCTGCTATCCACTGATGCTCAAAGCCTTGGATCATTTTTTTCACCCTTGCCTTTTGGTTTAAAGGGGTATTGGCTTTTTCTGCTTGCTTTTCTTTTTCTTTCTTTTTTCTTTTCTCTTTTTTTTTCGCCTCTCTTTTTTTTTTCTACAAGCTTTTCACTACTTTTTCTTGCTTCAAGAATCAATTTTATGATTTTTCAGATCATCAGATAATATTTCTCCTTTTCCCATCATTCTTTCAAGAGCCAACAATTTTAACATTCATAAACAATCAAATTCAAAAATATGCACTGTTCAAGCATTCATTCAGAAAAACAATAGTATTGCCACCACATTAAAATAATTAAACTGTTTTAAAATTTGAGATTCATGCACTTCTTTTTCTTTTTCAATTAAAAACATTTTTCATTTAAGAAAGGTGATGGATTCATTTTCATAGCTTTAAGGTATAGACACTTAGACACTAATGATCATGTAATAAAGACACAAACGTAAATAAACATAAAGCATAAAAATTCGAAAAACAGAAAATAAAGAACAAGGAAATTAAAGAACGGGTCCACCTTAGTGATGACGGCTTGTTCTTCCTCTTGAAGATCTTATGGAGTGCTTGAGCTCCTCAATGTCTCTTCCTTGCCTTTATTGCTCCTCTCTCATGGTTCTTTGGTCTTCTCTAATTTCATGGAGGAGGATGGAATCCTCTTGGTGCTCCACCCTTAGTTGTCCCATGTTGGAGCTTAATTCTCCTAGAGAGGTGTTGATTTGCTCCCAATAGTTTTGTGGAGGAAAATGCATCCCTTGAGGCATCTCAGGGATTTCATGATGAGGGGTTTCCTCATGCTCTTGTCCATGAGTGGGATCTCTTGTTTGCTCCATCCTTTTCTTCGTGATGGGCTTGTCCTCATCAATGAGGATGTCTTCCTCTATGTCAATTCCAGCTGAATTACAGAGGTGACAAATGAGATGAGGGAAAGCTAACCTTGCCACAGTAGAGGACTTGTCTGCTACCTTGTAGAGTTCTTGGGATATAACCTCATGAACTTCTACTTCCTCTCCAATCATGATGCTATGAATCATGATAGCCCGGTCTATAGTAACTTCAGACCAGTTGCTAGTGGGAATGATTGAGCGTTGGATGAACTCCAACCATCCCCTAACCACGGGCTTGAGGTCATGCCTTCTTAGTTGAACCGGCTTCCCTCTTGAATCTCTCTTCCATTGAGCGCCCTCTTCACAGATGTCCATGAGGACTTGGTCCAACCTTTGATCAAAGTTGACCCTTCTAGTGTATGGGTGTGCATCTCATTGCATCATAGGCAAATTGAATGCCAACCTTATGTTTTCCGGACTAAAATCCAAGTATTTCCCTCGGACCATTGTAAGCCAGTTCTTAGGGTCCGGGTTCACACTTTGATCATGGTTCTTGGTGATCCATGCATTGGCATAGAACTCTTGAACCATTAAGATTTTGACTTGTTGAATGGGGTTGGTGAGAACTTCCCAACCTCTTCTTCGGATCTCATGTCGGATCTCTGGATATTCCCCCTTTTTGAGCTTAAAAGGGACCTCGGGGATCACCTTCTTCATGGCCACAACTTCATAGAAGTGGTCTTGATGTACCCTTGAGAGGAATCTCTCCATCTTTCATGACTCGGAGGTGAAAGCTTTTGCCTTCTCTTTCCTCTTTCTAGAGGTTTCTTCGGCCTTTGGTGCCATTAATGGTTATGGAAAAACAAAAAAAGCTTTAGCTTTTACCACACCAAACTTAGAAAGTTGCTCATCCTCGAGCAAAAGAAGAAAGAAGAGAGTAGAAGAAGAAGAAATAGAGGAGATGGAGAGGGCTTTGTATTTCGGCCAAGGGGGATGGGTAGTGTGTATGTTGTGTGAAAATGAAGGAGTGAAGATGGGTTTATATAGGAGTGGAGGGGGGTATGGTTCGGCCATGTATGGGTGGGTTTGGGAGGGAAAGTGGTTTGAATTTGAATTGTGAGGTAGGTGGGGCTTTATGATGGATGAATGTGAGTGGTGAAGAGAATGGTGGGATTTGATAGGTGAGGGGTTTTTGGGGAAGAGGTATTGAGGTGATTGGTGAATGGGTGAAGAAGAGAGAGAGAGGTGGGGTAGGTGGGGATCCTGTGTGGTCCATAGATTCTGAGGTATCAAGGATTTCTCATCCCTGTACCATGTGGCATGCAAAAAGCCCCTTGCTGCTAATCCTGGTGTTAAACGCCAGGCTGCTGCCCATTTCTGGCGTTAAACGCCCAGAATGGTGTCAGACTGGGCGTTTAACGCCCATTCTGCTACCCTTACTGGCGTTTAAACGCCAGTAAGTTTCTCCTCCAGGGTGTTCTATTTTTAATACTGTTTTTCCTTCTGTTTTTGTTTTTTCAATTGTTTTGTGACTTCACATGATCATCAACCTACAGAAAACATAAAATAACAAAAGAAAATAGAAATTCAATATAGATAGTTAAAGATTGGGTTGCCTCCCAATAAGCGCTTCTTTAATGTCAGTAGCTTGACAGTGGCTCTCATGGAGCCTCACAGATGTTTAGAGCAATGTTGGAACCTCCCAACACCAAACTTAGAGTTTGACTGTGAGGGATTTGTTTGTCTCTGTATTGAGAGAAGCTCTTCATGCTTCTTCTCCATGGTTACAGAGGGATATCCTTGAGCCTTAAACACAAGGGAATCTTCATTCACTTGAATGATCAATTCACCTCTGTCAACATCAATTACAGCTTTTGCTGTAGCTAGGAAGGGTCTGCCAAAGATGATGGACTCATCCACACACTTCCCAGTCTCTAGGATTATAAAATCAGCAGGGATGTAATGGTCTTCAACCTTTACCAAGACATCCTCTACAAGTCCATAAGCTTGTTTCTTTGAATTGTCTGCCATCTCCAGTGAGATTCTTGCAGCTTGTACCTCAATGATCCCTAGCTTCTCCATTACAGAGAGAGGCATAAGGTTTATACTTGACCCCAGGTCACACAGAGCCTTCTCAAAGGTCATGGTGTCTATGTTACAAGGGATTAAGAATTTTCCAGGGTCTTGTCTCTTCAGAGGTAATCTCTGCC
Organism: Arachis hypogaea; assembly: GCF_003086295.3. Lineage (NCBI taxonomy): Eukaryota > Viridiplantae > Streptophyta > Magnoliopsida > Fabales > Fabaceae > Arachis > Arachis hypogaea. Next base: position 63,446,820 of record NC_092052.1, on the reverse strand, counting down.
TAGTCAAGTCATCCAGTTTTTTGATGAACAATGGAGGTTCATCCTCCCAAGTTTCATTACCAAACAACCTGGCATTTAGCTTCATGATTGCTTTAAAGTAGTTAGCAACTTGCTCTTCACTAACATCTTCATCCTCTTCAGAGGAAGAATACTCATCAGAGCTCATGAATCGCAAAAGTAAATTCAATGGAATCTCTATGGTCTCAGTGTGAGCCTCAGATTCCCATGGTTCCTCATTAGGGAACCCCTTGGAGGTTAGTGGACGTCCATTGAGGTCTTCCTCAGTGGAAATCACTGTCTCTTCCTCCTCTCCAGGTTCGGCCATGTGAGACGTGTTTATGGCCTTGCACTCTCTTTTTGGATTCTCTTCTGTATTGCTTGGGAGAGTACTAGGAGGGAGTTCAGTAATTTTCTTGCTCAGCTGACCCACCTGTGCCTCTAAATTTCTAATGGAGGACCTTGTTTCAGTCATGAAACTTTGAGTGGTTTTAATTAGATCAGAGACTATGGTTGCTAAGTCAGAATGGCTTTGCTTAGAATTCTCTGTCTGTTGCTGAGAAGATGATGGAAAAGGCTTACTATTGCTAAACCTATTTCTTCCACCATTATTGTTGTTGAAACCTTGTTGAGGTCTCTGTTGATCCTTCCATGGGAGATTTGGATGATTTCTCCATGAAGGATTATAGGTGTTTCCATAGGGTTCTCCCATGTAATTCACCTCTTCCATTGCTGGGTTCTCAGGATTATAAGCTTCTTCTTCAGAGGAAGCTTCCTTAGTACTGCCTGTTGCTGCTTGCATTCCAGACAGACTCTGAGAAATCAAATTGACTTGTTGAGTCAATATCTTATTCTGAGCTAGTATGGCATTCAGAGTATCAATTTCAAGAACTCCTTTCTTCTGATTAGTCCCATTATTCACAGGATTCCTTTCAGAGGTGTACATGAATTGGTTATTTGCAACCATTTCAATGAGATCCTGAGATTCTGCAGGTGTCTTCTTCAGATGAAGAGATCCTCCAGTAGAGCTGTCCAATGACATCTTGGACAGTTCAGACAGACCATCATAGAAGATACCTATGATGCTCCATTCTGAAAGCATGTCAGAAGGACACCTTCTGATCAATTGCTTGTATCTTTCCCAAGCTTCATAGAGGGATTCACCTTCCTTCTGTCTGAAGGTTTGGACTTCCACTCTAAGCTTACTCAATTTTTGAGGTGGAAAAAACTTTCCCAAGAAGGCATTAACTAGCTTTTCCCAAGAGTTCAGGCTTTCTTTAGGTTGTGAGTCCAACCATGTCCTAGCTCTGTCTCTTACAGCAAAGGAAAAAAGCATAAGCTTGTAAACCTCAGGATCAACCCCATTGGTCTTGACAGTGTCACAAATTTGCAAGAATTCAGCTAAGAACTGATGAGGATCTTCCAATGGAAGTCCATGAAACTGGCAATTATGTTGCATTAGAGAACTAATTGAGGCTTAAGCTCAAAGTTGTTTGCTCCAATGGCAGGGATTGAGATGCTTCTCCCATAGAAGTCGGGAGTAGGTGCAGTAAAGTCACCAAGCACCTTCCTTGCATTGTTGGCATTGTTGTTTTTGGCTGCCATGGTTTCTTCTTCGTTGAAAAGCTCTGTTAGGGCCTCTAGAGAAAATTGTGCTTTAGCTTCTCTTAGCTTTCTCTTCAAGATCCTTTCAGGTTCAGGATCAGCTTGAACAAGTATGCCTTTATCTTTGTTCCTGCTCATATGAAAGAGAAGAGAACAAGAAAGTAGGGAATCCTCTATGTCACAGTATAGAGATTCCTTGAGGTGTCAGAGGAAAAGAAGAATAGAAGGAGGAGGTAGATAGAAGAGAATTCGAACTTATCAAGAGGGATAGAGTTCGAATTGCACCTTGAGGAGGAGTGTTAGTCCTTTAAATAGAAGGATGTGAGAAAAGGGGAAGAATTTTCGAAAATAAATTAAAAAGATTTTGAAATAATAAAAAGAAATTTAAAAATTTGATTGAGATTTTCGAAAATTAAGATTGGGAAAGAAATTAAGTGATTTTTGAAAAAGATTTTGAAATTAGAAATCAAAAAGATATGATTGAGAGTTAATTTTGAAAAAGATGTGATTGAAGAGATATGATTGAGAAGATATGATTGAGAATCAAATTAAAAAAGGAAAGTTTTAAAATTAAAGTTGATTGCTTGACTAACAAGAAATTAGAAGATATGATTCTAGAATTAAAACTTTGATCCTTTCTTAATAGGCAAGTAACAACTTGAAAATTTTGAATTAAATCACTAATTGTAGCAAGGATTTTCGAAAATAGTAATAAAATAAAAAGAATTAGAAAGAAATTGATTTTGAAAGGATACGATTGAAAAGATATGATTTGAAAAAGATTTGATTTTGAAAAATTATGAAAATTTGAAAAAGATTTGAATTAAAAACAAAATCTTCCCTCTAGTGTCATCCTGGCGTTAAACGCCCAGAATGGCATCCATTCTGGCGTTTAACGCCCAGAATGGCATCCATTCTGGCGTTTAACGCCCAGAATGGCATCCATTCTGGCGTTTAACGCCCAAAATCCTACCTTTTCGGGCGTTAAACACCCAGCCAGCAGGCAAATTCAGATGGTGATGGAGAATTGATAATTAAAAGATAAATAAAACATAAAATAAAGAAAGGGATACTTATGTAATTCTTTGGTTGGAATTTCAGATAAGCGTATAAAGATGCTTTGTTCCTCCTGAACCTCTGCTTTCCTATTGCCTTCTTCCAATCATTCATACTCCTTTCCATGGCAAGCTTTAAGTTGGGGATCACCGTTGTCAATGGCTACTTCCCGTCCTCTCAGTGAAAATGTTCTACGCACGCTGTCACCGCACGGCTAATCATCTGTCGGTTCTCGATCATGTTGGAATAGGATCCATTGATCCTTTTGCGTCTGTCACACGCCCAACAATCGCGAGTATGAAGCTCGTCACAGTCATCCCTTCCCAGATCCTACTCGGAATACCACAGACAAGGTTTAGACTTTTCGGATCTCAAGAATGATCACCAATAATTCCAGCCTATACCACGAAGGTTCTAATCTTAGATTAGAAACCCAAGAGATACACATTCAAGCTTGTTTGCATGTAGAACGGAAGTGGTTGTCAGTCACACGTTCATAGGTGAGAATGGTGATGAGTGTCACATAATCATCACATTCATCATGTTCTTGGGTGCGAATGAATATCTTAGAGAAGAAATAGGCTTGAGTTGAATATAAAAACAATAGTACTTTGTATTAATTCATGAAGAACAGCAGAGCTCCACACCTTAATCTTTGGTGTGTAGAAACTCCACCGTTGAAAATACAAAAGTGATAATGGTGTAAGCATGGCCGAATGGCCAGCCTCCAAGGTCTAGGGACTAAACGTCCAAAGATCCCCCCTCCCCCCCCCCCCCAAAATACAATAGTAAAAGGTCCTATTTATAGAGAACTAGTAGCCTAGGGTTTACAGAAATAAGTAATTAATGCAGAAATCTTTTTCCAGGCCCACTTGGTGTGTGCTTGGGCTAAGCATTGAAGCTTCCATGTGTAGAGACTTTTCTTGGAGTTAAACGCCAGCTTTTGTGCCAGTTTGGGCATTTAACTCCAGCTTTCGTGCCAGTTCTGGCGTTAAACGCTAGAATTCTTGAGCTGACTTGGAACGCCTATTTGGGCCATCAAATCTCGAACAAAGTATGGACTATTAAACTTTGCTAGAAAGCCCAGGATGTATACTTTCCAACGCAATTGAGAGCTTGCCAATTGGGCTTCTGTAGCTCCAGAAAATCCACTTCGAGTGTAAGGAGGTCAGAATCCAACAGCATCTGCAGTCCTTTTTCAGCCTCTGAATCAGATTTTTGCTCAGGTCCCTCAATTTCAGCCAAAAAATACCTGAAATCACAGAAAAACACACAAACTCATAGTAAAGCCAGAAGAGTGATTTTTATTTAAAAACTAATAAAAATATAATAAAAACTAATTAAAATATTCTAAAAACATACTAAAAACAATGCCAAAAAGCGTATAAATTATCCGCTCATCACGTATGCGTGACTGACACGTACGCGTGACTGATGCGTACGCGTGACATGCGCGACATGCAGAAAACACAGAAAACACTGGGGGCAATTTCAGGCCGAGTTTCGATCCATTTTTTCGGCCCAAAAACACAGACTAGAGCCAGGGAATAGTAGAGACTCAAGGGGAGATTCACACAAGAATGATTATGCCCACTCCAAGTTAGGCGTGGACCCTACGAAGCAAGTGGTCCCCATCCATCAATTGAAGACATGCTGATTGCTTTAATTAATTCTGATTTAAACTTTAATTATTATTTTAAAATAGGAAAAGATATTATTTTAGTTTGGGAAGATATATTTTTAATTAATTAGGATTAGATATAAAAAGAGATTCCAACAGGGAGATTCCAAGGACAACATTATTCCATTCAAACTACCAAAATACATTCTATCAGAATCCTTATTTTCTTTAACATGAGCAACTAAACCTCCATTGTTAAGGTTAGGAGCTCTATCTATTGTATGGATTGATTTTATTGTTTTTCTATTTTAATTCATGTCTTGATTTATATTTAAGAATTTTTTTCGTTCCTTATTTTATGAATTTGGGTGGAACGGAAGTATGACCCTCTTTCTAATTGAGTTCATGTATAACTTGGAAAAGCTCTTTACTTGAACAACAGCTTGAAAACAACTTCTCCTAAAATTCTAGTTTATCTGAATTTAACGGGATACGTGACATATAATCCTTTTATATTTGGGTAATTAGGATTTCTGTGGCATATAACTAGAATTGAACTTCACCCCCTAATCGGAATTAATTGAACAAGGAATTGGCTGTTGATGAATTTTAGAGGAGACTAGGAAGGTTTAAGGAATTAGGGTCTAGTCACATATAGTAGCAATGAATTAAATCTTACATGATTAAAATAAATTAATAAGAAAAGTTAATCCAGAAAATAGATAACTCTGAAGCCTTAACTGTTTCTCCATATTTTATTCCCAACTTATTTACTTGCCTTTCTCTAATATTCTTGCTATTGTTTAATGTCTTTGAATTCTCAAACACTATTTTTTGTTTGCCTAACTAAGTAAATCAATTAACCATTGTTGCTTAGTCCTTCAATCCTCGTGGGATCGACCCTCACTCACCTGAGGTATTACTTACTACGAACCGGTGCACTTGCCGGTTAGTTTGTGGGTTATAAATTCCGCAACACTTTTCCCTCATAGCCCTTTGATATTCTCTTGTTTCATGGAGGATAGTGGATGCTCTTGGTGTCCCATCCTCAGCTGATCCATGTTGGAGCTTAATTCTCCTAGAGAAGTATTCAGTTGATCCCAATATCTTTGGGGAGAAAAATGCATCCCTTGAGGCATTTAAGGGATTTCTTGTTGAGGCAGCTCCACATGATCTTGCTATGGTTCATGTGCCAGCTCTCTAACATGCTCCATCCTTCTTTTAGTGATGGGCTTGTCTTCCTGAATGGGAATGTCTCCTTCTATGACAATTCCAACTGAATTGCATAAGTGACAAATGAGGTGAGGGAATGCTAGCCTTGCTTGGGTGGAGGTCTTTTATGCCACCTTGTACGGCTCTTGAGGTATCACCTCATTTACCTCCACCTCATCCCCAAGCATGATGCAGTGAATCATGATGGCTCAGTCAATGGTCACTTCGGACCGGTTGCTAGTAGGGATGAAAGAGCGTTGGATGAATTCCAACCATCCTCTTGCTACGGGCTTAAGGTCAAGCCTTCTTAGTTGAATAGGCTTGCCTTGAGCATCCCTTCTCCATTGTGCTCCTTCCACATAGATGTCTGAAAGGACTTGGTCCAGCCTTTGATCAAAATTGACTCTTCTAGTGTAAGGGTGTGGGTCTCCATGCATTAATGGTAGTTGGAGCGCCAACCTTACACTTTCCGGGCTGAAATCCAAGAGACGCCCTTGGACCATGGTCTACCAATTTTTGGGGTGTGGGTTCACAATAATGTCATGATTTTTGGTGACCCACGCATTGGCATAAAACTCTTGCACCATTAAGATTCCAACTTCCGGGATGGGGTTGGTCAGAACTTCCCAAACTCTTCTCCGAATTTCTTGTTGGATCTTTGGATACTCATTCTTTACGAGCCTAAAGGGGACTTCAGGAATCACCCTCTTCTTTGCCACCACTTCATAGAAGTGGTATTGATGAGTCTTAGTAAGGAATCTCTCCCTTTCCCAAGGTTTGGAGGCGGAAGCTATGGCTTTTCATTTCCTCTTTCTAGAGGATTCTCTGACTTTAAATGCCATAAGTATCAATGGGAAGCAAAAAGCACGGCTTTTCCAATACCAAAATTAAAAGCTTTGCTCGTCCTCAAGCAAAATAACAAAAGAAAAAGAAGAGAGTAGAAGAAGGAATAAAGAGATGGAGTAGAGAGGGGGAAGGCTTTTGGCTATGTATGTGGGAAAGGAAGAAGAATGTTGTGTGAGTAGGATGGGGTAAATAAGGGGGTATTTATAGTGGGGGTTTGGGTTAGGGTTCGGTTTTGAGGTGGGGGAATTAGGAGGAAAATGTTTTGAATTTGAAGTGGGTGGGGTTGGTGGCAATAGATGGATGGTAGAAATGAAGGGTGTTGGGAAGAAAAAAAGGTGATGTGGATGTGATTGGTTGAGGGTGTGTGGGGAAGAGTATATATGGAGAAGAGAAAAAGTAAGAGAGAGAAGAATATGGGGTAGGTGGAGATTCTGTGGGACCCACTGATCCTGAGAGGCTAGAGAATTCGAATTTCCTGCCCCCTTGTGGGCGTTGAATGCTCAACCTCTGCTCATGGCTGGCATTCAACACCAGCTTCTTGTTCCTCCTTGGGCGTTGAACACTCACACTATTCATTCTGTGGCATTCAACGCCAGTTTCCTCACCTGTTGGGGGCGTTGAACGCTCCTCTTGCCTCTTTGTCTGGCGTTCAATGCCAGCTAGGGGTGTACTCCAAGGTATTCTGCTTCCATCTCTGAACATCTTTGTCTCTATTCTAACTACTGCACATGATCACAAACTCTAAAAAGGAATTAATTCTGAAAATAACTTAATATAACTCAAATAAAAATAACTAAAAATCGGAATAATATAATTATGGTTGGGTTGCCTCCCAACAAGCGCTTCTTTAACGTCACTAGCTTGACGGTCAGCCTTTTATGTGGATGGATAGGCGCTCAGAATTTTGCCCCTTACAGTGAACTTCTTCCCTGTGCTCTCATGGATGAGCTCCACGTGTTCTAGAGACAGGATCTTATTCACAATGTGTGGAATTACTGGGCTGTCTGTGAAGACAACTCTCATGCCAGGTGAGAGGCCTTTAGTGGGAGTTTTCTTATCCCTCTAGCCTTTAGGTACCTTCTACTTAGTACCTTCATTCTCAGTGCTTGACGCTGGTTTCTCAACACCAAACATAGATTTGGTGTTTGGGAATTCTGTAAAGCTCTGCACTGAGAGAGAGGATTGGAATACTAAGTGTTGCATAGTTGTCTCTCCCTTAGGGAAGGAGTTAGGTTTGGGCATCTTCAATAAGATGTGATCCTCTCATAATTGAAGAACTAGATCTCCCTTTGCCACATCAATTATGGCATTGGTTGTAACTAGGAAAGGTCTTCCAAGGATGATGGATTCATCCTCGTCATCTCCAGTTTTTAAGATTATAAAATCTGTAGGGATGTAAAAGTTTTCAACCTTTACTAAGACATTCTCTACCAGACCATATGCCTTTTTCAATGACCTGTCTGCCATCTCCAATGAGATCTTGGTAGCTTGTACCTCAAAGATTTCCAGCCTCTTCATTACAGAGAGAGGCATGAGGTTTATGCTTAATATAACTCAAATAAAAATAACTAAAAATCGGAATAATATAATTAGGAAGCGTCTGGGATTCGATAGCTTTTGAGGTAGTTTCTTTTGAATGAAGGCATTGAGTTCCTGGTGAGCACTGGGGGTTCTTCCTCCAAGGTCTTTGTTCCAAGTAGTATTCTTCAGAGTCCATAATCTGCAACCAGGCATTCAAGGGAACCTCTATGGTCTCCTCATGTGTGCTGGTTTTTTTTAGTTTTTCAACAATGGAGTCCTTAGTGGGCATTGAACGCCCAGCTACTCCTATTGTGGCATTCAAAGCCAAGATTTGTCCCTTTTTGGGCATTGAATGCGCAGCCTTTACCCCATTGCTGGCGTTCAACTTCAATAACTGCTCCTCCTTGGGTGTTGAACGTCCAACTACTCCCTTGCTGGCGTTCAACGCCAGCTTCTCCTCTTTAGTTTCAGCCTCAACTTCTACAGTGATGGCCTTGCACTCTTCTCTTGGGTTTACTTCAGTGTTACTAGGAAGAGTGTTAGGAGGGGTCTCAGGGATTCTCTTACTCAGTTGACTAATTTGTACCTCCAGATTCCTAATGGAGGATCTTGTTTCAGTAATGAAACTATGACTGGTCTGAGAAAGATTGGAGACTATAGTGGCTAAGTCAAGAGGCTCTGCTTAGAAGTCTCCATCTATTGCTGAAAAGGTGGAAATGGTCTGTTATTAAACCTATTTTGGTTTCTTCCACCTTGGTTGTTATTGATGCCTTGTTGAGGCTTCTGTTGATCTCTCCATGAGAAGTTGGGATGATTCCTCCATGATGAGTTGTAGGTATTTCCATAAGGCTCTTTATTGGGATTTCCCAAATAATTAAACTCATCCATCATGGGTTGATCTGGATCATATGCATCTCCTTCATAGAAGGCTTCTTGAGTGTTGTCAGCTACAGTTTGCAATCCAGTCAGCTGCTGAGAGATCATGTTGACCTGTTGGGCCAGGATCTTATTCTGAGCCAATATGGCATTCAGAGTGTCAACCTCCAGGACTCCTCTCTTCTGAGCTACCCCATTGCTTACAAGGTTCTTCTCAGAAGTGTACTTGAATTGGTTCTTAGCAACCATGTTAATGAGTTCCTATGCCTCTTCAGGCATTTTCTTCAAGTGGAGTGATCCTCTAGCAGAGTGGTCTGAAGCCATTTTAGATAATTCAGAGAGACCATCATAGAAGATATCTAACAAGGTCCAGTCTAAAATCATGTTAGGAGGTCATTTTCTGATTAATTGCTTGTGCCTCTCCCAGGTCTCATAGAGGGATTCACCCTCTTTCTACCTGAACGTCTGTACTTCTACCCTAAGCTTGCTCAGATTTTGAGGTGAAAAGAACTTGGTCAAGAATGAATTGACCACTTTTTTCCAAGAGTCTAGGCTTTTCTTAGGCTGAGAATCCAGCTATAACCTAGCTCTGTCCCTTACAGCAAAGGAAAAAGGCAAAAATTTGTAAATCTCTGGATCTACTCAATTAGTCTTGACAGTATCACAGATATGAAAGAAATTAGAGATAAATCTGTTGGGATCTTCATGTGGAAGTCCATGAAACTGGATGTTCTGTTGAACTAGGGTAACCAGTTGAGGCTTCAGCTCAAAGTTATTTGCACCAATGGTAGGTATAGAGATGCTTCTTCCATAGAAGTCAGAAGTGGGTGCAGTAAAGTCACTTAGGACCTTCCTTGCATCTTTTCCACTATTAGGATTGGCTGCCACGTCTGTGTTTTCATCTTCTTGTTCGAAAAGCTCTATGAGGTTTCCTCCGGACTGTTGTGCTCTAACTTGTTGTAGTCGCCTCCTTAGAGTCCTCTCAGGCTTAGGATCAGGATCAAAGAGAGGTTTTTTATCCCTGTTCCTGCTTATAAACAAGGAGAAAGAATGCAAGAAGAAAAGAAAAAAGGATTTTCTATGTCATAGTGTAGAGGTCCTTTGTGAGAGAGTTAGAAGGAGGAGAAAAGAAAAGAAAGAGATCCTTTAAATTAAAAGAGTTTTCAAAAAATAAATAGAAAAAGAAAAAAGAAGATTTTTGAAAATAAAAGAGAGAGAAAGAGGTAAGAAGCAGAAAGTTTTCGAAAATAGAAGAGAGAGAAAGAAGAATTAGAGAGATACCAAACATTCAAAATTAAAATAAGATAAAACAAGTAACTAACCAACTAACAAGATTTGAAAACAAATTTAAAGATTTTATTTTGAAATTTAATTTTAAAAGAAAGTAAAGACTTGGAATTTAGAAGTTTTAAATTTAAAAAGAAGATAAGATAGGAAGGACTTAAAGCAAGAAGATATGATAAAGATTTGAAAAAGATTTGCAAAGATAAGATTTGAAATTTGATTTTTGAAAAAGATTTGATTTTGAAATTTGAAATTTGAATTTTAAATTTTGAATTTTGAATTTAAAGATAAGATAGGATTTTTGAATTTTAAAGAAAGATAAAAAGATAAGATAAAGATTTGAAAAGATAAGATTTGAAATTTAAAATTTAAACTTTACTAACTGATGCCAGGGTATTTTGGCCAGTTTCACTAACCTTTTCTTTACTCTTTTTAAGGTAGTTTCATGCATTTTCTTAGAAAATAAGCTAGTTTTGGGTAGATATTCACTTACATCTTGATTCAAGCATACATTGTGCACTTTACATGATTTCATGAGAATTTTGCATGAATTATATGACAAATTGGATGATGCATGACTCATGACTTGGACTAGAACTTTGATGCACTTTGTTGCTTGATTTCAGGACAAAGGAAGCAAAGAAGAAGCACGTTAGCAGTCACGTTAGTCCCACTAACGTGACCTCTAACGTGGAATGGGTGCTTACTTGCAAAGTTAATGAGAAAGGTAATCGCCAATAACGCCCTCGAAGCCATCATAAGCCCACGTTAAGAGTCACGTTAACTAAGTTAACGTGAACTCTAACATGGAAGAAGAGAACAAGGCCAACGTTAGTGACACTCTCCTTTGTCACTAACGTTGGACCAAGCTCATAATTGGCCACGTTAGTTGCCACGTTAACTTAGTTAATGTGGACTCTAACATTAAGAAGCAAAAGAGAAGCCAACGTTAGTGACATTCACCTTTGTCACTAACGTTGGCCAAGCCTCCATAAGCCACGTTAACTTAGTTAACGTGGAAGCTAACGTGAAGTGAGCAATTGATAGCCAACGTTAGTGACACTTACCTTTGTCACTAACGTTAGGGTGAACCACCAAGAGCCACCATGAGCAACGTTAACTCCCACGTTAACTTAGTTAACATGGGAGCTAACGTGGATAAAGAGATGATGAGCCAACGTTAGTGACACTCACCTTTGTCACTAACGTTGGAGATGGCTAGCATGACTACGTTAGAAGCCATGACTCTAACGTGGGAAAGAAGGGCACATTGGAACGATAGTGACAAAGGTAAGTGTCACTAACGTTCTCGAAGGATTGGCATTACTACGTTAGAAGCCACGTTAACCTAGTTAACGTGGACTCTAACGCAGGGACAGGGGAGGACTCTCCACGTTATTGGGAAAGGTAAGTCCCAATAACGTGTGCGAAGGACCAAGAGGCAAAGTTAGTGGTCACGTTAGTGCCACTAACGTTAAAGTCAACGTGATCATATTTGCGTTACGAACGTTAGTGAAAAAGGTGATTGTCACTAACGTTCTCGAACCCACACTTTCACTTAACGTTGACACCACTAACGTCCTAAGCTAAAGTCTCTGCCTACTTCACCTTTTCTCTCTGCAAGCAAAGCTAAGCCCAAGAAAAAGGATAATTGCTTCAAACTCAAGATCCAGAGGCCCATACCCAAGACTTGAAGAGCCAACTAGAAGATAAGAAGAGTAGTATATATAGGAGTAGCTTTGAATTAGTCTGGGGAGTTGGAAAACTATAGGGAGCTTTTGGCATAGAACTACTCTCTGTATTTTACTTTCTCTGCACTTCTAGTTTTACTTTCATCATGTATTCTCCATCTTGGTTTTCATTTTCCAGAGCTATGAACAACTAAACCCCTTTCATTGGGTTAGGGAGCTCTGTTGTAATTTGATGGATCAATATTAGTTTTCATTCTCCTTCTTCTATCTTTTCTCTTGATTTTACTAGAAAACTTTCGATCTTTATCCAATTGGGTAGTTATCTTGGAAAAGAAGCTATTCATACTTGGATCTCTTCTGAACCTTGAAAGAGGAATGAAGAGATAATGCTAGAAATGCTTTCTCATGCTGGACCAAATTGGGTTTGGATGGATATGTGACTATAATCCTACCAACACTTGATTTGGAAAATGCATGTGGTATAATCAGTGACCATACTTCATCTCTTCTCATGAGCAATTGACCAAGGAATTGGCTATTGATCAAGATTTGAGAGATTGAATTACCAAGAAATTGGAATTCGATCACTTAAGATTGCCAAGGAGATCAATGAATGCATTGATTGAGGAAGAGATGAAAATGAACTTGATCCGGAAAATGCAACATCTCCTGAACCCAATGAACTCCCATTTCTGATCTTACCTATTCTCTTTAATTTCTGCCATTTACTTTTATGAGCAATTACCCCATTCCCGTTTAAGATTCTGCAATTTACTTTCCGCCATTTACATTCAGCTCTTTATTTCTAGCATTTACTGTTTCTGCTATTTACTTTCCCGCCATTTAATTTTCTGCAAATCTCAAATCAAATTCTGGTTCGCTCAACTAGAACATTCCTCTAGTTAACATTGCTTGATCAATCAATCTCTGTGGGATTCGACCTCACTCTATTGTGAGTTTTTACTTGACGACAAATTTGGTACACTTGCCGAAGAAAATTTGTTGAGAGACAAGTTTTGTGCGTATCAAGTTTATGGCGCCGTTGCCGGGGATTGATTTTGTATCAACAATTATTAAGTTGGAGGATCACTAGATTGAACATTTTTTATTCTGTTGATTTAAATTTCTATTTGAGCAATTTACTTTCGGTTTCAGTTGTTTTTATTCCCATCCCTTTAACCCCTTTATTCCAATTGTTTACACTCTGTTTCAGTCACCCACTAACTGTTTGATATATTGCATCACTCACACTAACAGCATCTTTTTTAGAATAGTTTCTGGATCTATTGCCTTGCTTGCACCTTGTTGGTTGTATGACAGGGAGGAGAAGTGGGGCTTCAACTTCCTTTGATTCTGAACCTGAGAGGACATTCCTTAGATTAAGGAGGGAAGCAAGAGGAAAAAGAGTAGTGGGTGCTGAGAAAGAGGAAGAGTACTTTGAACTAGACATGGAGGAGAATATGAAAAACCATCATGAAGAAGAAGCTCACAACCATGGCAGAGAAGGTCTAGCAAATCATGCTGGGCAAGAGAGAAGAGTTCTGGGTTCTTACATCAACCCAAACCCAGGAAACTGTGGGAGTAGCATCCAAAGGCCAACCATACATGCCAACAACTTTGAACTAAAGCCACAGCTCATCACTCTTGTTCAGAACAACTGTTTTTTCAGAGGGAGTGTCCAAGAAGACCCCAATCAATATCTAACCACCTTTCTGAGGATATGTGACACTGTGAAGTCTAATGGTGTTCATCCTGACACCTATAGACTACTTCTGTTTCCTTTCTCACTCAAGGACAAAGCATCTAAATGGTTGGAGTCCTTCCCAAAGGAGAGTTTGGCAACCTGGGAAGATGTGGTGAATAAATTCTTGGCAAGATTCTATCCTCCTCAACGGATTAACATGCTAAGAGCTGAGGTGCAAACATTCAGGCAGCAGGATGGTGAGACTCTATATGAAGCATGGGAGAGGTTTAAGGACCTAACAAGGAGGTGTCCACCAGATATGTTCAATGAATGGGTGCAGCTACACATTTTCTATGAAGGCCTTTCTTATGAATCAAAGAAGGCAGTAGACCCTTCATCTGGGGGATCTCTGAACAAGAAGAAGACCATTGAGGAGGCCATAGATGTCATTGAAACTGTAGCAGAGAATGACTATTTCTATGCCTCTGAAAGAGGGAACACTAGAGGAGTGATAGAACTAAATAATGTGGATGCACTGCTGGCCCAAAACAAGCTTATAACCAAGCAGTTGGCTGACCTCACCAAGAAGATGGAGAGGAACCAAGTAGCAGCAATCACCACCTTATCAACAACCCAAGAAGAAGTGAATAAAGACGCAGAGGGTAGTCAGGAGCAAGCCAACTACATTGGGAATTCACCTAGGCAAAACCATGATCCATACTCCAAAACCTACAACCTTGGATGGAGGAACCACCCAAACTTTGGGTGGGGAAATCAACAAGATCAAGGCCTAGATCAAAGACGTCCAAATCCCAACAACTTAGCTCACCAACATGCCACACCTAGACCATATCAGCACCCACATAACCACCCCTCTCAACACTTCTACCAAGGCCAAACTAACCTTTCTCATCCATCCAATCTCAACTCACCATCACCTGATGACAGACTCTCAAGGATTGAAAACTTACTTGAAGGTATATGCAAAGAGATTCAAGACAACAAGGTGCTCAAGGAGGAAGTGGGAGCCAATTTTAAGAACCAGGGAGACACCATCAAGAGGTTGGAATCTCAAGTGGGGTATCTCTCTGAGCAGATTCCCAAACCTACAGATGGATTCCCAAGTGATACAGAGAAAAACACGAGAGGTGAAGCAAAGAAAGTAAGATGGAAAGATTGCAATATGGTCACTACAAGTGATGAGAATACTGACGAAGAGCAAAACAAGCCATTAGAATAACTTGGAGAGACATCAGCAGAGAAACAGGAAGAGGAGCACCAAGAACCAAAAATCTCACAACAGGAGCTGTTGAGACTCTATGCACCCTTTCCCCAACTACTCAATGGTGCTGTGGAGAAGAGAATATACTCAAGATTTCTTGACGTGTTTGCATTTCTGCATGTAAACATACCATTCATCAAGACCATCCAACAAATGCCTGCATACATCAAGTATATAAAGGAACTGCTTCCCAGGAAAAGCTCACTCAAGGGAGGCCAAACTATAGTGATGAACAAGGAGTGCAGCACCCTCATTCAACCAGAGTTGCCTACGAAAAGAAATGACCCAGGGAGTTTCTACATTCCTTGTGCCATCAGAGAAACCATGTTTAATAAGGGACTCTGCGATTTGGGAGCAAGCATCAACTTAATGCCCTTATCTCTTATGAAGAGCCTACAGATCAATGAGATAATGCCCACAGATGTAGTCATCAGGCTGGCTGATAAAACTCAAAAACAAGCAATAGGAGTGGTGGAAAATGTGTTGGTAAAGGTTGGGAAATACTTCCTCCCAACAGACTTTGTCATATCGGACATGGAAGAGAGTCACACTCACCCAATCATATTGGGAAGACCATTCCTAGCTACAGCCAGAGCACTCATAGATGTAGAGCGAGGGGAGCTAATTTTGAGGATCCATGATGAACAACTCATCTTTAATGTCTTCAAACTCTCACAAGAAACAGATCAAGAGAACAAGGAACCAAGGAAGAATCACAGTGAGATACTGAAGGAAGAAACAAGCACTGAAGGACAACTAGCACATCTGGAGATCCCCTTGGTTGATGAACAAGTAAATAAGCAGTTGCCTCAGCTCAAGGAAAAACTGGAGGAACAAAATCCACCAGAGGCATATGAGGGCAGCAACAAAATTTCCTTAGAAGAAGAGGCCACAAAGAGCAAGGCACCAGACAAATGAACAAAGAAGAAGGTACCAAGGAGGTGGAGGAACAAGAAGATCCCTATCGAGGACTTCTCTCCAGGGGATAAATTGATCTCAGCTTACTTCCCAGATATCCCCCCTGATCTTCCCACTGTACCATCTCAGTTACCTAAGGTCTTCACTATCAACAGAGTTCTCTCCTTGGAACATGTAGAGATCGTTGATACAACCAATGGATATGGGTCCACAGCAAGAGGGGAGGACTTGAAGCATTATGAACCTCCCTGATGAAGGAGAAACGTCAAGCTAGTGACGCTAAAGAAGCACTTCATGGGAGGCAACCCATATTTTATATGCTTTTAAAAAATAGTGAATAAGTCAATATTCATGAATTCAAAACCAAACGTGACAAACACTTGGTGAAATCCTTATTATGCAGTATATAGTGAAGAATAAGTTTGGTGTTCAAAGCATGCCAAGAAAGCATGAATGCAATTCAGAGCATTCTAGTGTTGGAGCCTTGAACAAAAATTTTTTCATCATAGTGCTACAAACTAAGTTTGGTGTCACCCAAGGTGCCACCAATGTGCATATAACGATACACAGTTAGTTAGTTAGTTGGTGTTCATGAATAAACAATCTAGTTCTTTTTCTTAATTATTCTAGCCGTAAAGGTTAATTTCTCAATGATATTAATTTTTCTTATTTTATTTTTATAAGAAAAGGGAAAGGAGAATTGAAGGGGATTGATTGGACAATTAAATGAGGAAGGTTCGGACACCACAAAAGGAGGGTACTACACACGTGCCTCAAGGAGGGATGCATTGGAAAATGTTGCCATGCAACATTGAAAAGAATGAGACCCTCAAAGACCGGGCAACACCCTTCATAAAGTTGATGATCCTTGTCCTTTCTCCATGCTGAACCCCATCCGTCCATCTCACACTCAAATCATCTATCCAAACCCTTCATTTGCCCATCACTTCCATATATAAGTAGCTCTTCCTCCATACCCCCTTCACATTCCAAAGGCCCAGCTTAACATCTTCCTCTCAGAACCAAACCATTCTTACCACATTAAAAACATTCCTCCTCACTCCCTTCATTGCACTCAATCCTAAACAACCAAAAGTCTCCACACCCTTACCGCCTTCACACATTACCTCCCATTCATGGCATCTTCGAGCTCTAAAAGAAGGAAGGAAAAGGAACCTATGGAGCAACACCCGTATGATGAAAACAAATTTAGAAGCTTGCACTATGCATTACAGTACGGGTGGATGGTTGATAAGGAAATAATTTATGAACTTGGATTTCAAGTCAGAAAGAATGAGTGCCCGGAAATCACGACGAAGGTAGAAAAGAGGCGATGGGAGCTCCTCACTGATCCGGTTGTTAAGGTAAATGCAAATCTTATAAGAGAGTTCTATGCAAATGCGGTCCGATATGATAAGGCAGATGAGTCATATACAAGCTTTGTGAGAGGAAAGATTGTGGATTTCAATCCCATGAGTGTCATGAGGGCATTAAAGCTACGGTCTATACCGTTTGAAGAAGAGAGTTATCATTCAAGAATGGACAACAGCTTCAATTATGACCAGATTGTGCAAGATATTTGTGTACCCGGAGCTGACTGGGAAAGATATGCGGATAGGAGACCAAGGTTCATCAAGAGAGCAGACCTCACTCCGGAAGCAAAGGGGTGGTTCGAAATTGTAAGGAGATCCATCCTCCCAGCAGGGAACAACTCGGAGGTGAACCTCAAGAGAGCCACAATGGTGCACTGTATACTCAAAGGAGGAGAGATCAAGGTTCATGAACTCATAGCCGTAGGCATTAGAAAGATGGTAGAGAAAAGTGACTCAAGAGGAAAGTTAGGTTACCCCAGCACTATTTACCGACTATGCAAGAAAGCTGGGGTGGTGTTTGAAGATGAGGACCCCGTGTGGATAAAAGAGGGCATTCCAATAACCGTTCGACAGATGCATGCTGCCGCATCCCCCCGCCTCAACGGAAGCAAAGGAAGAGGCCAGCCCCTCAAGTAGTAGAAGGACAAGTCTTAGAGGGCCAAACACCAGCCACTTTGGATATGCACCAACTACAGGAAGCCATTGATGGCCTATCTAGACAATATTTGGAAAGTCAAGGAGCACAGAAAGAGCTTTAACTACAGATGATGGGGCAGCAAGTGGTATCACTCTTAAGATGGATGACTTAACAAGGGGAGTGGCAAAAGCAAATGATGGAGCAGCAACTGAGTCAAGGACAACAATGGAGTGAAACATTCCACAGGATAGAACAAAGGCAAAATGAACAACAAGAATCCATCCAGAAGCTAATCAACATCCAAGCATATCAAGGTG
Source organism: Arachis hypogaea (assembly GCF_003086295.3). Lineage (NCBI taxonomy): Eukaryota > Viridiplantae > Streptophyta > Magnoliopsida > Fabales > Fabaceae > Arachis > Arachis hypogaea. The sequence goes on along the minus strand of NC_092052.1, from coordinate 63,428,900 downwards.
CACATATACATGAGATGCATCGAAGACAAATAGAACAGGCAGAACTATTGGACGAGCAAAGGGCATTCGCAGAAGGAGTTTACATGAGCGAGACTGGGCATCATATAAACACTCAAGCCAGGCTCGGATACTTAGTAGGACAGCTGCCTATACTGCATCCTGGAATCGCAAGGTATGAAGAAATGAAGGATGAATTAGCACGAGAAGAAAGACAAAAGGTGGAAGAGAGTCATGAATCAGTGAGGAAGGCACTTGAGGATTGGAAGCAATGATATGGTTGGACTCACAAACTAAAGAAAGCCTGAACTCTTGGAAAAAGTTGGTCAATGCTTTCTTGGCCAAATTCTTTCCACCTCAAAAGTTGAGCAAGCTTAGAGTGGAAGTCCAAATCTTTAGACAAAAGGAAGGTAAATCCCTCTATGAAGCTTGGGAAAGATACAAGCAATTGATCAGAAGGTGTCCTTCTGACATGCTTTCAGAATGGAGTATCCTATGTATATTCTATGATGGTCTGTCTGAATTATCCAAGATGTCCTTGGATCACTCTGCTGGTGGATCTCTTCATCTGAAGAAGATGCCTGCAGAAGCCCAGGAACTCATTGAGATGGTTGCAAATAACCAGTTCATGTATACTTCTGAAAGAAAACCTGTGAATAATGGGATGACTCAGAAGAAAGGAGTTATTGAGATTGATACTCTGAATGCCATATTGGCTCAAAATAAAATATGGACTCAACAAGTCAATATGATTTCTCAGAATCTGACTGAGATGCAAGCTGCATCCGGCAGTACTAATGAAGCCTCCCCTAAAGGAGAAGCTTATGACCCTGAGAATCCTGCAATGGAAGAGGTGAATTACATGGGAGAATCTTATGGAAACACCTATAATCCTTCATGGAGAAATCATCCTAATTTCTCATGGAAGTTTCAGTAGAAGCCTAATCAAGGCTTCAATAATAATAATGGTAGGAGAAATAGGTTTGGCAATAGCAAGCCTTTTCCATCATCTTCTGAGCAACAGAAAGAGAATTCTAAGCAGAGCCTCTCTGACTTAGCAACCATAGTCTCTGATCTATCTAAGACCACTCTCAGTTTCATGACTGAAATAAGGTCCTCCATCAGAAATTTGGAGGCACAAGTGGGTCGGCTGAGTAAAAGAGTTACTGAAATCCCTCCTAGTACTCTCCCAAGCAATACAGAAGAGAATCCAAAGAGAGAATATAAGGCCATCAATATACCCAAAGTGGCCGAACCTATAGAGGAGGAAGAGGAAGTGATTTCCAGTAAGGAAGACCTCAATGGACGTCCACTGACCACTAAGGAGTTCCCTAATGAGGAACCAAAGGAATCTGTGGCTCATACAGAGACCATAGGGATTCCACTGAACTTACTGTTGTCATTCATGAGCTCTGATGAGTATTCTTCCTCTGAAAAGGATGAAGATATTGTTGAAGAGCAAGTTGCTCAGTATCTCGGAGCAATCATGAAGCCGAATGCCAAGTTATTTGGTAATTAGACTTGGGAGGATGAACCTTCATTGCTCATCAATGAACTGAATGCCTTGGTTCAACAGAAATTACCTCAGAAGAAACCGGATCCCGGAAAGTTCTTAATACCTTGTACCATAGGCACCATAACCTTTGAGAAGGCTCTGTGTGATCTGGGGTCAGGAATAAACCTCATGCCACTCTCTGTAATAGAGAAACTAAGGATCTTTGAGGTACAAGCTACAAGAATCTCACTAGAGATGGCAGATAAATCAATGAAACAGGCTTATGGACTTGTGGAGGATATCTTGGTGAAGGTTGAAGGCCTTTACATCCCTGCTGACTTCATAATCCTAGACACTGGAAAGGATGAGGATGAATCCATCATCCTTGGAAGGCCCTTCCTAGCCACAACAAAAGCTGTGATTGATGTGGATAGAGGAGAGTTAGTCCTTCAATTGAATAAGGACTACCTTGTGTTAAAGGCTCAAGGATATTCTTCTGTAACCATGGAGAGGAATCATGAAAAGCTTCTCTCAATACAGAGTCAAACAGAGCCCCCACACTCAACTTCGAAGTTTGGTGTTGGGAGGCCACCATCATGCTCTGATTATCTGCGAAGCTCTATAAGAGCTCACTGTCAAGCTATTGACATTAAAGAAGCGCTTATTGGGAGGCAACCCAATATTATTTAATTATATTTATTTTTCATAGACATTTGTTTTCCATTGCCATGTCATGTTTTCTTTAGGTTGATGATCATGTGGAATCATAAAAACAGCTGCAGAATTAAAGCAGAATCAAAAACAGCATCAAAAACAGCACACACTGGAGGACAGGCTTACTGGCGTTTAAACGCCAGTAAGGATAGCATTCTGGGCGTTTAACGCCAGAAATGGCAGTATTCTGGGCGTTCAGAAAAATGCCCAGTAAAGAAGGATTCCTGGCATTTAACGCCAGCTAGGGTATCTGGCTGGGTGTTAAACGCCCAAAATGGCAGTCAAGTGGGCGTTAAACGCCAGAATAGATAGAATTCTGGGCGTTTAACGCCAGGATGACACAAGGGAGGTAATTTTTTTTCCAATTCGTTTTTTTTTTCAATTTTTCATGTTTTAATTCATAATTTTTTGTATCAAACATATTTTAAACATTCATCTTTCAATTTCTATTTTCAAAAAAAACAATAATCTTTCCAATTCTTTTTAATTCTTTTTCAATTCTTTTCAATTCCTTCCAAAACGTTTTCAAAACTTACGTATCTTTTCAAATTCTTTTCAACTCGTTTTAATATTTCTTATATACAATAATAAGTTTTCAAAATCAATTGCATCATTCTTCTTCTACTCCCTTCTATCTAATTTTGCTCGAGGACGAGCAAACCTTTTAAGTTTGGTGTGGAAAAAAAAGCTCTGCTTTTTGTTTTTCCATAATCATTAATGGCACCTAAGGCCGGAGAAACCTCTAGAAAGAGGAAAGGGAAGGTAGTTGCTTCTAACTCCGAGTCTTGGGAGATGGAGAGATTCATCTCAAAAGCCCATCACTAAGAGGATAGAGCAAACAAGAGAGCCCACTCATAGACCTCACCAAGAGCATCACATCATCCTCCATGAAATCAGAGAAGACCAAAAGGCCATGAGAGAGGAGCAACAAAGACAAGGAAGAAACATAGAGGATCTCAAGAACTCCATAGGATCTTCAAGAGGAAGAACTAGCCGCCGTCACTAAGGTGGATCCATTCTTTAATTTCCTTGTTCTTATTTTTCTATTTTTCGTTTCTATGCTTTATATTTTGTCTATGTTTGTGTCTTTATTACATGATCATTAGTGTCTAGTGTCTATGTCTTAAAGCTATGAATGATTCCATGAATCCTTCACCTTTCTTAAATGAAAAATTTTTTCTGAAAAAGAAAAAGAAGTACATGAATTTTGAATTCTTTCTTGAAAATAGTTTATTTATTTATGAATAGTGCATATTTTTTATAGTTAAGTTTATGAATGTTAAAATTGTTGGCTCTTGAAAGAATAATGAAAAAAGAGAAATGTTATTGATAATCTGAAAAATCATAAAATTGATTCTTGAAGCAAGAAAAAGCAGTGAAAAACACAGCTTGCGAAAAAAAAGAAAAAAGAAAAAAATGTGCGAAAAAAAGGAAGAAAAAAAAAAGCAAGCAGAAAAAGCCAATAGCCCTTTAAACCAAAAGGCAAGGGTAAAAAGGATCCAAGGCTTTGAGCATTAATGGATAGGAGGGCCCAAAGGAATAAAATCCTGGCCTAAGCGGCTAAATCAAGCTGTCCCTAACCATGTGCTTGTGGTGTGAAAGTGTCAAGTCAAAAGCTTGAGACTGAGCGGTTAAAGTCGTGGTCCAAAGCAAAAAGAGTGTGCTTAAGAGCTTTGAGCACCTCTAACTGGGGACTCTAGCAAAGCTGAGTCACAATCTGAAAGGGTTCACCCACCAATGTTCCTTTTGTCTTTGATTCTGATTGTCTGCATACTTTTGAAACTCTGAAAGTAAACCTTACCTCTGCTCCCATCATAGCTCCCCCTGACTAGGATTTGCCATTTGAATTAATGTGTGATGCCAATGACTTTGCTATAGGAGCTTATTTAGGACAGAGGCATGGTAAGGTTGTACATGTCATTTACTATGCAAGTCGTGTGCTAAATGATGCCCAAAAGAACTACACAACCACGGAAAAGGAATTATTAGCTGTTGTATATGCTGTTGATAAGTTTAGGTCTTATTTACTTGGTTCTAAGGTTATTATTTATACTGATCATGCTGCTTTGAAGTACCTTCTAACCAAGCAGGACTCTAAACCAAGATTAATCATATGGGTGTTACTCCTTCAGGAGTTTGATATTGAGATAAAAGATAGGAAAGGGTCAGAAAATCAAGTAGCTAACTATCTCTCCAGAATTGAGCCTGAAGCAGGAGTACAACCACCCACAGCTGTGACTGAGATGTTTCTGGATGAGCAATTGTTCCTCATTCAGCAGGCTCCATAGTTTGCAGACATTGCACATTATAAGGCCATGAATTTTATTCCAAGGGAGTACGGTAGGCAACAAGTGAAAAATCTATTGACTGATGCAAAGTACTACATTTGGGAGGAACGATATCTTTTTAAAAGGTGTTCAGATGGTATCATCCAGAGATGTGTCCCAGATGAAGAAAAATAGCAGATTCTTTGGCACTGTCATGGTTTTGAGTATGGAGGCCACTTTGGTGGTGAAAGGACAGCTACAAAGGTCCTTCAGAGCGGGTTTTACTGGCCGACTCTCTTCAGAGACTCAAGAGCATTTGTGAAGCACTGTGATAGATGTGAAAAAGCCACAAATCTCCCTGCCAACCATGAAATGCCACAGCAGGGGATTCTTGAGGTTGAGCTGTTTGATGTGTAGGGTATTAATTTCATGGGACCTTTCCCCCCTCACATTCAAACAACTATATTCTAGTGGCAGTTGATTATGTGTCCAAGTGGGTAGACGCTGTGACTCTACCCACCAATGATGCCAAGGTGGTAATGAGCTTTCTTCAGAGATATATCTTTAGCCAGTTTGGTGTCCCAAGGATACTCATTAGTGATGGTGGAAGCCACTTCTGTAATAGACAGTTGGACTCTCTTCTGCAGAGATATGGAGTCCGTCATAAAGTGGCAACCACCTATCACCCTCAGACTAGTGGACAGGTTGAAGTTTCCAATAGGGAACTTAAGAGGATTTTAGAGAAGACCGTCAGTGTTTCAAGAAAGGACTGGTCTAGGAAGCTTGATGATGCTCTCTGGGCATACCGGACAGTTTACAAGACTCCTATTGGCATGTCCCCTTATCAGTTGGTCTATGGCAAAGCCTGTCACTTTCCAGTTGAGTTGGAGCATAAAGCTTACTGGGCAATCCGATATCTGAATCTTAATTCAGAAGCTGCAGGAATCAAGCGAATGCTTCAGTTGAATGAGCTCGATGAATTCAGATATTCAGCTTATGAGAATGCCAAGCTCTATAAGGAGAGAACCAAGTTACTGCATGACAAAAAAATTGCCATCAGAGTCTTTGAGCCAGGACAGATAGTGCTTCTGTATAATTCAAGGCTCAAACTTTTTCCCGGTAAGCTGAAATCCCGGTGGTCAGGACCGTTTGTGGTTACCAGAGCCTCACCATATGGTTATATAGAAATATAGGAAGAGAATTCTAACAGAAAATTTACAGTGAAGGGCCAGAGGTTGAAGCACTATCTGGGAGGCGAGATTGATCGCCAGAGGTCCGCTCATCTATTGACTTAGCAGAACTGACTGTCAAGCTAGTGACCTTAAAGAAGCTCTTGTCGGGAGGCAACCCGATAATTTCATATCCTTAGTTATTTTTCGTATTAGTAGTTTTCTTATTTATTTGATTTTTATTGAGTTTTACTATTTTTCTGATCATGCAGCTATTATATAACAGGAATCGAACACTTCAGGCGACAACACAGAAAAAAACGAGCACACGATGCGCAAGCGTCGCTGACGCGTACACGTCATATGTGGGTGCGAAAAAAAATAAAAGTTATAGAGAGTTGTGCGGGAGTGGCGCAGCAAGTGTGCCCTGCGCACAAACATGGTCACGCATACGCGTCCCTGACGCGTGCGCGTCATTTGTGATTTTGGCAGTCCATGCGGACGCGTCAAGCACGCGCACGCGTGGATAAGTACAATCGGCGTAAAAAATGTTTGGGCAGAGAGGTGTGATGGCTTGTGGCTAGAAGTGTGCTAGAAGCACAAAGTCGATAACGCGTACGCATCCCTGACTCGTGGGCGTCCATTTCCCAAATGGCCATCCACGCGTGCGCGTGCTTGACGCGCACGCGTCATCTGAAAATTTTGATTCCCATACCACGCGAGCAGAGAGTTGTGCGTGCGCGCGGCCGCCTTCACATGATTCGCACAAAACCAAGTCCACGCGAACGCGTCTCTGACGCGTATGCGTCATTTGAACTTAACGCGATTCACGCGTACGCATCGCACGCGACGCCCAAATTAAACCCCTCAACACCTGAATTCAAATCATCCACCCCCAAATCCTAATTCTATCTCGTTTTTTTATCCTTTTATTCGTCTTTCATCTTACTAATTGTTTTTGTTTTCAGTTTTTCTTTGCTTGAGGACAAGCAAACCTTTAAGTTTGGTGTTGTGTCACTTTGCTTATGGCTTTGCTTCTTATTTTAATATCCCCAAAGGAAGATGAACGTTCTTCATGGAGGAAGGAGATGGCCACTAGCATAACTAAGGTGGTTGAGTTCCTTTCATTCTATTTCTCTTCCGTTCTTATTTTGTTGTTTTCTGTTTTCTGTTGCTTTGATTGCTTGCATGATCTTTAGTACTTTCAGTTCTTAGAATTAGTTTCATTCTATCTCATGTACCGCTCACTGAACTTGAATCTAAAAAGAAAAAGAAGAAGAAGTGATATATTGCATGAGAAATTGAGTTTATATTGAAGAGTAGTCTTATTCACTTACATGTGGTGGTATTTTCTATGACTCTGAATGCATGACATGAACCGTGCATATTTAAATTTGAATAAAAGAATGTTGATGTACAAGGAACAGGAATTTAGAGAATTATTATGACTTCTCTGAAATAAACAAAAATTTAATCCTTGAAGCAAAAGGCGCAGCCAAAAAAAAAAGAGAGAGCAAGGTCCAAGGCTCTGAGCATCAATGACTAGGGAGGTCAGACATGATTAAAAGCTCAAAGAGTTGTTTCCCTAATTACATTCTTGTGGTGTTCTTGTGTCAAGTAATCCTTGAGACAAAATATTTAGAGTCGAGATCAATTGAAATTAACAAGAGTATGCCAAAGGCTTTGAGCACCACTGTCTGAGAGTAACTGAAAGAAAAATCAAAACTTCAAAAGAGTTCCCTAGTTAAGTGTTTGTGGTGTTTCTGTGTCAAGTAAAGCTTGAGACAAAACATTTAAAGTCATGGCTAGGCTCAAGGTGCAAAGCACCAAAGAAAAGAAAGCTGTGTTCAAGGATTAAATTGTGTTACAAAAGATCAGAGAATTCATAATATTATCCGGATTATAATTCCGAATGACAGTAACATTCTTCTGAGTCAAAGGAGAGTGAGATTCCAAAACTATTCAGAATTGCAGTTATAAACCCCACTATAAGAAGAGACATGAGCTTAATTGAACTCTCACTTTCTCATGCAAATTCACATTCTAAGTGTATATTAGTTTGGTTGCTTGAGGACAAGCAACAATTCAAGTTTGGTGTTGTGATGCGTGAGCATCTTTCCTATCTTTTCCTAGTGAATTTGGATTTAAATTGTTAAGTTTAATCAAGAATTAATTATCTTTTAGCCATTATGGATGCTACATTGAGTCTTGTGCAATTTTATTTATTTTAGGTAGCATTTGGATGGATTTAATGGAGTTTCTGCAGAGAAAGAGAAGAAACCAAGGAGCTAACCAGCGAGGAGCGACGTGAGGGCGTGCCTGACGCGTACGCGTGAAAAGTGAAATTGCTCATCGACGCGTGTGCATACCTAACGCATACGCGTGACAGGCGAAAAAGACCATCGACACGTACTGGTGCACGAAATTATGATCATCAGCAATGGCGCCAAAGGACTTGGAGCTCTTAAACGTGAATCACACTTTGTCACAATTCCGCACAACTAACCAGCAAGTGCACTAGGTCGTCCAAGTAATACCTTACGTGAGTAAGGGTCGATCCCACAGAGATTGTCGGCTTGAAGCAAGCTATGGTCACCTTGTAAATCTCAGTCAGGCGAATTCAGATGGTGATTGAGAATTTATAATTAAAAGATAAATAAAACATAAAATAAAGATAGAGATACTTATGTAATTCTTTGGTTGGAATTTCAGATAAGCGTATGAAGATGCTTTGTTCCTCCTGAACCTCTGCTTTCCTATTGCCTTCTTCCAATCATTCATACTCCTTTCCATGGCAAGCTTTATGTTGGGCATCATCGTTGTCAATGGCTACTTCCCGTCCTCTCAGTGAAAATGTTCTACACATGCTGTCACCGCACGGCTAATCATTTGTCGGTTCTTGATCATATTGGAATAGAATCCATTGAGCCTTTTGCGTCTGTCACACGCCTAACAATCGCGAGTTTGAATGTAGAACGGAAGTGGTTGTCAGTCACGCATTCATAGGTGAGAATGGTGATGAGTGTCACATAATCATCACATTCATCGTGTTCTTGGGTGCGAATGAATATCTTGGAGAAGAAATAGACTTGAATTGAATAGAAAAACAATAGTACTTTGTATTAATTCATGAAGAACAGCAGAATGGTGTTAAACGCCAGGCTACTGCCCATTTCTGGCGTTAAACGCGCAGAATGGTGCCAGACTGGGCGTTTAACGCCCTTTCTGCTACCCTTACTGGCGTTTAAACGCCAGTAAGTTTCTCCTCCAGGGTGTTCTATTTTTAATACTGTTTTTCCTTCTGTTTTTGCTTTTTCAATTGTTTTTGTGACTTCACATGATCACCAACCTATAGAAAACATAAAATAACAAAAGAAAATAGAAATTCAATATAGATAGTTAAAGATTGGGTTGCCTCCCAACAAGCGCTTCTTTAATGTTAATAGCTTGACAGCGGCTCTCATGGAGCCTCACAGATGTTTAGAGCAATGTTGTAACCTCCCAACACAAAACTTAGAGTTTGACTGTGAGGGCTCTGTTTGTCTCTGTATTGAGAGAAGCTCTTCATGCTTCCTCTCCATGGTTACAGAGGGATATCCTTGAGCCTTAAACATAATGTAAATCATGTTGCTTGTATGCGAAGTTTGTATTCGTAGGTTTTGATGAATGACAAACCAACAAACGACATGAAAGACAAACCAACAAACAACTTGAATGAACAAGCATGTTGAAAGATCAACCAACATTCAACGTTGAGGAATGAAGAGTTGAAAGCAACACAACAACAACAAGAAACTCAAGTCCACAACATTTGAAGACAAGTATAGTGTCTTAGGACTTAGGTAACTTCTTGTTAAGAACCAATTGCTAAATCTCTCAACACACACTCACAAAATGTTTTGATGCACATCTTGCAATTCGATGCTAGCCAAATGGTTTAAAAACTTGTTTTCAAAGGTACAAAAGCATAGGAATTGACTCCAACAAGTTTGAGATCAATCCTAAGTATTTTGAAGTGATTTTAAGCCATTCTTTAAGGTTTGCATCGATGCACACTCATCTTGCATCGATGCAAAGCATGCGACGACTTGTTGCATCGATGCAAAGATGTTTGCATCGATGCAACCTAGCTGAAAATTCAAATTTCAGCTTCAAAGACACATTTGCATCGATGCAAAGTGCTATGCATCGATGCAAATGATTCAAAAACATAAAAAACGGCTAGTTTTGACAAAAAAGCTCCATCCCATTAACTCCCCAACGTTTCTAAGGTTTAGGGAGTCTATAAATAGATGGATTGAAGCCTTATTTTATATATGTGAGTATTTGCAAACTATCTTGTTCATATTCTTTCATTCTACACATTTTTAAGGTGTTATAATACACAATTTGAGAGAGCAATATCAATTGGTTCAATAGTGCTAAACTTGTAATCATACACTCTTCTAGAGAGTACTCATTTCGTCTCAACAATTCTTTGAGAATTGTTTTCTTGTACACTTTGTAAATTGGAGTGTGATCTCCAAGGTTGAGTCAAGAGTTATAAACACTATAGTCGGTGAGGATACCAAAGAAGTATACTAAGTACTCAAGGCAAATCTTAGAGAAGGTATCTCTAAGTGAAGTGGGTTAGTATGCGAGTGGTGATCATATACTGTGAGGTGTTAGAAACTAAGGACTCGGATTGTAAAAGGTTTTGCGCGAGCACCTTGAAGCTTGGCAATAGTGGAACTTCTCAATAGCGATTGAGAAAGAAAGTGGACGTAGGACAAGGATTGTGCCGAACCACTCTAAATAGCGTTTGCATCTCTCCAAACTCATCTCTTCAATATTATTGTCTTTTACCTTTGAGCAAATAAATTGTGATCGAAAAGTAGCTTCGTAAGTACTTAAGGAATAGCTTAAGTCCGATTGGTGAAAAGCTTGATCAATTTATTTGAGTTGGTGTCTATTGGAAAGTAAAAGCTCCTTATAAATGCTTAGCAATTGAGTTAAGCTCTTGGAAAAATACTAGTACAATAACACTTTTGTATATTGTCTTTAACTTCCGCAAAAAGATTCATTGTTGTTGCAATACTCAATTCACCCCCCCTCTTGAGTAATTGTGCATAGGTTCTACACATAAGGGAATCTTCATTCACTTGAATGATCAATTCTCCTCTGTCAACATCAATTACAGCTTTTGCTGTGGCTAGGAAGGGTCTGCCAAAGATGATGGACTCATCCACACACTTCCCAGTCTCTAGGATTATAAAATCAGCAGGGATGTAATGGTCTTCAACCTTTACCAAGACATCCTCTACAAGTCCATAAGCCTGTTTCTTTGAATTGTCTGCCATCTCTAGTGAGATTCTTGCAGCTTGTACCTCAATGATCCCTAGCTTCTCCATTACAGAGAGAGGCATAAGGTTTATACTTGATCCCAGGTCACACAGAGCCTTCTCAAAGGTCATGGTGCCTATGTTACAAGGGATTAAGAATTTTCCAGGGTCTTGTCTCTTCAGAGGTAATCTCTGCCTAGTCAATTCATCCAGTTTTTTGATGAGCAATGGAGTTTCATCCTCCCAAGTTTTATTACCAAACAACCTGGCATTTAGCTTCATGATTGCTCTAAGGTACTTAGCAACTTGCTCTTCACTAACATCTTCATCCTCTTCAGAGGAAGAATACTCATCAGAGCTCATGAATCGCAAAAGTAAATTCAATGGAATCTCTATGGTCTCAGTGTGAGCCTCAGATTCCCATGGTTCCTCATTAGGGAATCCCTTGGAGGTCAGTGGACATCCATTGAGGTCTTCCTCAGTGGAAATCACTGCCTCTTCCTCCTCTCCAGGTTCGGCCATGTGAGACGTGTTTATGGCCTTGAACTCTCTTTTTGGATTCTCTTCTGTATTGCTTGGGAAAGTACTAGGAGGGAGTTCAGTAATTTTCTTACTCAGCTGACCCACTTGTGCCTCCAAATTTCTAATGGAGGACCTTGTTTCAGTCATGAAACTTTGAGTGGTTTTAATTAGATCAGAGACTATGGTTGTTAAGTCAGAATGGCTTTGCTTAGAATTCTCTGTCTGTTGCTAAGAAGATGATGGAAAAGGCTTACTATTGCTAAACCTATTTCTTCCACCATTATTGTTGTTAAAACCTTGTTGAGGTCTCTGTTGATCCTTCCATGAGAGATTTGGATGATTTCTCCATGAAGGATTATAGGTGTTTCCATAGGGTTCTCCCATGTAATTCACCTCTTCCATTGCTGGGTTCTCAGGATCATAAGCTTCTTCTTCAGAGGAAGCTTCCTTAGTACTGCCTGTTGCTGCTTGCATTCCAGACAGACTCTGAGAAATCATATTGACTTGTTGAGTCAATATCTTATTCTGAGCTAGTATGGCATTCAGAGTATCAATTTCAAGAACTCCTTTCTTCTGATTAGTCCCATTATTCACAGGATTCCTTTCAGAGGTGTACATGAATTGGATATTTGCAACCATTTCAATGACTTCCTGAGCTTCTGCAGGTGTCTTCTTCAGATGAAGAGATCCTCCAGCAGAGCTGTCCAATGACATCTTGGACAGTTTAGACAGACCATCATAGAAGATACCTATGATGCTCCATTCTAAAAGCATGTCAGAAGGACACCTTCTGATCAATTGCTTGTATCTTTCCCAAGCTTCATAGAGGGATTCACCTTCCTTCTATCTGAAGGTTTGGACTTCCACTCTAAGCTTACTCAATTTTTGAGTTGGAAAGAACTTTCCCAAGAAGGCATTAACTAGCTTTTCCCAAGAGTTCAGGCTTTCTTTAGGTTGTGAGTCCAACCATGTCCTAGCTCTGTCTCTTACAGCAAAGGGAAAAAGCATAACTTGTAAACCTCAGGATCAACCCCATTGGTCTTGACAGTGTCACAAATTTGCAAGAATTCAGCTAAGAACTGATGAGGATCTTCCAATGGAAATCCATGAAACTTGCAATTATGTTGCATTAGAGAACTAATTGAGGCTTAAGCTCAAAGTTGTTTGCTCCAATGGCAGGGATTGAGATGCTTCTCCCATAGAAGTCGGGAGTAGGTGCAATAAAGTCACCAAGCACCTTCCTTCCATTGTTGGCATTGTTGTTTTCAACTGCCATGGTTTCTTCTTCGTTGAAAAGCTCTGTTAGGCCCTCTAGAGAGAATTGTGCTTTAGCTTCTCTTAGCTTTCTCTTCAAGGTCCTTTCAGGTTCAGGATCAGCTTGAACAAGTATGCCTTTATCTTTGTTCCTGCTCATATGAAAGAGAAGAGAACAAGAAAGTAGGGAATCCTTTATGTCACAGTATAGAGATTCCTTGAGGTGTCAGAGGAAAAGAAGAATAGAAGGAGGAGGTAGATAGAAGAAAATTCGAACTTATCAAGAGGGATAGAGTTTGAATTGCACCTTGAGGAGGAGTGTTAGTCCCTTAAATAGAAGGATGTGAGAAGAGGGGAAGAATTTTCGAAAATAAATTAAAAAGATTTTGAAATAATAAAAAGAAATTTGAAAATTTGATTGAGATTTTCGAAAATTAAGATTGGGAAAGAAATTAAGTGATTTTTGAAAAAGATTTTGAAATTAGAAATAAAAAAGATATGATTGAGAGTTAATTTTGAAAAAGATGTGATTGAAGAGATATGATTGAGAAGATATTATTGAGAATCAAATTAAAAAAAAAAAAAGAAAGTTTTAAAATTAAAGTTGATTACTTGACTAACAAGAAATTAGAAGATATGATTCTAGAATTAAAACTTTTGATCCTTTCTTAATAGGCAAGTAACAACTTGAAAATTTTGAATTAAATCACTAATTGTAGCAAGGATTTTCGAAAATAGTAATAAAATAAAAAGAATTGGAAAGAAATTGATTTTGAAAGGATATAATTGAAAAGATATGATTTGAAAAAGATTTGATTTTGAAAAATTATGAAAATTTGAAAAAGATTTGAATTAAAAACAAAATCTTCCCTCTAGTGTCATCCTGGCGTTAAACGCCCAGAATGGCATCCATTCTGGCGTTTAACGCCCAAAATCCTACCTTTTTGGGCGTTAAACGCCCAGCCAGCAGGCGAATTCAGATGGTGATGGAGAATTGATAATTAAAAGATAAATAAAACATAAAATAAAGATAGGGATACTTATGTAATTCTTTGGTTGGAATTTCAGATAAGCGTATGAAGATGCTTTGTTCCTCCTGAACCTCTGCTTTCCAATTGCCTTCTTCCAATCATTCATACTCCTTTCCATGGCAAGCTTTATGTTGGGCATCACCGTTGTCAATGGCTACTTCCCGTCCTCTCATTGAAAATGTTCTACGCATGCTGTCACCGCATGGCTAATCATCTGTCGGTTCTCGATCATGTTGGAATAGGATCCATTGATCCTTTTGGGTCTGTCATACGCCCAACAATCGCGAGTTTGAAGCTCGTCACAGTCATCCCTTCCCAGATCCTACTCAGAATACCACAGACAAGATTTAGACTTTCCAGATCTCAAGAATGATCGCCAATAATTCCAGCCTATACCACGAAGGTTCTAATCTTAGATTAGAAACCCAAGAGATACACATTCAAGCTTGTTTGCATGTAGAACGGAAGTGGTTGTCAGTCACGCGTTCATAGGTGAGAATGGTGATGAGTGTCACATAATCATCACATTCATCATGTTCTTGGGTGCGAATGAATATCTTAGAGAAGAAATAGACTTGAGTTGAATAGAAAAACAATAGTACTTTGTATTAATTCATGAAGAACAGCAGAGCTCCACACCTTAATCTATGGTGTGTAGAAACTCCACCGTTGAAAATACAAAAGTGATAATGGTGTAAGCATGGCCGAATGGCCAGCCTCCAAGGTCTAGGGACTAAACGTCCAAAGATCCCCCCTCCCCCCCTCCCCCAAAATACAATAGTAAAAGGTCCTATTTATAGAGAACTAGTAGCCTAGGGTTTACAGAAATAAGTAATTAATGCAGAAATCTTCTTCCAGGCCCACTTGGTGTGTGCTTGGGCTGAGCATTGAAGCTTCCATGTGTAGAGACTTTTCTTGGAGTTAAACGCCAGCTTTTGTGCCAGTTTGGGCGTTTAACTCCAGCTTTCGTGCCAGTTCTGGCGTTAAACGCCAGAATTCTTGAGCTGACTTGGAACGCCTGTTTGGGCCATCAAATCTCGGGCAAAGTATGTACTATTAAACATTGCTGGAAAGCCCAGGATGTATACTTTCCAACGCAATTAAGAGCGCGCCAATTGGGCTTCTGTAGCTCCAGAAAATCCACTTCGAGTGCAGGGAGGTCAGAATCCAACAGCATCTCAATTTCAGCTAGAAAATATCTGAAATCACAAAAAAACACACAAACTCATAGTAAAGCCAGAAGAGTGATTTTTATTTAAAAACTAATAAAAATATAATAAAAACTAATTAAAATATTCTAAAAACATACTAAAAATAATGCCAAAAAGCGTATAAATTATCCGCTAATCACGTACGTGTGACTGACACGTACGCGTGACTGACGCGTACGTGTGACATGCGCGACATGCAGAAAATGCAGAAAATACTGGGGGCGATTTCAGGCCGAGTTTTGATCCATTTTTTCGGCCCAGAAACACAGACTAGAGCCAGGGGATAGCAGAGACTCAAGGGGAGATTCACACAAGAATGATTATGCCCACTCCAAGTTAGGCGTGGACCCTACGAAGCAAGTGGTCCCCATCCATCAATTGAAGACATGTTGATTGCTTTAATTAATTCTGATTTAAACTTTAATTTTTATTTTAAAATAGGAAAAGATATTATTTTAGTTTGGGAAGATATATTTTTAATTAATTAGGATTAGATATAAAAGGAGATTCCAACAGGGGGATTCCAAGGACAACATTATTCAATTCAAACTACCAAAATACATTCTATCAGAATCCTTATTTTCTTTACCATGAGCAACTAAACCTCCATTGTTAAGGTTAGGAGCTCTATCTATTGTATGGATTGATTTTGTTGTTTTTCTATTTTAATTCATGTCTTGATTTATATTTAAGAATTTTTTTCGTTCCTTATTTTATGAATTTGGGTGGAACGGAAGTATGACCCTCTTTCTAATTGAGTTCATGTATAACTTGGAAAAGCTCTTTACTTGAACAACAGCTTGAAAACAACTTCTCCTAAAATTCTAGTTTATCTGAATTTAACGGGATACGTGACATATAATCCTTTTATATTTGGGTAATTAGGATTTCTGTGGCATATAACTAGAATTGAACTTCACCCCCTAATTGGAATTAATTGACCAAGGAATTGGCTGTTGATGAATTTTAGAGGAGACTAGGAAGGTTTAAGGAATTAGGGTCTAGTCACATATAGTAGCAATGAATTAAATCTTACATGATTAAAATAAATTAATAAGAAAAGTTAATCCAGAAAATAGATAACTCTGAAGCCTTAACTGTTTCTCCATATTTTATTCCCAACTTATTTACTTGCCTTTCTCTAATATTCTTGCTATTGTTTAATGTCTTTGAATTCTCAAACACTATTTTTTGTTTGCCTAACTAAGTAAATCAATTAACCATTGTTGCTTAGTCCTTCAATCCTCGTGGGATCGACCCTCACTCACCTGAGGTATTACTTGGTACGAACCGGTGCACTTGCCGGTTAGTTTGTGGGTTATAAATTCCGCAACACTTTTCCCTCATAGCCCTTTGATATTCTCTTGTTTCATAGAGGATAGTGGATGCTCTTGGTGTCCCATCCTCAGTTGATCCATGTTGGAGCTTAATTTTCCTAGAGAAGTATTTAGTTGATCCCAATATCCTTGGGGGAGGAAAATGCATCCCTTGAGGCATTTCAGGGATTTCTTGTTGAGGCAGCTCCACATGATCTTGCTATGGTTCATGTCCCAGCTCTCTAACATGCTCCATCCTTCTTTTGGTGATGGGCTTGTCTTCCTGAATGGGAATATCTCCTTCTATGACAATTCCAGCTGAATTGCATAAGTGACAAATGAGGTGAGGGAATGCTAGCCTTGCTTGGGTGGAGGTCTTTTCTGCCACCTTGTACGGCTCTTGAGGTATCACCTCATTTACCTCCACCTCATCCCCAAGCATGATGCAGTGAATCATGATGGCTCAGTCAATGGTCACTTCGGACCGGTTGCTAGTAGGGATGAAAGAGCGTTGGATGAATTCCAACCATCCTCTTGCTACGGGCTTGAGGTCAAGCCTTCTTAGTTGAATAGGCTTGCCTTGAGCATCCCTTCTCCATTGTGCTCCTTCCACATAGATGTCTGAAAGGATATGGTCCAGCCTATGATCAAAATTGACTCTTCTAGTATAAGGGTGTGGGTCTCCATGCATTAATGGTAGTTGGAGCGCCAACCTTACACTTTCCGGGCTGAAATCCAAGAGACGCCCTTGGACCATGGTCTACCAATTTTTGGGGTGTGGGTTCACAATAATGTCATGATTTTTGGTGACCCACGCATTAGCATAAAACTCTTGCACCATTAAGATTCCAACTTCCGGGATGGGGTTGGTCAGAACTTCCCAAACTCTTCTCCGAATTTCTTGTTGGATCTTCGGATACTCATTCTTTAAGAGCCTAAAGGGGACTTCAGGAATCACCCTCTTCTTTGCCACCACTTCATAGAAGTGGTCTTGATGAGTCTTAGTAAGGAATCTCTCCCTTTCCCAAGGTTTGGAGGCGGAAGCTATGGCTATGCCTTTCCTCTTTCTAGAGGATTCTCTAACTTTAAATGCCATAAGTATGAATGGGAAGCAAAAAGCACGGCTTTTCCAACACCAAAATTAAAAGCTTTGCTCGTCCTCAAGCAAAATAACAAAAGAAGAAGAAGATAGTAGAAGAAGGAATAAAGAGATAGCGTAGAGAGGGGGAAGGCTTTTGGCTATGTATGTGGGAAAAGAAGAAGAATGTTGTGTGAGTAGGAAGGGGTAAATAAGGGGGTATTTATAGTGGGGGTTTGGGTTAGGGTTCGGTTTTGGGGTGGGGGAATTGGGAGGAAAATGTTTTGAATTTGAAGTGGGTGGGGTTGGTGGCAATAGATGGATGGTAGAAATGAAGGGTGTTGGGAAGAAAAAAAGGTGATGTGGATATGATTGGTTGAGGGTGTGTGGGGAAGAGTATATATGGAGAAGAGGGAAAGTAAGAGAGAGAAGAATATGGGGTAGGTGGAGATTCTGTGGGACCCACTGATCCTGAGAGGCTAGAGAATTCGAATTCCTTGCCCCCTTGTGGGCATTGAATGCTCAACCTCTGCTCATGGCTGGCATTCAACACCAGCTTCTTGTTCCTCCTTGGGCGTTGAACACTCACACTATCCATTATGTGGCATTCAACGCCAGTTTTCTCACCCGTTGGGGGCGTTGAACGCTCCTCTTGCCTCCTTGTCTAGCGTTCAATGCCAGCTAGGGGTGTACTCCAGGGTGTTCTGCTTCCATCTCTGAACATCTTTGTCTCTGTTCTAACTACTGCATATGATCACAAACTCTAAAAAGGAATTAATTCTGAAAATAACTTAATATAACTCAAATAAAAATAACTAAAAATCGGAATAATATAATTATGGTTGGGTTGCCTCCCAACAAGCGCTTCTTTAACGTCACTAGCTTGACGGTCAGCCCTTTATGTGGATGGATAGGGGCTCAGAATTTTGCCCCTTACAGTGAACTTTTTCCCTGTGCTCTCATGGATGAGCTCCACGTGTTCTAGAGACAGGATCTTATTCACAATGTGTGGAATTACTGGGCTGTCTGTGAAGACAACTCTCATGCCAGGTGAGAGGCCTTCAGTGGGGGTTTTCTTATCCCTCTAGCCTTTAGGTACCTTCTACTTAGTACCTTCATTCTCAGTGCTTGACGCTGGTTTCTCAACACCAAACTTAGATTTGGTGTTTGGGGATTCTGTAAAGCTCTGCACTGAGAGAGAGGATTGGAATACTAAGTGTTGCATAGTTGTCTCTCCCTTAGGGAAGGAGTTAGGTTTGGGCATCTTGAATAAGATGTGATCCTCTCATAATTGCAGAACTAGATCTCCCTTGGCCACATCAATTATGGCATTGGTTGTAACTAGGAAAGGTCTTACAAGGATGATGGATTCATCCTCGTCATCTCCAGTTTTTAAGATTATAAAATCTGTAGGGATGTAAAAGTTTTCAACCTTTACTAAGACATCCTCTACCAGACCATATGCCTTTTTCAATGACCTGTCTGCCATCTCCAATAAGATCTTGGCAGCTTGTACCTCAAAGATTTCCAGCCTCTTCATTACAGAGAGAGGCATGAGGTTTATGCTTGATCCTAGGTCACATAAAGCCTTCTCAAAAGTAATTGTTCCTATGGTGCAGGGAATTAGGAAGCGTCTGGGATTCGGTAGCTTTTGAGGTAGTTTCTTTTGAACCAAGGCATTGAGTTCCTTGGTGAGCACTGGGGGTTCTTCCTCCAAGGTCTTTGTTCCAAATAATTTGGCATTAGCTTCACCAGAATTCCTAGGTACTAAGCATCTTGCTCTTCCCTGGTTTCTTCTTCCTCATCAGAGGAGTAGTATTCTTCAGAGTCCATAATCTGCAACCAGGCATTCAAGGGAACCTCTATGGTCTCCTCATGTGTGCTGGTTTTTTTTAGTTTTTCAACAATGGAGTCCTTAGTGGGCGTTGAACGCCCAGCTACTCCTATTGTGGCGTTCAAAGCCAAGACTTGTCCCTTTTTGGGCATTGAATGCGCAGCCTTTACCCCATTACTGGCATTCAACTTCAATAACTGCTCCTCCTTGGGTGTTGAACGTCCAACTACTCCCTTGCTGGCGTTCAACGCTAGCTTCTCCTCTTTAGTTTCAGCCTCAACTTCTACAGTGATGGCCTTGCACTCTTCTCTTGGATTTACTTCAGTGTTACTAGGTTAGGAGGGGTCTCAGGGATTCTCTTACTCAGCTGACCAATTTGTACCTCCAGATTCCTAATGGAGGATCTTGTTTCAGTAATGAAACTATGACTGGTCTGAGAAAGATTGAAGACTATAGTGGCTAAGTCAGAGAGGCTCTACTTAGAAGTCTCCATCTATTGCTGAAAAGGTGGAAATGGTCTATTATTAAACCTATTTTGGTTTCTTCCGCCTTGGTTGTTATTGAAGCCTTGTTGAGACTTCTGTTGATCCCTCCATGAGAAGTTGGGATGATTCCTCCATGATGAGTTGTAGGTATTTCCATAAGGCTCTTTATTGGGATTTCCCAAATAGTTAAACTCATCCATCATGGATTGATCTGGATCATATGCATCTCCTTCATAGAAGGCTTCTTGAGTGTTGTCAGCTACAGTTTGCAATCCAGTCAGCTGCTGAGAGATCATGTTGACTTGTTGGGCCAGGATCTTATTCTGAGCCAATATGGCATTCAGAGTGTCAACCTCCAGGACTCCTCTCTTCTGAGCTACCCCATTGCTTACAAGGTTCTTCTCAGAAGTGTACATGAATTGGTTCTTAGCAACCATGTCAATGAGTTCCTATGCCTCTTCAGGCATTTTCTTCAAGTGGAGTGATTCTCTAGCAGAGTGGTCTGAAGCCATTTTGGATAATTTAGAGAGACCATCATAGAAGATATCTAACAAGGTCTAGTCTAAAATCATGTTAGGAGGTCATTTTTTGATTAATTTCTTGTGCCTCTCCCAGGTCTCATAGAGGGATTCACCCTTTTTCTACCTGAACGTCTGTACTTCCACCCTAAGCTTGCTCAAATTCTGAGGTGGAAAGAACTTGGTCAAGAATGAATTGACCACTTTTTTCTAAGAGTCTAGGCTTTTCTTAGGCTGAGAATCCAGCCATAACCTAGCTCTGTCCCTTACAGCAAAGGAAAAAAGCAAAAATTTGTAAATCTCTGGATCCACTCAATTAGTCTTGACAGTATCACAGATATGAAAGAAATTAGAGATAAATCTGTTGGGATCTTCATGTGGAAGTCCATGAAACTGGCAGTTCTGTTGGACTAGGGTAACCAGTTGAGGCTTCACCTCAAAGTTATTTGCACCAATGGTAGGTATAGAGATGCTTCTTCCATAGAAGTCAGAAGTGGGTATAGTAAAGTCACTTAGGACCTTCCTTGCATCTTTTCCACTATTAGGATTGGCTGCCACGTCTGTGTTTTCATCTTCTTGTTCGAAAAGCTCTATGAGGTTTCCTCCAGACTGTTGTGCTCTAACTTGTTGTAGTCGCCTCCTTAGAGTCCTCTCAGGCTCAGGATCAGGATCAAAGAGAGGTTCTTTATCCCTGTTCCTGCTTATAAACAAGAAGAAAGAATGCAAGAAGAAAAGAAAAAAGGATTCTCTATGTCATAGTGTAGAGGTCCTTTGTGAGAGAGTTAGAAGGAGGAGAAAAGAAAAGAGAGATATCTTTTAAATTAAAAGAGTTTTCAAAAAATAAATAGAAAAAGAAAAAAGAAGATTTTTGAAAATAAAAGAGAGAGAAAGAGGTAAGAAGTAGAAAGTTTTCGAAAATAGAAAAGAGAGAAAGAAGAATTAGAGAGATACCAAACTTTCAAAATTAAAATAAGATAAAACAAGTAACTAACCAACTAACAAGATTTGAAAACAAATTTAAAGATTTTATTTTGAAATTTAATTTTAAAAGAAAGTAAAGACTTGGAATTTAAAAGTTTTAAATTTAAAAAGAAGATAAGATAGGAAGGACTTAAAGCAAGAATATATGATAAAGATTTGAAAAAGATTTGCAAAGATAAGATTTGAAATTTGATTTTTGAAAAAGATTTGATTTTGAAATTTGAAATTTGAATTTTAAATTTTGAATTTTGAATTTAAAGTAAGATAAGATAGGATTTTTGAATTTTAAAGAAAGATAAAAAGATAAGATAAAGATTTGAAAAGATAAGATTTGAAATTCAAAATTTAAACTTTACTAACTGATGCCAGGGCATTTTGGCCAGTTTCACTAACCTTTTCTTTACTGTTTTTAAGGTAGTTTCATGCATTTTCTTAGAAAATAAGCTAGTTTTGGGTAGATATTCACTTACATCTTGATTCAAGCATACATTGTGCACTTTACATGATTTCATGAGAATTTTGCATGAATTATATGACAAATTGGATGATGCATCACTCATGACTTGGACTAGAACTTTGATGCACTTTGTTGCTTGATTTCAGGACAAAGGAAGCAAAGAAGAACCACGTTAGTAGTCATGTTAGTCCCACTAACGTGACCTCTAACGTGGAATGGGTGCTTACTTGCAAAGTTAATGAGAAAGGTAATCGCCAATAACACCCTCGAAGCCATCATAAGCCCACGTTAAGAGTCACGTTAACTAAGTTAATGTGAACTCTAACGTGGAAGAAGACAACAAGGCCAACGTTAGTGACACTCTCCTTTGTCACTAACGTTGGACCAAGCTCATAATTGGCCACGTTAGTTGCCACGTTAACTTAGTTAACGTAGACTCTAACGTTAAGAAGCAAAAGAGAAGCCAACGTTAGTGACATTCACCTTTGTCACTAATGTTAGCCAAGCCTCCATAAGCCACGTTAACTTAGTTAACGTGGAAGCTAACGTGAAGTGAGCAATTGATAGCCAACGTTAGTGACACTTACCTTTGTCACTAACGTTGGGGTGAACCACCAAGAGCCACCATGAGCAACGTTAACTCCCACGTTAACTTAGTTAACGTGGGAGCTAACGTGGATAAAGAGATGATGAGCCAACGTTAGTGACACTCACCTTTGTCACTAACATTGGAGATGGCTAGCATGACTACGTTAGAAGCCACGTTAACTTAGTTAACGTGGACTCTAACGTGGGAAAGAGGGGCACATTGGAACGTTAGTGACAAAGGTAAGTGTCACTAACGTTCTCGAAGGATTGGCATTACTACGTTAGAAACCACGTTAACCTAGTTAACGTGGACTCTAACGCAGGGACAGGGGAGGACTCTCCACGTTATTGGGAAAGGTAAGTCCCAATAACGTGTGCGAAGGACCAAGAGGCAAAGTTAGTGGTCACGTTAGTGCCACTAACGTTGAAGTCAACGTGATCATATTGGGGTTAGGAACGTTAGTGAAAAAGGTGATTGTCACTAACGTTCTCGAACCCACACTTTCACTTAACGTTGACACCACTAACGTCCTAAGCCAAACTCTCTGCCTACTTCACCTTTTCTCTCTGCAAGCAAAGCTAAGCCCAAGGAAAAGGATAACTGCTTCAAACTCAAGATCCAGAGGCCCATACCCACGACTTGAAGAGCCAACTAGAAGATCAGAAGAGTAGTATATATAGGAGTAGCTTTGAATTAGTCTAGGGAGTTGGAAAACTATAGGGAGCTTTTGGCATAGAACTACTCTCTGTATTTTACTTTCTCTGCACTTCTAGTTTTACTTTCATCATGTATTCTCCATCTTGGTTTTCATTTTCCAGAGCTATGAACAACTAAACCCCTTTCATTGGGTTAGGGAGCTCTGTTGTAATTTGATGGATCAATATTAGTTTTCATTCTCCTTCTTCTATCTTTTCTCTTGATTTTACTAGAAAGCTTTCGATCTTCATCTAATTGGGTAGTTATCTTGGAAAAGAAGCTATTCATACTTGGATCTCTTCTGAACCTTGAAAGAGGAATGAAGAGATCATGCTAGAAATGCTTTCTCATGCTGGACCAAATTGGGTTTGGATGGATATGTGACTATAATCCTACCAACACTTTATTTGGAAAATGCATGTGGTATAATCAGTGACCATACTTCATCTCTTCTCATGAGCAATTGACCAAGGAATTGGCTATTGATCAAGATTTGAGAGATTGAATTACCAAGAAATTGGAATTCGATCACTTGAGATTGCCAAAGAGATCAATGAATGCATTGATTGAGGAAGAGATGAAAATGAACTTGATCCGGAGAATGCGACATCTCCTGAACCCAATGAACTCCCATTTCTGATCTTACCCATTCTCTTTAATTTCTGCCATTTACTTTTATGAGCAATTACCCCATTCCCGTTTAAGATTCTGCAATTTACTTTCCGCCATTTACATTCAGCTCTTTATTTCTAGCATTTACTGTTTCTGCTTTTTACTTTCCCGCCATTTAATTTTCTGCAAATCTCAGATCAAATTCTGGTTCGCTCAACTAGAACATTCCTCTAATTAAAGTTGCTTGATCAATCAATCTCTGTGGGATTCGACGTCACTATATTATGAGTTTTTACTTGACGACAAATTCGATACACTTGCTGAAGAAAATTTGTTGAGAGACAAGTTTTGTGCGTATCAAGTTTATGGCGCCGTTGCCGGGATTGATTTTGTATCAACAATTATTAAGTTGGAGGATCACTAGCTTGAGCATTTTTCACTACAAGAAAAAAGGCCTATGGCCACGCTTTTTTCTTGCCACACTTTAAAAGCGTGGCCAAAAGTGGTCAATGGCCACGCTTTTACGAGGGTGGCGATAGATTAGAGATTTGGCCACTTTTTTTTTGCTACGCTTGAAAAGCGTGGCGAAAGGGGTCTATGGCTACGCTTTTATGAGGGTGACAATTGATTCGAGATTTGGCCACACTTTTTTTTGCCACGCTTAAAAAGCGTAGCCATAGAGAGAAATAGGCACACTTTTAAAGCGTAGCAATAGAGTTTTGTTATGGGTACATTTTAAAAGCGTGGCCGTTTCTTACAACTATTTTGGCACTATTTTAGCACACTTTAAAAGTGTAGCCAATAAAGGTTAAAAAATTTTTTTTTTCAAAAAAGTTATAATTAATTAATTACGTTACACACTCTGTATGAAACTCTACCTTTCTCCTATCCTAACACTCTTCCAACCCTTTGTATTCACCTTGAAAAGAAAAGCCCTAAAAACCCTTTTCGAAAGAACCAGGTACTCCGTGACCCCAGCAATCCGGAGAACATCGCCGGTGCTCCCTGTTCCGGCATACTAACCATACCCCTTTTTAATTCACAAACCCTAACCTGACACCCACCACACTCCCCTCCTTTCCCCTCACAACAGCACCACAGCCCCACTCCCCCTTTCCCCTCTCCAGCGCACACAACACAATACACACACGCACCACCTCACCCACGCGGAATAGGAGACCTCGAGGAAGGAGACGCCGCCTAGCTACCAGCTCCGTCGAAGACCAGCCTGTCGCCGCTGTCGAGTCAAACCCGAGAAAGAGAGTGTGTGCGACGATGAGAGAGGAGGAGCCGTCACCAAACGCGTCGTCGCCGCTGGAGGAGCTTCACTCTTCGCCGTCGCCGAGAAGGGGAAAGAGGAGCTGCTCCCGTCGTGCCAGTTACCGTCATTCTTCCTGGTTGCCAATGAAAGAGCCGCGAGAACCGTTGCCGTCGCGGAGGAGGGGGATGCGCGAGAGGGAGCCGTTAGTGTGGTCACCGTCGCAGCTGTTGAGTAAATCTTCGTGCTTTTTCAGTAAATCTTCGATCATCATTTAACTGAAACCATCTTATGAAATTTTACTAACAGCAAGTTCAAAATGGGTCTACTAATTTTCATTAAATGTTATGTGCTATCTGAATTTATGTTTTATTGTTGAATTTTTTATAGTTCTCAGGAAATCCAAGGACATCAAGTTTTGGGTTGATTGTTTTCTGGTTCAGTAAGATGAGTACTCAGGAAAAGTCTCTGACTTTGGGTGGAAATGAACAACAACATGTTGATGCTGATGCTGATACAGCAGCTTCTTGCAGAAGAACAATTTCTCTGCAGCTCAAAAGTTTCTACTAGTGCAGAAGAACAGGTTCTGCTTCTGATTCTCTGCCTTTCATGATTGTTGGCTTCTTTGTTGATTTTTCCCCTCATTTTCTTTTCTGATTTCTCTTGTTTTTCTATGATTATCCATGTCATCTGTTTGTGCTTTTCTTTCACCTTCTATTTGTTTTTATGTTATGTTTAGTTTAGTTGATGATTCCTCAGACTGAGATTTTTTTTTCAAAGTCATGTGTAGTGTTTTTGTTTGATATATCATAGACATGATCCTAATACTAGAACTAATTAGTTATGGTTGCAAAGTCGTCGTGCTGCCGTCTCCCTCTCCTTCACTCATCGCACCTCCGTTTCCATCTCTCAACCCTCTTCCTCGCCACCGGTCAGTGCCAACTCCTTCCCTTCTAATTATGGTAGTCAATCTGCTGCATGCTAATTTTGAAAATTGGATGACAATTTTGTCAATGATGAGATGCTCTTATATCCTAGTCATGTTTAATATTGGATGGAAATGTGTAGAAAATAATAATTCTGAACAATTTGAAATTCTTCTGGACTGCTTCCCTTTCCATTTTTGACTTTAAGCATATAGGCAGCTAAAATGGCACTGATAGATAGTTTTCCAATCAAACTTCCCTTGACATTCATATGATTGAAGTTCTATTTATATAACTTGGAAAAGGTTATCAGCTTTTTCAAACAAAATCCATGTTTGAATTTAGTAAAACAGCAAGTATTTATATTTGGTTACTGAGTTCAAAGGTGCCAAAATGAAATTTGTTGATGCTAAACTGTAAATGGTAGTATTATATCCTGATATCATAAAGCAAATTTGCATTGATGTTTAATCACCTTATTCATGATTTTCTTATATTTTTTAGTTGCATATTTTTTTAATGGCTACTACAATTTTCTAATGGTATATTTATATGAGATAAAATGTATTCATTGTCCTGAAAGCGTTTTTCAGATTTAATAGACCACCGAGTTTAAGATAAGGAAAAAAAGTATCCTACTTTTTTGGAGTCTAATAGCCATATTTGAATCTTGAGAAATTTTGGTTGAGTTCTACCAAGTTTCATATTGATTCATGGCATTACTCTTTGCTAAATGCTTCCAAAATCTGTTAAAGTGAATTTTGTTCGAATGATAATTTGTTAAAGCTATTCTTGTGTAATTGCTAATTTATACTTAATCAAATTTTGCAATTGAATTATTTTAAAAATTACAGTTTTTAATATATGAATGCTTTAAAAGTGCAAGAGTTGGTTGTGGCTGTGTTGTGTTGAATGTGTTAGTTGAATTGATTTATTTTGTTTGCTTAATAGAACATGACAGTAATAGCTTTTAAGCTTAATAGAACATGACAGATTAAGCTTTTAAGCTTGATAGAATATGACATATTGAGCTTAATATCATTTTTGTTGAATGTGTTATGATTGCAAGTACTTTCCTTATGCTTCAATTTTAAGCTTCAAATGTCTCTGCACCTGAAAAATTATGATCCAAATTGATTCAACATATTATGCACCAATTTTAGTTTGCATGCTTCTGTTGAACATAACACTTGATCAATGAAACTTTTAATACCAATTAGGAAAAACATTCAACTACTTTGATCAATTTTCTAACTATTATAATTATTACTCAGTCATCTCATTCTGTGTCCCAATACTTTCTTTCCTGCTGCTACAAGGACCTTTGCTTTTCTTCATTTATCTGCAATCTACACCAAAGAGAAAAAAAATTATCAATGTTATTAACCTAGTATTATGTTCTTCATTTATCTGCAATCTACAAAGGATAATTGTTATTATGTTCTTCTAATTTGATTGCCTTGTATGGTGGAACTCTAGCATGAAATTCTCAATGTCAAAGTGAATGTTTCAGTGGATGGGGATGTTTTCCATTGATTGATTCTATTAACCTGCTTATGAGTGTCTTCTTGTTAATTAGCTTTAGAGATAATGTTCAACTTCGTTGCAAATTTTTCTATCTGTTATGCATCTCACTGAAACCAATTTTTCTTTAATAGTTGGAGATCTACATGGAGATCTTAAGCAGGCTAGATATGCACTTCAAAAGGCTGGTGTATTGAGCTCTGATGGTCAAGACTTATGGACTGATGGAGAAACGGTACGTGTCCTGTTTTTAGAAACTGATAGCTTTTAGTTTTAATTATAATTTATTCGCTAGTCTTCTAAAGTAGTTGTAAGGTTTTGGTTTGAAATTTATCACTTTAACATTGTGGACGTTTATTTTTGTTTCTTGTTCTAGGTGTTGATTCAAGTTCGAGATATACTAGATCGAGATGAAGATATTGCTATCTTGTCCTTGTTGCGATCATTGGATAAACAGGCAAAGGCAAAAGGTGGAGCTATGTTTCAGGTTTGCCATTTTTAACTTTGACCATGTGAACAACTTTGGCCACTGTCAAACTCATGAACCACTCAAGTTATTGTCTCAAATAACTGAATGTCAAGGAGATGACAATTTCTTACTCATAACAGTATAGCTTCACCTATTAAATGTTAAACCTTCGTCTCCATTTAAGACCCTTTACCAGAAATGTATTGTATACGTGGATATGAAAAGAATATATTTGATAGGCAAAAAGATGGTTTGATGGATTTCTTCTCTACGGATTCATATTTTATAGAAATACTAGAAATGTAGATTGATCTCCTCGTGTTTAAAAGTTAATTTTAGGAAATGGTTTATATATTGTTGTATGAATGTAGGTCCTTCTTAGAGGCCCAAAGAACTTCAGGGAAGATGTGAAACACTTGGGTCCTGCTCCTGGTGTTCTTTACAGCTATATCAAGCCTTATGTACGATCTAAGGGAAGGAAGTTTGAGAAAGTTAGAGGAAGGAAGAATAACAAAGGACTTGGGGTTTAAGTTGTATTATTTCTGTATTTTTCTTCAATTTTTAGTTTTGGAATTTGAATTCGAGATTTATTTTGTATTTGAGTATTAGTTTTTTAATGTATAAAACAATTATAGCAAAAATTATATATGTCACTAATTACTGTTTGATTTGTCTTGTTATAAAAATTGCATACTATATTTATAGATTTGGTAATAAAAAATGATTGAAAATTTATATTGTGCAGATGAAGGTAAAGTTAGAAAAAAGATTTTTTTTTTAATTTGATAAGGCTATCGCCACGCTTTTAAAGTGTGGCCGTATCTCGTGCTATCGCCACGCTTTGAAAGCGTGGCCGTATCTCGCTATCGCCACGCTTCAAAAGCGTGGCCGTATCTCGCTATCGCCACGCTTCAAAAGCGTGGCCATATCTCCCCACATATGGCCACGCTTTTAAGCATGGCAATCTGTAAAAAGCGTGGCAAAAAAAAGTATGGCGATAGGTCACGAAAAGCGTGGCGATAGAGCAACCGGCACCCTTGCAGTTGTGACCCTTTCAAAAGTGTCCCAATAGCTCAAAAAGCGTGGCGAAAAGCTATCGCTACGCTTTTTTCAGCTTTTCGCCACGCTTTAAAAGTGTAGCAAAAAACGTGTTTTCTTGTAGTGTTTTATTCTGTTGATTTAAATTTCTGTCTGAGCAATTTACTTTCGGTTTCAGTTGTTTTTATTCCTATCCCTTTAACCCCTTTATTCCAGTTGTTTACACTCTGTTTCACTCACCCACTAACTGTTTGATATATTGCATCACTCACACTAACAGCATTTTTTTAGAATAGTTTCTGGATCTATTTCCTTGCTTGCACCTTGTTGGTTGTATGACAGGGAGGAGAAGCGGGGCTTCAACTTCCTTTGATTTTGAACCTGAGAGGACATTCCTTAGATTAAGGAGGGAAGCAAGAGGAAAAAGAGTAGTGGGTGCTGAGGAAGAGGAAGAGTACTTTGAACTAGACATGGAGGAGAATATGGAAAACCATCATGAAGAAAAAGCTCACAACCATGGCAGAGAAGGTCTAGCAAATCATGCTGGGCAAGAGAGAAGAGTTCTGGGTTCTTACATCAACCCAAACCCAGGAAACTGTGGGAGTAGCATCCAAAGGCCAACCATACATGCCAACAACTTTGAACTAAAGCCACAGCTCATCACCCTTGTTCAGAACAACTATTCATTCGGAGGGAGTGTCCAAGAAGACCCCAATCAACATCTAACCACCTTCCTGAGGATATGTGACACTGTGAAGTCTAATAGTGTTCATCTTGACACCTATAGACTACTTCTGTTTCCTTTTTCACTCAAGGACAAAGCATCTAAATGGCTGGAGTCCTTCCCAAAGGAGAGTTTGGCAACATGGGAAGATGTGGCGAACAAATTCTTGGCAAGATTCTATCCTCCTCAATGGATTAACAGGCTGAGAGCTGAGGTGCAAACATTCAGGCAGCAGGATGGTGAGACTCTATATGAAGCATGAGAGAGGTTTAAGGACCTAACAAGGAGGTGTCCACCAGATATGTTCAATGAATGGGTGCAGCTACACATTTTCTATGAAGGCCTTTCTTATGAATCAAAGAAGGAAGTAGACCATTCATCCGGGGGATCTCTGAACAAGAAGAAGACCATTGAGGAGGCCATAGATGTCATTGAAACTGTAGCAGAGAATGACTATTTCTATGCCTCTGAAAGAGGGAACACTAGAGGAGTGATGGAACTAAACAATGTGGATGCACTGCTGGCCCAAAACAAGCTCATAACCAAGAAGTTGGCTGACCTCACCAAGAAGAAGGAGAGGAACCAAGTAGCAGCAATCACCACCTCATCAACAACCCAAGAAGAAGTGAATGAAGAAGCAGAGGGTAGTCAGGAGCAAGCCAACTACATTGGGAATTCACCTAGGCAAAACCATGATCCATACTCCAAAACCTACAACCCTGGATGGAGGAACCACCCAAACTTTGGGTGGGGAAATCAACAAGATCAAGGCCTAGATCAAAGACGTCCAAATCCCAACAACTTAGCTCACCAACATGCCACTCCTAGACCATATCAGCACCCACATAACCACCCCTCTCAACACTTCTACCAAGGCCAAACTAACCTTTCTCATCCATCCAATCTCAACTCACCATCACCTGATGACAGACTCTCAAGGATTGAAAACTTACTTGAAGGTATATGCAAAGAGATTCAAGATAACAAGGTGTTTAAGGAGGAAGTGCGAGCCAATTTTAAGAACCAGGGAGACACCATCAAGAGGTTGGAATCTCAAGTGGTGTATCTCTTTGAGCAGATTCCCAAACCTACAGATAGATTCCCAAGTGATACAGAGAAAAACCCGAGAGGTGAAGCAAAGAAAGTAAGATGGGAAGATTGCAAGATGGTCACTACAAGTGATGAGAAGACTGACGAAGAGCAAAAGAAGCTATTAGAACAACTTGGAGAGACATCAGCAGAGAAACAGGAAGAGGAGCACCAAGAACCAAAAATCTCACAACAGGAGCTACTGAGACTCTATGCACCCTTTCTCCAACTACTCAATGGTGCTGTGGAGAAGAGAATATACTCAAGATTTCTTGACGTGTTTGCATCTCTGCATGTAAACATACCATTCATCAAGACCATCCAACAAATGCCTGCATACATCAAGTATATGAAGGAACTGCTTCCCAGGAAAAGCTCACTCAAGGGAGGCCAAATTATAGTGATGAACAAGGAGTGCAGCGCCCTCATTCAACCAGAGTTATCTACAAAAAGAAAGGACCCAGGGAGTTTCTACATTCCTTGTGCCATCAGAGAAACCATGTTTGATAAGGGACTCTGCGATTTGGGAGCAAGCATCAACTTAATGCCCTTATCCCTTATGAAGAGGCTACAGATCAATGAGATAATGCCCACAGATGTAGTCATCAGGCTGGCTGATAAAACTCAAAAACAAGCAATAGGAGTGGTGGAAAATGTGTTGGTAAAGGTTGGGAAATACTTCCTCCCAACAGACTTTGTCATATTGGACATGGAAGAGAGTCACACTCACCCAATCATATTGGGAAGACCATTCCTAGCTACAGCCAGAGCACTCATAGATGTAGAGCGAGGGGAGCTAATTTTGAGGATCCATGATGAACAACTCAGCTTTAATGTCTTCAAACTCTCACAAGAAACAGATCAAGAGAACAAGGAACCAAGGAAGAATCACAGTGAGATACTGAAGGAAGAAACAAGCACTGAAGGACAACAAGCACATCTGGAGATCCCCTTGGTTGATAAACAAGTAAATAAACAGTTGTCTCAGCTCAAGGAAAAACTGGAGGAACATAAACCACCAGAGGCATATGAGGGCAGCAACAAAATTTCCTTAGAAGAAGAGGCCACAAAGAGCAAGGCACCAGACAAAGGAACAAAGAAGAAGGTACTAAGGAGGTGGAGGAACAAGAAGATCCCTACCGAGGACTTCTCTCCAGGGGATAAAGTGATCTCAGCTTACTTCCCAGATATCCCCCTGATCTCCCCACTGTACCATCTCAGTTACCTAAGGTCTTCACTATCAATAGAGTTCTCTCATTGGAACATGTAGAGATTGTTGATACAACCAATGGATATAGGTCCACAGCAAGAGGGGAAGACTTGAAGCATTATCAACCTCCCTGATGAAGGAGAAACGTCAAGCTAGTGACACTAAAGAAGCGCTTCATGGGAGGCAACCCATGTTTTATATGCTTTTAGAAAATAGTGAATAAGTCAATATTCATGAATTCAAAACCAAACGTGACAAACACTTGGTGAAATTCTTATTATGCAGTATATAGTGAAGAATAAGTTTGGTGTTCAAAGCATGCCAAGAAAGCATGAATGCAATTCAGAGCATGCTAGTCTTGGAGCCTTGAACAAAAAGTTTTTCATCATAGTGCTACAAACTAAGTTTGGTGTCACCCAAGGTGCCACCAATGTGCATATAAGGATACACAGTTAGTTAGTTAGTTGGTGTTCATGAATAAACAATCTAGTTCTTTTTCTTAATTATTCTAGCCGTAAAGTTTAATTTCTCAATGATATTAATTTTTCTTTTTTATTTTTATAGGAAAAGGGAAAGGAGAATTGAAGGGGATTGATTGGACAATTAAATGAGGAAGGTTCGGACACCACAAAAGGAGGGTACTACACACGTGCCTCAAGGAGGGATGCATTGGAAAATGTTGCCATGCATCATTGAAAAGAATGAGACCCTCAAAGACCGGGCAACACCCTTCATAAAGTTGATGATCCTTGTCCTTTCTCCATGCTGAACCTCATCCGTCCATCTCACACTCAAATCATCTATCCAAACCCTTCATTTGCCCATCACTTCCATATATAAGTAGTTCTCCCTCCATACCCCCTTCACATTCCAAACGCCCAGCTTAACATCTTCCTCTCAGAACCAAACTATTCTTACCACATTAAAAACATTCCCCTTCACTCCCTTCATTACACTCAATCCTAAACAACCAAAAGTCTCCACATCCTTACCACCTTCACAGATTAACTCCCATTCATGGCATCTTCGAGCTCTAAAAGAAGGAAGGGAAAGGAACCTATGGAGCAACACCCGTATGATGAAAAGAAATTTAGAAGCTTGCACCATGCATTGTAGTACGGGTGGATTGTTGATAAGGAAATAATTTATGAACTTGGATTTCAAGTCAGAAAGAATGAGTGCCCGGAAATCACGACGAAGGTAGAAAAGAGGCGATGGGAGCTCCTCACTGATCCGGTTGTTAAGGTAAATGCAAATCTTATAAGAGAGTTCTATGCAAATGCGGTCCGATATGATAAGGCAGATGAGTCATATACAAGCTTTGTGAGAGGAAAGATTGTGGATTTCAATCCCATGAGTGTCATGAGGGCATTAAAGCTACGGTCCATACCATTTGAAGAAGAGAGTTATCATTCAAGAATGGACAACAGCCCCAATTATGACCAGATTGTGCAAGATATTTGTGTACCCGGAGCTGACTGGGAAAGATATGCGGATAGGAGACCAATGTTCATCAAGAGAGCAGACCTTACTCCAGAAGCAAAGGGGTGGTTCGAAATTGTAAGGAGATCCATCCTCCCAGTAGGGAACAACTCGGAGGTGAACCTCAAGAGAGCGACAATGGTGCACTGTATACTCAAAGGAGGAGAGATCAAGGTTCATGAACTCATAGCCGCAGGCATTAGAAAGATGGCAGAGAAAAGCGACTCAAGAGAAAAGTTAGGTTACCCCAGCACTATTTACCGACTATGCAAGAAAGCTGGGGTGGTGTTTGAAGATGAGGACCCCGTGTGGATAAAAGAGGGCATTCCAATAACCGTTCAATGGATGCATGCTGCCGTATCCCCCCTGCCTCAACGGAAGCAAAGGAAGAGCCCAGCCCCTCAAGTAGTAGAAGGACAAGTCTTAGAGGGCCAAACACCAGCCACTTTGGATATGCACCAACTACAAGAAGCCATTGATGGCCTATCTAGACAATATTTGGAAAGCCAAGGAGCACAGAAAGAGCTTCAACTACAGATGATGGGGCAGCAAGTGGAATCACTCTCAAGATGGATGACTCAACAAGGGGAGTGACAAAAGCAAATGATGGAGCAGCAACTAAGTCAAGGACAACAATGGAGTGAAACATTCCACAGGATAGAACAAAGGCAAAATGAATAACAAGAATCCATCCAGAAGCTAATCAACATCCAAGCACATCAAGGTGCACATATACATGAGATGCATCGAAAAAAACTTGAATAGGCAGAACTATTGGACGAGCAAAGGGCATTCGCAGAAGGAGTTTACATGAGCGAGACTGGGCATCATATAAACACTCAAACCAGGCTCGGATACTTAGTAGGACAGCTGCCTATATTGCATCCTGGAATCGCAAGGTATGAAGAAATGAAGGATGAATTAGCACGAGAAGAAAGACAAAAGGTGGAAGAGTGTCATGAATCAGTGAGGAAGGCACTTGAGGATTGGAAGCAAGCAAGATTGGCACGGATGCGAGGAAATGCAAGAGGACACAAAGAAGACAAACAAGGAGGGGAGCATGGGCATCCACATAAGTAAAAGGTGGTGGAGTTCCTTCTTTGGTCCATCTTTTTTTTCTATGCTTTAAATAAGGAAGATCTTGTATGAAATAGAACATGCTTCCATGTTAGTTTGAACCCTTTTCAATTCTGTCTTTTAAATTTTTTGTTGCGTAGGTCTAGGATTGCTAGTCTGAATGTCATTACTGCATCATTTCCTTGCTTACTTGTATGCTTATCCTTTTGAATTAAATGAAAAGAGAATGAGTATTTTATAAAAGACCAGAGTGGAGTTCATACTATGGAGTAAGTTCCTAAGTTTGTGGTGTAGTCATAAGTTAGCTAAGTTAGTTCAACCACAAGGTGGGAAGACAACTATCTGTCCTAAATCATATGCTTTGAACACACCCCATGAGACAAGCTAAATAACAAGATCCTAATAAGAAAAAGGGAAAGAACAATTAAAGTGAACAATAAAAGAAAAAAAATAGCAAGAAAAGAGGCTGGGCACCAAGGGTTTGAGTTTTGAGGGATGTGTCTGTGGTGTTCTTGTACCAAGGATCTGCTTTATCCCAATAACGTGGACTCTAACGCAGGGACAGGGGAGGACTCTCCACGTTATTGGGAAAGGTAAGTCCCAATAACGTGTGCGAAGGACCAAGAGGCAAAGTTAGTGGTCACGTTAGTGACACTAACGTTGAAGTCAACGTGATCATATTGGGGTTAGGAACGTTAGTGAAAAAGGTGATTGTCACTAACGTTCTCGAACCCACACTTTCACTTAACGTTGACACCACTAACGTCCTAAGCCAAAGTCTCTGCCTACTTCACCTTTTCTCTCTACAAGCAAAGCTAAGTCCAAGGAAAAGGATAACTGCTTCAAACTCAAGATCCAGAGGCCCATACCCAAGACTTGAAGAGCCAACTAGAAGATCAGAAGAGTAGTATATATAGGAGTAGCTTTGAATTAGTCTTGGGAGTTGAAAAACTATAGGGAGCTTTTGGCATAGAACTACTCTCTGTATTTTACTTTCTCTGCACTTCTAGTTTTACTTTCATCATGTATTCTCCATCTTGGTTTTCATTTTCCAGAGCTATGAACAACTAAACCCCTTTCATTGGGTTAGGGAGCTCTATTGTAATTTGATGGATCAATATTAGTTTTCATTCTCCTTCTTCTATCTTTTCTCTTGATTTTACTAGAAAGCTTTCGATCTTCATCCAATTGGGTAGTTATCTTGGAAAAGAAGCTATTCATACTTGGATCTCTTCTGAACCTTGAAAGAGGAATGAAGAGATCATGCTAGAAATGCTTTCTCATGCTGGACCAAATTGGGTTTGGATGGATATGTGACTATAATCCTACCAACACGTGATTTGGGAAATGCATGCGGTATAATCAGTGACCATACTTCATCTCTTCTCATGAGCAATTGACCAAGGAATTGGCTATTGATCAAGATTTGAGAGATTGAATTACCAAGAAATTGGAATTCGATCACTTAAGATTGCCAAGGAGATCAATGAATGCATTGATTGAGGAAGAGATGAAAATGAACTTGATCTGGAGAATGCAACATCTCCTGAACCCAATGAACTCCCATTTCTGATCTTACCCATTCTCTTTAATTTCTGCCATTTACTTTTATGAGCAATTACCCCAATCCCGTTTAAGATTCTGCAATTTACTTTCCGCCATTTACATTCAGCTCTTTATTTCTAGCATTTACTGTTTCTGCTATTTACTTTCCCGCCATTTAATTTTCTACAAATCTCAAATCAAATTCTGGTTCACTCAACTAGAACATTCCTCTAATTAAAGTTGCTTGATCAATCAATCTCTGTGGGATTCGACCTCACTCTATTGTGAGTTTTTACTTGACGACAAATTCGGTACACTTGTCGAAGAAAATTTATTGAGAGACAAGTTTTGTGCGTATCACTAACAAGAAAACACGAAACTTAAAATTTTTAAATCAAGATAAGAAAGGATAACAATTTTTTCGAAAATTTGAATAAAGATAAAAGAAAAATTTTCTTGGATTTTCGAATTTTAAGGAAAGAGAAAAACAAGTAAGAGACACCAAACTTAAAAATTTAAGATCAAATGACAAATGACACTAATTTTTCAAAAATTTGAAAGAAAAACACAAGAAGATACCAAACTTAAAAATTTTAAGATCAAACAAAGAAATTAACAAGAACAATTCGAATACCAAGAAGAACAACCAAGAAAAATTTCGAAATTTCAAGGAAAAAGAAGAAAACAAACGGGACACCAAACTTAAAAACTGACACATGACTCAAACAAAGAAAAAGATATTAAAGAAAAGAACAGGTTTTGAAAATTTTTTGCAAAAGAAAACAAAAGACACAATTAAAATAGTAACTAAACCTTAAAGAATACCTAATCTAAGCAAGAAGATAGTCTGGTAGTTTGTCAAACTCGAACAATCCCCGGCAACGGCACCAAAAACTTGCTGTGTGAAATTGAACTCCGCACAACTGA
Source organism: Arachis hypogaea (assembly GCF_003086295.3). Lineage (NCBI taxonomy): Eukaryota > Viridiplantae > Streptophyta > Magnoliopsida > Fabales > Fabaceae > Arachis > Arachis hypogaea. The sequence goes on along the minus strand of NC_092052.1, from coordinate 63,392,084 downwards.
ACCGGCAAGTGCACCGGGTCGTCCAAGTAATACCTCAGGTGAGTGAGGGTCGAATCCAACGGAGATTATCAGATTGAGCAAACAATGGCGATCTTGTAAATCTTAGTCAGACGATTAGAAAAGATGGTTGTTTGTTAAGATGCATAAACGAAAAGTAAAGGAAACGAGATACCAGATTAGTGTAAAAGCAATGATAGATATTTAGTTAAGGCTTCAGAGATGCGTATTGGTGGACGGAATTACACTTCACACAACTGAACCAGCAAGTGCACTGGGTCATCCAAGTAATACTTGAGTGAGTCAGGGTCGATCCCATGAGGATCGTTGGCTTGAATCAAGCTGTGGTTATCTTGTAGATCTTAGTCAGGCAGATAGAAAAGTTGTTTGTTTGTTTAAATCACATAAAAGTAAAATAAAGATAATGTTACTTAATTGAAGGTGAATGCAATGATAAGAAGATGGTTAAGGCATTGGAAATGCTTTATTCTTCTGGAGCAATTCTGTTTTACTGTCTCCTTTAACTGTGAATGATTTCTTCTATGGCAGGCTGTATGTGATCAACACCTTTCTTGAGAGGTCGCCGATTCTCCTCCAGACCTGAACACCAGGGTTAGTGCGCATCCAGTCTTATTGAGGGTGAAGCTCCTACAGTCCATTCCCCTTGATGATCCTACATAAAACGCCACAGACAAGGTCGAATCTTCTGGATTAGAGAATGCTATGCCTTTGGTTCTAGCCTTTACCACAAAGATCCTAATTTCCCCATACCTAGGCTGAACTGGTATCTCGAGAAGTCCCCAACGAAGTCGTAGATTAGCCATCTAAGAGATGTATTATCAAGCTAGTGGTTCATTGATATCCGATGAAAGACGCACGTTGAACCCATGTAGAATAGAGATAACCTTGTGCCGGTTCAACTCATTCATAAAGTTGAAGAACGAAGATACATCTTAGAATAGAGAATCAAACACAAATTGAGATAGAACAGTAATACTTTTATTAATCCATAAAACTCAGCAGAGCTCCTCCCCTTAACCTAGGAGATTTAGAGACTCATACTATACAAAAGTGATAATGAATTTGAATGGGGGAGGAAGAAGATTGGTCATAGATCTAGTATGTCTAACAAAAGGGTGATCTTCTCCTATATATACTAACCTAATGACTAAGGATTATAGAAATATGATAGGCTTAGGCTTGTAGTGCAAAAATCCACATCTAGGGCCCACTTGGTGAGTGTTTGGGCTGAGCTTGAGTGGTTTCCATGTGCTAGGATGCTCCTTGGGCGTTGAACGCTGGCTAGGGACACCTTCATGGGCGTTGGACGCCTGGACTGGGGTAGATGGCTGGCGTTGAATGCCAATTTTGGGCCTTTAATTCTGAAGCAAAGTATAAACGATTACACATTGCTGGAAAGCCCTGGATGTTAGCTTTCCATAGCCGTTAAGAACGCTCCATTTGGATTTCTGTAGCTCCAGAAAAGCTCATTCGAGTGCAAGTAGGTTAGATCCTAATAGTATCTACAGTGCTTTCTCTACCTCTGAATCAGACTTTTGGTCCAGCTCCTCAACTTCAACCAGAAAATACCTGAAATTGCATAAAAACACGCAAAATCATAGTAGAATCCAAAAATGTGAATTTTACACTAAAACCTATGAAAATATAATAAAACTTAAATAAAACATGCTAAAAACTGTATGAAAATGATGCCAAAAAATATATAAAATATCCGCTCATCACGTATTCTTTCCGGATTAACTTTTCTTACTGTCTACTTCAACAACGAATGACTCATTCAATGGCAGCCGTAATTGACTAATTCATGTAGCATCCTCGTCAACTTAGTCTCTTCTAAACCATAGCAGTCCACCATATCCGAGCAACTCATTTAGCAACCTCATCAAGTTAACTCATGTCTTCCCACTATAGTCGAAGGTGAAGACCTAAGCAATCCACTCCCCTTCTCGATCCTACTCAAAACGCCATAGACAAGGTCGTATCTTCCGGATCAAGGAACGCTACTTCTCATACTTTAGCCTTAACGCCACAGAGACCTCAGTAATCCATGGTCAACGGGATTATATGTCACATATCTAAAGTCGCCCAGGCATGCTCTTGGAATCCGCAATGCACTCTCTAGCTAAGGTTCAATGCTATCTGGGTCAGGACTCACACGGAACCCATGTAGAACAAGGATGATTGTCACGGGTCATCCTCAATTCATGAGATGAAGAACGAAAGTACAAGAGAATGGAATCAAACGTGTATTGAAATAGAACAGTAATATTATTAATCCATGAGAATCAACAAAGCTCCTAACCCTAACTTAGGAGGTTTAGTTGCTCATGCTTTACAGTAATGTAAAATGTCAAGAAGGTAAAGATGAGTCAGAAGATCCTAAACATGGGTGATCATCTCCTTTAAATACTAATCTAATAACAAAGAAGTACAAAAAGTATGACAGACTAGACTAGAGGTGCAAAAATCCATCATTGGGCCCACTGTGGTTGAGTACTTGGGATGAGCTTGGCATCCAACTTTGAGGAATGAGAGTTGAACGCCTATTAGAGGGTGATTGGTGGGCGTTGACCACCCCAAGGGGGGTGGTTCTTGGGCGTTCAACGCTGGCTTGTCTCCTTGGGGCGTTGAACGCTAGCCAATAGCTAGTTCCTTGGCGTTCAACACCCAGTATGGGTAGGCTCCTTCGAAGAAAAGTATAGATCATTATATATTGTTCGAAAGCTTTGTAACTCCATTGAGAACGTGTCATTTGAACCTTTGTAACTCCAGAAATGTTCATTTGAGTGCATGGAGGTCAGAATCTGACAGCATCTGCTACGCTTTGTGTGATCTTGGAGCTAGCATCAACCTCATGCCACTTTCAATGATGAAAAAGCTCCAAATTGAAGAGGTAAAATCCACTCGTATTTCTCTTCAACTTGCTAATCTTTCTATTAAAATTCATGTGCGGGTTTTTGAGGATTTACTTGTGAAAGTGGGGCCATTTATATTTCTTGCTGATTTTGTCGTATTGGATATGGAAGAGGATAAAAAGTCCCCTATTATTCTTGGAAGACCCTTTTTAGCTACAGGTAAAGCTCTGATTGATGTGCAAAAGGGTGGATTAACCCTGAGGGTCAATGACGAACAGGTGGTCCTTAATGTGTTTAGAGCTATTAAACACCCTAATGATTCTGAGGGGTGTGTGAGAGTTGATGTTGTTGAACCACTTATTCAAGAGGTACTAGAAGCTGAGGTACTTGATGATATTCTGGATCCTCTCTCTGAGTATGAATTACTTGAGATTGATGATTCACCACCTCAGAAGGATATAGTGAACACGCCTAAGGTGGAAGGAGAAGTTCCTAATAAGCTTGAGCTAAAACCATTGCCTCTTTCTTTGAAATATGTGTTCCTAGGTGAAAACGATTCATATCCAGTGATTATTAGCTCTTCCTTGAAGCTTGATGAGGAAGAGGCATTGATCACAGCAAGAGTCAGAAAATAGCTCTTGGGTGGACCATTGGTGATTTAAAGGAGATTAGTCCAATCAAGTGTATGCACAAGATCCTTCTTGAAGATAATGCTAAACCGGTTGGGCAACCACAAAGGAGACTAAATCCAACTATGAAAGAGGTGGTCCAAAAAGAGGTAATGAAACTATGGGAAGACGGCATTATATATCCTATTTCTGATAGCCCTTAGGTGAGTCCTATGCAGGTAGTTCCCAAGAAAGGAGGTATGACAGTGATCAAGAATGAAAAGAATGAGCTAATTCCTACAAGAACCGTCATAGGATGGCAAATGTGCATAGATTACAGGAGGCTCAACACTGCTACAAGAAAGGATCACTTCCCCCGCCTTTCATTGATTAGATGCTTGAGAGATTAGCTGGTCATGCTTTTTATTGTTTTCTAGATGGATATTCTGGATATAACCAAATTGTAGTAGACCATCAAGATCAAGAAAAGACAGCATTCACATGTCCTTTTGGAGTATTTGCTTACCGGAGAATGCCGTTTGGACTCTGTAATGCCCCAGCAACTTTTCAGAGGTGTATGCTTTCAATTTTTTCTGATATGGTTGAAATGTTTATTGAGGTATTTATGGATGATTTTTCTATTTTTGGTAATTCTTTTGAATCCTGCCTTAAGCATTTATCCCTGGTCTTTAAACGGTGTCAAGAATTAAATCTTGTTTTAAATTGGGAGAAATGTCATTTTATGGTCACAGAAGGTATTGTTCTTGGACACCGAATTTCAACCAAGGGAATTGAGGTTGATAGAGCAAAGGTGGAGGTAACTGAAAAATTACCACCACCAACTAATGTTAAGGTAGTAATGAGCGGATAATTTATACCCTTTTTGTCATTGTTTTTACATAGTTTTTAATATGTTTTAGTTACTTTTTATTATATTTTTATTAGTTTTCATGCAAAAATCACATTTCTGGACTTTACTATAATTTTGTGTGTTTTTCTATAATTTCGGGTATTTTCTGACTAAAATTGAGGGACCTGAGCAAAAATCTGATTCAGAGGCTGAGAAAGGACTGCAGATGTTGTTGGATTTTGACCATCCTGCGCTCGAAGTGGATTTTCTGGAGCTACGGAAACCCAATTGGCACGCTCTCAGTTGCGTTGGAAAGTAGACATCTTGGGCTTTCCAGCAATGTATAATAGTCCATACTTTTTCTGAGATTTAATGGCCCAAACTGGCGTCTAAACGCCAGCCAGAGACCCTTTTCTGGCGTATAACGCCAGAACTGGCACCAGAACTAGAGTTAAACGCCCAAACTGGCATCCAAGCTGGCGTTTAACTCTAGAAAAGGCCTTTGCACATGTAAAGCTCAATGCTCAGCCCAAGCACACACCAAGTGGGCCCCGGAAGTAGATTTCTGCACTATCTGCACTTAGTTACTTATTTTCTGTAATCCTTAGTAACTAGTTTAGTATAAATAGCACGTTTTACTATTGTATTCATACACTTTGGGATCAGTTTATCATCTTTTAGACTTTTATCATCTTATGTTACATTTGGGAGGCTGGCCTCACGGCCATGCCTAGACCTCTTTCTCTTATGTATTTTTTACGGTGGAGTTTCTACACCTCATAGATTAAGGTGGGGAGCTCTGCTGTTCTTCATGAATTAATGCAAGTACTATTGTTTCTCTTTGAATTCATGCTTACTTCTTCTCCAAGATATACTCTCATACTTAATTCAGTTAAGTCAGAAGGAAGGGGTGACCCGTGACAATCACCCACTATCTTCGTTACTCGCTTAGCCAAGATCCGTGTGCCTGACAACCACAAGCGGTCTACATGATGTTCAATGTAGTCATTGGATGACAGCGGGAGTATATTCTCTTGGGTCTCTAATCCATAGACCGAGTCCGGAGGTTAGAACCTTCGTGGTATAGGCTAGAACCAATTGGCAGCATTCCTGAGATCCGGAAAGTCTAAACCTTGTCTGTGGTATTCCGAGGAGGATCTGGGAAGGGATGACTGTGACGAGCTTCAAACTCGTGAATGTTGGGTGCAGTGATAGTGTGCAAAAGGATAGAGATATCCTATTCCAGCGTTAGTGAGAAATGATTAGCCGTGCGGTAGCTGTACCTGGTATTTTTCATTCGAGACAAGAAATCCGACAGTTGATTAGCCGAGCAGAAACTGTACCTGGTATTTTTCATCTGAGAGGATTATACAGCTTGCCATGGAAGGGAGCACGCATCATTGGAGGAAGAAAATGGGAAAGCAGAGTTTTAGAAGCAACAAAGCATCTCCAAACGCTTATCTGAAACTCCCACCAATGAATTACATAAGTATCTTATTTTATTTTATGTTTTATTTATCTTTTAAGTATCAAAATCTCATAACCAATTGAATCCGCCTGACTAAGATTTACAAGATGACCATAGCTTGCTTCAAGTCGACAATCTCCGTGGGATCGACCCTTACTCACGTAAGGTATTACTTGGACGACCTAGTGCACTTGCTGGTTAGTTGTGCGGAGTTGTGAAAAGTGTGATCACAATTTCGTGCACCAAGTTTTTGGTGTCGTTGCCAGGGATTGTTCGAGTTTGGACAACTGACGGTTCATCTTGTTGCTTAGATTGGGTAATTTTATTTTATGTTTAAGCTTTTTATTTTTATTTTCGAAAAAAAATATATTTAGTTTTCGAAAAATTCATAAAATTTTTTAAGAATGAATTCTAGAGCTTCTTGAGATATGTTGAAGCCTGGCTGGCTGTTAAACCATCTCTAATCTTTTGGACTAAGGTTTCCACTTTCTATTGCAGAAAGGACATGTCTGTAATTGTTATGCTAAAGCTTGGCTGGCCATTTGGCCATGTCTAATTCTTTTGGACCGAAGCTTTAGACTAACATTGCATGAATCCTGGAATTCTTATTAAAAATTTTGAATTTTTTTATTTTCTCTTTCGAAAACAATTTTCGAAAAATATACAAAAATTTTTTTTTATAAAATCATAAAACCAAAAAAAAATTGTGTTTCTTGTTTGAGTCTAGTGTCAAATTTTAAGTTTGGTGTCAATTGCATTCTTTTAATTTTCTTAAAAATTTTCAAAAATTCATGCATTGTGTTCTTCTTTGATCTTCAAGTTGTTCTTGATGATTTTCTTTGTTTAATCTTGTGATTTTCTTATTTGGTGTTTTTTGTTATTTTTCATATGCATTTTCGAATTCATAGTGTCTAAACATTAAAAATTTCTAAATTTGGTTTCTTGCATGTGTTTCTTTTCTTAAAAAATTTTCAAAAATATGTTCTTGATGTTCATCATGATCTTCAAAGTGTTCTTGGTGTTCATCTTGACATTCAAAGTGTCCTTGCATGCATTATTTGTTTTGATCTTAAATTCTTATGTCTTGTGTCATTTTGTTGTTTTTCTCTTTCTTCATTAACTCAAAAAAATAAAAAATAATATCTTTCCCTTAATTTACTCATAAATTTTGAAATTTTGGGTTAACTTAGTCAAAAATTGTCAAAATTTAGTTGTTTCTTGTTAGTCAAGTAAAAATTTCAATTTAAAAACTTTATCTTTTCAAATCTTTTTCAAAAATCAAATCTTTCTCATTTTTCTTCTTAATATTTTCGAATTTCTTAAATAAATTTTCAAAATCTTTTTCTTATTTTTATTTCATATTTTCGAAAACTTTACTAACAATCATATCTTTTAGTTTCTTGTTAGTCAAGTGATCAACTTTAATTTTAAAAATCAAATCTTTCTAATTTCTTTTTCACATCTTTTTCAAAATAAATTTCAATAATATCTTTTTCAAAATTTAATTTCAAAATCTTTTTCTATCTTCTTATCTTTTCAAAATTTATTTTCAAATCTTTTTCAATTAACCACTTGATTTTTTTGTTTTAATTTTTAAAAGTTTACTATTTCTTATCTTTTTCAAAACCGCCTAACTACTTCTCTCTCTCATTAATTTCGAAAACAACTAACCACTTTTTCAAAATTCTTTTTAATTAACTAATTGTTTTAAATTCTAATTTATTTTATTTCTTTTCTTAAAATTCGAATTCTAAGTTAATTAATTAAATAAAAATAAAAATATTTTTCTTCTATCTCTTCTTAAAATTCGAATACCCTCGCTCTACCTCATTCTTCTATTCTTCTATTCTTCTACTCACATAAAGGAATCTCTATACTGTGACATAGAGGATTCCACTATTCTCTTTGTTCTCTTCTTTTTCATACGAGCAGGAACAAGGATAAGGACATTCTTGTTGAAGCTGATCCTGAACCTGAAAGGACTCTAAAGAGGAAGCTAAGAGAAACTAAAGCACAACACTCTGGAGAGGACCTTACAGAAATTTTTGAAAAAGAAGAAGACATGGCAGCCGAACCCAATAACAATGGTGGAGATGCAAGGAAGGTGCTTAGTGACTTTACTACACCAACTTCTGACTTCTATGGAAGAAGCATCTCAATTCCTACAATTGGAGCAAACAACTTTGAGCTTAAGCCTCAATTAGTTTCTCTAATGCAGTAGAATTGTAAGTTTCACGGACTTCCATTGGAAGATCCTCATCAATTCTTAGATGAATTCTTGCAAATCTATGACATTGTTAAGACCAATGGGGTTAATCCCGAGGTCTACAGACTTATGCTTTTCCCCTTTGCTGTAAGAGAAAGAGCTAGGATATGGTTGGACTCACAACCTAAAGAAAGCCTGAACTCTTGGGAAAAGTTGGTCAATGCTTTCTTGGCCAAACTCTTTCCACCTCAAAAGATGAGCAAGCTTAGAGTGGAAGACCAAACCTTCAGACAGAAGAAAGGTGAATCCCTCTATGAAGCTTGGGAAAGATACAAGTAATTGATCAGAAGGTGTCCTTCTGACATGCTTTCAGAATGGAGCATCCTATGTATATTCTATGATGGTCTGTTTGAATTGTCCAAGATGTCATTGGACCACTCTGCTGGTGGATCTCTTCATCTGAAAAAAACTCCTACAGAATCCCAGGAACTCATTGAAATGGTTGCAAATAACCAGTTCATGTACACTTCTGAAAGAAATCCTGTGAATAATGGGATGACTCAGAAGAAAAGAGTTCTTGAGATTGATACTTTGAATGCCATATTGGCTCAGAACAAAATATTGACTCAGTAAGTCAATATGATTTCTCAGAATCTGACTGGAATGTAAGCTGCATCCGGCAGTGCTAAAGAAGCCTCCTCTGAAGGAGAAGCTTATGACCCTGAGAATCCTGCAATGGAAGAGGCGAATTATATGGGAGAATCCTATGGAAACACTTACAATCCTTCATGGAGGAATCATCCTAATTTCTCATAGAAGGATCAATAGAAGCCTCAACAAGGCTTCAATAATAATAGTGGTGGGAGAAATAGGTTTGGCAATAGCAAGCCTTTTCCATCATCTTTTGAGCAACAGATAGAGAATTCTAAGCAGAGCCTCTCTGACTTAGCAACCATAGTCTCTGATCTATCTAAGACCACTCTCAGTTTCATGACTGAAACAAGGTCCTCCATCAGAAATTTGGAGGCACAAGTGGGTCAGCTGAGTAAAAGAGTTACTAAAATCCCTCCTAGTACTCTTCCAAGCAATACAGAAGAGAATCCAAAGAGAGAGAGCAAGGCCATCAATATACCCAAAGTGGCCGAACCTTTAGACGAGGAAGAGGCAGTGATTTCCAGTGAGGAAGACCTTGTTGGATGTCCACTGACCAATAAGGAGTTCCCTATTGAGGAACCAAAGGAATCTGAGGCTCATACAGAGACCATAGAGATTCCATTGAATTTACTGTTGCCATTCATGAGCTTTGATGAGTATTCTTCCTCTGAAAAGCATGAAGATATTATTGAAGAGCAAGTTGCTCAATATCTAGGAGCAATCATGAAGCTGATGCCAAGTTATTTGATAATGAGACTTGGGAGGATAAACCTCCATTGCTCATCAACGAACTGAATGCTTTGGTTCAACTGAAATTACCTCAGAAGAAACCGGATCCCGGAAAGTTCTTAATACCTTGTACCTTAGGCACCATGACCTTTGAGAAGGCTCTGTGTGACCTGGGGTCAGGTATAAACCTCATGCCACTCTTTGTAATGGAAAAACTAGGGATTTTCGAAGTATAAGCTGCAAGAATCTCATTAGAGATGGCAGATAAATCAATAAAACAGGCTTATAGACTTGTAGAGGATATCCTAGTGAAGGTTGAAGGCCTGTACATCCCTATTGACTTCATAATCCTAAACACTGGGAAGGATGAAGATGAATCCATCATCCTTGGAAGACCCTTCCTAGCCACAATAAGGGCTGTGATTGATGTTGACAGAGGAGAGTTAGTCCTTCAATTGAATGAGGACTACCTTGTGTTTAAGGCTCAAGGATCTTCTTCTATAACCATGGAGAGAAAACATGAAAAGCTTCTCTCAATACAGAGTCAAACAAATCCCCCACACTCAACTTCTAAGTTTGGTGTTGGGAGGCCACCATTAAAGCTCTAAGTCTCTGTGAAGCTCTCTAAGAGCTCACTGTCAAGCTATTGACATTAAAGAAGCGCTTATTGAGAGGCAACCCAATGTTATTTAATTATATTTATCTTTCATAGACATTTGTTTTTCAATGTTATTTTCTGTTTTCTTTAGGTAGATGATCATGTGAAGTCATCAAAACAGCTGCAGAATTAAAGAGGAATAAAAAATAGCATCAAAAATAGCACACCCTGGAGGACAGGCTTATTGGCGTTTAAACGCCAGTAAGGATAGCAGAATGGGCGTTTAACACCCAGTCTGGCAGCATTTTGGGCGTTAAACGCCAGAATTGGCAGACAGAATGGCGTTTAATGCCAGAAAAGTGTGTCTGGTGTCTGGCTGGCGTTAAACACCAGAAAAGAGCATCAGCCTGGCGTTTAACGCCAGAAAAGGTAGCAGAGATGGCGTTAAACGCCAGAAATGGCACACAGAGGGCATTTAAACGCCAAAAAGGTGCAAGGACCAGAATTCTTTGACACCTCAGGATCTGTGGACCCCACAGGATCCCCACCTATCCCACCTCTTCTTCTCTCCACTTCACACCTTTCCATAACGCTCTTCCCCAAACACCATTCACCTATCACATCCTACCCTCTTCACCACTCACATCTATCCACTACTCCCCAAAACCCATCATAAAACCCCGCTACCTCACCATTCAAATTCAAACCATTTCCCTCCCAAACCCAACCCCCTCATACACGACTCCGCTCTCACTCTTACCCTATAAATACCCCTCCTTACCACCTTCAATTCCACACTTCATAAACACCTAAACCCCCCTTGGCCGAATCCAAAACACCCCTCTATCCCCTCCATTTCTTCTTCTTCTCCTCTTTTTTTTCTTCTTTTGCTCGAGGACGAGCAAACCTTTTAAGTTTGGTGTGGGAAAAAGCTCTGCTTTTTGTTTTTTCATAACCATTAATGGCACCTAAGGCCGGAGAGACTTCTAGAAAGAGGAAAGGAAAGGCAATTGCTTCCACCTCTGAGTCATGGGAGATGGAGAGATTCATCTCAAAAGCCCATCACTAGAAATAGGATGGAGCAAACAAGAGAGCCCACTCATGGACCTCAACAAGAGCATGAGAAAATTCCTCATCAAAAAATCCCTGAGATGTCTCAAGGGATGCACTTTCCTCCACACAACTATTGGGAGCAACTCAACACCTCTTTAGGAGATTTGAGTTCTAACATAGAGCAACTAAGAATGGAGTACCAAGAGCACTCCATTATCCTCAATGAAATCAGAGAGGACCAAAAGGCCATGAGAGAGGAGCAACAAAGGCAAAGAAGAGACATAGAGGAGCTCAAGCACTCCATAGGATCTTCAAGAGGAAGAACTAGCCGTCATCACTAAGGTGGACCCGTTCTTTAATTTCCTTGTTTTTATTTTTCTGTTTTTCGGTTTTTTATGCTTCATGTTTTGTCTATGTTTTTGTCTTTATTACATGATCATTAGTGTTGAGTATCTATGTCTTAAAGCTATGAATGATTCCATGAATCTTTCACCTTTCTTATATGAAAAATGTTTTCTGAAAAAGAAAAAGAAGTACATGAATTTCGAAATCTATCTTGAAAATAGTTTAATTATTTTGATGTGGCGGCAATACTTTCTGTTTTCTGAATGAATGCGTGAATAGTGCATATTTTTTATAGTGAAGTTTATGAATGGTAAAATGGTTGGCTCTTGAAAGAATAATGAAAAAAGAGAAATGTTATTGATAATCTAAAAATTCATAAAATTGATTCTTGAAGTAAGAAAAAGCAGTAAAAAACAAAAGCTTGCGAAGAAAAATGGCAAAAAAAATAATAAAGAAAAAAAAAAGAAAAAGCAAGCAGAAAAAGCCAATAGCCCTTTAAACCAAAAGGCAAGGGTAAAAAAAGAATCCAAGGCTTTGAGCATTAATGGATAGGAGGGTCCAAAGGAATAAAATCCTGACCTAAGCGGCTAAATCAAGCTGTCCCTAACCATGAGCTTGTGTCATGAAGGTCCAAGTGAAAAGCTTGAGACTAAGCGGTTAAAGTCGTGGTCCAAAGCAAAAAGAGTGTGCTTAAGAGCACTGGGCACCTCTAACTGGGGACTCTAGCAAAGCTGAGTCACAATCTGAAAAGGTTCACCCAATTATGTGTCTGTGGCATTTATGTATCCGGTGGTAATACTGGAAAACAAAATGCTTAGGGTCACGGCCAAGACTCATAAAGTAGCTGTGTTCAAGAATCAACATACTGAACTAGGAGAATCAATAACACTATCTGAATTCTGAGTTCCTATGGATGCCAATCATTCTGAACTTCAAAGGATAAAATGAGATGTCAAAACTGTTCAGAAGCAAAAAAGCCACTAGCCCCGCTCATCTAAATTAAAACTAATTTTCATTGATAATTTTGGAATTTATTGTATTTTCTCCTTTTTTTATCCTATTTTGTTTTTAGTTGCTTGGGGACAAGCAACAATTTAAGTTTGGTGTTGTGATGAGCGGATAATTTATACCCTTTTTGGCATTATTTTTACATAGTTTTTAGTATGTTTTAGTTACTTTTTATTATATTTTTATTAGTTTTCATGATAAAATCACATTTCTGGACTTTACTATGAGTTTGTGTGTCTTTCTGTAATTTCAGGTATTTTCTGGCTGAAATTGAGGGACCTGAGCAAAAATCTGATTCAGAGGCTGAGAAAGAACTGCAGATGCTGTTGGATTCTGACCCTCCTGCACTCGAAGTAAGTTTTCTGGAGATACAGAAGCCCAATTGGCGCACTCTTAATTGCGTTGGAAATTATACATCTTGGGCTTTTCAGCAATGTATAATAGTTCATACTTTTCCCAAGATTTGATGGCCTAACCTGGCGTCTAAACACCATCCAGAGACCCTTTTCTGGCGTAAAACGCTAGAACTGGCACCAGAACTGGAGTTAAACGCCCAAACTGGCATCCAAGCTGGCGTTTAACTCTAGAAAAGACCTATGCACATGTAAAGCTCAATGCTCAGCCTAAGCACACACCAAGTGGGACCCGAAAGTGGATTTCTGCACTATCTGCACTTAGTTATTTATTTTCTGTAATCCTTAGTAACTAGTTTAGTATAAATAGCACGTTTTACTATTGTATTCGTACACTTTGGGATCAGTTTATCATCTTTTAGACTTCTATCATCTTATGTTACATTTGGGATGCTGGCCTCACGGCCATGCCTAGACCTCTTTCTCTTATGTATTTTCTACGGTAGAATTTCTACACCTCATAGATTAAGGAGCGGAGCTCTGCTGTTCTTCATGAATTAATGCAAGTACTATTATTTCTCTTTCAATTCATGCTTACTTCTTCTCCAAGATATGCTCACATACTTAATTTAGTTAAGTCAGAATGAAGGGGTGACCCGTGACAATCACCCACTATCTTCGTTACTCGCTTAGCCAAGATCCGCATGCCTGACAACAACAAGCAGTCTACATGATGTTCAAAGTAGTCATTGGACAACAGCCAGAGTATCTTCTCTCGGGTCTCTAATCCACGGACTGAGTCCAGAGGTTAGAACCTTCGTGGTATAGGCTAGAACCAATTGGCAGCATTCCTGAGATCCGGAAAGTCTAAACCTTGTCTGTGGTATTCCGAGTAGGATCTAGGAAGGGATGACTTTGACGAACTTCAAACTCGTGAATGTTGGGCACAGTGACAATGTGCAAAAGGATAGAGAGATCCTATTCCGGCGCTAGTGAGAACCGACAGATGATTAGCCGTGCGGTAGGTGTACCTGGTATTTTTCATCCGAGACGAGAAATCCGACAGTTGATTAGCCGTGCAGAAACCGTACCTGGTATTTTTCATCCGAGAGGATCATACAGCTTGCCATGGAAGGGAGCACGCATGATCGGAGGAAGACAATGGGAAAGTAGAGGTTCAAAAGCAACAAAGCATCTCCAAATGCTATCTGAAACTCCCACCAATGAATTACATAAGTATCTTATTTTATTTTATGTTTTATTTATCCTTTAATTATCAAAACCTCATAACAATTGAATCCGCCTGACTAAGATTTACAAGATGACCATAGCTTGCTTCAAGCCAACAATCTCCGTAGGATCGACCCTTAATCACGTAAGGTATTACTTGGACGACCCAATGCACTTGCTGGTTAGTTGTGCGGAGTTGTGAAAAGTGTGATAACAATTTTGTGCACCAGTTTCTTGGGTCATGCAGGATTTTACATAAGATTTATAAAGGATTTTCTAAATTTTCTAAACCATTGAGTGACCTATTAGTTGCTGATGTTCCTTTTGTATTTGATACTGAATGTCTGCATGCTTTTGAAAGTCTAAAAGCAAACCTTACCTTTGCTCCCATCATAGCTCCCCCTGACTGGGATTTGCCATTTCAATTAATGTGTGATGCTAGTGATTATGCTATAGGAGCTGTTTTAGGACAGAGGCAAGGCAAGCTTATGCATGTCATTTACTATGCTAGTTGTGTATTAAATGATGCTCAAAAGAATTACACAACTACAGAAAAAGAATTATTAGCTATTCTGTATGCTGTTGATAAGTTTAGGTCCTATTTAATTGGTTCTAAGGTTATTGTTTATACTGATCATACTGTTTTGAAGTACCTTCTAACCAAACAGGATTCCAAACCAAGATTGATCAGATGGGTGCTACTCCTTCAGGAGTTTGATATTGAGATCAAAGAGAAGAATGGGTCAGAAAAACAAATGGCTGACCACTTTTCCAGAATTGAACTTGAAGAAGGAGTGCAACCACCTACAGTTGTGACTGAGACATTCCTGGATGAGCAACTTTTTGTCATTCAGTAGGCTCCATGGTTTGCAGACATCACAAATTACAAAGCCATGAAGTTCATTCCAAAAGAGTACAGTAAACAACAAGTGAAGAAACTACTGACTGATGCAAAGTACTACTTTTGAGAGGAACCTTATCTTTTTAGAAGATGCTCAGATGGTATAATCCAAAGGTGTGTCTCAGATGACAAAGATCATGGGCATGGCACGCCAGCCTTTAGGCGTGGCACGATGGTTTAAGTTTCCAGAGAGGATGAAGGAGGCCAATTACATGGGGCGTGCCACTTGGTATCGAAGGCGTGGCACGCCACTCACCATTCTTCACTTAGGCGTGCCACTTGAGCAACCAGGCGTGGCATGCCAGTGTCATTCAGAGAGCAAAGAAGCGAAGGGGCGTGCCACTTGAGTTCGTGGCGTGGCACACCAAACAGAGGAACCACTCACTCACAAAAGGGGCGTGGCACGCCAGACCCTGGGCGTGCCATGTTAGTGCAACTTTCCAGAGAAGCTTAGCCAAGCATAGAGCAAGAGCGTGGCATGCCAGACCCTGGGCGTGGCACGCCAGTTCAAGTTTCCAAAGGCAAAGAAAGGTGGAGAAAGGTAAAGGGCGTGCCACTTGAGTTCGAAGGCGTGGCATGCCAAGGTTGATAGAGAGATGAGCGTGCCACTTGAAGGATTGGGCGTGGCACGCCAAGCTAGAAATGAAGGGCACGTGACACGCCAGAAAAGCGCCAGCCACACGCCAGCTGAGAAGTCACACTTATTGAGTGTTTTCTTTTCCCTCCAAAATGTAATTTTTCTTTTTCACTTTTGTAATTCTTTTATTTTACTAGGAGTAGTATAAATACCCCCAAGGAGTACTGAAGAAGGGGTTAAGCAGTCAGTTTTAGATCCACTTTTATACTTCACTTTTGAGTACTTTTTGAGCCATGAGTAGCTAACTTTCCTCTCATTGAGAGAGGGAGCTCTATTGTACTTGATGGATTGATAATAGTGAAATTCTTCTTCTCTTCATCTTCTCTTTGATTTGCTAGAAGGAATTTCGTTCTTAATGCTTAGTATTCAATCATCTTGGAAAAGAGATTGAATGCAATTGGATTTCATAGGAACCTTAGGAAAGGAAACATGGAACCATGCTTGAAATCCCTTCTCACACTTGAGTAGAATCTGGGTTTTGGTGTTTGGATATGTAACATATAATCCTCCCTCTACTTGGACCTATACTTGGTGTTTGTATTTATGATTCTGCACTTTACGTTCTGCCATTTATATTTCTTCACTTTATTACTTTTCTTTATATTCTATTCGTTTACATTTATGTCATTTATAATTCTGCACTTCACAATCCTATTGATCTGCTTGACTAATTCATCAATTGATTAAAACTGCTCGAATTTGCCAATCTCTGTGGATACGATCCCACTCCACTGTGGGTTATTACTTGACGATAATTTTGGTGCGCTTGCCAAAAGAACTAATTCACCAATTTTGAATGGGGGTGTGAATTTTATTCCATCAAGTTTTATGGCGCCGTTGCCGGGGATTGGCTTAAATTTGACAGTGATTAAATTGATTGGAGAGCTAGATTAAGCAATTTAAATTCCTTGTTATTTTTGTTTCTTTTATTTAGCACCTTTTTTTTTATTTTATTATTTTAATTTTTGTTTTGAGTTCTATTTCTTTCTTCTTTAATTACTTTTATTCGTCGTCCGTATTTTCACGCTTCTAACTGTTTGATTAATTACACTACTCACACTAACAACCACTCTAACAAGAGTAATTTCTTCATTCATTTTCTTTCTTGCTTTTTGCCTTGTTGGTTGTATGACAAGTAGGAGAAGCGGGGCTTCAACTTCCTTTGATTTTGAACCTGAGAGTACCTTCGTTAGATTAAAGAGGGAAGCAAGAGGGAAGGGAGTCATTGGTGCTAAGGAAGAGGAAGAGTATTTTGAAACAGACATGGAGGAGAATATGGAGAACCACCATGAACAAGAAGCTCACAACCATGCCAGAGAAGACCCAGTCAATCATGATGGGCAAGAAAGGAGAGTCTTAGGCTCCTACATCAACTCAAACCCAAGAAAGTGTGGCAGCAGCATCCTGAAGCGAACAATTCATGCCAATAATTTTGAGCTGAAGCCTCAGCTCATCACACTTGTTCAGAATAATTGCTTATATGGAGGAAGTGCCCAAGAAGACCCTAATCAACATCTCAGCACATTCTTGAGGATATGTGATACTGTAAAGTCCAACGGGGTACACCCCGACATCTACAAACTACTCTTGTTCCCTTTCTCACTCAGAGATAAGGCAGCAAAGTGGTTGGAATCATTCCCCAAGGATAGCTTAACTACATGGGAGGAGGTCATGAATAGATTCCTTGCAAGATTTTACCCTCCACAAAGAATCAATAGGCTGAGAGCTGAGGTACAAACTTTCAGACAACAAGATGGAGAAACACTCTACGAAGCCTGGGAGAGATTCAAAGATCTGACAAGAAGATGCCCACCAGAAATGTTCAATGAGTGGGTACAACTACATATCTTTTATGAGGATTTATCCTATGAAGCAAAGAAGGCAGTGGATCATTCTTCAAGAGGCTCACTCAACAAAAAGAAAACCATTGAAGAGGCCATAGATGTCATTGAGACTATAGATGAAAATGAGTATTTCTATGCTTTAGAAAGGACTCAGAAGAAGGGAGTACTAGAACTCAACTCTGTAGATGCTTTGTTAGCTCAGAACAAGGCAATTGCAGCTCAAATAGCAGCTCTAACCAAAAGGATGGAGGCCAATCAAGCCTCAGTCATTCAAGACCAAACTCCTCAACAAGAAGGGAATGCACCAGAATATAATCTGAAGGTGATTGGGAATAAGCCAATTATGTGAACAATTCATCTAGACCACCATATGACCCACACTCTAAGATATACAACCCAGGTTGGAGGAACCACCCAAACTTTGGGTGGGGAAATCAGCAAAACCACAACCAGGACCACAACAAGCCTTATTCATCAAATCAACATTCCAACCACAACCCCAACCATCAAATAGGGAACCATAGACCCTATCATAACTCACAAAACACATCATACCATAGTAACCAACCAATACACAACAACCTCAATCAAGATGCACCATCCTCAACCATGCAACCATGTGAAATCAAGAGCAACTTTGAGATGATGGAGACTGCAATAGCACAACTGTCCTCACAGATTACAGGGGTAATCTCTACCCTCATGGACAAACAAGCACAAACTGAAAGAAGGATAGACGCTTATCAAGAAGAATACAGGTCAAATCTGAAAAATCAAGGCGCAGCAATCTCAAAGTTGAAAGCACAAGTGGGGATTTTATCCAAGCAAATCCCACTTCCCACACACACATTTCCTAGTGATACCATGGCTAACCCAAGAGGGGAATGCAAAGCCATTACTCTAAGAAGTGGGAAGGTTGTAGAAGAAGGAACCCCAAGCAAAGACAAGCATGAAGAAGCTGCAGCAAAGCATGGGAACAAGGATGAAAGAGAGATCCCTGCTCCACCTCCACCGAAACCAGTCTTGAAGCCTTATGTGTCAAAGTCACCATACCCACAAAGACTGGGAAAAGATGGGAAGGATGGCCAATTTTCTAAGTTCCTAGAGATCTTCAAAAGGCTTCAAATCAACATACCATTTGCTGAGGCATTAGAACAAATGCCACTCTATGCCAAATTTTTGAAGGAGCTTATAACCAAAAAGAGGAACTCGGAGGCAAAAGAAACCATAATATTGATTGAAGAATGCAGCGCCATCATACAGAAGAAGCTGCCTCAAAAGCTGAAAGACCCAGGGAGTTTCCAAATCCCCTGCATCATAGGAGACATCACCATTGAGAAAGCTTTGTGTGACTTGGGAGCTAGCATAAATCTTATGTCCCTAACCATTATAAGAAGGATGAAGATTGAGGAAGCCAAGCCAACAAGGATGGCACTCCAATTGGCTGACAGAACATTTAAGTTTCCACATGGGGTGGTGGAGGACTTGCTAGTGAAAGTAGGAGAATTCATTTTCCCTGCTGATTTTGTTGTGCTGGACATGGAAGAAGATGCCAATACGTCAATTATCCTAGGAAGACCATTCCTAGCTACTGCTAGAGCCATCATTGATGTGCAAAAAGGGGAACTAGTCTTGAGGCTGCATGAAGAGAAAATGGTCTTCAACGTCTTTAAAGAAATGAGTTACCCCAAGGAATCCATAGGAGAATGCATGCTGGTAGACACCATGGAACAAATAGTTCAAGAAGTCTTGGAAGAAGAACAAATGGAGGAACCATTGAGCTGGAACAAGTATCAGATAGAGAACCACCACAAGTAACTATGAGAAACTCAATCATGGCAACCGCCACAGACAACAAAGATGCAGAGTCACCAAAACTAGAGCTGAAAACCTTACCACCCAGCTTGAAATATGCATATCTGGGTGCTAACAACACTCACCCAGTGATAATAAATTCAAGTCTGAGCAAGGAACAAGAAGAGGAGCTTATCCAAGTGCTGAGACAACACAAGGATGCCATAGGCTAGACACTTGCAGATTTAAAAGGGATCAGTTCTTCAATGTGTATGCATAAAATCTTACTTGAAGAGGATGCCAAACCTTCAAGACAACAACAAAGGAGGCTGAACCCAACCATGAATGAAGTGGTTCAGAAAGAAGTGCTAAAATTATGGCAAGCAGGGGTGATTTACCCCATCTCAAACAGCCCTTAGGTAAGCCTGGTGCAAGTAGTCCCTAAGAAGGGAGGGATCACCGTTGTGGCAAATGAGAAAAATGAATTGATACCCACAAGGACAGTGACCGGATGGCGTATGTGCATTGACTACTTGAAACTTAATGAAGCCACCCGGAAGGACCACTTTCCCCGACCTTTCATGGACCAGATGCTTGAAAGATTGGCAGGACATGAGTATTATTGCTTCCTGGATGGGTATTCGGGCTACAACCAAATTGTTATAGACCCTAAGGATCAGGAAAAAACTTCATTTACTTGTCCATATGGTGTCTTTGCTTATAGGAGAATGCCCTTTGAATTGTGCAATGCACCTGCAACATTCCAAAGGTACATGCTCTCCATTTTTTCAGACATGATTGAGAAGTTCATAGAAGTATTCATGGATGACTTCTCTGTATTTGGGAACTCATATTCTGATTGCCTATACCATCTTGCTCTTGTGCTAAAAAGGTGTCAAGAAACCAACCTAGTTTTAAACTGGGAGAAGTGCCATTTTATGGTGACTGAAGGGGTGGTTCTTGGTCACAAGATTTCAAAAGATGGCATAGAAGTAGACAAGGCAAAAGTGGAAGTAATTGAAAAATTACCTCCACCTTGCAATGTCAAAGCAATCAGAAGTTTTTTGGGACACGCTGTGTTCTATAGGAGGTTTATCAAAGATTTTTCAAAGATTGCAAAACCCCTTAGCAACCTACTTGTCTCAAATACTCCCTTTGTTTTTGATAGAGAGTGCATAGTAGCCTTTGATGAGCTTAAAAAGAAACTCTCCTCTGCACCTATTATAGCACCACCAAGCTGGGATCTTCCCTTTGAACTAATGTGTGATGCATCTGATTTTGCTGTTGGTGCTGTTCTAGGACAGAGGAAAAACAAGCTAGTACATGTTATTTATTATGCTAGCAAGGTCCTTAATGAGAATCAAAGGAACTATATCACCATGGAGAAAGAACTTTTAGCCATAGTTTTTGCTTTTGATAAGTTTAGATCATATCTCATTGGCTCAAAAGTAATTGTGTTCAGTGATCATGCAGTACTCAAATACTTGCTTACCAAACAAGAATCTAAGCCCGGACTAATAAGGTGGATTCTGCTGCTACAAGAATTTGATATTGAAATTAAAGATAGGAGCAGAGCAGAGAACAAGGTAGCTGACCACCTCTCAAGGATCCCACAAGAAGAAGAAATGCAACAAGTAGCAGTAAATAAAAGCTTTCTTAATGAACAATTGATGATAATTCGAGTAGCCCCTTGGTTTGCAGACATAGCTAACTTCAAGGCTATTGGGGAGCTACCAACCAACATCAATAAGCACATGAGGAGGAAGCTAATTAAGGATGCTAAACACTTCATCTGGGATGACCCTTATTTGTTCAAAAAGTGTGCTGATGGAATCCTAAGAAGGTGTATATCCCATGAAGAAGGGCAGGAAGTGTTATGGCAGTGTCATGGATCCGCATATAGAGGTCACTTCAGTGGAGAAAGGACAGCAGCAAAAGTGCTTCAATCCGGATTTTACTGGCCAACAATGTTTAAGGATGCCAAGAAAATGGTGTCAAGGTGTGATGAATGCCAAAGATCAGGTAATCTAACCAAGAGAAATGAGATGCCACAGCAATTCATACTAGAGTTGGAGCTATTTTATGTATGGGGGATTGATTTCATGGGACCCTTCCCAACCTCCTACTTAAATAGCTACATATTGGTGGCTGTTGATTATGTCTCAAGGTGGGTAGAAGCCATAGCCACTGCAACAAATGACAACAAGGTTGTGATAAGCTTCTTGAGAAGGAACATCTTCAGCAGATTTGGAGTTCCCAAAGCTCTCATTAGTGATGGAAGGACACACTTCTGCAACAAACAACTCGAGACACTCCTTCTCAGATATGGAGTAAAGCACAAAGTGGCAACTCCATACCACCCACAGACCAACGGGCAAGCTAAAATCTCCAACAGAGAGCTGAAACGAATCCTTGAAAAAACTGTTAGAAGCTCAAGAAAGGATTGGTCTAAGAAGCTGGATGATGCACTATGGGCCTACAGGACAGCCTATAAGACTCCCATTGGGATGTCTCCATACCAACTGGTATATGGCAAGGCTTGTCACTTACCAGTTGAACTTGAGCATAGAGCATTTTGGGCTCTAAAAATGTTAAACTATGATGAGCAAGCTGCTGGAGAAAAGAGATTAATGCAACTCAATGAGCTAGAGGAGTTTATAAATCAAGCATATGAGAATTCAAAAATCTACAAAGAGAACACAAAAAGGTGGCATGACCAAAAGATAGCAAGAAGGGAGTTCACTGAAGGACAGAAGGTATTACTCTACAACTTAAGACTCAAGTTCTTCCCTGGGAAACTTAAGTCTCGATGGTCAGGGCCTTTCACCATACTCAAGGTGTTTCCTTATGGTCATGTGGAGCTCATGGAGGACAAGACTCAGAGAACTTTTACTGTCAATGGCCATAGACTCAAACAATACTTGGGAGGCTCCTTAGAGGAGCAGAGAGTGAGCTACAAGCTTAGCTGAAGATGAAGGAATGTCAAGCTAATGACAATAAAGAAGCGCTAGTTGGGAGGCACCCCAACACTTTATCCTTTTTGATTTAATTGCTTTTCTTAGAAGTAGTTTAAAATCTATTGCTTTAGATAGTTTAATTTTCAGTCTCATATTTGTGTTACATTACAAAGTTAGGATTAGTTTACAATTGTAGATTAGAAAGTTTGATATTAGACTTGGTAGCTAGATTTTTTACACTCTTTTATTTCTTTCTATTCTAGAATTGCAACTTGGTGAAGGCATAAATCATGATGAGTGAATGGGCTGAGAACTAGCTAATTTGCTAAGTTTGGTGTGGCCTCTCACCCACTTAATCTAGGCTTACAAACAATTAATAGCTTTATTTTGAAGAGTAAGTCCAGAGATTAAGTTTGGTGTAGCCACCACCAAGGATCACCTAGCAGCCCAAGTCACCTAATTTGAAAGCACTTAATGCTTTGGGTAAGAACATGAACGTGGTTTAATGAGTTCAGAGGAATTGGAATCAAAAGAAAATGAAAAGATTGATGTTACTCCATTCTTATGAACACATTAAATACACAATGATGGAACCAATTTATTAAGATGCCAAAGAATTAAGTTTGGTGTCCCAAGGGACACCCATCAGTTGCAATCCAAATCACTCTTGATGAGAAGGAATGTGAAGGGGTTCTTTTGTCGTTACTAATGGGTTCAATTTCAATTTCAGGAGAAAAGATGGAGTCCACATGGTAAACAACTCACAAAAAAAGGAAGTCAAAGTGTACTTGCACTTTGGAACTCAACATACGCAGAAGACATGTGAGAAAAGAGTTGGCGCCTCTTCCCACGCTAGGCGCCACTCCCCAAGTGGGAAAATATTTAACCCTTTTTAATTCCCACCCTTCGTACCACACCATTCACCCATTATAAAAGCCTCACCTCCCCATCTCCTCTCCCACTTCAACAACCCCCAATCACACACGAAGAGCATACACCCGTCACCTTCCTTTCTCTTATCATCTTTTACCATCTTCTCTTTACTTCTTTCTTTCTTCTTTTTTTTCTTGATTGGGATAATCAAGTCCTAAGTTTGGTGTTGGAGCAAAACATTGTTTTACTTGCTCTTTCTTGCAACCTCCACACATTTTTTTCACAATCCCATACACACTCTCTCAACCTAATGGCACCACCAAAAAGCTCAGCCTCAAAGAAAAGAAAAATCAAC
Source organism: Arachis hypogaea (assembly GCF_003086295.3). Taxonomy (NCBI): domain Eukaryota; kingdom Viridiplantae; phylum Streptophyta; class Magnoliopsida; order Fabales; family Fabaceae; genus Arachis; species Arachis hypogaea. The sequence goes on along the minus strand of NC_092052.1, from coordinate 63,368,748 downwards.
GAACCAACCTCTGGATCATCAAGCTCTTTCAATGACTACAAGTTCCTCTCTGCAATCAACCAAAATCAATTTTATGGTTGGGTGAGTGAGAGGAAAATCATTCCAGAAGTTGGGTTTCAACTAGGAAGGAATGAGCATATTGAAATCAACATTGAGATCAACAACAGGAGTTGGTCACTTCTATGCAACCCACCAAGGAAAGTGGTAGAAAGCTTGGTGAGGGAATTCTATGCTAATGTAGTGCCTCAACCAGGGCAACACTATGGCTACATTAGCTATGTAAGGGGAAAGTCCATTGACTACAACCCCTCTAGCATAGAAAGAATGCTAATGGTGAAGAGGACAAGCTGCACTCAGAGCTATGAAGAAAGAATGAAGCAGCAAGATCCTGGGTTTGATGAGATCCTGAATGAAATTTGTGTGATACATGTGCGTTGGATAAATGATAAGGATGAGATACCAAATCAATTGAGGAGAAGAGATTTGAGCCCCCAAGGTAGAGGGTTGCTAGAATTTGTGAGGACGTCCCTAATCCCCACGTCCAACACTTCAGAGGTGACCAAGGAAAGAGCTGTGCTCATCTACAGCATCATAAAAAGAGAGAACATCAATGTGGGGGAGATGATTGCCAACAACATCAACAAAGTACTGAAAAGCACCAGTGACAACACAAGGTTGGCATTCCCCAGCATTATACAGAGGCTATGTGATGAGGCTGGAGTTAAAAAGATCATTGATGAGGTATTTGTGAAGCAAGACAAGTTCATAACTGCCAAAAGGATGGCCAAGGTGGTAGCTGTTCACCCATTCAACAGGGCCAGAGAACGAAGAGCTCATGCCCATGAACTACAACAACAACAAGAAGAGGAAGAAGTAAAAGAGCAACCTCAATTCTTGGCACTTCAACCACCACCACAATACCAATATCAGCAATTTTCAGAGGGATTCAACTGGGAACAATTGCAAGGAGATGTACACCAAATAAAGGGAGACCTACACCACCTGAGGGAAGATGTCAATCAACTCAAGGAGACTCAACAATAATAGAGCCAAGTCAACCAAAACATTCAACAACTCCAAGGGGGTTTTAAGAATCTCAAGGAGCAGCAAGATCAGATTAACTGGGGAGAAATGCAAGGCAGCCTAGGAGTGATTCTGAGACGATAATTACAACAAATGGAGAGTCTTGCTGAATTCAGACACCTTTATGAAGCAAGGACTGTAGCCAGAGGGGAATATGATTGCTAGGCACAAACAAAGTTGAGCTACCTGTGCAATGCAGTAGCTAACATGAACCCCAATTACCCCACCTATATGCAAAAATTTGAGGAACTCAGCTCAAGGCAAGAAGAAATAGCATACCAACACAAGGAGAATGTAAAATCTTACATGATGAGGCTAGGATTTTGGAAGCCCAAGGATACCAAAGCACAAGAAGGTTCCTCCAAGCCAGATGAAGGTGGCTCCTCCCCCTCCAAGAAAAAGGACAAATGGAAGGGGCCAATGAACTAAAAATGAAGCTGCTCAAGGTTGTTGAGCCCCTAGTTGACACTTTCTAATTTCTGAAATCTTGTTTAAGCTTTTGCTTTATTTACTTTTTGAATAAATAATCATGCTAGGATAGTTTATGTTTTATGCTTAGTTTTAATTCCTGTTTGAAGTCTTTATGAGTTTTTTTTACAAGAAAGAAAATGCCATGTATTTCAAGTCTTCATTTCAACATAAATAAAAGTAGAACTTATCTCCATAAGAGTTACTATGAGTTGTGCAAAAACAACAAGAGAGACCAATGCCAAGAGAGATTATCAAACAAACTAAGAAATAAGAAACTAAGTGTAGAACCTTGGATGAAATAAAAAAAAAAGAGAAATTGAGTCATGAAGAGCAACTAGTCCTAGAAGGTATAACAAGGGAATGTTAAAGGGTGTTCCTTGAATATCCATAGAACCAAGAGGTAGTAAGCAATAAAGGCCCAAGGCTCTGAGCATCAACTACTGGGATACAAAAAGAAACATTAAAAAGCTCAAAAAGAACTAAAGATGTTAGTAGATGCTTGTGGTGAAGATGTGTCAAGATGAGACCTGGGCAAGTAAATTCTTAGGTGTGTCTCAACACCTAGTACCCTAAAACCAACTGGTTTGGGAGTGCTAATTGAAAGCCTAATTAAAGGGTTGTCTTGAGACAAAACACTTAGAGTCGTGGTCAAGAAAACAAAACAACCCTTACTACTTCAAGGTGACAATCAATAGAAAGGACCCCTAAAGCCTATACCTGAAAGAACCCTCAAGGATCCAAGAACTTTTCATGACATTAAAACATTCATGCATGTGTTGAACACGTAGTCTTACTCTTAGTTGTATTGCAATCATTCAAAGCTAAGGCCTCAAGTTATAAAGGGTTACTCACATTGATTTGCTTGGGACAAGCAAAGCTTAAGTTTGGTGTTGTGATGACTTGCATCATCTACCTTTCTTTCTTGCATAAAGAGAACCATAAAAGAGAATAAATCTCATTTGATCAGTACAATTCATGCATTATTTGATGAATATTATGGTACACTACTTTGAGATGAGTTATGTTGAATTTCAGGTGAAAATGGCATAAAAAATGGGTAGAAGAGAAACAAGAAGCTGGGCGTGTGAAACTGGCATGCCAATTGGGAGCAAACGCCACAAAAATACACTAGCGTGGCACGCCAGAAGCTAGACGTGGCACACCAGTACTAAATTCCAGAGGGGAGATCCAAGCATGCATGAGGGCGTGGCACGTCAAGGACTGGGCGTGGCACGCTAATACATTTTTCCAGAGAGCTACAATGGAGGACACAAAAGGGCCGTGGCACGCCTGATCCATCAACTACTATGGGCGTGCCACTTGAACAAAGGGGCGTGGCACGCTAACACACCACTCCAAGAAGAACCTCCACTATGGTGTGCCACATGGTATCGAAGGCGTGGCACGCCAGCTCCAAGAAGTCACTCGGGCGTGCCACTTGAGAACCCAGGCGTGGCACGCCAAGCTTGAAGAGTTCATAAATCCATGGGTGTGCCACTTGAACAGTATGGCGTGGCACGCTGGTACAATAATCCAAAGAAGGGGCTGAAGGTAATTAAAGACTGGGCGTGCCACTTGGTATCGAAGGCGTGGCACGCCAACCCAAGCATGTCACTATGGCGTGCCACTTGAAGGCTGAGGCGTGGCACGCCAACTGCTGGAACCAAGACAAGATCATGGGCGTGGCACGCCAGCCTTTAGGCGTGGCACGCTGGTTTAAGTTTCCAGAGAGGATGAAGGAGGCCAATTACATGGCGCGTGCCACTTGGTATCGAAGGCGTGGCATGCCACTCACCATTCTTCACTTAGGCATGCCACTTGAGCAACCAGGCATGGCACGCCAGTGTCATTCAGAGAGCAAAGAAGCGAAGGGGCGTGCCACTTGAGTTCGTGGCGTGGCACGCCAAACAGAGGAACCACTCACTCACAAAAGGGGCGTGGCACGCCAAACCCTAGACGTGCCACGTTAATGAAACTTTCCAGAGAAGCTTAGCCAAGCATAGAGCAAGAGCATGGCATGCCAGACCCTGGGCGTAGCACGCCAGTTCAAGTTTCCAGAGGCAAAGAAAGGTGGAAAGAGGCAAAAGGCGTGCCACTTTAGTTCGAAGGCTGGCACGCCAACACAAGAATTCCACTAGGGCGTGCCACTTGAGTTTGAAGGCGTGGCACACCAAGGTTGATAGAGAGATGAGTGTGCCACTTGAAGGATTGGGCGTGGCATGCCAAGCTAGAAATGAAGGGCACGTGACACGCCAGAAAAGCGCCAGCCACACGCCAGCTGGGAAGTCACGCTTATTGAGTGTTTTCTTTTCCCTCCAAAATGTAATTTTCCTTTTTCACTTTTGTAATTCTTTTATTTTACTAGGAGTAGTATAAATACCCCCAAGGAGTACTGAAGAAGGGGTTAAGCAGTCAGTTTTAGATCTATTTTTACACTTCACTTTTGAGTACTTTTTGAGCCATGAGTAGCTAACTTCCCTCTCATTGAGAGAGGGAGCTCTGTTGTACTTGATGGATTGATAATAGTGAAATTATTCTTCTCTTCATCTTCTCTTTGATTTGCTAGAAGGAATTTCGTTCTTAATGCTTAGTATTCAATCATCTTGGAAAAGAGATTGAATGCAATTGGGTTTCATGGGAACCTTGGGAAAGGAAACATGGAACCATGCTTGAAATCCCTTCTAACACTTGAGTAGAATCTGGGTTTTGGTGTTTGGATATATGACATATAATCCTCCCTCTACTTGGACCTATAATGGTGTGTGGTATAATCAGGGACCAAACATATCTCTCTTCATGAGCAATTAGACCAAGGAATTGGCTATTGATAAAGATCTGAGAGATTGAGTCACCAAGGGATTGGGGCTCAATCCATCATGATTGCCAAGAGGTTAATGAGTTGCATGATTGAAGAGGATATAAGCTAGATTTGATCCAAAGAGACAACATCTCCCAATCTCAATGAATTTCCCCATTCTTATCTATCCATTTCTTTACAGCTTAATTTTACATTCAGCAATTCCCCATTCCCATTTATATTCAAGTCATTTATGATAATGCACTTTACATTCTGCCATTTATATTTCTGCACTTTATTGCTTTCTTTATATTCTAGTCATTTACATTTATGTCATTTATAATTCTGCACTTCACAATCCTATTGATCCGCTTGACTAATTCATCAATTGATTAAAAATGCTCGAATTTGCCAATCTCTGTGGATACGATCCCACACCACTGTGGGTTATTACTTGATGATAATTTTGGTGCGCTTGCCAAAAGAACTAATTCACCAATTTTGAATGGGGGTGTGAATTTTATTCCATCATATGGCATGACAAGAAAATTGCCATCAGAGTCTTTGAGCCAGGTCAGAGAGTGCTTCTGTTTAATTCAAGGACACTTTCCCGGGAAGCTGAAATCTCGGTGGCAGGACCGTTTGTGGTAACTAGAGCATCACCATATGGTAATGTGGAAATTCAGGAAAAGAATTCTGATAGAAGGTTTACAGTTAATGGCCAGAGGTTGAAGCACTATCTTGGAGGCGAGATTGATCACCAAAGGTCCACTCATCTGCTGAACTAGCAAAACTGACCGTCAAGCTAGTGACGTTAAAGAAGCGCTTGTCGGGAGGTAACCCGATGTTTTTGTATCCTTCAGTTTGATTTATTTTGCTCTGATTTTTTCTTATTTATTTGGTTTTGTTTGAGTTTCTACTATTTTTCCTTTGTTTTACGTGTATTTGGATCATGCAGAGTTATTAGAATAGAAACAGGTACATGAAGACAGAGTTTCGGACACCCTGGAGAAGCTTGGTTCGGATTGGGTGGCGCCTAACTTCAAAACCTCAAGTTAGGTGCCACATATATGCTCAATTTGGGTGTTACTCACTAGATGGGTGGCGCCTAACTTCACCCCTTGAAGTTAGGCGCCAATGATGCGTACACAATGGCTTTACTCACTGGATGGGTGGTGCCTAACTTGAAGTTTCTCAAGTTAGGTGCCACATGAAGCGTGCAAGAAGAGTTTGGTTCCACCTGGTCCGTGCCTAACTTGAAGTTTCTCAAGTTAGGCGCCATGTATGTGTCTCCAATGAAGTTAGGCGCCAGCCTTTGCCAAGTTGGGAGCCCAGTCAAGAACACCAAGAGAAGTTAGGCACCAGGCATTGCACTAACATGGAGTTAGATGCCACTAAATCTCAAGTTAGGTGCCATGAAGTGAAGAAGCAAGAGAAGTTAGGCGCCATCCGCATGAAGTTAGGCACCAGGCCATACATTCACCCCAAGTTAGGCGCCAGCTTCGAATTGCTGTCCAAATCCAAACCAAATCAACTTATTTCCTAAAGGAAATCTCTTTTGATTTGGTTCCCACTCCCATCAAAACCCTTTATTCAATTCCCAGATATTCCACCCTGCTTTCCAACAATTCCTTTGACTCATACTCGTGACACCTTTCCCTTCCCCTAAACACTCCCGTGAACCTTGACCCCTTTCCTGAGCCCAAGCCCTTCCCCAAAGATCCCTCCCCTTCCCAATTCATTCTCGTGACTCCAACCAACGAAACCCCACCCCTACTCCTCTATATAAGCCTTCCTCCATCCCACTTCTAACCACACAGCAAAGCTCTTCACTCCCCTTCTCTATAAACACAACTAATACCAATTCATCTCCCTCCAACCCTTCTTTCCGAAGAGCACCACCACCTTCCCCCACCCCCTTCTTAACCAAAACAACAACATATTCATATCCTTCCCTTTAAACCCCTCCCCAACTATACCACACAACCCCTCTGTCCGTCCCCTTCTCCCTCTTTCCCTCGTCTATTTTTTCTTCAGTGTATTCACATAAAAAAAATAGAAAAGAAATTTTTAAAATTGATTTTTATTTCATTGTTTTCGGTTTCTATTCTTCCTTTCCTCTCTATTTTCCTCTTTGTAATTTTCTAATTTGCTCAGGGATGAGCAAAAATTTTAAGTTTGGTGTTGTCGCTTTTCTTGTTTATTTTCTCTGTTTTCTATAATGGCACCCAAAACTATTGCGTCCTCAAAGAAGAGGAAAGGCAAAGAGCCAGCCACCAGTTCTCATGATGCACATAGGTTTCGATCCAAACTCCATGAGGAACACTTCTATGATAATACTTACAAGAAGGCAGTGACTCTGGAAGTTAGATTTGCACTACAACCAGATGAATATCCAGAAATTCAATTTCAAATTGAGAGAAGAAGGTGGCATTTTTTGTGCAACCTGCACACGAAGGTTAGACAACTGATGGTCTAAGAATTTTATGGAAATCTCTAGGTCACGTACAAGGATGTTGAGGGGGTCAATGAAAAGAATTATCAGAGCTGTGTAAGAGGAAAAGCCATTAATTTTAGTCCAAGAAACGTCTGCTGGGCTCTCTATCTGTCGGGTACAGATCATATGTTTGCCTGTTACAGTGAGAGGATGCATAGAGACCAAGAACTGGACCAAGTCATTGATGAAATATGCATTCCCAATTCTCAGTGGAGAATAGGTGCAGAGGGGAAGCCGAACCAACTAAAGAGCACTGACCTGCTTCCTTTAGCTAATGGATGGTTACACTTCATCCGAAGGTCTATCATGCCAACTAGCAACCAATCCAAATGTACTGTGGATCGGGCTGTCATGATTTACTGTATCATGAAGAGAGAAGTGGTGGAGGTAGAGGTAATTATTCTAGAACAGATATACAACATTGCCTGCAATCCTCTTAAGAAGGCTAGGCTTGGTTTTCCACATCTAATTTACCGCCTGTGTAAAGCAGCAGGGGTAAAGGTGGAGAATGACTTTCCCATTCCTGTTGAGAGACCAATTACCAAGAAGACCATGGAGACTCATAGGGAACAGCACAGGATCCCCAGAGAAGAGCAAGTTGAGGAGGAAGCTCAACAGGACCAGCCACCATTGCCTCAAGGACACTACTTCCCACCTCAAGAATACTGGCAGCAACTGACTTTCTCTATTGAGTAGATGAAGATCACGCAGAATAACTGCTAGCAGTAGTACACTATGTCTATTGCGGAGATGAGGGTGACACAAAACAACTGTTGGGAGTATCTCACCACCACCCTTGACTAGATGAGAGCTGCTCAGGACTCTCAACGCCAGGAGATTTCCCAGCTGAGATGGGATTATAGCCGCCTGAGAAGACCATATGGATCACAGCCAGAGGAGAGAGTCCCCACCATGGAGATTGAGGTGGCTTAGTTCCTTTCACTTCCTATATTATTTTGCCATTACTATGTTATGTTCCTGTTTTCTGCCGTTTTGTCTTAGTTTCTGCATGATTCTTTGTTATTTCGATTCCTAAGTTCTAGTTTGATTTGCTATTTTAATTATATTATTTGCTTTTAAATATGAAAAATGTCTCATATATCTCTCACTGAGCTTGAATTCAAAAGAAAAAGATGTATTGCATGAGAAATAGAGTTTATATCAAAGAGTAGTCTTATTTACTTAAATGTGGTGGTATTCTTTGTGATTCTGAATGCATGACATGAACTGTGCATATTTGAATTTGAATAAAAGGATGTTGATGTATATCTCTGAAAACCTTAATTGTTTTCTCCATATATTTCACAACCTGTTTACTGTTTGCTTTCTGATATTCTGAATTTACTGTTTGATGCAATTGAACTCTCAACACCATTTTCTGTTTGTCTGAATAAGCCAATCACTCAATCATTGTTTCTTGATCCATCAATCCTCGTGGGATCAACCCTCATTCACTTGAGGTACTACTTGGTACGACTCGGTGCATTTGCCGGTTAGTTTGTGGGTTATAAATTCTGCACCAGCACGCCCAGCTGGCGCCACCCCATTTTCTGAAACAAATGCAGCAAATCATTACCCCAAAAGAGGTAAATGGTAAGGTTTTAGTAACAAGAAAAATTATGGAAGGAATAAAAATTATGTTCACAAGAAAGGATCTCACCAAAAGTGGGATAAAGAAAGAAACAATGGGTAAAATAAATCAACAGACGATAAATATTTCCGTTGTGGTGGAAAGGGCCATTGATCACATACATGTCGTACCCTGAGGCACCTAGTCGATCTTTATCAAGCATCTTTGAAAAAGGATGACAAAGGAAAGGAAACAAATTTTGTTTCAAATGATGTTGCTGAAAATTACACCACTCATTATGATGTATCTGATTTCTTTGAGGATCCTAAAGGAAATATTGGTTATTTTATCAATGATAGAATAGTTTAATATGTGAGATTGTTAAGTATTCATGTAAATAAATAATGTTCGATAAAATATTTATGTTTATGAACATCAAAATTACTAAATGTGCCAAGTATTAAAATAATAATAATAAAATTTTTAGTATATGATACTACGTACAGTAGTTCTTAGAAAAACAATCAAGAAGATAATTTTACTGCACATATACTTCTAGTCATTTTATTATTATTTGTCTTTGAAAAAAATGGCAATGACATATAGTGAAGATGTTTGCCTTACGGATAGTGAAAGTTCGCATACTATTCTTAAAAGTAATATATATTTTACTCATCTTGTGGCAAAAGAAGAATATGTTAATACTATTATTGACTCAGACAATGTGATAGAAGGCTCCGGAAGAGCTATAATTTTGTTTCCTAGAGGAACAAAATTCATAATAAATAATGCACTATTGTCTACTAAGTCTTTAAGGAATTTATCGAGTTTCAAAGATATTCGTCGAAATGGATATCATATTGAAACTATGAATGAGGAAAATCATGAGTACTTATGTATTATAACTCATGATTTAAATAAAAAGGTTATATCAGAAAAGTTACCCTTTTCATCTGGGTTATATTATACCAAGATTAGTGCAATTGAATCACATGCCATTGTAAACCAGAAGTTTACTAGCCCAAATGAATTCATAACTTGGCATGATCGATTGGTCATCCGGGAATAACCATGATGCGGAGAATTTTTGAAAACTCCCATGGACATTCACTAAAGAACCAGAAGATTGTTAAACTTAGTGAATTTTGTTGTGCTGCATGTTCTAGGGAAAGTTAATTTTAAGGCCATCACCAGTAAAGATTGGATTTGAGTCTCCTAAATTCCTAGAAAGAATTCAAGGTGATATATGTGGACCTATTCATCCACCTTGTGGATCTTTTAGATATTTTATGGTCTTAATAGATGCATCTTTGAGATGGTTACATGTGTGCTTATTGTCTTCTCACAACCTGGCATTTGCGAGATCATTTGCTCAAATTATTCGATTAAAAGCACAATTTCCAGAAAATCCAAAGAAAGCAATTTGTCTTGATAATGCTGGTGAATTTACTTCCCAAGCTCTTGATGCTTATTGTATGGCTAATGGAATAAGTGTTGAACATCTAGTAGCTCATGTTCACACACAAAATGGATTAGCAGAATCACTTATTAAACTCCTCCAATTAATTTCTAGACCCTTACTTATGAGAACAAATCTCCCAACCTCAGCTTGGGAGCATGCTATTTTACATGCCGCAGCACTTATTTGTTTAAAGCCAACAAGTTACCATCAGTTCTCTCTTATGCAATTAACTTTTGGCCAGCAGCCAAATGTTTCTCATTTAAGAATATTCGGGTGTGCGATATATGTTCGCATGCACCACCTCCTCGCACCAAAATAGAACCCCAAAGAAAATTGAGAAAATATGTTGGATATGATTCTCCCTCTATAGTGAGGTATCTTGAGATACAAACTAGAGATGTATTTAAAGCCCAATTTGCAGATTGTCATTTTGATGAATCAAAATTAGGGGGAGAGAATAAGCTTCCTGAAAAGGAACTTAATTAGAATGCATCGTCCTTGACGCATTTAGATCCTTGTGTCATAAAGCAAAGGTTAACCAGAGATTACGACAGTTCTAAAGCTCATACATATAATATATAGAAAGAATAATATAATCTAGAAGCCTAATGAAAGGTATAGCTCAAAAACATAATTTGAAACGCGCAAAATGTACTAACGGAGCTACTAACTTAAAGCACAAGATATAGATAAGGTATAGCAAAAGGCAATAATATAATATCATAAGAATCTAGCCATGGCTCGCGGAGTTTAAGCCGGCTAGCCATATACAGGCTATACAGAAACCAGACAGTAAAATCAGCTTGTACAAGTTTTGTTCTCTCAATATATGCCTCTAGGCTAAAGCAAAATACAAAATGAGAGATGTATAAACAAAATAAATCAAAAAGACTCCAAGAGGTATCCGGATCCTCCGCTTCTATCACCATCCAAGCAACTCACCGAGGTAGGTTGCGACCTGCATCTGAAAAATACAACAGAAATATGGTATGAGAACCGGAGGTTCTCAGTATGGTAACAGTGCCCAGTGATGTAGGATATAAGACCCCGGGACGCCAAAGGCAATCCTAGACTTCATATCTATCACAAGATTCAACTTAAGGCATAACTAAGACAATAAAGCATATATATAAATCTTAACATAAATAAACCGGGTAATCTATCTTAGGGGATTTCTATTCTAACCAAACACCGCTGTCCCACAGCCTTCACCAACCTATCCTCCATGCGATCCCATCGCCACTGCCTTCCGAACCTCCTTAATCGTAGTAGAAATCATAATTAATTACAATGCAAGTAAAACACAAGTAGAAGCATATAAGGCAAGTAGATCAAGTAAGAAAATATGCATGTTATACAAATAAGCAAACCATTACAAGTAGTCAAAGCATACAAACAGATAGAAGATACACATGATGAATGCCTACCCTATTGGCTGTCATATCACATTGTCGGTTCAACTGCCAACCCGACACATCATTGGGAATCCCTGACATATAGTGCTCGGATCACTGTCCACGGTTTTGCGCCAGCACGCTCTATTGGTCCGAAGGGATGTGAGCGGGATACTCTTGCCACATACCTTACATCTCAACACAAGCGGGACGAACCAACGCCCTTACGCCGCCGTTGCTACCTCGACAGGAAGAATCCAACCGCCGTCCCTGCCGGGCGCATAGAGTCGCATAATCTCAATTTAAAATAGTAGTTCAGTGGCTTTTCATAAAACATTTTCAATACATCAATGATTCATCATTGCACATTCGAGTCCTCGACTCATCTCAACCACTGTCAGATCAACATTTCCATTTCTGAGTCCTCGACTCATCACAACTACTGTTAATTCTCATTTTAATTCCGAATTCAACAGTTCATCAGTTTGTATTTCACATATCAGTCTACCTTCACATGCCATCAAACCATCCTCAGTATACCTGAAACCTAAGCCTCCGTTTGCTAATTTTTCATAATAATCCTCAACTAAAACCCTTAGGTTATTTCCCATATTCTCATGCCCAAAATTAAGCCCAAAAGTATAAAAATGGTGTCATAGAAGCTTATAATCTTGTTGGGAAGGTGGAATAGTTCAAAAACAAAGTTAAATTTGAGAAACAGGACATGTGCGTATGCACAAGAGTGTGCACGCGCACGCCCTGGAGAAGTTTTAAAACGTGTGCGTACGCATAGAGGTGTGTGTACGCACAGGTACCAAAGTTTACCATGTCTGTTCGCTCGCACAATTTGTGCCAGCGCCCTCAACAGATTGACCTTCCAATGTGTGCGTGCGCACAGAGCTGTGCGTACGCACAGGTTGCAATTCCTCATTGGGTACGTGCACGCACAAGCTATGGTAGTGCGGTGACCAGATTGTCTACCTCTGCGTGTGCATACACACAGGTCTGTGCGTGCTCACAGGTTAAAATTTTTGCAGATGTGTGCATGCGTACAAGGCTGTGCGTGCGCATATACCAGAAATCATAAAATTCTGCAACTTTGCAGAATTTCAAATTTTAACACCAAACTTTAATTGATCATAACTTTCTCTACAAAATTCTAAATTTTACAAACTTTATATCGATTTGAAGGATTTTCAATAAGCTTTAATTTCAAACAAATTTCAATCAATTTTGAAAACTCAGGCATGATTTACGAGTTCACTAAAACCAACTTTTACTAAAAATCACAATGTACCAAATTTTCCAAAATCCTCAAACCACATCCATCCAAAACAATACCAAATTTCCATTTTCAACACAATTTACCTTCTTGGGTCACAATTTACCATTCATATCAAATTTTCCACCACACTTCATCATTTTCAATCTCAATTATCAAACATATACATCACAAACAATTTTCCCACCATCACATGCATCCATCCTAATTATATCACTATCAATCTCCATCATCAAACTCATTCATGCTTTATGTTAAAACTCAATAATATTCATTCATCCAAACTCATAATACATCATATCCCAACATCATTAATCAACAACATTACCAATATTAATTCATCAAACCTCATTCAACCAGTCAACATCAACAACCACATCAAATCAAACCTATCCTATAGGTCACTAGCCTAAGTCTCCATGAATATTATATACTACATAGAGGAAATCAAAACCATACCTTCGCCGATTTTCTATATGAACCAAAACTCCAAATTCAGCACAATCAAGCCCTTAACTACACTCCAAGCTTCCAATTCCACTTCAACAAGCACCAACAAATTCCAATTGCTCCCTGATAAACTCCGATTTTGTGGTTTATCTTGTGCTTATTTTGGGGGATTTTATCAACTTTTTTCACATTTATTCAATGAAATAGCATGGTTTTGCAATTCTCCCTTGATTTGTCCTTAAATGTGAAAACATGCTTTTTAGGCCCTAAAATTGAAGATTTTAATTCACTTTAATTCCATTCGATGCCTTGATATATTTGTTGAATGATTTCATGTTCATAAGGCAAGTATTGGATGGAAGAAGTGAGGAGAAAAGCATGCAAAGTGGGAGAACTCATGAAGAAATGAAGGAACCATAAAGCTGTCAAGTCCGACCTCTCTGCACTCAATCGACCATAACTTGAGCTACAAAAGTCCAAATGAGGCGGTTCCAGTTGCGTTGGAAAGCTAACATTCGGGGCTTCGCGTGCAGGGGTGCGCATGCGCACTTTGCGCGCACGCGCCGATGCTGTCTGTGGCCCACTTTAATGAAATCACCCCCAGCGATTTTGCAGCTCCTTTTGGGCCCAATCCAACCCATTTCTGATGCTATTGAACCCAAGGATTGAAGGGGGAATGATCCAAGTAGTCATAGTTTAGTTTTCATCATGTTTTAGGTTAGAATTCTAGAGAGAGAAGCTCTCTCTTCTCTCTAAAATTTAGGGTAGTTTAGGTTTAATTTTCTTAAATCCAACTTTTAATTCTTGTTTTGATTTAGTTCCTCCTTTTAATTTCTTATTGTTACATCTCTACTCTTCTAGTTTTTACTTGTCATTTCCTTTATTTTGTCCTCTTTTATGTTGATGAACACTTGTTGGATTTCCATTTTCTTTTAATGCAATTTAATGTTTGATGTTTTTTTTATTGATGGATTGAGTGTTGATTTACTTTTCTTGCAATTGATAGTTGGTAGATTTATATTTCTTGCACATTTTACTATGCTTTCTTTTTATGCCTTCCAAGTATTTGATAAAATGCTTGGAAGGATGTTAGAGTAGATTTTAAGCATTCTTGGCTTGGAAAGAGTAATTGGGCAATCTTGAGTCATGAAAACCCAACTCATGTTGGTGATCTAGAGTTGTTAGCTAGTATTGTTTCCATTGACGCTAATCTTTTGCTAATTTAATTAGTGAGTTGATTAGGACTTATGGAATATTGTTTCCATTGACGCTAATCTTTTGCTAGTTTAATTAGTAAGTTGGTTAGGACTTTTGCATTGAGATTAGCTAGTCTCGTTAGACTTTCTCCCTATTTGTTGGAGTTGACGTAATGAGATAAATTCTTGTTTATATTTATGACATGATTAATTAGTCTTGTTTGACATTCTCCCAATGTGTGAGTTAACTAAATAAGATGAATTAATCATGCATGACTAGGATAGAAAGCCTATGATCTCAATCTATTGCCATGAATGTCTCTCTTTATTAATTGCTTTCTTCAATTACTTGCTCAATTTACTTTTCTTGTCATTTATTTTATTGCTCCTCTTATCAAATCAAACCCCCCTTGCACCTTTATAGCCAATAATTGAGCACTTCATTGCAATTCCTTGTGAGACGACCCGGAGTCCAAATACTCCGGTTAATTTTCATTTGGGGTTTGTTACTTGTGACAACTCAAATTTTTGCATGAAAGGATTATTGATTGGTTTGGAAACTATACTTCACAACAAGACTTCATTAGATAAATTCTAAACCGTCAAGAATTCGTTCATCACTCCCAAACTCATAATAATCAAGCTATATATGCATAAATCATCACAAATCAACCTAGGGCTCATTATAATTGAAATTTTACAAGGGTTCAAGACCTCTTACCTTTTCCAACATCTTTGAAAGCCAAAATCCAATACTAAGCAGGGATTAGAGTGAACCTAAACACCCAAGAAACATAAATGCTCACTTAATCAAAAGCCCTAAAACTCGAAATTTTGAAGAGAAGAATTGATAGAATTTCGAGATTTCCTTACCATTTTCTTAGGTGGATTTTGTAGAGCTCTTCGCAAGGAACGCGTGGCCGTAAACGGTGCGGTGATCGGAGCTTTATAGCTCAAGATATGAGCTTGTGAAGTTGAGAGTGAATAGTGTTTTCCTCTTCCTCTTCACTCTTTTCTTTTCTGCTGAGTGTGTTGTGTTTTGAGTGTGTTAATGGCTGAAGGGTTCATTAATGAACCTTTATATATGTTGGGCTTGGGCCCGGTCTAACCCGTTAGCATTTTTAGTCTGTTTGGCCTAAACCTTTAAAATTAACGCCCGGTTTTTGACTTCTATTATTTTTCTAAGGTTTTTGACTGTTTTCACTTTTTCTCGCGCAGCACCGGGCATACTTGAACCGGTTCAACCGGTTCAACTGTCAGTTCATGATTTTTTGCAAAAAACATATTTTCTAACTCAAAAAAACCTACTGAGTCTAAAAATCAAATTTAAATCCTCAAATTCTCATTCTAAATCTTTGGACTCTATTTTGAGCAATATTAATTACTTAATTAAACGATTAATTAAGCTCGGTTCTTACATTCTCAAAATTTTGCCCTCAAAATTTGAATTACCTGAGAATAGCTCGGAATAATCCTTTCGCATCTCGGACTCCAATTCCCAGGCATGTTCCTCAACTCCTGCTCGCTTCCAAGCAACTTTAACCAATGAAACTTCATTTCCTCGCAGCTTCTTCACACTAGTGTCGTCAATACGCACCGGTGTTACTTGGAACGTCAAATTCTCCCTCAACTCGACCGACTTAGGCTCCAACACATGAGCCGCATCCGACGTGTACTTGTGGAGCTGTGACACGTGGAATAGGTCATGCAAGTTAGACAGATAAGGTGGCAAAGCTACTTGACACGCCACCGGCCGGAATCACCTCAGAATCTCAAACGGTCATATATACCTTGAATTCAATTTCTTGGACTTGATAGCTCTTCCGATCCCAGTTGTTGGTGTAACCCTTAGAAATGCATGCTCTCCTACTTCAAACTCTAACGGTTTCCTTCTCTGGTCTGCATAACACTTTTGTCAACTCTGTGCTGTTAGGATCCTCTCCCAAATCTTTTTAATCTTCTCAGTAGTCTCGGATATCAAATCAGGACCCAAAACGCTCGCTTCACCCGATTCATAATAACAAAGTGGAGATTGGCACTTCCGTCCATACAAGGCCTTATACGGAGCCATCCCAATGCTTGCATGAAAGCTATTGTTGTACGCAAACTCCACCAATGGCATGTAACGGTCCCAGCTTCTGGGTTGATCCAAAACACATGCTCTCAGCATGTCTTCCAACATCTGAATAGTCCTTTCCGATTGTCCATCAGTTTATGGGTGATATGCGGTACTGAGACATAACTTCGTACCGAAAGCTCTTTGAAAAGCTCCCCAAAACCTTGATGTGAATCGGGGATCACAGTCTGACACTATGCTCGATGGTACGCCATGCAACCTTACGATCTCCTTAATATACAACCTCGCCAACTCCTCCATTGAACAACTTATTCGGATAGGCAGAAAATGAGTGGATTTGGTTAAGCGATCCACAATCACCCAAACCGCATCAAATCCCGACCTAGTCCTCAGTAAACCGGTCACAAAGTCCATTGAAATTCCTTCCTACTTCTACTGAGGAATCTCAAGTGGCTGTAGCATTCCCGACGGTTTCTAATGCTCTATCTTCACTTTCTGACACGTCAGGCACTTGGATACCACTGTTGTTACATCACCTTTCATCCCAGGCCACCAGAACATCTTCTTTAAGTCACAATACATCTTTGTACTTCTGGGATGAATAGAAAACCCACTGTTATGAGCTTCCGACAATAAGAATTACCTTAAATTCCCGACATCTGGTATACAAATCCTTCCCTTGTATCTCCATAACCCTTCACCATTCTTAGTGAATTCTTCATGCCTCTTATCACCAACTGGTTGAAACAATTGTTGAAGCTTTTGCTCATCTTGCTGAGCCTTCTGAATCTCCGTCTTAAAGGTACTCGAGATCTGCAACTGATTCAAGTAAGCTCTTCCGGCAACTTCACCAATATCTAGCTTAAGATCCACAAACTTATCCACTAACTCCTCCTCCTTGATTCTCATCCAAGCTATTGTTAAGGATTTCCTACTTCATGCATCTGCTACCACATTCGCCTTTCCAGGGTGATAACTTAGTTCAAAATCATAATCCTTTAGCAACTCCATCTACCTTCTATGACGCATATTTAGCTCTTTCTGATCAAAGATGTATTTGAGGCTCTTATGATAAAAAAAGACGCTAAACCTCACTCCATAGAACTGGTGTCTCCAAATCTTTAAGGCAAACACAATCGCCGCTAATTCCAAATCATGAGTAGGGTAATTCACCTCATGCGGTCTCAGCTGACGCGATGTGTAAGCCACCACATTCCGGTGTTGCATTAACACGCAACCCAAACCCTTCAAAGAAGAATCACAATATACTTCAAACGGTTCATGCGGTTCCGGTAAAATCAAAACAGCTGCTTGGTGCACGAAATTGTGATCATCAATGGCGCCAACAACTTGGTATGCACAATTGTAATCTCAACTCTTTATCACAACTCTGCACAACTAACCAGCAAGTGCACTGGGTCGTCCAAGTAATAAACCTTATGTGAGTAAGGGTCGATCCCACGGAGATTGTCGGCTTGAAGCAAGCTATGGTCACCTTGTAAATCTCAGTCAGGCAAATTCAGATGGTGATGGAGAATTGATAATTAAAAGATAAATAAAACATAAAATGAAGATAGAGATACTTATGTAATTCTTTGGTTGGAATTTCAGATAAGCGTATGAAGATGCTTTGTTCCTCCTGAACCTCTGCTTTCCTATTGCCTTCTTCCAATCATTCATACTCCTTTCCATGGAAAGCTTTATGTTGGGCATCACCGTTGTCAATGGCTACTTCCCGTCCTCTCAGTGAAAATGTTCTACGCATGCTGTCACTGCACGGCTAATCATCTGTCGGTTCTCGATCATGTTGGAATAGGATCCATTGATCCTTTTGCGTCTGTCACACGCCCAACAATCGCGAGTTTAAAGCTCGTCACAGTCATCCCTTCCCAGATCCTACTCGGAATACCACAGACAAGGTTTAGACTTTCCAGATCTCAAGAATGGCCGCCAATAATTCTAGCCTATACCACGAAGGTTCTAATCTTAGATTAGAAACCCAAGAGATACACATTCAAGCTTGTTTGCATGTAGAACGGAAGTGGTTATCAGTCACGCGTTCATAGGTGAGAATGGTGATGAGTGTCACATAATCATCACATTCATCATGTTCTTGGGTGCGAATGAATATCTTGGAGAAGAAATAGACTTGAGCTGAATAGAAAGACAATAGTACTTTGTATTAATTCATGAAGAACAGCAGAGCTCCACACCTTAATCTATGGTGTGTAGAAACTCCACCGTTGAAAATACAAAAGTGATAATGGTGTAAGCATGGCCGAATGGCCAGCCTCCAAGGTCTAGGGACTAAACGTCCAAAGATTACCTAATACAATAGTATAAGGTCCTATATATAGAGAACTAGTAGCCCAGGGTTTACAGAAATTAGTAATTAATGCAGAAATCTTCTTCCGGGCCCACTTGGTGTGTGCTTGGGCTGAGCATTGAAGCTTCCACGTGTAGAGACTTTTCTTGGAGTTAAACGCCAGCTTTTGTGCCAGTTTGGGCGTTTAACTCCAGCTTTTGTGCCAGTTTTGGAGTTAAACGCCAGAATTCTTGAGCTGACTTGGAACGCCTGTTTGGGCCATCAAATCTTGGGCAAAGTATGGACTATTATATATTTCTGGAAAGCCCAGGATGTCTACTTTCCAACGCAATTGAGATCCCGCCAATTGGATTTTTGTAGCTCCAGAAAATCCACTTTGAGTGCAGGGAGGTCAGAATCCAACAGCATCTGCAATCCTTTTTCAGCCTCTGAATCAGATTTTTGCTCAGGTCCCTCAATTTCAGCCAGAAAATACCTGAAATCACAAAAAAACACACAAACTCATAGTAAAGTCCAGAAGAGTGATTTTTATTTAAAAACTAATAAAAACATAATAAAAACTAACTAAAATATACTAAAATCATACTAAAAACAATGCCAAAAAGCGTATAAATTATCCGCTCATCACAACACCAAACTTAAATTGTTGCTTGTCACCAAGCAACTAAAAATCAAATAGGATAAAAATAAGAGAACATACAATGAATTCCAAAAATATCTATGAAGATCAGTATCAATTAGATGAGCGGGGCTTTTAGCTTTTTGCCTCTAAACAGTTTTGGCATCTCACTTTATCCTTTGAAGTTCAGAATGATTGGCTTCTATAGGAACTCAGAATCCAGATAGTATTATTGATTCTCCTAGTTAAGTATGTTGATTCTTGACCATAGCTACTTTATGAGTCTTGGCCGTGACCCTAAGCATTTTATTTTCCAGTATTACCACTGGATACATAAATGCCGCAGACACATAACTAGGTGAACCTTTTCAGATTGTGACTCAACTTTGCTAGAGTCCCTAATTAGAGGTGTCCAGAGCTCTTAAGAACACTCTTTTTGCTTTTGGACCATGACTTTAACCGCTCAGTCTCAAGTTTTCACTTGACACCTTCACGCCACAAGCACATGGTTAGGGACAGCTTAGTTTAGCCGCTTAGGCCAGGATTTTATTCCTGTGGGCCCTCCTATCCATTGATGCTCAAAGCCATGGATCCTTTTTATTTTACCCTTGCCTTTTGGTTTAAAGGGTTATTGGCTTTTTCTGCTTGCTTTTCTTTTTCTTTTTTTTTTTCGCATATATATATTTTTTTCTGCAAGCTTTTCACTGCTTTTTCTTGCTTCAAGAATCAATTTTATGATTTTTCAGATTATCAAATAACATTTCTCCTTTTCCTATCATTCTTTCAAGAGCCAACAATTTTAACATTCATGAATCAACAAATTCAAAAAAATATGCACTGTTCAAGCATTCATTCAGAAAAACAATAGTATTGTCACCACATCAAAATAACTAAACTATTTTAAAATTTGAAATTCATGCACTTCTTTTTCTTTTTCAATTAAAAACATTTTTCATTTAAGAAAGGTGATGGATTCATTTTTATAGCTTTAAGGCATAGACACTTAGACACTAATGATCATGTAATAAAGACACAAATATAAATAAACATAGGGCATAATTTTCGAAAAACAGAAAATAAAGAACAAGGAAATTAAAGAACGGGTCCACCTTAGTGATGGCGGCTTGTTCTTCCTCTTGAAGATCTTATGGAGTGCTTGAGCTCCTCAATGTCTCTTCCTTGCCTTTGTTGCTCCTCTCTCATGGTTCTTTGGTCTTCTCTAATTTCATGGAGGAGGATGGAATGCTCTTGGTGCTCCACCCTTAGTTGTCCCATGTTGGAACTTAATTCTCCTAGGGAGGTATTGATTTGTGATGCTAGGGCATTTTGGCCAGTTTCACTGACCTTGTCTTTACTGTTTTTAGGGTAGTTTCATGTATTTCCTTAGGAAATAAGCTAGTTTTGGGTAGATATTCACTTACATCTTGATTCAAGCATACATTGTGCTCTTTACATGATTTCATGAGGATTTTGCATGAATTTAAGGACAAAATTGGATGTTGCATTTCCCATGACTTGGACTAGAACTTTGATGCACGTTATTGCTTGATTTCAGGACAAAGGAAGCAAAGAAGGACCACATTAGTGGCTACGTTAGTTACACTAACGTTAACACTAATGTGGAATGGGAGTAACTTGCAAAGTTAACGAGAAAAGTGATTGCCAATAACGCTCTCGAAGCCATCATTGCCCACGTTAAGAGTCACGTTAACTAAGTTAACATGAACTCTATCGTGGAAGTAAAGAAATGGAGCCAACGTTAGTGACACTTAACATTATCACTAATGTTGGGCCAAGATCATGAGTGGCCACGTTAGAGTCCACGTTAACTTAGTTAACGTGGCCTCTAACGTTAAGAAGAAAGGGGGGGAGGGGGAGCCAACGTTAGTGACACTCAACATTGTCACTAACGTTGGCCAAAGCACATTAAGCCACGATAACTCCCACGTTAACCTAGTTAACGTGGAAGATAACGTGAAGGAACAAAGTGGTCGACAACGTTAGTGACACCCAACATTGTCACTAACGTTGGAAGAACACAAGCCCCCAATGAGCCACGTTGACTCCCGCGTTAACCTAGTTAACGTGGAAGCTAACGTGAAGAAAGAAGGTGATCGCCAACGTTAGTGACACCCAACATTGTCACTAACGTTGGAAGAAGCCACACATGCCACCATGAGCCACGTTAACTCCCACGTTAACTTAGTTAACGTGGAAGCTAACGTGGATAAGGGAAAGATGAGCCAACGTTAGTGACACTCAACTTTGTCACTAACGTTGGAGATGGCTAGCAAGGCCACGTTAGAAGCCACGTTAACCTAGTTAACGTGGACTCTAACATGGAAAATAGGAGCAATATGGAACGTTAGTGGCAATGGTAAGTGTCACTAACGTTCTCGAAGGATGGAAAGCCTACGTTAAAAGAGCCACGTTAACTCAGTTAACGTGGACTCTAACGTAGGGAAGGGGGAGGCTTCTCAACGTTATTGGGAAAGTTGAGTCCCAAAAACGTGTGCGAAGGACATAGTGGAAACGTTAGTGGCAACGTTTGTGCCACTAACGTTGAGGTTAACGTGGCTTTTAACTTTGGTGAGGAACGTTAGTGAAAAAGATGATTGTCACTAACGTTCTCGAACCCATATTTTCACTGAACGTTAACACCACTAACTTCCTGAGCCAAAGCCCCTGCCCACTTCATACTTTCTCTCTGCAAGTAAAAGCTAAGCCCAATGAAGAAGAGAACTGCTTCAAACTCAAGATCCAAAAGTACAAGACTTGAAGAATCAACTAGAAGAACAGAATAGTAGTATATATAGGAGTAGCTTTGAAATATTTTGGGGAGTTGGAAATTATAGGGAGACTCTTAGCATAGGAACTACTCTCTGTATTTACTTTCTCTGCACTTCTAAGTTTTCATCATGTATTCTCCATCTTTGTTTTCATTTTCCAAAGCTATGAACAACTAAACCCCTGTCATTGGGTTAGGGAGCTCTGTTGTAATTTGATCGATCAATACTAGTTTTCATTATTCTTCTTCTATCTTTTCTCCTGATTTTACTTGAAAGCTTTCGATCTTCATCCAATTGAGTAATTATCTTGAAAAAGAAGCTATTTATACTTGGATCTCTTCTGAACCTTGAAAGAGGAATGAAGAGATCAAGCTAGAAATGCTTTCTCATGCTGGACCAAATTGGGTTTGCATGGATATGTGACTATAATCCTCTCAACACTTGGTTTGGGAAATGCATGTGGTATAATCAGTGACCATACTTCATCTCTTCTCATGAGCAATTGACCAAGGAATTGGCTATTGATCAAGATTTGAGAGATTGAATTACAAGAAATTGTAATTCAATCACTTAAGATTGCCAAGGAGATCAATGAGTGCATTGATTGAGGAAGAGATAAAAATGAGATTGATCCAGAGAATGCAACATCTCCTAAGCCCAATGAACTCCCATTTCTGATCTTACCCATTCTCTTTAATTTCTGTCATTTACATTTATGAGCAATTCCCCCATTCCCATTTAAGATTCTGCAATTTACTTTCTGCCATTTACTTTTTCGCCATTTAATTTTCTGCACTTCTCAACTCAATTTCTGATTCACTCAACTAGAACATTCCTCTAATTAAAGTTGCTTGATCAATCAATCCTTGTGGGATTCGACCTCACTCTATTGTGAGTTTTTACTTGACGACAAATTTGGTACACTTGCCGAAGGAAATTTGTTGTGAGACAAGTTTTCCGTGCATCATGTTTATGGCGCCGTTGCCGGGGATTGATTGTGCATCAACAATGATTAGATTGGAGGATAACTAAATTGAGCATTTTATTTTTGTTTGATTTAAATTTCTGTTTTATTCATTTACTTTCTGTTTTAGATAACTTCTTCCCTTCCCCCTTACTTTTTCTTTGTTATTTACTATTCATCTGACTAACCCACTAACTGTTTGATATATTGCATCACTCACACTAACAGTAATTCTGACAAATATACTTTCTGCACCTATTCTCTTTGCTTGTACTTGTTGGTTGTATGACAGGGAGAAGAAGCGGGGCTTCAACTTCCTTTGATTCTGAACCTGAGAGAACCTTCCTTAGACTAAGGAGGGAGGCAAGAGAAAAACGTGTAGTTGGTGCTGAAGAAGAGGAGGAACACTTTGAGGAATACTTTGAACCAAACATGGAAAACCATCATGAAGAAGAGGCTCACAACCATGGCAGAGGAGGTCGAGCAAATCATGCTGGGGAGGATAGAAGAGTTTTAGGCTCTTACATCAATCCAAACCCAGGAAACTGTGGAAGTAGCATTCAAAAGCCAACCATCCATGCCAACAATTTTGAACTGAAGCCACAGCTCATCACCCTTGTTCAGAACAACTGTTCGTTCGGAGGGAGTGTCCAAGAGGACCCCAATCAACATCTAACCACCTTCCTGAGAATATGTGACACAGTGAAATCTAATGGTGTTCATCCTGACGCCTATAGACTGCTCTTATTTCCATTCTCACTCAAGGATAAGGCAGCCAAGTGGCTGGAATCTTTCCCAAGGGAAAGCTTGACAACTTGGGAAGACGTGGTGAACAAATTCTTAGCAAGATTTTACCCTCCTCAACGAATCAATAGGCTGAGAGCTGAAGTCCAAACTTTCAGGCAACAAGATGGTGAGACTCTATATGAAGCATGGGAGAGGTTTAAAGACCTAACAAGGAGGTGCCCACCAGATATGTTCAATGAATGGGTGCAGCTGCACATTTTCTATGAAGGGCTCTCTTATGAGTCAAAGAAGGCCGTAGACCATTCATCTGGAGGATCTTTGAACAAGAAGAAGACTATTGAGGAAGCCATAGATGTCATTGAAACAGTAGCAGAGAACGACTACTTCTATGCTTCTGAAAGAGGGAACACAAGAGGAGTAATGGAGCTAAACAATGTAGATGCTCTACTGGCCCAAAACAAGCTCATTACCCAGCAGCTGGCTGACCTCACCAAGAAGATGGAGAGGAACCAAGTAGCAGCAGTATCCACTTCATCAACAACCCAAGAAAGAGTGAATGAAGAAGTAGAGGGTAGTCAGGAGCAAGCCAACTACATTGGGAATTCACCTAGGCAAAACCATGATCCATACTCCAAGACCTACAACCCTGGATGGAGGAATCACCCAAACTTTGGGTGGGGAAATCAACAAGACCAAAGCCTTGATCAAAGACGCCCAAATCCAAGCAATGCTGCCACCCAACACTTCACATCTAGACCATATCAACACCCCATAACAACAACTCCCCACATTCATATCAAGGCCAGAATAACCCTACTCAGCCTGACCTGTCATCATTTGATGAAAGAATCTCAAGGATTGAGAATCTACTTGAAGGCCTAAGCAAGGAGATTCAAGACAACAAGGTCTTCAAGGAGGAAGTGCGAGCCAGTTTTAAGAACCAGGGAGACACAATCAAGAGGTTGGAATCTCAAGTAGGATATCTCTCTGAGCAAATTCCCAAACCCACAGATGGATTCCCAAGTGACACAGAGAAGAATCCGAGAGGTGAAACAAAGAAGGTAAGATGGGAAGATTGCAAGATGGTCACTATAAGTGATAAGGAGACTGAGGACAAGCCAAGCAAGCTGTCAGAACAACCTGAAGATACCTCAGTAGAGGAGGTGGAAAGAGATTACCAAGAACCAGAAATCTCAAAACAGGAGTTGCTGAGACTCTATGCACCTTTTCCCCAACTGCTCAAAGGAGCTGTGGAGAAGAGAATGTACTCAAGATTTCTTGACTTATTTGCATCTCTGCATGTGAACATACCATTCATCAAGACTATCCAACAAATGCATGCATTCATCAAGTACATGAAGGAGTTGCTTCCCAGGAAAAGCTCACTCAAGGGAGGCCAAACTATAGTGATGAACAAGGAGTGTAGTGCCCTCATTCAAACGCAGTTGCCTACAAAAAAAGATCCAGGGAGTTTTCATGTCCCCTGTGCCATAGGAGAAACAATATTTGATAGAGCACTCTGCGATTTGGGAGCAAGCATCAACTTAATGCCTCTATCCCTGGTGAAAAGGCTGCAGATCAATGAGATATTGCCCACAGATGTAGTCATCAGGCTGGCTGACAAAACTCAAAAACAAGCAAGAGGGGTGGTGGAAAACGTGTTGTTAAAGGTGAGGAAATACTTTCTTCCCACAGACTTTGTCATCTTGGACATGGAAAAGAGTCACACTCACCCAATCATATTGGAAAGACCATTCCTAGCTACAGCCAGAGCACTCATAGACGTGGAGCGAGGGGAGCTAATATTGAGGATCCATGATGAACAACTCAGCTTCAATGCTTCAAACTCTCCCAAGAAACTGACCAAGAAAACAAAGAACCAAGCAATGATCATAACGGGATGCTGACAGAGGAAACAAGCACTAAGGCACCACCAACACATCTGAGAACCCCACTGAATGATGAACAAGGCAAACAGCAATCGTCACAGCTCAAGGAGAAGCTGGAAGAACCTAAACCACCAGAGGCATGTGAAGACAACAACAAAATTCACTTAAAAGAAGAAGTCGCCAAGAGCAGAGAAGCATCAAAAGGGACAAAGAAGAAGGTACCAAGGGGGTGGAGGAACAAGAAGATTCCTACGGAAGGCCTCTCTCCAGGAGATAAAGTGATTTCAGCTTACTTCCCAGATATCCCCCCTAATCTCCCCACTGTACCATCTCAGTTACCTAAGGTCTTCACTATCAACAGAGTTCTTTCCTTGGAACATGTAGAGATCATTGATACAACCAATGGATATAAGTCCAAGGCAAGAGGGGAGGACTTGAAGCATTATCAACCACCCTGATGAAGGAGAAACGTCAAGCTAGTGACACTAAAGAAGCGCTCCATGGGAGGCAACCTATGTTTTATTAGCTTTTACTAGTGAATAAGTCAATATTCATAAATTCCAACCCAAACTTGGTGAAGTCCTTATATTGCAGTATATAGTGAAGAACAAGTTTGGTGTTCAAAGCGTACCAAGAAAGCATGAATGCAACAGAGAGCATTCTAGTCTTGGAGCTTTGAACAGAACTTTTCATCACAATACTTCAAACTAAGTTTGGTGTCATCCCATGGTGCCACCAAAATGCATAAACTGATACACAGTTAGTTAGTTAGTTGGAGTTCATGAATAAACAATCTAATCTTTTCTTCTCTTTATTATTTTAGCCGTAAAAATCTAAATTAATTTTTTTATGATATTTCTTACTTTTCTTGTTTGATCTTTATAGGGAAAGGAAAGGAGCATTGAAAGAGATTGATTGGACAATTTAATGGAAAAGGTTCGGCCACTTCATGAAGAGGGCACTACACACGTGCCTCAAGGGGGAATGCGTTGGGAATGGTTGCCATGCAACATTGGAGGAAGAACAAACTTGGAAAGCAAACCAACTCCATCATAAAGTTGAGAATCCTCGTGCTTACTCCATATAAAACCCCATCCGTTCATCATACACCAATCCCATCAATCCACACCTTTCATCTCTTCATCACTTCTCTATATAAGTGAATCAAATCCACACCATCTCCACATTCGAAATTCATACCCCTTGCACTTCACTTTCCAGCAACCAATTCTTCAACTTCCCACTCTCTAAATCCCACATCTCTTCCCTTCACTACACCCTTTTGCTTTAACTTCATTCATGGCATCATCAAGCTCCAAGAGGCAGAAGAGGAAGGAACCAACGGAGAACATTCCCTTCGACGAGAAGAGATTCAAGACTGCCTTCCATGAACGAGAATTTGAGCGGATAAAGCTCAAAAAGATACTGCCCGAGCTAACCATCCAAATCAATGAAGATGAATGCCCACAGATTCGGGAGAAGATTGAAGAAAGAGGGTGGCAATTGCTCACCAATCTAGAGGGAAAGATCAATACAAACCTCATCAAAGAGTTCTACGCAAATGTGGTCAGAGAAGACAAAACCAGAGCCCCAACCTTCAAAAGCTATGTAAGGGGAAAGGAGGTAGACTTCAGCCCAAATGCTATAATAAGAACTCTTCACCTGAAATCACCACACTTTGATGAGCCTAGCTATCATGCAAGGATAAGTAAAAGCCAAGACAATGATGAGCTCACCGAGATAGTGACTGACATCTGTGTTATAGCAGCTGACTGGGAGAGGTATGGAGATGGGAGACCTCGGTTCATCAAGAAGGGAGACCTTAGCCCAGAAGCCAAGGGGTGGTTTGAACTCGTGAGGAGGTCTATTCTCCCAGCTGCAAATAATTCAGAGGTAAATATTAATCGAGCAACTATGGTATATTGCCTAGTACAAGGTGGAAAAATCAACGTGCTTGAACTTATAGCTGAGGGAATTCAAGATTCAGCTGAGAAGCTTGAATCAGGTGCCAGGCTTTGGTACCCCAGCACCATTCTCCAATTGTGCACAAAGGCCAAGGTGGTCTTTGAAGATAGTAATCCAGATTGGGTTAACCCAGGGAGGCTAATGACAACCCAGCGTATGGCCTATACTACACCTGCTCAGCAACAAAGAAGGCCACAAATAGGGAAACTAAAAGCAAAGGAAGGAGCTCACCAAGAGGAGTCTCATCAGGAAGAATATCAATAGGGAGAGCATCCTTACCCAGCAGATTTGAATATGAATCACCTTCTAAGAGCTATCGAAGATTTGGGGATGAGACATATGGAAGGAGAGCAAATATTGAACTGGATGAGCCAACAAGAAGAGTGGAAGAAACAACAAATGGAGCAGCAACAGGAACAATACTCCCAGCTCACTCAAACCATCCACCAAGTTACTGAGAGGCAAGAACGTCAAGATAAACATTTGTAGGAACTCAATCAGCGACAAATAGCCCAGATGAAAGCATTCAATGAGTTCACTGTACTTAATAAAGGACGGCAACTACATCGGGAGGAGTTCAACGTCAACACTCAAGCCAAGTTGAACTACATGTCCAGTAATATGCATCATCTACATTATGCCATCCCTACATATGATGAGGTCTAAAAAGATTTTGTAGAACAAGAAGAGAGGAAAGTGAAATAGCAAAAGGAAACACTCAAGAAGAAGATGGAAGATGGTGGTTTCTGGAAGAAGCTGCTTGGAAAAGGCAAGGGAAGTGGGAGCACAAGCAATCAAGAAGGAGAGCATGGACATCCACAAGAGTAACAGGTGGTGGAGTTCCTTCTTTGGTCCATCTTTCTCTATGTTTTAAATAAGGAAGATCTTGTATGAAATAGAACTTGCTTCCATTTCCGTTTAAACATTTCTAAATTCTTTCTTTTAAGTTTTTGTTGAGAAGGTTTATGATATCTAGTCCTTATGTCACTGCATCCTTACTTTGCTTACTTGTATGTTTGTCCCTTTTAAATCAAATAAAAAGAGAATGAGTGCTTTTAAAGACCAGAGAAGAGTTCATACTATGGAGTAAGTTCCTGAGTTTATGGTATAGTCATAAGATAGCTAAGTTGGTTCAACCATAAGGTGGGAAGACAACTATCTGTCATGAATACTATGCTTGAGACACACCCCATGAGACTAGATAAATAAGAAGGTCCTAATAAGAAAAAGGGAAAGAACAATAAAAGTTGAGGAATAAAAGAAAAATGGTAAGCAATAAGGCTAGGCACCAATGGTTTTAATCTTGAGACATGTGTCTTTGGTGCTCCTGTGTGAGGGATCTACTTGGATGAATAAGCTCTTAGGGGTGCCTTATCACTTGGTAACTTGGGTTAACTAACCCGGGATTACCAGCTGAAAGTCCACTATCAAGAGTAACCCTCACTACAGAGCATTTAGTAACCCAAAGAGGTGCTGGACACCAAGGTCTCAAGAAAAGAAAATACATACACTATGTGCCTGCGGTGTGTATGTATGGGGGATAGACTTGAGCAAGTAAGTCCTTAGGGGTGCTTCAACACCTAGCACCTTGAACCAACTGGTTCAGAAGGGTTGGCTGAAAGCTTATTTTAAAGAGTTGCCCCCTTGCAGAACACTTAGCCTAAGAACACAAATAAGCCCTGAAATAACAACAAAAGGATCAATGAATAAAAGTCTCATGGGATGCAATCAAAGTGAGTATTTTATGACAAGATAAAGGTCTGAAAGCCAGGAATAAACCTAAGTTGCTATGCATGAAACCACCATAAAACCAGGGACATGACTTCCACAAGAATGACTCATTTCTCTTGGCATTCCATTCATCATTCTCTTGTTCCAGTACTTGCTTAGGGACAAGCAAGCTTTAAGTTTGGTGTTGTGATGCCAGGGCATTTTGGCCAGTTTCACTGACCTTTTTTTTACTATTTTTAGGGTAGTTTCATGCATTTCCTTAGGAAATAAGCTAGTTTTGGGTAGATATTCACTTACATCTTGATTCAAGCATACATTGTGCACTTTACATGATTTCATGAGGATTTTGCATGAATTTAAGGACAAAATTGGATGCTGCATTTCCCATGACTTGGACTAGAACTTTGATGCACGTTATTGTTTGATTTCAGGACAAAGGAGGCAAAGAAGGACCACATTAGTGGCTACGTTAGTTACACTAACATTAACACTAACGTGGAATGGGAGTAACTTGCAAAGTTAATGAGAAAAGTGATTGCCAATAACGCTCTCGAAGCCATCATTGCCCACGTTAAGAGTCACGTTAACTAAGTTAACGTGAACTCTAACGTGGAAGTAAAGAAATGGAGCCAACGTTAGTGACACTTAACATTATCACTAACGTTGGGCTAAGATCATGAGTGGCCACGTTAGAGTCCACGTTAACTTAGTTAACGTGGCCTCTACATTAAGAAGAAAGGGGGGGGGGAGCCAACGTTAGTGACACTCAACATTGTCACTAACGTTGGCCAAAGCACATTTAGCCACGATAACTCCCACGTTAACCTAGTTAACATAGAAGCTAACGTGAAGGAACAAAGTGGTCGACAACGTTAGTGACACCCAACATTGTCACTAACGTTGGAAGAACACAAGCCCCCAATGAGCCACGTTGACTCCCACGTTAACCTAGTTAACGTGGAAGCTAACGTGAAGGAAGAAGGTGATCGCCAACATTAGTGACACCCAACATTGTCACTAACGTTGGAAGAAGCCACACATGCCACCATGAGCCACGTTAACTCCCACGTTAACTTAGTTAACGTGGAAGCTAACGTGGAAGCTAACGTGGATAAGGGAAAGATGAGCCAACGTTAGTGACACTCAACTTTGTCACTAACGTTGGAGATGGCTAGTAAGGCCACGTTAGAGTCCACGTTATTTAGAAGCCACGTTAACCTAGTTAACGTGGACTCTAACGTGGAAAATAGGAGCAATTTGGAACGTTAGTGGCAATGGTAAGTGTCACTAACGTTCTCGAAGGATGACAAGCCTACGTTAAAAGAGCCACGTTAACTCAGTTAACGTGGACTCTAACGTAGGGAAGGGGGAGGCTTCTCAACGTTATTGGGAAAGTTGAGTCCCAATAACGTGTGCGAAGGACATAGTGGAAACGTTAGTGGTAACGTTTGTGCCACTAACGTTGAGGTTAACGTGGCTTTTAACTTTGGTGAGGAACGTTAGAGAAAAAGCTGATTGTCACTAACGTTCTCGAACCCATATTTTCATTGAACGTTAACACCACTAACTTCCTGAGCTAAAGCCCCTGCCCACTTCATACTTTCTCTCTGCAAGTAAAAGCTAAGCCCAATGAAGAAGAGAACTGCTTCAAACTCAAGATCCAAAAGTACAAGACTTGAAGAATCAACTAGAAGAACAGAAGAGTAGTATATATAGGAGTAGCTTTGAAATATTTTGGGGAGTTGGAAATTATAGGGAGACTCTTAGCATAGGAACTACTCTCTGTATTTACTTTCTCTGCACTTCTAAGTTTTCATCATGTATTCTCCATCTTTGTTTTTATTTTCCAGAGCTATGAACAACTAAACCCCTGTCATTGGGTTAGGGAGCTCTGTTGTAATTTGATGGATCAATACTAGTTTTCATTATTCTTCTTCTATCTTTTCTCTTAATTTTACTTGAAAGCTTTCGATCTTCATCCAATTGAGTAGTTATCTTGAAAAAGAAGCTATTTATACTTGGATCTCTTCTGAACCTTGAAAGAGGAATGAAGAGATCAAGCTAGAAATGCTTTCTCATGCTGGACCAAATTGGGTTTGCATGGATATGTGACTATAATCCTCTCAACACTTGGTTTGGGAAATGCATGTGGTATAATCAGTGACCATACTTCATCTCTTCTCATGAGCAATTGACCAAGGAATTGGCTATTGATCAAGATTTGAGAGATTGAATTACAAGAAATTGTAATTCAATCACTTAAGATTGCCAAGGAGATCAATGAGTGCATTGATTGAGGAAGAGATGAAAATGAGATTGATCCGGAGAATGCAACATCTCCTAAGCCCAATGAACTCCCATTTCTGATCTTACCCATTCTCTTTAATTTCTGTCATTTACATTTATGAGCAATTCCCCCGTTCCTATTTAAGATTCTGCAATTTACTTTCTGCCATTTACTTTCCCGCCATTTAATTTTCTGCACTTCTCAACTAAATTTCTGATTCACTCAACTAGAACATTCCTCTAATTAAAGTTGCTTGATCAATCAATCCTTGTGGGATTCGACCTCACTCTATTGTGAGTTTTTACTTGATGACAAATTTGGTACACTTGCCGAAGGAAATTTATTGTGAGACAAGTTTTCCGTGCATCAATTTGCTCCCAATAGTTTTGTGGAGGAAAATGCATCCCTTGAGGCATTTCAGGGATTTCATGAAGAGGAATTTCCTCATGCTCTTGTTCATGAGTGGGATCTCTTGTTTGCTCCATCCTTTTCTTAGTGATGGGCTTGTCATCATCAATGAGGATGTCTTCCTCTATGTCAATTCCAAATGAATTGCAAAGGTGACAAATGAGGTGAGGAAAGGCTAACCTTGCCACAGTAGAGGACTTGTCCACCACCTTGTAGAGTTCTTAGGATATAACCTCATGAACTTCTACTTCCTCTCTAATCATAATGCTATGAATCATGATAGCCCGGTCTATAGTAACTTCAGATCAGTTGCTAGTAGGAATGATTGAGCGTTGGATGAACTCCAACCATCCCCTAGCCACGGGCTTGAGGTCATGCCTTCTTAGTTGAACCGGCTTCCCTCTTGAATCTCTCTTCCATTGAGCACCCTCTTCACAGATGTCTATGAGGACTTGGTCCAACCTTTGATCAAAGTTGACCCTTCTAGTGTAGGGGTGTGCATCTCCTTGCATCATGGGCAAGTTGAATGCCAACCTTACGTTTTCCGGACTAAAATTCAAGTATTTCCCTCGGACCATTGTAAGCCAATTCTTGGGGTCCGGGTTCACACTTTGATCATGGTTCTTGGTGATCCATGCATTGGCATAGAACTCTTAAACCATTAAGATTCTGACTTGTTGAATGGGGTTGGTGAGAACTTCCCAACCTCTTCTTCGGATCTCATGTC
Organism: Arachis hypogaea; assembly: GCF_003086295.3. NCBI lineage: Eukaryota > Viridiplantae > Streptophyta > Magnoliopsida > Fabales > Fabaceae > Arachis > Arachis hypogaea. The sequence goes on along the minus strand of NC_092052.1, from coordinate 63,336,017 downwards.
GGATCTCCGGATATTCGCCCTTTTTGAGCTTAAAAGGGACCTCGGGGATCACCTTTTTCTTGGCAACAACTTCATAAAAGTGGTCTTGATGCACCCTTGAGAGGAATCTCTCCATCTTCCATGACTCGGAGGTGGAAGCTTTTGCCTTCCCTTTCCTCTTTCTAGAGGTTTCTCCGGCCTTTGGTGCCATTAATGGTTATGGAAAAACAAAAAAGCTTTATCTTTTACCACACCAAACTTAGAAGGTTGCTCATCCTCGAGCAAAAGAAGAAAGAAGAGAGTAGAAGAAGAAGAAATAGAGGAGATGGAGGGGGCTTAGTGTTTCGGCTAAGGGGGATAGGTAGTGTGTATGTTGTGTAAAAATGAAGGAGTGAAGATTGGTTTATATAGGAATGGAGAGGGGGGTATGGTTCGGCCATTATGGGTGGGTTTGGGTGAGAAAGTGGTTTGAATTTGAATGGTAAGGTAGGTGGGGTTTTATGAAGGATGGATGTGAGTGGTGAAGAGAATGGTGGAATTTGATAGGTGAGGGGTTTTTGTGGAAGAGGTATTGAGGTGATTGGTGAATGGGTGAAGAAGAGAGAGAGATGTGGGGTAGGTGGGGATCCTGTGGGGTCCACAGATCCTGAGGTGCCAAGGATATCTCATCCCTGCACCATGTGGCGTGCAAAAATGCCCCTTTCTGCCAATCCTGGCGTTAAACGCCAGGCTGCTGTCCATTTCTAGCGTTTAATGCCAGTTTCTTGCCCATTCCTGGCGTTAAACGCCAGTCTGGTGCCCATTTCTGGCGTTAAACACCCAGAATGGTACCAGACTGGGCGTTTAACGCCCATTCTGCTACCCTTATTGGCGTTTAAATGCCAGTAAGTTTCTCCTCCTGGGTGTTCTGTTTTTCATTCTGTTTTTCCTTTTGTTTTTGCTTTTTCAATTATTTTTGTGACTTCGCATGATCATCAACCTACAGAAAACATAAAATAACAAAAGAAAATAGAAATTTAACATAGATAATTAAAGATTGGGTTGCCTCCCAACAAGAGCTTCTTTAATGTCAATAGCTTGACAGTGGCTCATGGAGCCTCAGAAATGTTTAGAGCAATGTTGGAACCTCCCAACACCAAACTTAGAGTTTGAACGTGGGGGTTCAACACCAAACTTAAAGTTTGGTTGTGGCCTCCCAACACCAAACTTATAGTTTGACTGTGGGGGCTCTGTTTGTCTCTGTATTGAGAGAAGCTCTTCATGCTTCCTCTCCATGGTTACAGAGGGGTATCCTTGAGCTTTAAACACAAGGGAGTCTTTGATAAACCACTATTTTATGGTTTATATTGTGTTTAATTGTGTCGTTTTATCATGATCCTTACCCACTTATTCATTAAATTAGCATGAAATTATAATCCCTTCCTGAATTTATAACATGTTTGAAAAATACTTCCTAGAGACTTTAATTATGTATTTTTAATTCTCCTTTATTCCATTCGATGCCGTGATCTGTGTGTTGAATGTTCAGACTTTATAGGGCATGAATGAATTGGAGATTGGAAAGGAAGCTAGCAAAAATGGAAGGAACACAAGAATTTGAGGAGATAACCAGTGAGAAGTGACGCGGTCGCATGGCTCATGCGACCGCGCGAAGGAGAGCAAATCGCAGTGACGCGGCTGCATGGCTCACGCGGCCGCGCGGATTGGAAAAGCTCAGGCGACGTGGTAGCGTGGACGACGCGAACGCGTGGCAAGGAAAAGCGCGAATGACGCGTCCGCATGGATGACGCGATCGCATGACATGTGTGATCTGCATAATCTGTAGAATTTGCTGGGGGCAATTTTGGACCTTATTTCGACCCAGTTTTCGGCCCGGAACAGCAGACTAGAGCCAGAGAATATGCAGAAACAAAAGACAACATTCATTCTAGACAGTAGACAGTTTTTAGATCTAGTTTTACTCCTTTAGGTTTTTGCCTCTAGGTTGAAGAATTTTAATTTTCAATTGGTCTTAGCATTGGAACATTGAGAAGAGTTATTTTCTCATCAAGACTTCGTCATTCTAGTTCGTTCTCTTAACTTGGTTTTATTCTTCCATGTTCTTTGCTTTGTTCATTTTTGTCATTTGAATACTTTCATGATCATTTAATACAAGGATTATTTCTTCCATTTTAATTTATTTTCCATTCCAATAATCATGTCTTCTTTTAATTCCCTTTCATGTGTTATGGGTTCATTATTTACAATGAGTGAGTAGTTCCCTCACTTGATGGGGAGTTGATTGAAAGGAACTCTTGAGTTGGAAGGATTGAAGGAAAATTTGTAATTGGGTTAACTGTTGGATTGTTATCTAATCACTAACACCAATCCCTTTGAACTAAGTGGGTTGCAACTCGTGAACAGATCTAGCAATCCAACTTGTTTGATTTTCCTTTTCCTAGTGAAGGATAACTAAACAGAACAACCATTAATTATAAATTAATCTTGAAATCATCCCATCAATAATAGAGATTCCAACTAATCAACTCCCAGTCAAGGCTTTTATTCATATTATTTAAATTTTCTCAATTTAATTTTCAATTTACTTAACTCAACTTCTTGGAACATCTGATTAATAAAATAGCACACTTTTCTGCAACTCATTGGGAGACGACCTGGGATTTAAACTCCCAGTAATTTTTAATTTAAACTCTCTGTGACATATTTCTAAATTGATAGGCAGATTTTCGGTGAGTTAAGAACTATACTTGCAACGTAACTATTTTAATAATTTTTGATTCACCAACTTCTGTGACTCATCAATTTTTGGCGCCGTTGCCGGGGAGTTGCAATAGAGTGCTAAAGTTATTAATTAGAATTTTTTTATTTGCATTTTATTTTATTTTGCTACTATGAGCTGCATGTTTCTTTCGTCAAATGACGCGTTCACTTCCTGACCCGCGCTTGCTAATATTCGATCCTGAAATTAAAAGGACTATTTCACGAATAAGGCGAGAACAGCGTCGGTTAGTCCGCTCTGAGGGCGGATCTGAAAGTGAACTTGAGGAAGAAACCAGCCCCCGTTCTACTGATTCGGTTGTTTTACGTGCAGAAGACATGGCCGCTAGGAGAGTTACCATCCAGGAGGAAGGAGCCCCTGATTTTACAATGCAACCGTTTCAAGCGCATCATCCAGCGGTAGCTACAGATTTTGAAATAAAGACCGCATTGCTAAATTTGATGCCCAAGTTTCATGGCCTACCTGCTCAAGCGCCTATCAAGCACTTGAGAGATTTCCAGGCAGCCTGTTCTACTGTCAGGCGTGATGGTACTGATGAAACTTCAATTTTGTTGAAAGCTTTCCCGTTTTCTCTTGAGGGAAAAGTAAGAGAGTGGTACTACACTCAACCTCTAGCAAATGTATCCAAATGGGATACACTCAGAAAGGAGTTTTTGGAGAAATTCTTTCCATCTGAAGTTACTGATAAACTGAGGAAGGATATTTCCACAATTGTTCAGGATGACAATGAGACTCTCTTTGAATACTGGGAGCGCTTCAATAATCTTCTGGAAGTATGCCCCCACCACATGATTGACAAGATAGTGTTGCTTAGCAATATCACACAGGGCATGAGGCCCCAAGATAAGACCACATTGAAAAGTGCTAGCAATGGGTCTATGAAGAAGTACAAGACCACTGATGAGGCTTGGCAATTGATCAGTGATTTAGCTGAATCTACTAGGAACCACAGGCAAAAGCAAGGCCGTTCAAAAGCCGTTGCAGAAGTATCCTCTAACAGAGAGACTACGGCTCTAGCTCAGAGTATATGTGAGATGACCAACTTGCTGAAGCAGATGCAATTGAATCAACAACAAACTCAACAAGCTCAACCTCCTTCGCCACAGTAAAACCAACAATTAGTCCCGTAAAGAATTTGCGGAATCTGTGCTGATTATAGCCATTACACTGATGAATGCCCGCAGCTCTAACAAGAAGACAACATGGTGGCATCCACTCATAACTTCTATGACCGCCCCAACCAAAGGTACAATCAAAGTGGAAATAATAACCATGGATGGCAGGACAATTTTAACCAGAATTGGAGGGACAACAATAACAGAGGAGGCCGAGATAATCAGGGAAATCAGAGGTGGAATAATAACAACAACAGGCAGCAGAATCAACCTTACAGAGTACCTCACCTGAGGTAAAACCAAGGACCACAGAACAATCAACAGCAGACCTCTCAATTTACTCATTCTTCTTTATCTCCTAATGAAGAGCTACTACAATCTTTTGAGCAAAGACAACAGACCATGGAAAATAACATCATGAATAGTATTAATGCCAGTCTGAATGGTCTCACCTCTACTTTGCAAGCTCTTATGTCACAGATTGGATCAATGCAAAATTCCAGTAACCAACTTTCTAGCTCCACTGGAATCCCCTCTCAACCATTACCCAATCCAAAGGGAGGCATTAATGCCATCACCCTAAGGTCTGGAACCACACTGCAGGAGAGGAATCAGGAGGAACCAAGCCCACCAGAACACACCTGCTGAAGAGGAAGAGGACATACAGGACATAGCTGAGAAAGAAATAGCTCAACCACAGGAGGAAGCACCAAAAGGCACAGACACCACAGAAAACACCACTCCTATTCCATTTTCACAACTTGCAAGGAAGCTCAGGAAGCAGCTGGAACCCGACCCCAAAATGGTAGAAATATTCAAAAAGGTTGACGTAACTGTTCCTCTTTTTTATGTTATTCAGCAGGTACCTAAATATGCAAAGTTTCTAAAAGACTTATGTATCCATAAAGACAAAATTAATGAATTAGAAACTATTCCTTTAGGTAGTTCTATATCTGCTTTAATGGGAGGATTACCTGAAAAATGTAGTGATCCAGGTCCTTGTATAGTTAGCTGTACTATTGGTGGTGTAGTAATTTATGATTGCATGTGTGATTTAGGAGCACGTGTCAGTATAATGCCTTTGTCAATATATGATATTTTGAGGCTCCCTCCCTTAAAAAGGTCGGCAGCTCGTTTTGTGTTAGCAGATAAAAGCATTATTACAGTGGCTGGAGTTGCTGAAGATGTTTTGGTGAACATTAAAGGGCTTACATTTCCCACTGATTTTTATATCTTGGAGATGCCCCATAATGATTCAGATAAGCCATCATCAATCCTACTTGGAAGACCATTCCTGAAGACATCAAAATTCAAATTGGATTCTTTTTCAGGAACATACTCCTTTGAAATAGATGGCCGCATAGTAATCTTCAATCTGAATGGAGTCATTGACAACCCCCCAGAAGATCGTTCTATCTTTTAGTGTGATGTCATAGATGAAAGTGTAGCTGAAGTTCACAAGGAAGAGTTTGAAGAGAGGCACACTGGACAAGGTCCAAGTGTGGGGACCCTTTTAATTGACAATGAGGGCACTTCGCCATTTTCACAAGCTCCAGATAATCCAGAGCCTGCCCATGATCAAAAGTTAGAATTGAAACCCCTCCTTCCACATCTCAAATATGCTTATCTTGAAGATGAGCAGAAGTTTCCAGTTATCATTGCAAGGGAACTTACTTCCCAACAAGAAGAGTAGTTACTTGATGTGCTGAGGAAGCATAAGAAGGCAATTGGGTGGAGCTTGGCAGACATAGTAGGCATCAACCCTCAAGTATGTAAGAACAGAATATTTTTAGAAGAGGGAGTAAGACCTGTCCGTCAACCCCAAAGAAGATTAAATCCCACCATCTTGGAAGTTGTCAAAAAGGAAGTGACCAGACTATTGGAAGCAGGTATCATATATCCCAGTACAAGTGGTGCCCAAGAAGTCTGGAGTCACTACAGTGAAGAATGAGCATGGAGAGCTCATAGCAACTAGAGTTCAGAATGCTTGGAGAGTCTGCATTGATTACAGGCGTCTCAACCAAGCTACCCGTAAGGATCACTACCCACTTCTATTGATTGATCAAATACTGGATCGCCTGACAGGTAAATCACATTATTGCTTTTTAGATGGTTACACAGGTTATTTCCAGATTCATATAGCTCCTGAGGATCAGGAAAATACTACCTTTACATGCCCTTTTGGGACTTATGCTTACAAGAGAATGCCCTTTGGCTTGTACAATGCACCAGCTACTTTCCAAAGGTGCATGATGAGTCTTTTCTCTGATCTTATTGAGGACTGTATGGAAGTTTTTATGGACGATTTTAGCGTTTATGGTGATTCTTTTAGCCTTTGCTTAGATGGATTATCTAGAGTATTAGATAGATGTGTTAATACAAACCTTGTATTAAATTTCGAAAAATGTCACTTCATGGTAAAACAAGGAATTGTATTAGGACATGTGGTATCTAATAATGGCATTTCTGTAGACCCAGCAAAGGTGAATGTTATTTCTAGTTTACCTTACCCCTCTTCTGTGAGGGAAGTCCGTTCGTTCCTTGGCCATGCAGGTTTTTACAGGAGATTTATTAAGGACTTTAGTAAGGTCACACTTCCTTTATCCAGGTTACTGCAGAAGGATATTGAGTTCGAGTTCAGTGAGGATTGCAAACAAGCGTTTGATAAGCTGAAGACTACTCTGACTCAAGCTCCAATTGTGAGAGGACCAGACTGGAGCCAGCCGTTTGAAATTATATACGATGCTTCCAACCATGCAGTAGGAGCAGCGCTGGCTCAGCGTGAAGGTAAGGATCCTTTCGTTATTGCTTATGCGTCTAAGACTTTAGACACTGCCCAGTCCAACTATACTACTACTGAGAAAGAGCTTCTTGCTATTGTTTTTGCTCTGGATAAATTCCGGGCTTATTTACTTAGTATTAGAGTAGTAGTGTGTTCGAACCATGTAGCTTTAAAGTATCTATTAGCTAAAAAGGAGTCCAAACCAAGACTTATACATTGGATACTGCTGTTATAAGAATTTGATTTGGAAATAAAGGAGGAGTGGTAATCAGAATTTAGTGGCAGACCACTTGATTCGCCTTGAGCATATTAAGGATGATTATACTCCTATAGATGATAATTTTCCTTTTGATAACCTGCAAGCAGTATCTGAGGTAGTCCCTTGGTATGCACCTGCTGCTAATTATTTAGTTAGCCGCACATTTCCTCCAAATTTTTCTAAACATCAAAGAGACAAGCTGAAAAGCGAGTCTAAATATTATATATGGGATGACCCATATTTATGGAGATGTGGCATTGATCAAGTAATTAGACGTTGTGTGCCTCAATCAGAATTCCAGTCCATTTTAGAGGCCTGTCACTCATCTGAGAGTGGAGGACATTTTGGTCCTCAAAGGACAGCTAGAAAGATCTTAGACTGTGGATTCTGGTGGCCTACTCTTTTTAGACACGCTGCTGAGTTTTGTAAATCTTGTTTCCCAAGCCAGAAATTTGGTAATATATCCAGGAGGGATGAGATGCCTCAACAAATTATGCTTTTCTGTGAAATTTTTTATGTTTGGGGCATTGACTTCATGGGTCCATTCCCAAATTCTAATGGATATTTTTATATATTGTTAGCTGTGGATTATGTTTTCAAATGGGTGGAAGCAATTTCTACCTGCACTGATAATGTTAACACTGTTGTTTCCTTTGTGAGAAACCATATTATATGTCGCTTCGGATCACCACGAGCAATCGTGAGCGATCAAGGCACCCATTTTTGTAACAGGAGACTGACAGGATTAATGAAGAAGCATGGGATAATTCATAAAGTTGCAACAGCTTACTATCCCCAAACTAATGGGCAAGCCGAGGTGTCAAACAGAGAAATTAAGCGTATCTTGCAAAAGATAGTAAAGCCTCATAGAAAAGACTGGAGCACCAGGCTACAAGATGCACTCTGGGCATATAGAACAGCATACAAGACACCCATTGGGATGAGTCCTTTCCGCTTGGTTTATGGAAAGGCTTGTCATCTCCCAGTTGAAGTAGAACACAGAGCTTTTTGGGCAGTTAAGGAGTGCAACATGGGAATTGAGAAAGCCAGAGCTGAAAGGAAGTTGCAACTGCAGGAACTGGAGAGCCTTCGCCTAGAAGCTTATGAAAACTCCAGAATATACAAGGAAAAGATGAAGGCTGTACATGATCAAAACATCAAGAAGAAAGAGTTCCATCCTGGGGATTTAGTCCTCCTTTACAAATCTCGACTAAGGCTCATGCCAGGTAAGTTGAGATCAAGATGGGAAGGTCCATACAGAGTAAAGAAGGCCGAACCGTACGGAGTTTATCACCTAAGCCATCCTTCAAGCTCTGAACTTATTAAGGTTAATGGACAACGCCTGAAGCTATACCATGGCGAGAAGATGCAGAGAAACAAGTAGCTTGAGATCTTCCTCTTGGAAGATCCCCATATAGCAGAAGATTGAGCTAGTGGAGCGTCCAACTTACGGACGTTAAAGCAAAGTGCTAGGTGGGAGACAACCCACCATGGTATGATCGTTCTTTTCTTTATTTTTAGTTTTTCTTATTCAATAACTCTTCTCTTTCTTAGTACTTTCGTGCATCTGTATTTACATGTTTTTACTTTCATAAAAAAAAAAATTTGCTACACGACGCGATCGCATCAACGACGCGTCCGCGTCGTAAGGAGAGTACAGAAAAATAAAGATGAACAGAGAGTCACGCTGGAGCGTGGCTGGAGGCGTGCCAATGGCACAAATCAACCCACGCGACCGCGTCGCTGACGCGTTCGCGTCGCATGGGAATCATGGCCTCCCACGCGACCGCGTGCCCCACGCGGCCGCGTGCCCTGAGTTTTCGACGTAAAAGGGTGCAAAATGAAATATTGTGCGAGAGTGATGCTGGATTGGTGCTGGAAGCACAATCCTTATCACGCGACCGCGTCACTGATGCGGCCGCGTCATCCATTTTCTGACGTACACTCACGCGATCGCGTGACCCACGCGATCGCGCCGTCCCAATTTTGGCAAATAAATTAATTTGAACAGAGAGTTGTGCTAGTACGAGGCTGCACTCGCTCCAGAAGCATAACATGGGTCACGCGACCGCGTGACCGACGCGATCGCGTCACCATACTTGAAGCGCATCCACGCGAATGCGTGCCCCACGCGGCCGCGTTGCATGCGCCGCACAGCTCAACCTAAATTGCCAAATTATCTTATCTTTCTCTCCACCAAATCCTAGTTTTTTCTTCTCCCTCCTTATTTCTTCCTCCCCCCCTTCCCCCTTCTATCTCACCTTTCACTCTCTATCTCTCTCACCTCCATTAACAAGGTTTTATTTTCTTCTTCCCTCTTTCTTTTTCTATCGTTCTTATTATTTTATATGTACTTTCTTTTCTTTTCTTTTCTTTTCTTTTCATTATTCATATTTTCTTTCTTTTTTCATTTCCTTTTTACATGGTGTTAGAAATTTTTTTTTGAGTCATTATCCCTCATTATATGCTTGTGGATTGCTGCAAATTGTTTGACAATTATTTTTATTCTATTTAAGGGATTGCTTGCATGTTCACCTTCATATTTTCTATACCTTATTCACCATGCATGCTATGTGTTTGTGAAAAAACTCAAATGGCATTATGCACTTCTCTATGTTGTTATACTATTCAATGCTTGCTTTTCACAACTTTCCTTTCCTATTGTATTAATTAAATTTAATTGTCAATACAAACGTGATGGTTTGTTACAAAGTATTGCTTGGTCTATGCTACTCATGCCCTTTGCCGGCATGCCAATAAACACCTTGCAGTCACTTGTCTATATATGCACTAGCTATTTTCCATTGTTGGCTTTCACATGTACTCGCGAACATGTGATAATGTCAGTATATCTTAATGTGCATCCATCACCCTCTTTTCCGTTTCCTTCCTTGCTGTATATCCCTTTGAATTTAATTTACTTTCTCTTCCCTTCTTTCAGGATGGCCACCAAGAAAGGAAAAGAGAAAGCTACTTCTAAACCACCAGCAAGAAGAGGAACTAAAAGAGCATTAGTGGCAGAGCCTTCTTCAACCGCAGTCAAACCCTCAACCAAAAGAGTTAAGAGAATAATAAAGGTTAATGAAAAGGAGAAAGCCTTTCCAGCAAAGGACACTGCGCGATTTCCCAATCGCTACTGTAAGCAGATGTTCCCTATCCTGGCAGAAAAAAACTATAACAATGAATACCTTCTTATCCTCCCGTCCAATATTGCTACCTTTGTTGAGCCGCAAATTGAACGAAGACAATGGGGTTTCCTACGGAGACAACCAAGGCAGGTCAATCTTTCTTGGGTAGTTGAGTTCTACTCTAACTTCTACATGCCATCCCTGCAGTCTATTTAAGTCCGGCAGAAGCAAGTCCCTATCACAGAAGAGGCCATTCAGCAAGCTCTGAGTCTTCCCCCTATTCCAGCAGGAATGGACGCCTATCAAGAAGCCACACTTAAGCGCCAGAGGTACCAATTTGACTGGGACTCTGTTCTTGGAGTCATCGCATTACCAGGCAGCCGTTGGATCTACGGATACCACCGTACCCACCCTAAGGGAATCTTGGCTTCAGCACTTACCTTGGAGGCTCGCGTATGGGCACAGATCATGTCCCATTACGTCTTTTTGAGCACTCATGAGTCCTCCTTCACTGCGGACATGGCTGTTCTACTATGGTGCATCCTTACAGACCAACCTCTGAATCTCTCAAGACATATCCGGAATGCTATGGGACACATACAAATTGCGGGCAACTTACCTTTTCCCGCCTTGGTCTCGGATCTTGTCTCAGTAGCCGGAGTCTCCTATAGAGCTGGGGACACCAAAGCCGTGCTTCTACGGGATGATCAGTATGTCCCTAACGGGAAATACCTCAGACTTCCAGCAGCCACTACAAGCCTTCCTACTACTCCAGTTGAAGATAATCCTTCTTCAACACCACAAGCACCTACAACTGATGAATTGCTCCAGCAGATAATCGAAAGGTTGGATCGGCAAGAACAGAAAGCAAAGATGAGAGAGCGCCGTAACGAGCACCGATTCAAACACCTCAAGGAGCTACTCAAGGGATACTTCAGGGACTCGAATACCCCAGACTCCACTTCTTTTACCAGCACAGGGAGCCATAATGGTCCCGACTGTGGAGATACTGCCACCAGCCCACCCCTGTTCCTGACAGACGGCACCGAGGACGATGCAAAGCCTTAAGTGTGGGGAGGTCGGTCAGTACCTGACTTCCGGAGGTAATTTCTTTCCCCTAGCACCAATAATTAGGATATTTTAGTTAGATTTTCTTTCTTTTATAGAATAGAATAAATTGTATAGGTTAGGATAGTTGCATGCATGTTCTACTTGATTGAAAAGACAATAAGTTTCTTTTAAGACTCTATCTTTGGAACAAAATTTCACTAATTTTTCAAAATTTTATGATAAATTTGCTTGAGTTGTATTTGGAACATGATATTTGAGCTAAAGAACACACAACCTGTGAAAGATTTGAGCCTTTATGTATGGTTACATTATTTAACCATAATTATTTCATTCTTGTGTGTTTACTTCTCTATGATTGTAATCTATATTTTTTTTATCTTATATGTCCAATATTTATTATATTTGCATGCTTGCACATGATTGAGGCCATTATTTGTTTAAACTCACTTATCCAAATTAAGCCTACGCTTTTCAATTACCTTTGTTAACCACTTTGAACCTTTAAATCCTATTTGTTCTATACTTTACCACATTACTAACCTTAAGCTGAAAAACAATTGTATATCCCAAATTGAATCTTTGGTTAGCTTAAGATAGAATTGTGTGTGCTAGTTAAGTTTGGGAAATTGTGGGAACAAAAGTTGTTAAGGGAATGTGTCATGAGAATTTAATGGGAATTTGGATACCTACTCAGGTGAAACTATAAGAATTAAAAATCTATGTGCATTGATAAGCTATATTTATTTTAATGTCAAAAAAAAATAAAAAATAAAAAATAAATAAATAAATAAATAAGGGGACAAAATTACCCCAATGTTAAATTCAGAATTCAAAGATCAATGCACATATGATAGAATCAAATACAAAGTTGATACATGAGTATGGATTAAAAAAGGGAATTCTGGGTAGCTAGGTATGAACTTTAAGATTACATTAAAAATATTAGGTTGGGTTGAAGCTTGGGTTAATTAAAGATTCAATTTATTAGCTCACTTGACGAAATGTATACCCCTACCTGTACCTTAGCCCCATTACAACCTTGAAAACACCTCATGATGTTTGCATTGGTATATTAACTGTTGTCGATTGGTTAGGAGAAGAACAAAAGTTAGAAAGCATGATTAGAGAAGGATAGAGTGATTACCCTATACACTAGAGATTAGAGCGTACATACATTATCAGTGAGGGTTCAATGCTTGAATTTTCATGTTCCCTGCTTTCATGAGCTATCTTCTTGCACTTTTATCTGTTTTAATGTATAATGATAGAATTAGTGGAATTTGATTTGTAATTGTTTTGAAGAACTTATTTATTTTTGATCAAGTGGGCAAGAATCATATAGTTGCATTTATATATATATATATATATATATATATATATATATATATATATGCTTGCATTGCATTTCATGAGTTTCTACATGTTCATACTTATTTCCTTATCTCCTTCAATTAAGCATGAGGACATGCTAATTTTTAAGTGTGGGGAGGTTGATAAACCATTATTTTATGGTTTATATTGTGTTTAGTTGTGTGGTTTTATCATGATCCTTACCCACTTATTCATTAAATTAGCATGAAATTATAATCCCTTCCTGAATTTATAACATGTTTGAAAAATGCTTCCTAGAGACTTTAATTAGGTATTTTTAATTCTCCTTTATTCCATTCGATGCCGTGATCTGTGTGTTGAATGTTTCAGACTTTATAGGGTATGAATGAGTTGGAGATTGGAAAGGAAGCTAGCAAAAATGGAAGGAACACAAGAATTTGAGGAGATAACCAGCGAGAAGTGACGCGGTTGCATGGCTCACGCGACCACGCGAAGGAGAGCAAATCGCAGTGACGCAGCCGAATGGCTCACGCGGCCGAATGGCTCACGCGGCCGCGCGGATTGGAAAAGCTCAGGCGACACGGTAGCGTGGACGACGCGAACGCGTGGCAAGGAAAAGCGCGAATGACGCGTCCGCATGGATGACGCAATCGCGTGACATGTGCGATCTGCATAATCTGCAGAATTCGCTGGGGGCAATTTTGGACCTTATTTTGACCCAGTTTTCGGCCCGGAACAGCAGACTAGAGCCAGAGAATATGCAGAAACAAAAGACAACATTCATTCTAGACAGTAGACAGTTTTTAGATCTAGTTTTACTCCTTTAGGTTTTTGCCTCTAGGTTGAAGAATTTTAATTTTCAATTGGTCTTAGCATTGGAACATTGAGAAGAGTTATTTCCTCATCAAGACTTCGTCATTCTAGTTTGTTCTCTTAACTTGGTTTTATTCTTCCATGTTCTTTGCTTTGTTCATTTTTGTCATTTGAATACTTTCATAATCATTTAATACAAGGATTATTTCTTCCATTTTAATTTATTTTCCATTCCAATAATCATGTCTTCTTTTAATTCCCTTTCATGTGTTATGGGTTCATTATTTACAATGAGTGAGCAATTCCCTCACTTGATGGGGAGTTGATTGAAAGGAACTCTTGAGTTGGAAGGATTGAAGGAAAATTTGTAATTGGGTTAACTGTTGGATTGTTATCTAATCACTAACACCAATCCCTTTGAACTAAGTGGGTTGCAACTCGTGAACAGATCTAGCAATCCAACTTGTCTGATTTTCCTTTGCCTAGTGAAGGATAACTAAACAGAACAACCATTAATTATAAATTAATCTTGAAATCATCCCATCAATAATAGAGATTCCAACTAATCAACTCCCAGTCAAGGCTTTTATTCATATTATTTAAATTTTCTCAATTTAATTTTCAATTTACTTAACTCAACTTCTTGGAACATCTTATTAATAAAATAGCACACTTTTCTGCAACTCGTTGGGAGACGACCTGGGATTTAAACTCCCAGTAATTTTTAATTTAAACTCTCTGTGACATATTTCTAAATTGATAGGCAGATTTTCGGTGAGTTAAGAACTATACTTGCAACGTAACTATTTTAATAATTTTTAATTCACCAACTTCTGTGACTCATCAGTCTTCATTCACTTGAATAATCAATTATCCTCTGTCAACATCAATCACAGCTTTTGCTGTGGCTAGGAAGGGTCTGCCAAGGATGATGGATTCATCTATACACTTCCCAGTCTCTAGGATTATGAAGTCAGCAGGGATGTAGTGGTCTTCAACCTTTACCAAGACATCCTCTACAAGTCCATAAGCCTGTTTCTTTGAATTGTCTGCCATCTCCAGTAAGATTCTTGCAGCTTGTACCTCAATGATCCCTAGCTTCTCCATTACAGAGAGAGGCATAAGGTTTATACTTGACCCTAGGTCACACAGAGCCTTTTATGGTGCCTATGGTACAAGGTATTGAGAATTTTCTAGGATCTTGTCTCTTTAGAGGTAATCTCTGCCTAGTCAAGTCATCCAGTTCTTTGATGAGCAATGGAGGTTCATTCTCACAAGTCTCATTACCAAACAACCTGGCATTTAGCTTCATGATTGCTCTAAGGTACTTAGCAACTTGCTCTTCAGTAATATCTTCATCCTTTTCAGAGGAAGAATACTCATCAGAGCTCATGAATGGCAGAAGTAAATTCAATAGAATCTCTATGGTCTCTGTGTAAGCCTCAGATTCCCATGGTTCCTCATCAGGGAACTCCATAGAGGCCAGTGGACGTCCATTGAGGTCTTCCTCAGTGGAGATCACTGCCTCTTCCTCCGCTCCAGGTTCGGCCGTGTGTGTTGTGGTTATGGCCTTGCACTCTCTTTTTAGATTTTCTTCTGTATTGCTTGGGAGAGTACTAGGAGGGAGTTCAGTGATTTTCTTACTTAGCTGACCCACTTGTGCCTCCAAATCAGAGACAATGGTTGCGAAGTCAGAGTGGCGTTGCTTAGAATTCTCTGTCTGTTGCTGAGAAGATGATGGAAAAGGCTTGCTATTGCTAAACCTGTTTCTTCCACCATTATTGTTGTTGAAATCTTGTTGAGGTCTCTGTTGATCCTTCCATGAGAGATTTGGATGATTTCTCTATGAAGGATTGTAGGTGTTTCCATAGGGTTCTCCCATGTAATTCACCTCTTCTATTACTGGGTTCTCAGGATCATAAGCTTCTTCTTCAGAGGAAGCTTCCTTAGTACTGCCTGTTGCTGCTTGCATTCCAGACAGACTCTGAGAAATCATATTGACTTGCTGAGTCAATATTTTATTCTGAGCCAATATGGCATTCAGAGTATCAATCTCAAGAACTCCTTTCTTCTGAGTTGTCCCATTATTCACAGGATTCCTTTCAGAAGTGTATATGAATTGGTTATTTGCAACCATTTCAATGAGTTCCTGAGCTTCTGCAGGCATCTTCTTCAGATGAAGAGATCCTCCAGTAGAGCTATCCAATGACATCTTGGACAGTTCAGACATACCATCATAGAAGATACCTATGATGCTCCATTCAGAAAGCATGTTAGAAGGACACCTTCTGATCAATTGCTTGTATCTTTCCCAAGCTTCATAGAGGGATTCACCTTCCTTCTATCTGAAGGTTTGGACTTCCACACTAAGCTTGCTCAATTTTTGAGGTGGGAAGAACTTTGCCAAGAAGGCATTAACTAGCTTTTCCCAAGAGTTCAGGCTTTCTTTAGGCTGTGAATCCAACCATGTCCTAGCTCTGTCTCTCACAGCAAAAGGAAAGAGCATAAGTCTGTAGACTTCAGGGTCAACCCCATTGGTCTTGACAGTGTCACAGATTTGCAAGAATTCAGCTAAGAACTGATGAGGATCTTCCAATAGAAGTCCATGAAACTTGAAATTCTATTGCATTAGAGAAACTAATTGAGGCTTAAACTCAAAGTTGTTTGCTCCAATGGCAGGGATTGAGATGCTTCTCCCATAGAAGTCAGGAGTAGGTGCAGTAAAGTCACCAAGCACCTTCCTTGCATTGTTGGCATTGTTGTTTTTGGCTGCCAATTTTTTTGCTTCTTTGAAAAGCTCTGTTAGGCCCTCTAGAGAGAATTGTGCTTTAGTTTCTCTTAGCTTTCTCTTTAAGGTCCTTTCAGGTTCAGCATCAGCTTGAACAAGTATGCCTTTATCTTTGTTCTTACTCATATGAAAGAGAAGAGAATAAAAAAATAGAGAATCCTCTATGTCACAGTATAGAGATTCCTTGAGGTGTCAGAGGAAAAGAAGAATAGAGGGAGAAGGTAGATAGAAGAGAATTCGAACTTATCAAGAAGGATAGAGTTCGAATTGCACCTTGAGGAGGAGTGTTAGTCCCTTAAATAGAAGGATGTGAGAAGAAGGGAAGAATTTTCGAAATTAAAGTAAAAGATTTTGAAATAATTAAAAGAAATTTTGAAAATTTGGTAAAGGATTTTCAAAAATTAAGATTGGGAAAGAAATTAAGTGATTTTTGAAAAAGATTTTGGAATTAGAAATTAAAAAGATATGATTGAAAATTAATTTTGAAAAAGATGTGATTTGAAAAGATATGATTGAGAAGATGTGATTGAAAATCAAATTAAAAAGAGAAAGTTTTAAAACTAAAGTTGATTACTTGACTAACAAGAAATTAAAAGATATGATTCTAAAATTTAAAATTTGATCCTTTCTTAATAGGCAAGTAACAACTTGAAAATTTTGAAGTAAATCAATAATTATAGCAAGGATTTTCAAAAATAATAAAAAAAATGGAAAGAAATTGATTTTGAAGAGATATGATTGAAAAGATATGATTTGAAACAGATTTGATTTTGAAAAATTATGAAAATTTGAAAAAAATTTGAATTAAAAACAAAATCTTCCCTCTAGTGTCATCCTGGCATTAAACGCCCAGAATGGTATCCATTCTGGCGTTTAACGCCCAAAGTGCTACTTTTTTGGGCGTTAAACGCCCAGCCAGGTACCGTGGCTGGCGTTTAAATGCCAGTTTTCCTTCTTCACTGGGCGTTTTGAACGCCCAGCTTTTTCTATTTGATTCCTCTGTTGAATGTTCTGAATCTTTAATTCTCTGTATTATTGACTTGAAAAGACATAGTTTTGAAAAAAAAAATTTGAATTTTTCAATGATGAGAAACAATCAAAATACAACTAATCTTAGTAAACTCAAATCAAGCAAACAATGCATGCAGGACACCAAACTTAAAAATTTTCATATGAGAGATACTAACAAATTGAGAATGCATATGAGAAACAACAAAACACACAAAACAAGAGAATTTAAAGATCAGAGCAATGAAAACATCAAGAACAACTTGAAGATTAATGAAGAACATAATGCATGTATTCGAAAAATGCAAGAAGAATAAAGACATGCAATTGACACCAAACTTAAAAATTGATACTAGACTCAAACAAGAAACATAAAATATTTTTGGTTTTTATGGTTTTATAAATTTTTTTTTGTGATTTTTTCGAAAATTGAGTGGAAAAGAAAATAAAGTGATTCAAAACTTTTAATAAGAATTCCATGAATCATGCAATGTTAGTCTAAAGCTTTAGTCTAAAAAGATTAGACATGGCTAGCCAAGCTTCAGCAGGACATTACATTCAGCAGCTAAATTGATGAGAATCAATCAGCTTTTGTAATGATAAGAACATCACATTGAAACTCTAGAATTCATTCTTAAAAATTCTGAAAAATAAAAAGAAAAGTACCTAATCTAAGCAACAAGATGAACCGTTAGTTGTCCACACTCGAACAATCCCTGGCAACGGCGCCAAAAACTTGGTGCACGAAATTGTGATCATCAATGGCACCAATAACTTGGTAGGCACAATTGTAATCTCAACTCTTTATCACAACTCCGCACAACTAACCAACAAGTTCACTGGGTCGTCCAAGTAATAAACCTTACGTGAGTAAGGGTTAATCCCACAGAGATTGTCGGCTTGAAGCAAGCTATGGTCACCTTGAAAATCTCAGTCAGGCGAATTCAGATGGTGATGGAGAATTGATAATTAAAAGATAAATAAAACATAAAATGAAGATAGAGATACTTATGTAATTCTTTGGTTGGAATTTCAGATAAGCGTATGAAGATGCTTTGTTCCTCCTGAACCTCTGCTTTCCTATTGCCTTCTTCCAATCATTCATACTCCTTTCCATGGCAAGCTTTATGTTGGGCATCACCATTGTCAATGGCTACTTTCCGTCCTCTCAGTGAAAATGTTCTACGTACGCTGTCACCGCACGGCTAATCATCTGTCGGTTCTCGATCATGTTGGAATAGGATCCATTGATCCTTTTGCGTCTGTCACACGCCCAACAATCGCGAGTTTGAAGCTCATCACAGTCATCCCTTCCCAGATCCTACTCAGAATACCACAGACAAGGTTTAGACTTTCCAGATCTCAAGAATGGCCGCCAATAATTCTAGCCTATACCACGAAGGTTCTAATATTAGATTAGAAACCCAAGAGATACACATTCAAGCTTGTTTGCATGTAGAACGGAAGTGGTTGTCAGTCACGCGTTCATAGGTGAAAATGGTGATGAGTGTCACATAATCATCACATTCATCATGTTCTTAGGTGCGAATGAATATCTTGGAGAAGAAATAGACTTAAGTTGAATAGAAAGACAATAGTACTTTGTATTAATTCATGAAGAACAGCAGAGCTCCACACCTTAATCTATGGTGTGTAGAAACTCCACCGTTGAAAATACAAAAGTGATAATGGTGTAAGCATGGCCGAATGGCCAGCCTCCAAGGTCTAGGGACTAAACATCCAAAGATTCCCTAATACAATAGTATAAGGTCCTATTTATAGAGAACTAGTAGCCTAGGGTTTACAGAAATCAGTAATTAATGCAGAAATCTTCTTCCGGGCCCACTTGGTGTGTGCTTGGGCTGAGCATTGAAGATTCCATGTGTAGAGACTTTTCTTGGAGTTAAACGCCAGCTTTTGTGTCAGTTTGGGCGTTTAACTCCAGCTTTTGTGCCAGTTTTGGAGTTAAACGCCAGAATTCTTGAGCTGACTTGGAATGCCTGTTTGGGCCATCAAATCTTGGGCAAAGTATGGACTATTATATATTTCTGGAAAGCCCAGGATGTCTACTTTCCAACGCAATTAAGAGCGTGCCAATTGGGCCTCTGTAGCTCTAGAAAATTCACTTTGAGTGCAGGGAGGTCAGAATCCAACAGCATCTGCAGTCCTTTTTCAGCCTCTGAATCAGATTTTTGCTCAGGTCCCTCAATTTTAGCCAGAAAATACCTGAAATCATAGAAAAATACACAAACTCATAGTAAAGTCCAAAAGAGTGATTTTTATTTAAAAACTAATAAAAACATAATAAAAACTAACTAAAATATACTAAAAACATACTAAAAACAATGCCAAAAAGCGTATAAATTCTCCACTCATCACTGCTGAAGTTAGCTTTTCCTTCAAAGTTTGAAAACTCTCTTCACACTCTGATGTCCACACAAACGGCACCTCCTTCCTTGTCAACTTATTCATCGGTAGTGCAATCCGGGAAAACCCTTCAATAAATCTCCGGTAATATCCGGCTAAACCCAAGAAACTCCTAACTTCCGTCATCGTCGTTGGTCTTTCCCATTCCATCACCGCTTCTACCTTAGAAGGATCCATAACTATCCCTCCTTTGCTCACCACGTGACCTAGGAACTTTACTTCCTCCTTCCAGAACTCGCACTTCGACAAGTTAGCATACAATTTCTGCTCCTTTAAGATTTGCAACAAAATCCTCAAGTGTTCCTCATGCTCCTTTGCCGTTGTAGAGTAAACTAAGATGTCGTCTATGAAAACCACCTCGAATTTGTCCAAAAAGGGAAAAAAGACTCTGTTCATGTAATCCATGAAAACAACAGGTGCATTAGCGCGTCCTAAACACAGTCTTAGGGATATCATCCTCTTTCACCCTTATTTGATGGTAACCGGATCTCAAATCAATCTTAGAAAATACTCTGGCTCCTTACAGTTGATCCATCAAGTCATCTATCCTTGGCAGCGGGTACTTATTCTTCATAGTTACTTTGTTCAACTGCTGGTAATCCACACACAGTCGCATTCATCCATCCTTCTTCTTCACCAATAAAACTGGCACTCCCCACAGTGATACACTCGGTCGAATGAACTTCTTGTTCAGAAGCTCTTCCAACTGAGTCTTTAACTCTGCCAGCTCTATCAGAGCCATTCTATACGGCGCAATCGATACTGGTCCGGCTCCCATCACTAATTCAATCACAAATTCAATCTCCCTTTGAGGTGGGAACTCAAGGATATCTTCCGGGAATACCTCCGAAAAGTCTCTAACTATCGGAATTCGGTCTAGTTCCTGATTATCACCTAACATATTCACAGCCAATAGAATATAACACTGACACTCTTCCTTACTACAGTGCACCATCACAGAGTTTAGGTAGTAGCCCTCAGCTATCACTGCTCCATTTTCTCCTTCCGGCATAAACCGAATTGACCGCTCAAAGCAATCTAACAAAACTCGATTCTTCGACAACCAATCAAATCCCAATATCATCTCCAACCCAACTATTGGTAAATAGATCAAATCATGCACGAAGTCTCTACCCTCAAGCTTGAAACCTACTTGCCTACACCCTGACCTAGTTATAACCGTCTGATGCGGGGTATGTACATGCAGATCAAAAGCTAACTCTAACACTTTCAAGCCTAATTCTTCAACTTTAGCAAATGAAATAAACGAATGCGAAGCTCCAGTATCATACAATGCAATTAATACTTTATCACCAATTAAACATATACCTCTCATCAACAGATCCGTCTTAGAAGCATCCTTGGCATTCACAGCAAATACTCCCCCTTGGTGCTGACTCTGACCCGTATTTGGGTTCCTCCCACGAGTGCGATCCCTCGCAATATGGCCAGGCAACCCACAGTTGAAGCAACCACCTAAACCAACCTTTCATGAGTTATATGGATAAAAACGCCCACAACACACACAAGTCAAATCCGGAGAATTCTTACTCTGATTTCCTCTCCCTTTAACATTGTGAAACTGATTCTGAGTGTTCTTTCTGAAGCCTCCTTGACCTTGAGGTGCATATCCTCCTCTCTTGAAACTTTGACCCCTCGGATGGAGGTACTTGCCACGTCCCCGACTAGAACTCCCTCTGTGAGTTTCCTTGGACGAAGCTACCATCTTGGCATACTCTTCCACCACTCTCGCCTTGTTCACCAAGTCAGAAAAAGTACGAATCTCCATTAGAGTCACAGCAGTTATAACCTTGTCCTTCAACTCCCTCTAATATTTTATACATTTTCAGCTTTCATAGATCTCCGGGGCACCCTGACATACCCTAGAAAATCTACAAAACTCCTCAAACTTGCTTGTGTAGTCTGCCACTGACAAAGAACCTTACTTCAGCTGCATCAATTCTATCTTCTTTACTTCCCTTGCAGACTCAGGAAAGTACTTCTTGTAGAAGGCCGTCTGGAATACATCCCAAGGTACGTCGGCATTCTGGAGATGTAGCAATCAGCACTTGGCTTGCCACCAATGCTGGGCCTCTCCCGCAAGTTGATAAGCGGCAAATTCTACGTATTAGTTATTCGGAATGTGCTGTGCTTGCAACGCACGCTCCATGGCCTGGAACCAGTTGTCCGCCTTTGTAGGGTTGGTTGATGCTCAGAAAAGTAGCGGATGAACCTTGAGAAAAGTCGCCAAGGTCATCGGAGTACCTCCCACATTATCCCCATTTCCCTCAGTATTATCATTCACATTCCCTTCACCATTTCTGTTGCCATTTATGGCCGGTTGACCTAACTTCTGCATAGCTTGCAGAGTCGCAGCAGCATTAGCTTCCATGGAATTCGCAAGGTTTGCCATGGCCACCATGAATTCGGCATGGTTGTTCGCCGGTTGCGCATTCCTACTTTTTCGTGAACGTGCTCGACCTCGTCCGCGAGTGGCCATTAGGGTTCTTATCTACACCAAACAATCGATATCAAGGTGATCAGTTTGAATGTCAAAAGCCTAGTGCTTCAATTATCCCAAAGAGGCACTCACAAACAAGCATGCTATGCAATATCAAACAGATAACCTAATAGCATCAAAGAAAATACACACAGAGTATGCAATGAAGCACAATCGGTCCATCCCTCAGGCTCACGAAGATGAACCACTCTGATACCACTAAATGTAACACCCTAATTAGCCTAAGCTTTACCTCGCGTCGTAAAGCAAAGGTTAACCAGAGATTACGGCAGTTCTAAAGCTCATACGTATAATATATAGAAAGAATAATATAATCTAGAGGCCTGATGAAAGGTATAGCTCAAAAATAGAATTTGAAAAGTGCAAAACGTACTAACAGAGCTACTAACTTAAAGCACAAGATATAGATAAGGTATAGCAAAAGGCAATAATATAATATCATAAGAATCTAGCCACGGCTCGCGGAGTTTAAGCCAGCTAGCCATATACAGGCTATACAGAAACTAGATAGTAAAATCAGCTTGTACAAGTTTTGTTCTCTCAATATATGCCTCTAGGATAAAGAAAAATACAAAATCAGAGATGTATAAACAAAATAAATCAAAAAGACTCCAAGAGGTATCCGGATCCTCCGCTTCTGTCACCATCCAAGCAACTCACCAAGGTGGGTTGCGACCTGCATCTGAAAAACACAATAGAAATATGGTATCAGAACCAGAGGTTCTCAGTATGGTAATAGTGTCCGGTGATGTAGGATATAAGACTCCGGGATGCCAAAGGCAATCCTAGACTTCATATCCATCACAAGATTTAACTTAAGGCAAAACTAAAATAATAAACATATATATAAATCTTAACATAAATAAACCGGGTAATCTATCTTAGGGGATTTCTATTCTAACCAAACACCACTATCCCACAGCCTGCACCAACCTATCCTCCATGCGATCCCATCACCACCTCCTTCCGAACCTCCTCAATCCCAGTAGAAATCACAATTAATTACAATGCAAGTAAAACACAAGTAGAAGCATATAAGGCAAGTAGATCAAGTAAGCAAATAGGAATGTTATACAAATAGGCAACCCATTACAAGTAGTCAAAGCATACAAACAGATAGAAGATGCACATGATGAATGCATGCCCTATTGGCTGTGATATCACATTGTCGGTTCAACTACCAACCCGACACATCTCCATGGAGATGTCGCCCTTTGGAATCATCATTTGGAACCCCCTAGATATAGTGCTCGGATCACTGTCCAGGGTTTTGCGCCTACATGCTCTATTGATCAAAAGCGATGTGAGCGGGATACTCTTGCCACAAACCTCACATCTCAATGCAAGCGGGACGAACCACCGCCCTTACTCCGCCGCCGCTACCTCGACAGGCAAGATCCAACCGCCGTCCCTGCCGGGCGCATAGCGTCTCATAATCTCAATTTAAAATAGTAGTTCAGTGGTTTTTCATAAAACATTTTCAATACAGCAATGATTCATCATTGCACATTCGAGTCCTCGACTCATCTCAACCACTGTCACATCAACATTTCCATTTCCGAGTCCTCGACTCATCACGACTACTGTCAATTCTCATTTCAATTCCAAACTCAACAGTTCATCAGTTTTCATGTCACATATCAGTCTACCTTCACATGCCATCAAACTCTCCTCAGTACACCCAAAACCTATGCCTCCGTTTGCTAATTTTTCATAATAGTCCTCAACTAAAACCATTAGGTTATTTCCCATGTTCTCATGCCCAAAATTAAGCCTAAAAGTCTTAAAATGGTGTCATAGAAGCTTACAATCTTGTTGGGAAGGTGGAATAGTTGAAAAACAAAGTTAAATTTGAGAAACCGGATGTGTGCGTATGCACAGGGCTGTACGCGCGCACGCTCTAGAGAAGTTTTAAAACGTGTGCGTACGCACAGGTACCATAGATTACCATGTATGTTCACTCGCACAACCTGTGCTAGCACCCTCAACAAATTGACCTTCCCAACTTGTGCGTGCGCACGAGCTATGCATACGCACAGGTTGCAATTTCTCATTGGGTATGTGTACGCACAAGCTGTGCTAGCGCTGTGAATAGATTGCCTGCCTCTGCGTGTGAGTACGCACAGGTTTGTGCTTGCGCACAGGTTAAAATTTTTGCAGAGGTGTGCGTGCGCACATACTAGAAATCATAAAATTTTGCAACTTTGTAGAATTTCAGATTTTTTAACACCAAACTTTGATTGATCATAACTTTCTCTACAAAATTCTATATTTTACAAACTTTACATCGATTTGAAGGGTTTTCAATAAGCTTTAATTTGAAACAAATTTCAATCAATTTTAAAAACTGAGGCATGATTTATGATCAGACAAAGTTCACCCAAAACCAACTTTTATCAAAAATCATAATTTACCAAATTTTCCAAAATCCTCAAACCATATCCAACCAAAATAATACCAAATTCCCATTTTCAACACAATCTACCCTATTGGGTCACAATTTACCATTCATATCAAATTTTCTACCGCACTTCATCATTTTCAATCTCAATTATCAAACATATACATCATAAAAAATTTTCCCACCATCACATGCATCCATCCTCATTATATCACTATCAATCTCCATCATCAAACTCATTCATGCTTTATGTTAAAACTCAATAATATTCATTCATGCAAACTCATAATACATCATATCTCAACATCATTAATCAACAACATTACTAATATTAATTCATCAAACCTCATTCAACCAATCAACATCAACAACCACATCAAATCAAACCTATCCTATAGGTTACTAGCCTAAGTGTCCATGAATATTATATACTACATAGAGGAAACCGAAACCATACCTTGGCCGATTCCCTATATGAACCAAAACTCCAAATTCAGCACAATCAAGCCCTTAACCACACTCCAAGCTTCCAATTCCACTTCAACAAGCACCAACAAGTTCCAATAGCTCCCAAACTAACAATAATCAAGCTATATATGCATAAATCATCACAAATCAACCTAGGGCTCATTTTAATTGAAATTTCACAAGGGTTCAAGACCTCTTACCTTTTCCAACAGCTTTGAAAGCCAAAATCCAATGCTAAGCAAGGATTAGAGTGAACCTAAACACCTAAAAATCATAAAACCTCACTTAATCAAAAGCCCTAAAACTTGAAATTTTGAAGAGAAGAACTGAGAGGTTTTGAGCTTTCCTTACCAGTTTCTTAGGTGGCTTTTGTAGAGCTCTTTACAAGGAACGCGTGGCCACAAATGGTGCGGTGATCAGAGCTCTATAGCTCAACATATGAGCTTGTGAAGTTGAGAGTGAATAGTATTTTCTTCTTCATCTTCACTCTTTTCTTTTCTACTGAGTGTGTTGCGTTTTGAGTGTCTTAATGGCTGTAAGGTTCATTAATGAACCTTTATATATGTTGGGCTTGGGCCTAACTTGGGCCTAGTCCAACCCGTTAGCATTTTTAGTTCGTTCAGCCCAACTTCGGGCCAAACCTTTAGAATTAATGCCTGTATTTTAACTTTTATTATTTTTCTAAGGTTTTTAACTGCTTTCACTTTTTCTCGGGCAGCACTGGGCAGACTTGAACCGGTTTAACCAGTTCAACTGCCGGTTCGCAATTTTTCGCGGTTTTTCGCAGAAAACACATTTTCTAACTTAGAAAAACCTACTGAGTCCAAAAATCACATTTAAATCCTCAAATTCTCATTCTAAATCTTCGGACTCTATTTTGGGCAATATTAATTACTTAATTAAATGATTAATTAAGCTCGGTTCTTACATGCACAACTTCACCGGCAAGTGCACCAGGTCATCCAAGTAATACCTCAGGTGAGTGAGGGTCGATTCCACGAGGATTGTTGGATTGAGCAAGCAATGGTTATCCTGTGGATCTTAGTCACGCGAATAGAAAGATAATGGTTGTTGTTGAATGTGCATAAACAAGAAAATAAAGAAAATAATAAAGAATTGATAAAGAAACGATAATAAGAAATCAGTTAAGGCTTTGGAGATGCTTTATCTTTCTGGATTAATAATTCTTACAGACTACTTTAACAATGAATGATTCATTCTATGGCAAAGTTATAAGTGATTAACTCATGTCCTCTCATCAAGTCAATCTCCTCTAATTCATATCAAATGCTGTTTTCAGTGGTCATTCAATATAAATGAGGGTGAAGCTCACGCAATTCATTCTCCGTTGTGATCCTACTCAAAATACCACAGACAAGGTTAGATCTTCCGGATCAAAGAATGAAGCCTAGTGTTCTAGCCTTAGTGCCACAGAAACCTCATCACCCATAACTAACCGTTGCTAAAACTTTAGGCAACGCTTTGGCAACGGTTTTTGACATGTGGTATATGCGGCCGTTGCCAATGCTCAAAGGCAACGGTTTTTTACCTAAAGAAACGGCAACCAAAAAAACCGTTGCTATAGTTACTGGCATAGGCAACGGTTTTGACAACAATTTTTAGAGAACAGTTTACAACCGTTACTAGATAGGAAACGGTTTAAAACCGTTCTCTTTCATCACGTAACGGTTTAAAACCATAACTAGATAGACAACAGTTTTAAACTGTTGTAGTTTTGTTATTCACAAAGACAACGGTTTAAAAGCGTTGCCTTTGGTGTTGTTTTTTTGCAACGGTTTTAATACCATTGCCATTTTAGAACTACCTTTGACCACGGTTTTAATACCATTATCTTTGGCAACTTTTGACAACGGTGTTTTCTTGTTATATATTTCTTTATTTACAATAATTTTCTCATGTTGCATTGAAATTAATATTTCAACTATTTTTTAGTGTCAATAGATTCATATTCCAACTATCCGAATCAAATCACTAAAGAAAACTAACTGAACATTTGATTTATAACGTACTCTATAAGATTCATACATGTTTGTGACCTATAAAAACAAAGATTTTAAAAGTCAAATAAACTAAGATACTTTAAAATCACATAATAAAAGTTTAAGTCATAACAATATCTAATCATAAACAAGAGATTTGATATATTACAATAGCAAATAGACTCCCCATCATCTCCACAAATTGGTAATTTTTACTCTCTAGTGTTTGATATTCACAATGTGTGATTAAGTTCTCCCTCACCTTCATAATGATTTTCCTGTGAACAAAAAAATTAGCAAATTAAATATAATACTAAACCTAATGCTAATAATGCTTACTAATAGAGAGAGGGGATAAGGGAAAGAAAGATAACTGCTAGTGATTTTCCTTATGAATTTCTTTATTAATAGCTGGGTCATAATAGCTAATATTAATTTGGTCAAGCAAATTAATAATCTCATTTAAATATAATACAAGAAGAAACAAACTACCAATGAAAATACAAGTAAACCATCATTTTGAGATTGTAAAATGTCTAAAGAGGCTGCCATTGACAATTATTCTTGAAAAAGTCAACATATGATTTTGACTCTTGTGTTGATCAAGAACGTTAATAGCTCAAGGAATTAAATTAAATCTTAGTTTTTTCCAAAGAAAACTTCAATTGAATTCTACCAGTGTAAGTTTTTCCTGATCCATATAACTCAAGGATATGTTTGGTTCACCTTTTACTTGTAAAAGGTATGCATAATTTAGTTATAACAGAACATTATCATTCAAAACAGAAATTAAAAATAAAAATTATGCGAAATTGTTATAAATTATGCTATCTTAGGATAGAAACATAAAAATATTGACAGACACAAACTTGTTTCAAAAAAGAGACAGATACATGGCTATAAATAGAGACATGACCATTTTATCTTATCTCTATCTCCTTCTTTATATTTTCTGCTATAAGACACTTAGCAAACTTGGAGTTAATGGTGGAACATATACCTATTCAGCCAATGAATGTTGTGTCAACCAGTGAAGCAATAGGATCAGCTATCAAAGCCATAGCAGAAGGCACTACAATTGACAATATTTCCTAACCAAGGTTGACTGCTTTGAAAACAAGTCTGAAGTAAGAAGAAAATAAAAAAAAGTCAAGAATTACACCTGTAGAAGAGAAAAGACAACACAATTCAATTCACACTTCTCCAATCCACATTCAATTCAAGAAGGGAAAAAAAGAGTTCTGGTAAACAAAAGAACAAATCAAACAGCAATTTCATGAACAAATTCAGAAAGAAAACCCTAAAGAGCTCTTATACTTTATCTTTTCTACAAAGATCTCTGATCTATAAGAAAAACTAACACAAATTTTATTGCACCCTTTGTTTGGTCTTTGAATCACAATAGAAATTTCACCCCCAAAAACTCAAAAGCAATGAGAAACAAGATATTAAATGGTGAAGTCAATTTTATCCCCTAACCCTGTATTCCAACACTAATTTACAGCACACTCACCATTTTTCTTTAACTGGCATAATGTCTTCGCAAGTAAGGTAAAGAGCCATTACATACCTCATCGCCGGGAGAACAAACTACAAGCACTACATGAGCAATACTCTGCTTTACTCCATTGCTTACCACAATCTAATCAAGAGTATATGTAATTCCATTCTCTTCTGCAATAAAAATTCAGGAAAATTGTCAAAAGCCATATAAGCCCCCATCTCAAAAAATTAGTAAAAAAATTAACCAAAGTAACCAAAACACAAAAATTTAAAGTGCATAAATTAGCTAACCCTTCAACTTATGACAAATCGCTCTGCACAATTCAAATGTTCCGGCATTAGGGGTATACCATCTGTATCCTTCACGAATAGCATTCTACCATACTCACCACACATTAATCAAACATTCACATGATCATTACTTCATGATCATAATTTCATTATCATACACCTAAATCAAACAGCAGAAAGATACAACAATAAAAGTACAATTGACACAAAAATAAAATGAGAATTCACCTCAGCTATGATGGCAGGTGTATCGAAATAATTGACACATGTGAAGATTTCCAAATAAGAAATAATGAAAAACATGTAAGGTAGTATTTTCATAAAAAAAATCTCACTAAGTTACATGACACAATCAAGATGAGACTTAAACCTGAAACTTATAATCTAGCCGCATGAAACCACATGTTCCTACAAGCTACATAGAACACAATTTGAAAAAAGGATTCACAATAAAAAATTGACTTGCCTGATCTATAGGATTGTTACAGAGCAATAAGAGTTCAGAAATGGTGGTCCTGGTAGCTAGGGCACAAACAACTCACCATGAACGACGGTGGCGACCAGGAATTCCGGAGGCGGCGGCGGCAGAAGAACGGCTCCTCCTCTGTTGCGTCCCTTTCTCACACGCGTCCATTCCTTCCTCTCTACGGCAACATCAAAGTGATCTCCTCCCCCTGTTTGGTTCCTTCTAGCGACAGCGGCAGCTTCCATCAACAGCAGCAACGAAGATGAGCTCCTTCTCTTCCTCGCATCACGCGTTCTGTACGTGTCTCTCTCTCACTCTCGTTTTCCCCTCAAGGTCAGCGGCGACGGTGGCTGTGGTCACCACCGGTAGCGCCTCTCCCTTCCCCTCTCCTCTCCTTCCCGTTCTCTGATCACCCCCTCCTCTCGCTCCCCCTCTTCTCTCGTTTCCCCTTCTCTCTATTTCCCCTTCTTTAACTGTATGTGTGTATTTTAATTATGTTAGGTTTAGACATCATAAAATTAGGGTTTTATTTGGGAATTAGAGTTAGCATAAAATATATACGAGTAATATACCATTTTATAAAATATTTGAGATAGAATAATAATTTAGAATTTAAATATAATATTATAAAGATTATTTTTACATCATAAACTTTTATTCATTAATATATCAATGAGCTCAAATAATTATTTTTAATTTTAAATTATAAAATAAATATATTAATCACATTTTGTGAAATACATTTTAAAGTCAAAAATATTAATTATTCAAATAAAATGATATAACTTTTTATTATTTTTCTATTACAAAACCTTTAATTTTAATTTATATAAAATAACTAATTATAATAAAAAATATTAATTAATTTAAACTTGAAGTATTTATAAAAATTAATTTAATCATTCTTAATAAATTATTTTTCTAAGAATTTAAATTAATAAAATAAACCATAATTTATTCATAATAGAAATTACTTAAATTAAATTATATATAATTCTTCCATTATTGAACTTTTAATTTCAAATTATGTGAAATAATCAATTATAAAAATTACACAAAAATATTAATTAACTTACCTCCAAATATTAATAAAACTAATTAAATTACTCTAAATTGATTAATTTCTAAAAATAAAGAGTTCATATTAATAAAATAAGTCATAACTTTTTCATAATAAAAGTTACTCAAATTAAACTGTATAATTTTTTCTTATTTTTTTCAATCACTAAAATTATACAAAATATTCAATTATAATAAAATTATATGTTAAATTTTAGAGCGAGAATTGAATGGAACAAAAACTAATATTTGTTTTAAATTTATTTTCTCCATAAATAATAATTGTTAAATTATTTAAACAACATTAGAAAATTATTTCTTAATAAAAAGTTGATATA
Source organism: Arachis hypogaea (assembly GCF_003086295.3). Classification (NCBI taxonomy): domain Eukaryota; kingdom Viridiplantae; phylum Streptophyta; class Magnoliopsida; order Fabales; family Fabaceae; genus Arachis; species Arachis hypogaea. Next base: position 63,305,489 of record NC_092052.1, on the reverse strand, counting down.
ATGGTTATAAAACCGTTCTTTAAAATAGTCAAAGAGAATGGTTTTATTTTGTTGCTATAACATAGTGAAAAATTGAACTTCAACAGCAACATCGTAAAAACCGTTCTCTAAAATAATCTAATAGAACGGTTTTAAAGTGTTACAATATTGGCAACGGTTTTTATGTGTATCCTTTGTACAAATATTTAAACAACAATAAAAAACTGTTGCCTAAAAACAAATCATTGTAACGGTTATAAAACCATTCTTTAAAATAGTCAAAGAGAACGATTTTATTTTGTTGCTATAATGTAGTGAAAAATTAAACATCAGCAGCAACACTTTAAAAAATCGTTGTCTAAAATCATCTAAGAGAACGGTTTTAAGGTGTTACAAATTTTGGCGTTGCTAAAGCCCATATTTGTGGTAGTGGCAACGCTGGGTTTTGGTCCTTCTTGGGCATTGAACGCCAGTTATGGGCAGTGATCTGGAAGAGAAGTATAGACTATCATATATTTTTGGAAAGCTCTGGAAGTTAGCTTTCTAAAGCCATTGAGAGCGCATCAACGGGACCTCTGTAGATCAAGAAATGCTCGTTGGAGTGCTTGGAGGTCAGGATTTGACAACATCTGCTACCCTTTCTTCCTCTCTGAACAAGACTTTGCTAATTCTGCCATTTTTGCCCAAAAATCACCTAAAATCATAGAAAAAACACAAAAACTCAAAGTATCATCCAAAAGATGAATTTTTCACTAAAACATATTAAAACATAAAAAAAATTAACGAAATCTAACTAAAAACACTATGAAAATGCTATGGAAAAGCGTGTAAGATATCCACTTATCATAACACTAAACTTAAACTGTTGCTTGTCCTCAAGCAACCAAAAACAAGATAGGACTAAAGAAGAGAAAAATATGCAAGGTTTTCAAAGTCATCAATGAAGCTCAGTTCCAATTATTGAATAGGGCTATTAGTTCTTTATTCCTGAACAGCTTTGGCATCTCACTTTCCTTTGAAGCTTAGAAATATTGGCATCCTTTGGAACTAGAATCCGGCTGATATTATTGATTATCTTTTTAGTTTTTCTTGATTCTTGAACACAGCTTTTTCTTTTGGTGCTTTGCACCTTTGAGCCTAGTCGTAACTCTGAGCTTTTTGTTTTCAAGTATTACTACCGGATACATAAAAGCCATAAGCACTTAACTAGGGGAACCCTTTAGATTCGAATTTAGCTTTGCTTAAATTCTCAGATAGTGGTGCTCAGAGATCTTAAGCGTACTCTTTTAGCTTTGGATCACGACTTTAAATGCTTAGTCTCAAGCTTTTTACTTGACACCTTCACACCACAAGCATATAGTTAGGGATAGCAACTCATTTGAGCTTTTTAGGCCAATTTTGACCATCCTAATCAATATTTTTTATTTCTTAGAGAATCAATAATACTTCTCTAAATTCACTGTTCATCAAGACCCACTATGCTCAACCTCAATATCAAATATGCACAATTAATTCATACATTCAGAAAATAAAGATAAGGCCACCACATTATAAGTAATTGGAATAACTCATGATACAACTCGAAATCTTATGTACCTTTACTATTCCTTTTTCAATAAATTTTTCTTTTAAGCTTGATGATGGATACATAAGATATCTTATAAAAAAACAAAGAAAAGAAAACAATACTAGAAACGAACTGTTCCGGGGGTTACCTGAAACAGGGAGGTCGATCTCAGATGAGATCTTCAGATCTGAACTGGGCCGTCGCGTCTGACTTGTTGGCGTAGGAGATGCTGCGAGTCCTTTTTCATCGAAGGGGGGTGGTACCTGCAAGAGACTCTGATGCTTAAGTCAGCACGGGCTTTAGGCAGGTTTTTTAGTAGATTAGGAGTATGATTATACCTGGGTGCTCTAGTGTATTTATAGTAGTGTTGAATAACCTTCCTTGAGATAAGTTTGTTATCTTATCTTATCTTTTGTGGGTGAAATCTCCTATCTTTTGGCCAGCCGCCTTCTGGTAGGCGGTGACTTTTCTTTCTTGGGTCTCTTTGGGCCTCTATGGTGACTCGTCCGAACTCTTTATGAAGAGGTCGGTGGTCGGCCAAACTTCAAGAGGTCAGTCACTTTGTTCTCGTCCAATCCGGACCTTATAGCTCGGACCAGTGTATGAACAGTGCCCCTGCTTGAGATTCGATCTTTTCGTGAGGTTGTGCTCGTTTTTGAGCTTCGACCTCTTTGGGGAAGTCGTGTTCAAGAATCTTCCTGGTCGTATTCGGTCCGTCCCTTTCTTGAGCACGTTTCGCGTCTTTAATGATTTTAAAACGCGAAGTGTTTTAAATGTGGCGTCATTCCCGAGTGCATCAGTTTCGGTTTAAACGAGCACTTTTAAAGCCTTTTAATAGGGCTTTAATTTCTTTTTGCTGTTTCTTTCCCTCCCTAAATTTGAAATGAAAGGGATTCTTTGGTTCTTTTAGTTTTCTTGCTTGTATTTTGTTTCACTTTTACATTTCTGAAGGACCTTACCTGCTTCGTTTTGCCCCAAGTTTTCTTCTTTCCTCTGGAGCTTCGAGGCGCTTTGTTGGTGTGGACCATTTATGCTTTTGCCATGCGTCTGTTTGTTGCTTCTTTCTTCTTTGTAAGTTAGTCCTCTGCTTCGTCCCCTTTCTTTTTTCACGTGTTTTACTGGTCGTCCTTCTTTGTGCTTTACTACTGCATGCTTTCTTTTTGCTTAAATTTTTTATTTTGCTGAGCTTTTTGAAGACTTTCTGGTGATTATTGCATGCCTTTGTATCTTCAAAGATCCGATCTCTTTTGTCTCCGTTGCTTCGTTTGGGGAAATGTAGGTGCTTCTTGCCTTTTGGTGAAGGGGCTAGGGTTTTAATTTTTGTTTGGCTTTCCTGTGTATTTCTTCCTCTTTGTATCTGTATTGCCTCCAAAGGGGGCTCCTGGGTTTTTGGTGGTGATTTTTTGTTGCTTTTGTGAATCCTGGGGTGTCCTTTTGCTGCTATACTTGTTGTTTGCTGGTTGTTTCTTCATTGTTTGTTTCTTTCCGAGTCGTTTGGTAGTGACCCATTTTTTTACTATAGGTATAGTTGTTCTATGTCTTCTCGTAAAAACATTGTCGAGATGTCTACAAAGGTTCCCCCTGGTATGGCTGACTAGTTAGATTCTATAGTGTTGATGTGTGTTACTGTGGACGACCTAGAATACTGTGAAAAACTTAGGAGATTTCATAGGATCTGTAGTAGTAGGGATGACGAGAAGAATTACGAGCTGGTGTCACCCGACCTTGAGGAAAGGGTTAGTTTCCCTCCCTTAACTCGGGCAGAACGTCCTTTCTTCTATGCCTACGACTATTTCATTAGCCAATTAGGTATTACCCTTCCTTTTACTGCGTTTGAGACTAAGGTTTTATGGAATTGTAATGTGGTCCCATCACAGCTTCATCTGAACTCTTGGGCTTTTATGAAGATTTTTCAGTTATTGTGTCAAGAGCTGGGTGTCCGACCTACATTGTCCCTTTTTCTTTACCTATTTGTGTTGACCAAACCTGGGGTAGCCAAGAAAAAGGCTTCTTGCATCTCATTCTGAGCTACCCAGGGGAAGAAAATATTTTCAATGTTTGATGACTCTTTTCGTGACTTTATTAAGAACTTCTAATTTAAAGTCCAAGCTGTTGAGGGTGCTCGCCCTTTCTTTCTGGATGAAAATGATGAGCCGACCTTTCCTTTATGGTGGCAAAAAGTCCTCAAGTATCCTTGGGAGAGTTTAGATGAAGTAGAACATGCTTTTGTTGGTGTTTTAGAGGAGCATTGGGGGGAACCTCCTTATCTGGACACAAAGAGATTTCTAGGAGATCCTTCCCTCCTCCGTTCTGAACTAGGTAGTTGATAAGCGAAAATCGTTGTCAGTCTAGATTTTCATCCTAAAGAAAGGAATTACTTCGTTGTAAGCATAGCTCCAAACCAACAAACAACTCTCACATCAAATTAAAATATGGTTTTGTCACATGTACAAACCCCAATGAAAATTAACCGAAGTATTTAGACTGCGGGTCATCTCACAAGGAATTACAATGAAGTGGTCAATTATTGACTATGAAGATGCAAGGGGGGTTTGATTTTGTATTTTTGCAAGAAAATAAATGACAAGAAAAGTAGAGAGAGCAAGTAACTAAAGAGAGCAATTAATAAAGAGAGACATTCATGGCAAGGTTTGAGATCATAGGCTTTCTATCCTAGTCATTAATCATAACAATAATTAACAAGAATTTATCTTATTTCATCATCTCCAACATTGGAAGAAGGTATAAGTTATCTTCCATGAGAGAAAATCAAACAAGACTTGTTAATCTCAATCCAAATGTCCTAATCAACTCACTAATTGAATTAGTAAAAGATTAGAGTCAATGAAAATAATATTAACTAACAACTTTAGATCACCAACATGAGTTGGGTTTTCATGACTCAAGATTGCCTAATTACTCTTTCCAAGCCAAGAATGCTCAAAATCTACTCTAAAGACCAACCAAGCATTTTGTCAAACACTTGGAAGGCATAAAAGGAAGCATGGTAAAAGTGCAACAAAATAGTAAATCTAACAACTCCCAATTGCAAGAAAAGTAAATCAACAATCCAAATCATCATCAAAAGGGCATCAAACATTCAATTTCATTAAAGGTAAACAAAATCCAACATGAGCACTCATAAACATAAAAGAGACATAAAAGTAGAATTGACAAGAGAACTAAGAAGAATAGAGTAGTAGAACAAGAAATTGTAAAGAAAAATAAGATGAGAACATGGAATTAAGTCTAGATCTAAGATGGATTAACCTAACCTAATTTTAGAAAGAAGAGGGAGCTTCTATCTCTAGAAACTAACCTACATGATGCTAATGCTACAAACAATTGCTCCCCCTCCCCTTGCCCAAGCTTGAATTCTACATGAAATAGCATCAGAAATGAGTTGGGTTGGGCCCAAAGTGCTTCAGAAATTGCCCCAAGTGATTTCCTCTTTAGTGGGCCACGAGCAGCATCGGTGCACACGCGTACATGGCGCGTGCGCGCCCCTATACGCAAAGAAACATATAGCAAATTTTATATCATTTCAAAGCCCCAAATGTTAGCTTTCCAACGCATCTAGAACCGCCTCATTTGGACCTCTGTAGCTCAAGTTATGATCGATCGAGTGCAAAGAGGTCAGGCTTGACAGCTTTACAGTTCCTTCATTTCTTCATGAGTTCTCCCACCTTGCATGCTATTCTCCTCACTTCTTTCATCCAATACTTGCCTTATGGATCTGAAATCACTCAACAAACATATCAAGGTATCGAATGGAATTAAGTGAATTAAAATCACAAATTTTAGGGCCTAAAAAGCATGTTTTCACATTTAAGCACAAATCAAGGGAGAATTGCAAAACCATGCTACTTGATTGGATAAATGTGAGAAAATGTGATAAAATCTCCCAAATTAAGCACAAGATAAACCACAAAATCGGAGTTTATCAAATCTCCCCACACTTAAACCAAGCATGTCCTCATGCTAAGAATAAAGAAGGACAAGAAAAGGGGTATGAACATTTATTCAATGCAAATAAACTATATGCACCTATCTATATGAATGCAACTAAATGCAAGATGATTCTACCTACTTGGTTAAAAGTAAATCAATCTCCAAGAATATATATCAAGTAGGGCTAAGTAGTATGATGATTCATAAATCCTACCAATTCAAGTACAAAATGAAGTTCAAATAGACTTGCAAAAAGAAAAGCTCATGAAAGCAGGGAACAAGGAATTGAGCATTGAACCCTCACCGGAAGTGTATCCGCTCTAGTCGCTCAAGTGTATAGGGTCGATCCACTAATGAGCGGATAATTTATACGCTTTTTGGCATTGTTTTTAGTATGTTTTTAGTATATTTTAGTTAGTTTTTATTATATTTTTATTAGTTTTTAAATAAAAATCACATTTCTTGACTTTACTATGAGTTTGTGTGTTTTTCTATGATTTCAGATATTTTCTGGCTGAAATTGAGGGACCTGAGCAAAAATCTGATTCAGAGGCTGAAAAAGGACTGCAGATGCTGTTGGATTCTGACCTCCCTGCACTCGAAGTGGATTTTCTGGAGCTACAGAAGCCCAATTGGCGCGCTCTCAATTGCGTTGGAAATTAGACATCCTGGGCTTTCCAAAAATATATAATAGTCCATACTTTGCCCAAGATTTGATGGCCCAAATCGGCATTCCAAGTCAGCATAGAAATTCTGGCGTCAAAACGCCAGAACTGGCATAAAAGCTGGAGTTAAACGCCCAAACTGGCACAAAAGCTGGCATTTAACTCCAAGAAAAGTCTCTACACATGGAAGTTTCAATGCTCAGCCCAAGCACACACCAAGTGGGCCTGGAAGAAGATTTCTGCATTAATTACCTATTTCTGTAACCCTAGGCTACTAGTTTTCTATAAATAGGACCTTTTGCTATTGTATTTACATACGCTTTCATATATACCTTTTGATCTTTATGTTCACGTTGGGGGGCTGGCCATTCAGCCATGCTTGGACCTTTTGTTCTTATGTATTTTCAACGGTGGAGTTTCTACACACCATAGATTAAGGTGTGGAGCTCTGCTGTTCTTCATGAATCAATACAATTACTATTGTTCTTCTATTCAATTCATGCCTACTTCTTCTCTAAGATATTCATTCGTTCTTTAACTTGATGAATGTGATGATCCGTGACACTCATCATCATTCTCACCTATGAACATGTGCCTGAAAACCACCTCTGTTCTAGTAGCAATGGCTTAAATGTGTATCTCTTGGGTTTCTAATATAAGATTTGAACCTTCGTGGTATAGGCTAGAATTATTGGCGGTCATTCTTGAGATTCAGAAAGTCTAAATCTTGTCTGTGGTATTCCGAGTAGGATCTAGGAAGGGATGACTATGACGAGCTTCAAACTCGCGATTGTTGGGCGTGTGACAGACGCAAAAGGATCAATGGATCCTATTCCAACATGATCGAGAACCAACAGATGATTAGCCGTGCGGTGACAGCACATTTGGAACATTTTCACTGAGAGGACGGGAAGTAGCTATTGAAAACGGTGATGCCCAACATAAAGCTTGCCATGGAAGGGAGTATGAATGATTGGAAGAAGGCAATAGGAAAGCAGAGGTTCAGAGGGAACAAAGCATCTTCATACGCTTATCTTAAATTCCTACCAATGAATTACATAAGTATCTCTATCTTTATTTTATGTTTTATTTATCTTTTAATTATCAATTCTCCATTACCATTTGAATCTGCCTGACTGAGATTTACAAGATGACCATAGCTTGCTTCAAGCCGACAATCTTTGTGGGATCGACCCTTACTCACGTAAGGTATTACTTGGACGACCCAGTGCACTTGCTGGTTAGTTGTGCGGAATTGTGACAAAGTGTGATTCATGTTTGAGGGCTCCAAGTCTTTGGCACCATTGTTGATGATCACAATTTCGTGCACCAAGTTTTTGGCGCCGTTGCCGGGGATTGTTCGAGTTTGGACAACTGACGGTTCATCTTGTTGCTTAGATTAGGTAATTTTACTTTTTATTTTCGAAAATTTTTTTTAAAAATACAAAAATTTTCTATTTTGTTCTTCAGAGTTTTTTAAAACGAATTCTAGAGTTTCATGGTGATCTGTTGAACTCTGGCTGGCTGTGAAGCCATGTCTAATCTTATTGGACCGATGTTTTAACTTATCATCACAAGAGCTTGTTGATTTCTATCAATTTTGCTGTTGTGAGCAATGATATGCTAAAGCTTGGCTGGCCATTGGCCATGTCTAGTGTTTTGGACCAGAGCTTCCACTGGAAGCTTGGCTGGCTAGTAAGCCATGTCTAATTCCTGGACCGGAGTCTTAGACTAACATTGCAATGATTCCTGGAATTCTTATTAAAAATTTTGAATCCCTTTATTCTCTTTTCCACTCAATTTTCGAAAAAATCACAAAAAAATTTATAAAATCATAAAAATCAAAAATATCTTATGCTTCTTGTTTGAGTCTAAGTGTCAATTTTTAAGTTTGGTGTCAATGGCATGTCTTTATTCTTCTTGCATTTTTTTGAATATATGCACTATGTTCTCCATTGATCTTCAAGTTGTTCTTGATGATTTCAGTGCTCTGATCTTTAATTTCTCTTATTTTGTGTCTTTTGTTGTTTCTCACATGCATTTTTAAATTATTATAGTCCTTAGTATACAAACTTCTCTAAGTTTGGTGTCTTGCATGTATAGTTTATTTGATCTTAGTTGCATTTTGATTGTTTCTCATCATTCAAAAATTCAAAAAAAAATTTCAAGTCAATAACACAGATAATTGAAGATTCAGAACATTCAGCAGAGGAATTACACAGAAAAAGCTGGGCGTTCAAAATCCCCAGTGAGAAAGGAAAACTGGCGTTTAAACGCCAGCCAGGGTACCTGGCTGGGCGTTAAATGCCCAAAAAGGTAGTATTTTGGGCGTTAAATGCCAGAATGGATGCCATTCTGGCCGTTTAACGCCAGAAGGACACTAGAGGGATGATTTTATTTTTAATTCAAATCTTTTTCAAATTTTCATAATTTTTCAAAATCAAATTTTTTTTTTCAAATCATATTTTTTCAATCGTATCTTTTCAAAATCAATTTCTTTTCAATTTATTACTATTTTCGAAAATCCTTGCTACAATTAGTGATTTAATTCAAAATTTTCAAGTTATTACTTGCCTATTAAGAAAGGATCAAATTTTAATTCTAGAATCATATCTTTTAATTTCCTATTAGTCAAGTAATCAACTTTAGTTTTAAAAATTTCTCTTTTTAATTTGATTCTCAATCACATCTTCTCAATCATATCTTTTCAATCACATCTTCCCAATCATATCTTTTTTATTTCTAATTTCAAATTTTTTTTAAAATCACTTAATTTCTTTCCCAATCTTAGTTTTCGAAAATCATTTACCAAATTTTCAAAATTTCTCTTAATTATTTCAAAGTCTTTTACTTTATTTTCGAAAATTCCTTCCCTCTTCTCACATCCTTCTATTTAAAGGACTAATACCTCTCCATTATCAACAATTTGAACTCTATCTCTTTTGATAAGTTCGAATTCTCTCTTATCTACCTCCTCCTTCTATTCTTCTTTTCCTCTGACATCTCAAGGAATCTCTATACTGTGACATAGAGGATTCTATATTTTCTTCTCCTCTCTTTTCATATGAGCAGGAGCAAGGACAAAGACATTCTTGTTGAGGCTGATCCTAAACCCAAAAGGACCTTGAAGAGAAAGCTAAGAGAAGCTAAGGTACAACTCTCTGTAGAGGACCTAACAAAGCTTTTCAAACAAGAAGAAGCCATGGCAGCCGAAAACAACAACAATGCCAACAATGCAAGGAAGGTGCTTGGTGACTTTACTGCACCTACTCCTGACTTCTATGGGAGAAGCATCTCAATCCCTGCCATTGGAGCAAACAACTTTGAGCTTAAGCCTCAATTAGTTTCTCTGATGCAACAGAATTCCAAGTTTCACAGACTTCCATTGGAAGATCCTCATCAGTTCTTAGCTGAATTCTTGCAGATCTGTGACACTGTCAAGACCAATGGGGTTGATCCCGAGGTCTATAGACTTATGCTTTTTCCCTTTGCTGTAAGAGATAGAGCTAGAGCATGGTTGGATTCATGATGAGCGGATATTTTATACGCTTTTTGGGGATAATTTCATATAGTTTTGAGTATGTTTTAGTTAGTTTTTAGTCTATTTCTATTAGTTTTTAGGAAAAATTCATATTTCTGGACTTTACTATGAGTTGTGTGTTTTTTCTGTAATTTCAGGTATTTTTCTGGCTGAAATTGAAGGAGTTGAGCAAAAATCTGATTCAGGCTGAAAAAGGACTGCTGATGTTGTTGGATTCTGACCTCCCTGCACTCAAAGTGGATTTTCTGGAGCTACAGAACTCGAAATGGCGTGCTTCCAATTGCGTTGGAAAGTAGACATCCAGGGCTTTCCAGAAATATATAATAGTCCATACTTTGCACAAGAATAGACGACGTAAACTGGCGTTCAACACCAGTCCTCTGCCCAATTCTGGCGTCCAGCGCCAGAAAAGGATCAAAAGCTGGAGTTGAACGCCCAAACTGGCATAAAAACTGGCGTTCAACTCCACAAATGGCCTCTGCACGTGAATTGCTTAAGTCTCATCCCCAGCACACACCAAGTGGGCCCCAGCACACAGAAGTGGGCCCCAGAAGTGAATTTCTGCATCATCCATCATAGTTTATCCAATTTTTGTAAACCTAGGCTACTAGTTTAGTATTTAAACAACTTTTAGAGACTTATTTTGTATCTCATGACATTTTCAGATCTAAGCTTTGTATTCTCTGATGGCATGAGTCTCTAAACCCCATTGTTGGGGGTGAGGAGCTCTGTTGTGTCTCGATGAATTAATGCAAGTATTTCTGTTTTCCATTCAAACACACTTGTTCCTATCTAAGATGTTCATTCGCACTTAACTGTGATGAAGGTGATGATCCGTGACATTCATCACCTTCCTCAAACCATGAACGTGTGCCTGACAACCACCTCCATTCTATATCTGATTGAATGAGTATCTCTGAGATCTCTTAATCAGAATCTCCGTGGTATAAGCTAGAACTGATGGCGGCATTCATGAGAATCCGGAAAGTCTAAACCTTGTCTGTGGTATTCCGAGTAGGATTCAAGGATTGAATGACTGTGACGAGCTTCAAACTCTTGAAGGCTGGGCGTTAGTGACAGACGCAAAAGGATAGTAAATCCTATTCCAACCGGATCGAGGACCAACCGGTGATTAGCCGTGCTGTGACAGAGCGCGTGAGCGTAGTTTTCACTGGAAGGATGGAAGGTAGCCATTGACAACGGTGATCCACCAACACACAGCTTGCCATAGGAGGACGTGCGTGCGTGAACAAGAAGACAGAGGAAAGCAGAGATTCAGAAGACAAAGCATCTCCAAAACTCCAACATATTCTCCATTACTGCATAACAAGTAACCTTTAATCCATGCTCTATTGTTTATTCGCAATTCAACTGATAAACATAATTGACTTCCTGACTAAGATTTACAAGATAACCATAGATTGCTTTAAACCAACAATCTCCGTGGGATTCGACCCTTACTCACGTGAGGTATTACTTGGACGACCCAGTGCACTTGCTGGTTAGTGGTACGCGTTATGAAAAGTATGATTCACAATTCGTGCACCAAGTTTTTGGCGCCGTTGCCGGGGATTGTTCGTGTTTGAACAACTGACAAATTATTTTGTTGCTTAGATTAGGAAAAAAATCTTTCTTTTTGGTTTAGAGTCTTTTATTATTTATCCCTTTTTAAAACACTTTAAATTTATAGCTCAGTTAATTAGAACGTGGTGTTTATGTTCATGGTAATTGGCTATCATATTTTTAAAACCTTTTTCAAAAATAATTTTTTCTATTAAATCCTGTGCCAAACTTTAAGTTTGGTGTTTTCTTGTTGATTTCCCTTTGGTTTTCAAAAAAAAAATTTTTTGGCTTGGTTTTCTAAAAATTTTAAGTTTGGTGTTCTTTCTTCGTGTTCTTGAGTTTTCCTTGTGACTTGATTTTAAAATTTTTAAGTTTGGTGTTCCTTGGTGTTTTCCCTCCAAAATTTTCGAAAATAGGGAGCATTAGATCTAAAAATTTTAAATCTTGTGCTATCTTATTGTTTTTCTCTCTCCTCTTTAAATTCAAAAATATCCTTTCTCTCTATTTTTAAAAAACAAATTTTTGAAAATTATAAAAAAAAAAATTTTAAAATCTTTTCCAAATCATATCTTTTTCAAAACTTTCTAACCACTTTTTCTCTCCTCACTTTTTCAAAAATCATAATTTTTGTTATTTTTATTTTTGGTTAAGTTGTCCTCTTTCAATAAAATAAAATAATTAAAAAGGTAAATCAGTCCAAGTTATATCCATATATCCATCATGGACATAAATGGAGATGAACAGTCCAGGAGGACTCTGGGGTCATATTCTAACCCCTCTACTGTTTCATATAGGAGTAGTATCTGCATACCCTCCATTGGAGTCAGTAGCTTTGAGTTGAATCCTCAGCTCATTATCATGGTGCAGCAAAGTTGCCAGTATTCCGGTCTTCCACAGGAAGAACCTACAGAGTTTCTGGCACAATTTTTACAAATTACTGACACAGTACATGATAAGGAAATAGATCAGGATGTCTACAGACTATTATTGTTTCCATTTGCTGTAAAAGATCAAGCTAAGAGGTGGTTAAATAACCAACCTAAGGCCAGCATAAGAACATGGAAACAGCTGACAGAAAAATTCCTGAATCAGTATTTTCCTCCAAAAAGGATGACACAGCTAAGGCTGGACATCCAAGGCTTTAAACAAGGAGATAATGAATCTCTTTATGATGCCTGGGAGAGATACAGAGAGATGCTACGAAAATGCCCCTCTGAAATGTTTTCAGAGTGGGTTCAGTTAGACATCTTCTACTATGGGCTTGCAGAAGGAGCTCAGATGTCTCTAGATTACTCAGCTGGTGGATCTATCCATATGAGAAAGACAATTGAAGAGGCTCAAGAGCTCATTGATACAGTTGCCAGGAATCAGCATCTGTATCTAAGCAGCAACCCTTCCATGAATGAAGAGGTTAAAACAGTAACTGCTGAATTCAGTACTGTGAAACAAGCTACTGAATTCAATCAGCAATTGGATTTTCTAACAAAGCAGCTAGCTGAATTCAAAGACAGGCTACAGGAGACAAGGATAGCTAATATACATATGGACGAACAGTTTAAGCAAACAAAGCAGCAGCTATCAAGGCAAATAGCAGAAGAATGCCAAGCAGCTCAATTAAGAAGTGGGAAAACATTAAATACCCCACCTCAAGGCATCAAAAATTCAAGAAATGAGCGACCCACCAAAGATTCACCTGAGGACAGTAAGAGCCCAGGGAAAAATAATTCTGGCACTAAAACGCCAGAAAATGGGTGGAAGGCTGGCGCTGAACGCCCATACCATGCCCAAAACTGGCGTTCAGCGCCAGAAACAAGGCAGGATTGGCGTTCAACGCCAGAAATGGGCAAGAATCTGGCGTTGAACGCCCAAATGGGGCAGAATCCAGCGTTGAACGCCCAAAATGGGCACATTTCTGGCGTTCAGGCGCCAGGAACAGACAGTGAGCTGGCGTCTAACGTCACTCCAGCTTCTGACTCTGGCACTCAATTGCCAGTGAGGGATCAGACACACACAAGTGCTGATAACAACCCCTCTAAAAAGGCTTCTTTAACCACTAAGGTTGAGGAATATAAAGCCAAGATACCTTATCCTCAAAAACTCCGGAAAGAGGAGCAGGATAAGCAATTTGCTCGCTTTGCAGATTATCTAAGGACTCTTGAAATAAAGATTCCATTTGCAGAGGCACTTGAGCAAATACCTTCTTATGCCAAGTTCATGAAAGAAATCTTGAGTCATAAAAAGGAGTGGAGAGAAACAGAAAGAGTTCTCCTCACTGAAGAATGCAGTGCAGTCATTCTGAAAAGCTTTCCTGAAAAGCTTAAAGACCCTGGGAGTTTTCTGATACCATGCATATTATAAGGTGATTGCACCAAGACAGCTTTATGCGATCTTGGGGCAAGCATCAACCTGATACCTGCATCCACTATCAGGAAGCTTGGCTTAACTGAAGAAGTTAAACCAACCCGGATATGTCTCCAACTTGCTGATGGTTCCACTAAATACCCATCAGGCGTGATTGAGGACATGATTGTCAGAGTTGGGCCATTTGCCTTTCCCACTGACTTTGTTGTGCTGGAAATGGAGGAGCACAAGAGTGCTACTCTCATTCTAGGAAGACCCTTCCTAGCAACTGGACGATGAGTTTAAGTTGAACGCTGTCAAAGCCATGCAGCATCCAGACACATCAACAGACTGCATGAAAGTTGATCTCATTGACTCTTTGGTAGAAGAGATCAACATGGCTGAGAGTCTCGAATCAGAGTTGGAAGACATCTTTAAAGATGTTCAGCCTGATTTGGAGGATTCAGAGGTCATGAAAGAGCCTCTGAACTTTCTTCTGAAAGAGGAAAAACCTCCTAAACCCGAGCTCAAGCCACTACCACCATCCTTGAAATATGCATTTCTGGGAGAAGATGACACTTTTCCAGTGATCATAAGCTCTGCTTTAAATTCACAGGAAGAGGAAGCACTTATTCAAGTGCTAAGGACACACAAGACAGCTCTTGGGTGGTCCATAGGTGACCTTAAGGGCATAAGCCCATCTAGATGCATGCACAAAATCCTATTGGAGGACAATGCCAAACCAGTGGTTCAACCACAGAGGCGGCTAAATCCAGCCATGAAGGAAGTGGTGCAGAAATAGGTCACCAAGTTACTAGAGGCTGGGATTATTTATCCTATTTCCGATAGCCCCTGGGTGAGCCCTGTGCAAGTCGTCCCAAAAAAGGGAGGCATGACAGTGATTCATAATGAAAAAAATGAACTGGTTCCTACAAGAACAGTTACAGGGTGGCGCATGTGTATTGACTACAGAAGGCTCAATACAGCCACCAGGAAGGATCATTTTCCTTTACCATTCATAGACCAGATGCTAGAAAGACTAGCAGGTCATGATTATTACTGCTTTCTGGATGGCTACTCAGGCTACAACCAGATTGCAGTGGATCCCCAGGATCAAGAGAAAACAGCATTCACATGTCCATCTGGAGTGTTTGCTTATAGAAGGATGCCATTTGGGCTATGTAATGCGCCTGCAACCTTCCAGAGATGCATGCTCTCTATTTTCTCTGACATGGTGGAAAAATTTCTGGAAGTCTTCATGGATGACTTCTCAGTATATGGAGACTCATTCAGCTCCTGTCTTGATCACTTGAAACTTGTTCTGAAAAGATGCCAAGAGACCAACCTAGTTTTAAACTGGGAAAAGTGTCACTTCATGGTGACTGAAGGAATTGTTCTTGGGCATAAAATCTCAAACAAGGGAATAGAGGTGGATCAGGCAAAAATAGAGGTAATTGAAAAATTACCACCACCTGCCAATGTTAAGGCAATCAGAAGCTTTCTAGGACATGCAGGATTCTATAGGAGGTTTATAAAGGATTTTTCAAAAATTGCAAAACCTCTAAGCAATCTACTAGCTGCTGACACGCCATTTGTGTTTGACACAGCATGCCTGCAAGCGTTTGAAACGCTGAAAGCTAAGCTGGTCACAGCACCAGTCATTACTGCACCAGACTGGACATTGCCATTTGAGTTAATGTGTGATTCCAGTGATCATGCCATTGGTGCAGTATTGGGACAGAGGCATGACAAGCTTCTGCATGTCATTTATTATGCCAGTCGCGTTCTAAATGATGCCCAGAAAAATTACACAACCACAGAAAAAGAACTACTTGTAGTGGTTTACGCCATTGACAAGTTCAGATCATACTTAGTAGGATCAAAAGTGATTGTGTATACTGACCATGCTGCTCTTAAATATCTACTCACAAAGCAGGATTCAAAACCCAGGCTCATCAGATGGGTATTGCTTCTGCAAGAGTTTGATATAGAAATAAGAGACAGAAAAGGGACAGAGAACCAAGTGGCTGATCATCTGTCCCGGATAGAGCCAGTGGAAGGGACGTCCCTCCCCTTTCTTGAGATCTCTGAGACGTTCCCTGATGAGCATCTATTTGCCATTCAGGAAGCACCATGGTTTGCCGATATTGCAAACTATAAAGCTGCATGGTTCATACCCAAGGAGTACAATAGAATACAAAAGAAGAAATTAGTCACTGATGCAAAGTACTACTTGTGGGATGAACCCTATCTCTTTAAGAGATGTGCAGACGGAATTATCCGTAGGTGTGTCCCCAGAGAGGAAGCACAGAGAATCCTATGGCATTGCCACGGATCTCAATATGGAGGCCATTTCGGAGGTGAGCGAACAGCCACCAAGGTCCTCCAATGTGGCTTCTATTGGCCCACACTCTATAAAGATTCCCGAGAGTTTGTACGTAATTGTGACAGTTGCCAAAGAGCTGGTAATCTGCCTCATGGTTACGCCATGCCTCAACAAGAAATCTTGGAAATTGAGTTGTTTGACGTATGGGGAATTGACTTCATGGGACCTTTTCCACCATCATATTCAAACACTTATATTCTGGTGGCAGTTGACTATGTATCAAAATGGGTTGAGGCTATTGCCACACCCACCAATGATACTAAAACAGTGCTGAAGTTCCTCCAGAAACATATCTTTAGCAGGTTTGGTGTCCCTAGAGTGTTAAATCAGTGATGGGGGCACTCACTTCTGCAATAAACAGCTTTACTCTGCCATGGTTCGGTATGGAATTCGCCACAAAGTGGCCACACCATATCATCCACAAACCAATGGGCAAGCTGAAGTCTCTAACAGAGAATTAAAGAGAATCCTGGAACGGACAATAAATACCCGTAGAAAGGATTGGGCAAGGAGCTTGGATGATGCTCTGTAGGCTTACAGAACAGCATTCAAGACCCCTATAGGGACCTCTCCATACCAACTCGTGTATGGTAAGGCATGCCACTTGCCCGTGGAACTGGAACATAAGACCTACTGGGCAACCAGATTCCTAAACTTTGATGCCAAATTAGCAGGAGAAAAACGATTGCTCCAGCTAAATGAGCTAGAGGAATTCAGATTCACAGCTTTCGAAAATGCCAAGCTTTATAAAGAAAAATAAAAAAAATGGCATGACAGAAAGCTGTCATCTAGAATCTTTGAACCAGGACAGAAGGTCCTGTTGTTTAACTCTAGACTCAGGCTATTCCCCGGGAAACTGAAATCCCGGTGGAGGGGACCATACGTGATTACAAGTGTGTCACCATATGGTTATGTGGAGCTTCAAGATATTGATTCTGATAAGAAGTTCATTCTCAATGGACAGAGAATCAAGCATTATCTTGAAGGCAAAATTGAGCAAGAATGCTCAAGGCTGAAGCTAGATTAAAAGCTCAGCAAGGTCCAGCTAAAGACAATAAAGAAGCGCTTGCTGGGAGGCAACCCAGCCATGGGGCATCAACCCTCTAAGCTTTTTTGCCCTATTTTTATTTTTATTTGTTTATATAAAGTTCACTGACACTAAGGTACAGAATCATTTGTATAAGTTTACAGGGTTACAGAAGGAATCGGCACACAAAACAGAGTAAAAGAGCTCAATGGCAAGAAAACGCCAGTAAAGGGGCATTTTGGGCGTTCAGCGCCCAAAATGGGCATCCACTGGGCGCTGAACGCCAGTAATGGCAGCAACTGGGCGCTGAACGCCCAGGAGATCAGCATTTGGGCGCTGAACGCCCAAAACAAGCAGTGTTTGGGCGTTCAAACGCCAGGAAGACAGGGAGGAGCCAAATCCATTTGTCCCACACGTATTTCCATTTTAATTTCAAATTTTATGCTTCAATGCATGATTTTTACATGAACATGTCATGAACCCTGATTTCTAAAATCCTTAATTTCTAAAAATCCATCTTTCCAAATTCAACCCAACTCTTTTCAAAATCTTTTCTGAAAACAAATCTATCTTTTTCACTCAAAAATCTTTTCAACTAATCCATATCTTTTTCAAATATCCATATTATCTTTTTCAAAATTCAGAGTTATCTTTTTCAAAAATCTATCATATCTTTTCAAAATTAAACTCTATCTTCTATCTTATCTTTTTCAACTCAATCTTTTTATCTTATCTCCTCCAATTTTTCGAAAACCCACCCCCCACCCCTGTAAAATTGGGTTCGGCCTCACCCCTCCTCCATCAACAAGTGCACCTCAATCTCCTTCTATCCCTCTCCTTTCTTTTCTTTTGCTTGAGGACAAGCAAACCTCTAAGTTTGGTGTGTTTATTCGAGATCACTAAGATCATGGCTCCCAAAGGAAAATAATCCACTCCAAGAGGCAAGAAAGAGAGCGTTCCAAAACCACTTTGGAATCAAGGGAAGTTCTTATCTAAAGAACATTCAGACCATTATCTTAAAGTGATGGGTCCGAGATCAGTGATCCCGGAAGTTAGATTCGATCTGAAAGAAGACGAATATCTGGAGATCCAGGAGCAAATTCGAATCAGGAACTGGGAAGTCCTAGCTAATCCTGAAACAAAAATAGGAAGGAACATGGTCCAGGAGTTCTATGCTAATATGTGGCAGACTGACAAGCAAAGACTATCTGGAACTGCCTGCTACGAATTTCGGACCATGGTCAGTGGAAAGATTGTTCATACCACCCCTGACAAGATCAGAGAGATATTAAAGCTACCTCAGCTAAAGGATGATCCAGACTCCTTCAACAGGAGGATGATGAGAGCAGACATTGGCCTGGATAAGATTCTAGAGGACATATGTATCCCTGGAGCCAGGTGGACCACCAACACAAAGGGCGTCCCAAATCAACTCAAGAGAGAGGATCTCAAACCAGTTGCCAGAGGATGGCTGGACTTCATTGGGCGTTCTCTGTTGCCCACTAGCAACCGTTCTAAAGTCACAGTTAAAAGAGCAGTGATGATTCATTGCATCATGACGGGGAAGGAAGTGGAGGTTCATCAGCTGATTTCCACTGAACTCTATAAGATTGCTAACAAAAATTCAAAAGAGGCCAGGTTGGCTTATCCAAGCGTGATTTCTCTGCTCTGCAAGGACGCTGGAGTCAAGATGGGAATAACTGAATATATCCTAATTGAAAAGTCAATCACCAAAGCATCAATGGAGAGACAACAAGCACAGGAGGATCTTATCAAGAAGAGAGCACAGGAATTCCTCCCAGAGATTCCTCAAGCGGAATATTGGGAATATCTTGAGACGTCTGTCACCAAGATACAGGAAGCTATGGAGCAAATAATAAAACAACAGAAGGAACACAGTCAAATGCTGACCCATATGTTTAAAGAACAAGAGGAGCAGGGACGTGACTTAAGGGAACTGAAGCGCCAAAAGTCTTCTGTAATACCAAGCATCCCAAGGATCAGAGGAACCCCCATACCCCCAGAATAAAGGTTGTTAATTTCCAATTTCTGCCTTAACTCTGTGACAGTGTCCTTATAAAAAGTCTACCTTAGAAGTCATATAATAGTAATTAGTATCTATTTGATTTTATCTCCAATTAAGCTATAGTTTATTTTTCTCATCATCATTAAACATGAATAAAATAGTAGATCTTTTGAATAAGAAGCAATAAAATTTCGAGTTTAATAAAAGAAATTCTAATTGGTTAAATATGGTGGCAATGCTTTCTGTCTTCTGAATGAATGCTTGAACAGTGCATATGTCTTTTGAATTTGTTATTTAAGACTGTTAAATATGTTGTCTCTTGAAAGAATGATGAACATGAGACATGTTATTGATAATCTGAAAATCATAAAAATGATTCTTGAAGCAAGAAAAAGCAGCAAAGAACAAAGCTTGCAAAAAAAAAAAAAAAAAGCAAGCAGAAAAAGCCAAAAGCTCTTAAAACCAAAAGGCAAGGGCAAATAAATAGGATCCCAAGGCTTTGAGCATCAGTGGATAGGAGGGCCTAAAGGACTAAAATCCTGGTCTAAGCGGCTAAACCAAGCTGTCCCTAACCATGTGCTTGTGGCGTGCAGGTGTCAAGTGAAAACTTGAGACTGAGCGGTTAAAGTCAAGGTCCAAAGCAAAAAGAAGAGTGTGCTTAAGAACTCTGGACACCTCTAATTGGGGACTTTAGCAAAGCTGAGTCACAATCTGAAAAGGTTCACCCAGTTATGTGTCTGTGGCATTTATGTATCCGGTAGTAATACTGGAAAACAAAGTGCTTAGGGCCACAGCCAAGACTCATAAAGAAGCTGTGTTCAAGAATCATCACACTGAACTAAGAGAATCAATAACACTATCTGAATTCTGAGTTCCTATAGATGCCAATCACTCTAAGCTTCAATGGATAAAGTGAGATGCCAAAACTGTTCAGAAGCAAAAAGCTACTAGTCCCGCTCATCTAATTAGGATCTGAGCTTCAATCAAAAACTCTGAGATATTATTGCTTCTCAACCTATTAGTCTTCTATTTTATTTGTCTAGTTGCTTGAGGACAAGCAACAGTTTAAGTTTGGTGTTATGATGAGCGGATATTTTATACGCTTTTTGGGGATAATTTCATATAGTTTTGAGTATGTTTTAGTTAGTTTTTAGTCTATTTCTATTAGTTTTTAGGAAAAATTCATATTTCTGGACTTTACTATGAGTTGTGTGTTTTTTCTATAATTTCAGGTATTTTTCTGGCTGAAATTGAAGGAGTTGAGCAAAAATCTGATTCAGGCTGAAAAAGGACTGCTGATGTTGTTGGATTCTGACCTCCCTGCACTCAAAGTGGATTTTCTGGAGCTACAGAACTGGAAATGGCGTGCTTCCAATTGCGTTGGAAAGTAGACATCCAGGGCTTTCCAGCAATATATAATAGGCCATACTTTGCACAAGAATAGATGACGTAAACTGGCGTTCAACGCCAGTCCTCTGCCCAATTCTGGCGTCCAGCGCCAGAAAAGGATCAAAAGCTGGAGTTGAACGCCCAAACTGGCATAAAAACTGGCGTTCAACTCCACAAATGGCCTCTGCACGTGAATTTCTTAAGTCTCAGCCCCAGCACACACCAAGTGGGCCCCAGCACACAGAAGTTGGCCCCAGAAGTGAATTTCTGCATCATCCATCATAGTTTATCCAATTTTTGTAAACCTAGGCTACTAGTTTAATATTTAAACAACTTTTAGAGACTTATTTTGTATCTCATGACATTTTCAGATCTAAGCTTTGTATTCTCTGACGGCATGAGTCTCTAAACCCCATTGTTGGGGGTGAGGAGCTCTGCTGTGTCTCGATGAATTAATGCAAGTATTTCTGTTTTCCATTCAAACACGCTTGTTCCTATCTAAGATGTTCATTCGCACTTAACTGTGATGAAGGTGATGATCCGTGACATTCATCACCTTCCTCAAACCATGAACATGTGCCTGACAACCACCTCCGTTCTATATCTGATTGAATGAGTATCTCTGAGATCTCTTAATCAGAATCTCCGTGGTATAAGCTAGAACTGATGGCGGCATTCATGAGAATCCGGAAAGTCTAAACCTTGTCTGTGGTATTCCGAGTAGGATTCAAGGATTGAATGACTGTGACGAGCTTCAAACTCTTGAAGGCTGGGCGTTAGTGACAGACGCAAAAGGATAGTAAATCCTATTCCAACAGGATCGAGGACCAACCGGTGATTAGCCGTGCTGTGACAGAGCGCGTGAGCGTAGTTTTCACTGGAAGGATGGAAGGTAGCCATTGACAACGGTGATCCACCAACACACAGCTTGCCATAGGAGGACGTGCGTGCGTGAACAAGAAGACAGAGGAAAGGTGAGATTCAGAAGACAAAGCATCTCCAAAACTCCAACATATTCTCCATTACTGCATAACAAGTAACCTTTAATCCATGCTCTATTATTTATTCGCAATTCAACTGATAAACATAATTGACTTCCTGACTAAGATTTACAAGATAACCATAGATTGCTTTAAACCAACAATCTCCGTGGGATTCGACCCTTACTCACGTGAGGTATTACTTGGACGACCCAGTGCACTTGCTGGTTAGTGATACGCGTTGTGAAAAGTGTGATTCACAATTCGTGCACCAATTCACAACCTAAAGAGAGCCTGAACTCTTGGGAAAAGCTAGTCAATGCCTTCTTGGCAAAGTTCTTTCCACCTCAAAAATTGAGTAAGCTTAGAGTGGAAGTCCAAACCTTCAGACAGAAGGAAGGTGAATCCCTCTATGAAGCTTGGGAAAGATACAAGCAATTGATCAGAAAGTGTCCTTCTGACATGCTTTCAGAATGGAGCATCATAGGTATCTTCTATGATGGTCTGTCTGAACTGTCCAAAATGTCATTGGACAACTCTGCTGGAGGATCTCTTCATTTGAAGAAGATGCCTGCAGAAGCTCAGGAACTCATTAAAATGGTTGCAAATAACCAATTCATGTACACCTCTGAAAGAAATCCTGTGAATAATGGGACAAATCAGAAGAAAGGAGTTCTTGAGATTGATACTCTGAATGTCATATTGGCTCAGAACAAAATATTGACTCAACAAGTCAATATGATTTCTCAGAGTCTGTCTGGAATGCAAGTAGCAACAGTCAGTACCAAAGAAGCTTCATCTGAAGAAGAAACTTATGATCCTGAGAACCCAGCAATGGAAGAGGTGAATTACATGGGAGAATCCTATGTAAACCTATAATCCTTCATGGAGAAATCATCCAAACCTCTCATAGAAGGATCAACAGAGGCCTCAACAAAGCTTTAACAACAGTAATAGTGGAAGAAATAGGTTTAGCAATAGCAAGCCTTTTCCATCATCTTCTCAGCAACAGACAGAGAATTCTAAGCAAAGTCACTCTGACTTAGAACCATAGTCTCTGATCTAATCAAAACCACTCAAAGTTTCATGACTGAAACAAGGTCCTCTATTAGAAATTTGGAGGCACAAGTGGGTCAACTGAGCAAGAAAGTTACTGAACTCCCTCCTAGTACTCTCCCAAGCAATACAGAAGAGAATCCAAAAGGAGAGTGCAAGGCCATCACCATAACCCACATGGCCGAACCTGGAAAGGAGGAAGAGGCAGTGATCTCCACTGAGGAAGACCTCAATGGACATCCACTGGCCTCCATGGAGTTCCCCGATGAGGAACCATGGGAATCTGAGGCTTATACAGAGACCATTGAGATTCCATTAAATTTACTTTTGCCATTCATGAGCTCTGATGAGTATTCTTCCTCTGAAGAGGATGAAGATGTTACTGAAGAGGAAGTTGCTAAGTACCTTGGAGCAATCATGAAGCTAAATGCCAAGCTATTTGGTAATGAGACTTGGGAGGATGAACCCCCCTTGCTCACCAAAGAACTGGATGACTTGACTAGGCAAAAATTACCTCTGAAGAGACAAGATCCTGGAAAGTTCTCAATACCTTGTACCATAGGCATCATGACCTTTGAGAAGGCTCTGTGTGACCTAGGGTCAATCATAAACCTCATGCCTCTCTCTGTAATGGAGAAACTAGGAATCCTTGAGGTACAAGCTGCAAGAATCTCACTAGAGATGGCAGACAATTCAAGGAAACAAGCTTATGGACTTGTAGAGGATGTCTTGGTAAAGGTTGAAGACCATTACATCCCTGCTGATTTCATAATCCTAGAGATTGGGAAGTGTATGGATGAATCCATCATCCTTGGCAGACCCTTCATAGCCACAACAAAAGCTGTGATTGATGTTGACAGAGGAGAATTGGTCCTTCAAGTGAATGAGGACTCCCTTGTGTTTAAAGCTCAAGGATCTCCCTCTGTAATCATGGAGAAGAAGCATGAAAAGCTTCTCTCAATGCAGAGTCAAACAGAGCCCCCACATTCAAACTCTAAGTTTGGTGTTGGGAGGCCATGCTCCGAGTATCTGTGAGGCTCCATGAGAGCCCATTGTCAAGCTACTGACATTAAAGAAGTGCTTGTTGGGAGGCAACCCAATCTTTACTTATCTATGTTAAATTTCTATTTTCTATTGTTATTTTATATTTTCTGTAGGTTGATGATAATGTGAAGTCACAAAAACAACTGAAAAAGCAAAAATAGAATAAAAAACAGTATTAAAAACAGACCACCCTGGAGGAGAAACTTACTCGCGTTTAAACGCCAGTAAGGGTAGCAGAATGGGCGTTAAACGCCCAGTCTGGCACAATTCTGGGTGTTTAACACCAAAAAGGGGCACAGAGCTGGCGTTTAACGCCAGAAAAAGGCAAGAAGCCGGCGTTAAACGCCAGAAATGGGCAGTAACTTGGCGTTTAACGCCAGGATTGGCAGAAAAGGGCGTTTTGTACGCCACTTGGTGCAGGGATGAAAAATCCTTGACACCTCAGGATCTGTGGACCCCATAGGATCCCCACTGAAAAACCACTATTTTATGGTTTATCTTGTGCTTAATTGAGTGGATTTTATCAACTCTTTACCCACTTATTCATACTATTTGCATGGTTTTACATTTACCTTCCTAATTATGTGCTTTGATTGAAAACATGCTTCTTTGGCCTTAAAATTGCAAATTATTAATCCTCTCTTATTACCATTAGATGCCTTGATATGTGTGTTAAGTGATTTAAGAGATTACAGGGCAGGAATGGCTCAGAGGATGGAAAGGAAGCATGCAAAAGTGGAAGGAATACAAGAAGTTGGAGAAATTGCTAAGCTGTCCAGCCTGACCTCTTTTCACTCAAACAGCTATAACTTTAGCTACAGAGGTCCAAACGATGTGGTTCCAGTTGCGTTGGAAAGCTAACGTCCGGGGCTTCGATTTGATATATAATATGCCATAGTTGCCCTGAGGCTAGGTGATGCGACTGCGTGCTCCATGCGGCCGTGTCGCAGTGATGGAAATCAGCGTGTTTGAATTCTTCTCCAGCGATTTCTGGGCTGTTTTCGACCCAGTTCTCGGCCCAGAAAACACATATTAGAGGCTATAAAGTGGAAGAATGCATCCATTCATAATAAAGCTCTCATATTCCCAATTTTAGGAGTAGATGTAGTTTTTAGAGAGAGAGGTTCTCTCCTCTCTCTTAGGATTAGGATTTAGGATTTCTCTTAGTTTTAGGAGTGGCTCTCAATCCCAGGTTCTTTATTTTTATTTATTTTCCCAATTCAATTTATGAACATCTATGCCAGATTTAATTTCTTTTGTTAATTCAATTTGAGGTATTTTTAGATGTAATTTTGCTTTGCTTTATTTATATTGATGCTTTTTAATTTAGATATTTTCTTCCTTTTGGCTTTGGTTAAGTAATTGGTAACGCTTGAGCTGTCAATAACGCACTGATTGAAATTGGGAGTTGCTCCAATAACTCTAGTCTTTCCACAGAAATTGACTAGGACCTGAGAATTAAGCTAATTAATCCACTTGATCTACCTTCATAGTTAGAGGTTAATAAAGTGAGATTAAAATCCAAAATTTCATCACAACTGATAAGGATAGGACCTCCAGTTTTGATACCTTGCCAAGAGTTTATTTTATTATTATTATTTTATTTTTCTTATCACTCAACATACTGCTTCCCTACTTTCTAAAACCCCTACCTTACAAGACTCATAACCAATAATAAGAACATACCTCCCTGCAATTCCTTGAGAAGACGACCCGAGGTTTCAATACTCGGTTATCAATTTCAAAGGGGTTTGTTACTTGTGACAACCAAAACCTTTGTACGAAGGGATTTCTGTTGGTTTAGAGACTATATCTACAACGCGAATGTTTTTATAAAATTCTTTACTGGCAAAAGTCCTAACGTCAAAATGGCGCCGTTACCGGGGAATTGCAAACGTGTGCCTTATTATTGGTTATTGTAAATATTTTATTTTTGCTTGTTTATTTGTTTTTATTTTTGTTTTTATTTTTGCTTTTTCTTAAGTTAAGAGGTTATTGGTTTTTATTTTAAAATTTTTATTTTATCTTATCTTATTTCAAAAATCAAATTTCAAAATTCAAAAATTTAAAATTCAAAATTTCAAAATTCAATTTTCAAATTCAAAATTTAAATAACCTTTTAATTTAAATTTGTTTTTATCTTTGTTTTTAAATTTTTATTAACTAACTATGAGTTCTCACCCCTCTCGCTTCAAGTTTGATTCCAATGTTGTTGTTAGGAATGGAAACTATAATGAGAACAGGCATCAAGGTTGGAAGAATCAAAGATGGGAGGAGCCACAAGGATTTGATCAACCCTCATGGCAACAACCACCTCCAATGGACTATCAACAACCATTCTGTGATGCATATCAAGGCAATGGCTATGGTGAGCAATCTTTTGATTATCAACAACCACCACCATATGCCTATGAACCCTCTCCTCAACATAACTTTGGACCACCAAACTCACAAGCCCCTTTCCGTCATTCACCTCCATATGACCCTAACCCTCAACCACCATACCAACCACCTTATGAGCCATATGAACCATATATAGAACCACCCCAATTCCAACCCAATTACTCACAAGAACCACCACTTCAATATTCACCATCTCCATATCCCTCAATCCAAGAGCACTATGATCCTATTTATGAAAGTCGAGTGCATCAAGAGACAAAGGATCGTTTCAAGGAAACAGTGGATCAATTTCAGGCAACCATTCGTCAATTGGAACAAGCGATAAATCAATTAGCTTCCCGACGTTCGGACACTCAAGGAACCCTCATGGCTTCATGTGGGCAATCTAATGAAGAACGTAGCATGAAGGAGATACTAGAAACTCCAGTGAACAGTACGAAGCATGACTTTGTATTGGAACAAGTGGAGGAAGCCGAAATTATTGAAGAAGAAGAAGTGGTTGAAGACTTAGGAGATGCAGAACCTCCATGGGAAAGTCCAGTCATAGAACCCCCTTCCAAGACATTTGAAATTGATGCTGAGGAGGGTGTACAACCTCCAAGGCATATCACAGTTAAAGACATGGAAGAGGTTGATCAAGAGATGGAGATTCAAGAAGAAGAAGCACAACCTCCCATGCCCTTGGAAAGCAATGAAGAGAAGATTGAATTGGAAGAGAGCTACCAAGAGGAAGAGGTTGAAATTAAAGAAGTTTGCAAAGAGGTGAAAGTTGTCAAAGAGCACAAGGGAGTGGAGCTTGAAATCACCTTGCCAAAGTTATTGGAAACCCCTCCCCCTAAGTTGCCATCATCCTTCACAACATTCAACTGGGTAAAATTCATATCCCTTAGCTTTCTAATTCCACTTGAATATGGGCTACTAGAGACGGATGGTCAACTCAGAGCTCTTTGTGGCATAAAGAGTAAAAGGAAGATGGTCGGTGGTAAGAATTGTCCTGCAAGGTTCATTATGGTTGGAAGCTTTAAGTTTAAATGCAAAGGTTGGTGTAAAGCTCAACTGAATGGGTCTAGAAAGTTGTTTGGCCGCTTTAGTGAGAATTCAGATTGCTTGCGACCCAGATGGAATCATGATGATCAACAAGAAGACGGGTGCAATAGCAAGGTTTGGGATCCTGGAATTTGTCCTGACATCCAACACCCCGGGAGCCTAAGAATCTGTTTGAAGCTGCTCAAAGGCTTTACGTGCCTAGTTTGGGATCCCGGAGGCTACTGGAATTCCAAACATTGGTGGAGATTCCTGGATGAATACAAGCATAAGCCACCATAACAAGGAGCTCACCAAATGTCTAACTTAAGGACTTTAACTAAAAGTGCTAGGTGGGAGACAACCCACCATGGTATGATCGTTTCTTTTTCAATTTTATTTCATGTTGTTTGTTCTTATTTTATTTTAATTTTCATTGAACCTGGAAGTTTTCAAAGCATTCACATTAAGCATTGCATTCTGCATATTGCATTAAAAAAAAAGCACGCACGCGACGTGGCAGCGTCACTGACGCGTCCGCGTCATGTGGGAAAAATGGCTCCCACGCGACCGCGCCACTCACGCGGCCGCGTGACCTAGAAATCGACGTACGAAGGGTACACGACCGAAAGTTGTGCGAGAGTGGTGCTGGACTAGTGCTGACCGCACACACCTTACCACGCGGACGCATGGCTCACGCGTCCGCGTCATATCCCCATGATGGCCACTCACGCGATCGCGTCGACCACGCGACCGCGTCACCCTGGATTTTGGCAATACCAAGTTTCGAACAGAGAGTTGTGCGACCGCGAGGCTGCACTCGTGCCAGTAGCACAAATCAAGTCACGCGATCGTGTGCCCCACGCGTCCGCGTCGCCTGACCTTATTGCGCACCACGCGACCACGTCACCCACGCGACCGCGTCGCCAGCATCACACAACCTATCCAAATTAGTACCAATTTTCTTATCTTTTCTTCTCTAATCCTAATTTCTTCTATCTTTTCTTCTTTCTTCTTTCTTTCTTACTTTATTTCTTTCCCTTCTCATTCTTCCTATCTTTTATTTTATTTTATTTATTTGCATACTTTCATTCATTGCATATTTTTATTTTTCTAAATTTATTATTTTACCATTGGTGTTCAAATGTTCTTATTCAACTGTTACATCTTTTCTGGTATTTTCTTGGTGCTTAATGACTTGTTTAATTCTGATTGAGTACTATTATTTAAATCAATGCCAATTTTTTATATATGTACTACTTTTGCATTGACATGAATTTATATTATCTCTCCTTCCCCACTCTCTCCCCCATTGTTGTACATTTTGTACCACTGGCATGCCATGGCTTCTATTGTTTTCTCACTTGCATGTTGTAGCTACCATGTAATTGAGACCCTCATTATTTGGCATTAACCCACCCATACTGTATTTATTTTCCTATCTTTATTTCTGAGTTACTCTTCTTCCCTTTTTCTTTCAGGATGGCCACCCGAAAGAGAACCGGAAGACGTTTACATGGGGAAACAGGCAAGTCAATCTGCACAATCTATAGAGAAAAGCATCGGTTGAAACCACCCGTCCACTTGCACATCTTAGCATGCACCGAGGACGGTGCAATCTTTAAGTGTGGGGAGGTCGATACCGATCTCCATGGGTTAGTACCTTTCTGTTTCAACACCAATGTTTAAATTTTCTTTGTTAAATTAGTTATTGCATTTGCATATTTATTTGATTTTATGCATTTAGTTACTACTTGGTTAAAGTAATAAAATTCTTTTAAGACCCTATCTTTGAAAATTTTCACTAATTTAAATTGAAAAATTTTTTTATGTTAAAACTTGTTTGAAGTTGTATGTGGAACATGGTTTTTGAGCCAAAGAACACACAACCTGTGAGATTTTGAGCTTATTTATATGGTTACATTATTTAACCATAAATATTTTATTCTTGTGTGTTTTCTTCTCTATAATTGCAATCTTTGCTTTGTTCCATTCTATATGTCCATTATTTAGTATATTTACATGCTTGCACATGATTGAGGCCATTGTTTGATTTTAGCTCACTTATCTCAAATAAGCCTACCCTTTAAATCACCCTTGTCAGCCACTTTGAGCCTTTTAATCCCCATTTGTTCTATATTTTACCACATCACTAGCTTTAAGCGGAAAACAAATTAATTATCCCAATTGAATCTTTGGTTAGCTTAAGATAGTATGTTAATTAAGTGTGGGAAAACTGTGGGAACATGGGTTAATAAAGGAAAAGTATAATGTTTCTAATTTATTTGAATATCAGGAATTTGGGAACCTACTCATGAAAAACCAAAATAGAAAAATAATGGAAAATCCATGTGCATTGATAAGTTATGTTTGTTTCTCTACAAAAAAAAGAGAAAAAAAGAGAAAAATCTAAAAATACTCAATAAATAAGTAAATAAGGGGACAAAATTACCCCAATATTAAGTTTAATAAAAGATCAATGCACATGTGATAAAAATTAAAGAAAAAAATTTGGTACATGAGTATGGGAATTATACAAAAGTGGGAATTATGGGTAGCTAGGCATGAATTTAAAAGTATATAGAGTATATGTATATTAGGTGAGAGCTTAGGTTAATTAAAGATTCAATTTATAAAGCTCACTTAGCCATATATATACTTTTACCCTTACCTTAGCCCCATTACAACCTTGAAAAAGATCTCATGATGTTTGCATTGGTACATTAAATAATGTTGATTGGTTAGATGAAGAACAAAGTTTAGAAAGCATGATTAGAGAAGAGTAGAGTGATTGACCCTAGACACTTGAGAGTTAGAGTGATATACACTACCAGTAAGGGTTCAGTGCTAAATTCTATGTTCCTTGCTTTCATGAGCTATCTTCTTACAAGTTTACTTGTACCTTATTTTGTATGATTTGAATTAGTGGAATCTAATTTATATTTGTCTTGGAGAATTTATTTATTTTTAACCAAGTAGATAGAAACATTTTGTATGTAGTTGCATTCATATAGATAGGTTGCATTTCATACATTCTACCATTCCTCTTCATCTTTTTAGCTTCTCTTGAGCTTAGCATGAGGACATGCTAATGTTTAAGTGTGGAGAGGTTGATAAACCACTATTTTATGGTTTATCTTATGCTTAATTGAGTGGATTTTATCAACTCTTTACCCACTTATTCATACTATTTGCATGGTTTTACATTTACCTTCCTAATTATGTGCTTTGATTGAAAACATGCTTCTTTGGCCTTTAAATTGCTAATTATTAATCCTCTCTTATTACCATTAGATGCCTTGATATGTGTGTTAAGTGATTTCAGAGATTACAGGGCAGGAATGGCTCAGAGGATGGAAAGGAAGCATGCAAAAGTGGAAGGAATACAAGAAGTTGGAGAAATTGCTAAGCTGTCCAGCCTGACCTCTTCGCACTCAAACAGCTATAACTTTAGCTACAGAGATCCAAACGATGCGTTTCCAGTTGCGTTAGAAAGCTAACGTCCGGGGCATCGATTTGATATATAATATGCCATAGTTGCTCTAACGCTAGGTGACGCGACCGCGTGCTCCCTGTGGCCGCGTCGCAGTGATGGAAATCAGCGTGTTTGAATTCTTTTCCAGCAATTTCTGGGCTGTTTTCGACCCAGTTCTCGGCCCAGAAAACACAGATTAGAGGCTATAAAGTGGGGGAATGCATCCATTCATAATAAAGCTCTCATATTCACAATTTTAGGAGTAGATGTAGTTTTTAGAGAGAGAGGTTCTCTCCTCTCTCTTAGGATTAGGATTTAGGATTTCTCTTAGTTTTAGGAGTGGCTCTCAATCCCAGGTTCTTTATTTTTATTTATTTTCCCAATTCAATTTATGAACATCTATGCCAGATTTAATTTCTTTTGTTAACGCAATTTGAGGTATTTTCAGATTTAATTTTGCTTTGCTTTATTTATATTGATGCTTTTTAATTTAGATATTTTCTTCCTTTTGGCTTTGGTTAAGTAATTGGTAACGCTTGAGCTTTCAATAAAGCAGTGATTGAAATTGGCAGTTGCTCCAATAACTCTAGTCTTTCCACAGGAATTGACTAGGACCTGAGGATTAAGCTAATTAATCCACTTGATCTACCTTCATAGTTAGAGGTTAACAAAGTGAGATTAAAATCCAAAATTTCATCACAACTGATAAGGATAGGACCTCCAGTTTTGATACCTTGCCAAAAGTTTATTTTATTATTATTATTTTATTTTTCTTATCACTCAACATACTGCTTTCCTACTTTCTAAAACCCCTACCTTACAAGACTCATAACCAATAATAAGAACATACCTCCCTACAATTCCTTGAGAAGACGACCCGAGGTTTGAATACTCGGTTATCAATTTTAAAGGGGTTTGTTACTTGTGACATCTAAAAGGTTTGTACGATGGGATTTCTGTTGGTTTAGAGACTATATCTACAACGTGACTGTTTTTATAAAATTCTTTACTGGCAAAAATCCTAACGTCACCCACTACCCCACCTCTCTCTCTCTTCTTCACCCATTCACCAATCACCTCAATACCTCTTCCCCAAAAAAACCCCTCACCTATCACATCTCACCCTCTTCTCCATAAACCCTTCACCAATCCACATCCATCCATCATAAAACCCCACCTACCTCACCATTCAAATTCAAACCACTTTCCCTCCTAAACCCACCCTATATGGCCAAACCCTAACCCTCTCTCCACCCCTATATAAACCCATCTTCACTCCTTCATTTTCACACTCAATAAACACTACTTCTCCCCCTTGGCCGAAACACCAACCCACCTCCATCTCCTTCATTTTTTCTTCTTCTACTCTCTTCTTTCTTCTTTTGCTCGAGAACGAGCAAATCTTCTAAGTTTGGTGTGGTAAAAGCATTGCTTTTTGTTTTTCCATAACCATTTATGGCACCAAAGGCTGGAGAAACCTCTAGAAAGAGGAAAGGGAAGGCAAAAGCTTCCACCTCCGAGTCATGGGAGATGGAAAGATTCATCTCAAGGGTACATCAAGACCACTTCTATGAAGTTGTGGCCAAGAAGAAGGTGATCCCCGAGGTCCCTTTCAAACTCAAAAAGGATGAATATTCGGAGATCCGACATGTGATTCAAAGAAGAGGTTGGGAAATTCTCACCAACCCCATTCAACAAGTCGGGATCTTAATGGTTCAAGAGTTCTATGCCAATGCATGGATCACCAAGAACCATGATCAAAGTGTGAACCCAGACCCCAAGAATTGGCTTACAATGGTCCGAGGGAAATACTTAGATTTTAGTCCGGAAAATGTAAGGTTGGCATTCAACTTGCCCATGATGCAAGGAGATGCACACCCCTACACTAGAAGGGTCAACTTTGATCAAAGGTTGGACCAAGTCCTCATAGATATTTGTGAAGAGGGCGTTCAATGGAAGAGAGATTCAAGAGGGAAGCCGGTTCAACTAAGAAGGCATGACCTCAAGCCCGTGGCTAGGGGATGGTTGGAGTTCATCCAACGTTCAATCATTCCCACTAGCAACCGGTCTGAAGTTACTATAGACTGGGCTATCATGATTCATAGCATCATGATTAGAGAGGAAGTAGAAGTTCATGAGGTTATATCCCAAGAACATTACAAGGTGGCAGACAAGTCCTCTACTTTGGCAAGGTTAGCCTTCCCTCATCTCATTTGTCACCTTTGCAATTTGGATGGAATTGACATAGAGGAAGACATCCTCATTGATGAGGACAAGCCCATCACTAAGAAAAGGATGGAGCAAACAAGAGACCCCACTCATGGACAAGAGCATGAGGAAATTCCTCATCATGAAATCCCTGAGATACCTCAAGGGATGCATTTTCCTCCACAAAACTATTGGGAGCAAATCAACACCTCCCTAGGAGAATTAAGTTCCAATATGGGACAACTAAGGGTGGAGCACCAAGAGCATTCCATCCTCCTCCATGAAATTAGAGAAGACCAAAGAACCATGAGAGAGGAGCAACAAAGGCAAGGAAGAGACATTGAGGAGCTTAAGCACTCCATAAGATCTTCAAGAGGAAGAACAAGCTGCCATCACTAAGGTGGACCCATTCTTTAATTTCCTTGTTCTTTATTTTTTGTTTTTCGTATTTTTATGCTTTATGTTTATTTATGTTTTTATCTTTATTACATGATCATTAGTGTCTTAGTGTCTATGCCTTAAAGTTATGAATGTCCTATGAATCCATCACCTTTCTTAAATAAAGAGTGTTTTAATTGAAAAAGAAAAAGAAGTACATGAATTTCGAATTTTAAAACAGTTTAATTATTTTGATGTGGTGGCAATACTATTGTTTTTCTGAATGAATGCTTGAATAGTGCATATTTTTGAATTTGTTGTTTAAGAATGTTAAAATTGTTGGCTCTTGAAAGAATGATGGAAAAAAGGAGAAATGTTATTTGATAATCTGAAAAATCGTAAAATTGATTCTTGAAGCAAGAAAAAGCAGTGAAAAGCTTGCAAAAAAAAGAGAGAAAAAGCAAGCAGAAAAAGCCAATAGCCCTTAAAACCAATAGGCAAGGGTAAAATAAAAAGGATCCAAGGCTTTGAGCATCAGTGGATAGGAGGACCCACAGGAATAAAATCCTGGCCTAAGCGGCTAAACCAAGCTGTCCCTAACCATGTGCTTGTGGCGTGAAGGTGTCAAGTGAAAACTTGAGACTAAGCGGTTAAAGTCGTGGTCCAAAGCAAAAAAAGAGTGTGCTTAAGAGCTCTGGACACTTCTAGTTGGGGACTCTAGCAAAGCTGAGTCACAATCTGAAAAGGTTCACCCAGTTATGTGTCTGTGGCATTTATGTATCCGGTGGTAATACTGGAAAAGAAAATGCTTAGGGTCACGGCCAAGACTCATAAAGTAGCTGTGTTCAAGAATCAACATACTTAACTAGGAGAATCAATAACACTATCTGGATTCTGAGTTCCTATAGAAGCCAATCATTCTGAACTTCAAAGCATAAAGTGAGATGCCAAAACTGTTCAGAAGAAAAAGCTAAAAGCCCCGCTCATCTAATTAATACTGATCTTCATAGATGTTTTTGGAATTCATTGTATATTCTCTTCTTTTTATCCTATTTGATTTCTAATTGCTTGGGGACAAGCAACAATTTAAGTTTGGTGTTGTGATGAGCAGATAATTTATACGCTTTTTGGCATTATTTTTAGTATGTTTTTAGTATATTTTAGTTAGTTTTTATTATATTTTTATTAGTTTTTAAATAAAAATCACATTTCTAGACTTTACTATGAGTTTGTGTGTTTTTCTATGATTTCAGGTATTTTCTGGCTGAAATTGAGGGACCTGAGCAAAAATCTGATTCAGAGACTGAAAAAGGACTGCAGATGCTGTTGGATTCTGACCTCCCTGCACTCGAAGTAGATTTTCTAGAGCTGCAGAAGCCCAATTGGCGCGCTCTCAATTGCGTTGAAAAGTAGACATCCCGGGCTTTCCAGCAATATATAATAGTCCATGCTTTGCCCAAGATTTGATGGCCCAAACTGGCATTCCAAGTTAGCATTGAAATTCTGGCGTCAAAACGCCAGAACTGGCATAAAAGCTGGAGTTAAACGCCCAAACTGGCACAAAAGCTGGCGTTTAACTCCAAGAAAAGTCTCTACATATGGAAGCTTCAATGCTCAGTCCAAGCACACACCAAGTGGGCCCGGAAGAAGAGTAATGCATTAATTACCTATTTCTGTAACCCTGGGCTACTAGTTTTCTATAAATAGGAACTTTTGCTATTGTATTTACATACGCTTTCATATATACCTTTTGATCTTTATGTTCACGTTCGGGGGCTGGCCATTCGGCCATGCCTGGACCTTTTGTTCTTATGTATTTTCAACGGTGGAGTTTCTACACACCATAGATTAAGGTGTGGAGCTCTGCTGTTCTTCATGAATCAATACAATTACTATTGTTCTTCTATTCAATTCACGCATACTTCTTCTCTAAGATATTCATTCATTTTTCAACTTGATGAATGTGATGATCTGTGACACTCATCATCATTCTCACCTATGAACATGTGCCTGACAACCACCTCTGTTCTACTAGCAATGGCTTGAATGCGTATCTCTTGGGTTTCTAATCTAAGATTGGAACCTTCGTGGTATAGGCTAGAATTATTGGCGGTCATTCTTGAGATCCGAAAATTCTAAACCTTGTCTGTGGTATTCCGAGTAGGATCTGGGAAGGGATGACTGGGACGAGCTTTAAACTCGCGATTGTTGGGCGTGTGACAGACGCAAAAGGATCAATGGATCCTATTTCAACATGATCGAGAACCGACAGATGATTACCTGTGCGGTGATAGTGCATTTGGAACATTTTCACTGAGAGGACGGGAAGTAGCCATTGACAACAGTGATGCCCAACATAAAGCTTGCCATGGAAGGGAGTATGAATGATTGGAAGAAGGCAATAGAAAAGCAGAGGTTCAGAGGGAACAAAGCATCTTTATACGCTTATCTGATATTCCTACCAATGAATTACATAAGTATCTCTATCTTTATTTTATGTTTTATTTATCTTTTAATTATCAATTCTCCATAACCATTTGAATCTGCCTGACTGAGATTTACAAGATGACCATAGCTTGCTTCAAGCCGACAATCTTCGTGGGATCGACCCTTACTCACGTAAGGTATTACTTGGACGACCCAGTGCACTTGCTGGTTAGTTATGCGGAATTGTGACAAAGTGTGATTCACGTTTAAGGGCTCCAAGTCTTTGGCGCCATTGTTGATGATCACAATTTCGTGCACCATCCACTCAATTCTCTTCTAATAATGCTTTCCATGATTTGTTTTTCATCTAACAATCAACAATTATTCAATGCATGCATACATTCATCATGAGGACTTATTCATAGGTTGTAATGGGGCTAGGGTAAGGTAAGGATGCATATGGTCAAGTGAGCTTGAAATTTGTATCTTTGATTAGTCTAAGCTCTCATCTAACACATGTAACGACCTATACAATACTAATACACAACCTAGCTACCCATGATTCCCACTTTTTCACATACTCATGCATTCTTTTTAATTCACATTCCATATGCATTGATTTTTATTGAACTTTATTTTGGGGGCATTTTTGTCCTCTTTTTATTTTTTTTCTCTTTTTTCTATATATATATATATATGTTCTTTTTCTTTTTCTTTATCATTTTTTTAAGTATATACAAATATATCAATGCATATGGTTTTACATATGGTGCATGAATATGTACCCAATTCCCGAAAATCTTCAACAAAATACAAAAACATATTTTCCTCTCAACCAATGTCCCAAGTTTCCCATACCCAAATGATACACACTCTCACTAGCCTAAGCTAATCAAAGATCCAAATTAAGTACATTTATTGTTTTTCACTTAGGGGTAGTGATGTGCTAAAATTAAGAACGAAAGGGATTAAATAGGCTCAAATTGGCTAACAATGATTGATGAAAGGTCGGCTATTTGGGTAAGTGAGCTATATGAAATGATGGCCTCAATCATATAAATGCATGTATACATGGAATAATAGACATAAAGAATCAAACAAATCAAAGATTACAATCATAGAGAGAGAATAATACATACAAGAATGAAAATAAGTGGTTATAAGATATAACCACACAATTAGGCTCAAAACTCACATGCTTGTGTTCTTAGCTCAAAAACCATGTTCCAAAATAAATTCTTTAAGCAAGTTCATCACAAAAAAAAAAAAATTTTCAAATTGGTAGGGTGCCCTAGAACAATTTTTCTTGGAAAAGAAATCATCACCCTAACCAAGTAGTCCTAACATAAAAAGAAATGGTGAAATATGTACAAATTCTAACTAATCATGCAACCTATCATGCAATGCAACACTAACTAGCAAAGGAAATTAATAACTGGTGTTGAAAGAAAGAGATTGTTACCCATGGAGGTCGGTCGGACAACCTCTCCACACTTGAAGATTTGCACCGTCCTCGGTGCATGCAAAGAAGAGTAAAGTGGATGGGTTGCTACAATTGATGAGTTTCTTCAAAGGATTGTGTGGGTGAACTTGTTTGCTGTCCCATTTAGAAACCTTTCCAATCCTTTCCTTCTTGGTGGACAACCTAAAAGGAAAGAGAAAGAAGGATAATTAATCCTACATCAAAGATATCAAAGCAAATAGAACATAGGCGAGGGCTAATGCCAAATAAGAGTAAGGTTCTCACTACATGTTAGCTACGCATGTAAGTGAGAAAACAATATAAGCTAAGGCATATTAACTAACACTTGATGCAAGAGTAAAGTCAAGGTATGAAGAGCACTCAAAAGCATCAAGTTCTACTAGAAATAGTGGGTCATGAAAGACATGCAAGTTCATATCAATGCACAAAGAATATAAGAGTCATACAAGATTAAGCATTGATTTAAAAGTTTCATCACCCAACAATATCAAACAAGTCAAGAAGCACCAAGATTAACCAAGAAATTCTCAACAATTGAGTAAGACCATTCAACACCATTATTAAAATAAGAAACTCGAAAAAAAATAAAGTGAAAATAGTCTATAAAAACAAAATGAAAATGCAAAGAATAGAAGTATGTGAATGCAATGGACAAGAGAAAATGGAAGATGAGAAAAAAACTCTTTTTTTTTTATCAGCGCGGACGCGTCATGTGTAACATCCCGCGTTTTTGGAAACCTAAATATGAATAAATTGCGAATTTATCTTATTAAGTTTAAACTTTATAATTTTAGAAATTATTTTATTAGAACTAATTAAATAGATTCGGAGATAGTTTTATTTTGAATCAATTAATATTCATAAGTAATTTTATTATAATGGAATATTTTGTATAATTTTAGTAATTGAAAAATAAGAAAGAATTGTATAATTTAATTTAAGTAACTTTTATTTTGAAAAAGTTACGATTTATTTTATTAATTTGATATCTTATTTTATAAATCAATCAATTAAGAGTAATTAAATTAGTTTACTAATATTTGGAGTTAATTCAATTAATATTCTTGTGTAAATTTTTATAGTTGGTTATTTTATATATTTTGAAAATTATATAATTTAATTTAAATAATTTCTATTATGGATAAATTATGGTTTATTTTATTAGTTTGAGCTCCTAAAGATTAATTTATTAGGAATGATTAAATAAATTTTTATAAATACTTTAAGTTTAAGTAATTTTATTATAATTAGATATTTTGTAAATTGAAATTAAAGTTTCTGTGATAGAAAAATAATAAAAAGTTATACTATTTAATTTGAATAATTAGTTTTGAGTTTAAACTATATTTTATAAAAATGTGATTAATATGCTTATTTTATAATTTAAATTAGAAATAATCAATTCAACTTAGCAATATGTTGATAAATAATGTTCTTAAATAGTTTTAAGAGAATATATTTGGTTTTAAAATTACTCTATCTTTCAATTTTATCAAAATATCTATTCATATCTATCTATATTCTTTTATAAAATCATAATTTCAAACCCTAATTCCCAAATTGAAAATCAGAAACCCTAACCTAATTTCCTCCAACCCTCAGCAGCTGCCAGCCACACTTCCTTACCCCAACGGTCACACAACGCAGAGCAGAGAAAGAGATTTGCGGAAAGAAGAGAAAGAAGACGCCGCTGCTGTCGCGCTTGACTGCCGCTACCGTCGTCCCCATCGCGCACCGCCACCGTCCAGCAGATCGTCACGCCGAGCCCGTTCTACCACCGTCAACACTGCCACGGAGAAGAGAAGACGACGTCGTAACGCGAGCCAAGGCCGAGAGGAAGGGGACGTCGCTGTGCCTCCAACGCGACTGATCCGCCGCTGCCACTGGTAGGGTTCTGTCACCGCCGTCCATGGAGCTTCGATTAGCGCCACTGTCATCGCATACCAGAGGAGAGGGGAGCTCGTGTGTGAAGAGTAGCGTCGCTGTGCCTCCGTCGTGCCTTCATCACCATCGAACTGTCTTGCTGTTGCTAGCCTCATAGCCACTTCTGAGGCTGTGCCGCCATGCCTCTGGTCATGGGTGGAGTCCACTCCAAGCTGTCACCATCCCAGAATACACGCAGAGGAGAGGGAGAAAGGACCTCCGCCACTGTCAGGGTCGTTGGTGAGTCGTGCACTGTCACCAGAGTTTAAAACAGCACCAGTCTTCTTGTTCTGGTTCTGATTCTCCTATTCTTGAACCTATAAGCTTTAATCCTTACTCTGCTTCCATTTTATTTCTTAGTCTTCGCTGTTATGAGTAAGGAAAACCCATGTCTCTGTTTAACGCTGCTGCTATGCCTTCCCTGTTTGCTGATGAAACTATCAAAGGTGATAGTGTTGGTGATAATAAAGAACTGTAAGAGTTGCTGCTGCTGCTGCTGTTGCTAGCCTAGTTCGAGTCAGTTGCTACTACGAATTAAGATGAAAGAGGGGTTGACTGCGCTTAATTATCGAATTTTGGCAGTAGGGGGTTTAAAATGATTTTAATTTAGGAATGCCAATAAGGTTTACTGAATAACTACAAATAGTATTAATAGTTGTGAGTAATTAATTGATTATATGAATGTTGGATTGTGATTGCGATTGTGCTTGGTGCTGTGATTGAATTGATTGTAATTATGTGTGGTAGATGATTGAATTATTGATTATTGGTTATTGAAATGGTTGTTTGGTATATTGCTATGGCTGTGAAAGTGACTTGAGATTAGTAGAGGATTGTGGTTTTGAATGATTATGTATAAATGGTTGAGACTAAGATAATCATTTGATATATTTGATATTGGATTGAGAATTGTTGAAGAATTAAGGCCTAAAAGACTAAACTATTATTACGAATCTGGTTTTCAAAATAGAATGGTTACTTTGAGGACGGCCTAGTAATTTGCTAGTGATCGAAATGGTATGAGATTAAAATCTGAGTAAACTTTAACAAGTGTAGTTGTTAGGATTTAAATTTGAAGGTTTTGTATTAACTGAAGATTTAGTTATGATTTTTCAAAGTTAAGCCGTAAAATCTGATTTTCTGCATTACTTTTAAGTGAAAACAGTAACTTTGAAAGACTGTAACTAATTCTGTGATGATCGGAATTGCATTGAACCAAGTCCTGGTTAAACTTGGGAATAATTGGGACTGAATTGGAGAGTTTGAGATCTTTTC
Source organism: Arachis hypogaea (assembly GCF_003086295.3). Lineage (NCBI taxonomy): Eukaryota > Viridiplantae > Streptophyta > Magnoliopsida > Fabales > Fabaceae > Arachis > Arachis hypogaea. The sequence continues at coordinate 63,265,380 of NC_092052.1, read as the reverse complement.
ATTAAATATAAGATTTATGTTGAATTTTTGAGTAATGGTTGTGGGATCTGATTTTTACTGCAGAATTTTTGGAACAGCAATAACTTTTTGGCTCTTCTGTGAATGTTCCGGATTGAATTTTGAAGCAAAACCAATTTTAAATAAAACTTTAGTCCTATTATTTTAATTTCGTAAAATTTCAGAATGGTTGAACTTGCGGTTTAAAAGATATGAATTTTTAAAATACGATGCATTATGTAGTAAAGGCCAGATTCTGTTTTCTCAAATCAATAAATTTGGAAGTTTATAACTTTTGAACCTGGTTGGATATCGAGGTGAAACCAATTGAAAGTGAAAATTAAGTATGTTTAGCATATGTGACTTAAATTTCAGGGCTATCCATGTTTTAATGAGTAAGTTATGGGACTTGGAAGAAGATAAGTTCATTAAGTTTTAAAACAGAATTCTGCAGAAATTTAGTCAAACTCTAGGTTATATAACTTCTTCATTAAAAATGATATTGACCTGGGACTAATTGGAAAAGAAACCTGGATGAGTATAGTTAAACTATATTCATTTTTAAAGTCATTGGATTTAACGTGAATTTTATATTGAATTTTGAATATCACATGCTGCTGCTGTTTTTCTGGTTTTACGCACTGCAGAGCAGTCACGGTTTTTTCTCTATTCCTAAGGCTAGAGAAACCAAAAAATTATGATCTTAGGTTTGTTAGAAAGCTTATTTCAAGATGAACGCCTGGACATAAAGTTTGCGCAAATCCGAGTTTATTTGCTATACTAAAAACAGAAAAGAAGATAGAGTGCTGAGAATGTCTGAGTGAGAGTTATGAGTTCATAAAATTAAAGATGAACCTTAGCATCATAGGGCTGATTCAATGTTGGAATTTGTTTGATTTTGAAATGATTTGATATTGGAGAGGTTGAAAAGAGTTTGGTAAATTGTTTGGTTGGGACCCGTAAGGGTGGCTAAGTCCTATTTTTAAAGGAGATTATGTCCAAATTTGTATTAAAGTATAAGGACTTAATCAAAATCAATATTTAAGGCTTATTTAATGATAATAACTTCAATGATTCTTTTAAGAAAAGATTATTTGGTATACGAGATTGTTGGCAAGGGCATGGGTCTTGTCCCGCTTGCGTACTTGCAATTATGAAAGAAAAAGGAAAGAGTAAAGTACTTATTGTATGATTATCTGTTGCTTGAGGCAACCCAAGAGATATTTGTTTATTTGTTTGTTGCTTGAAGCAGCCCAAGAGATGTTTGTTTGTTGCTTGAGGCAACCTAAGAGATATTGTTTGCTTATTTGTTGCTTAAATGCAACCCAAGAGATAATATTTATTTATCTGTTGCTTAAAGCAACCCAAGAGCTTCTGTACGGAAACTAGGATACCTACAGCAATTTTCCGTTCCCAAGAGTATATTTCCTGTGAGTAGAAAGCAGAGGCTGTCTTAATAGAGCTGCTAATAATTATATGCGCATTTATTTGAATGGAAAATTGTATTCGGGAAATCGTGAACTCGTGACCGGATAAATGTCGGGAATGTAGGTGCTAACCGACACATGAGCTCATGGCCTGCACTAGTACTAGACATTTATCATATGCATCTATGTGACATTGTTTGGGTGTGTATATTGTAATTGGTTTGCCTAAGTGAATAATTCTGTTTAACTGCTAATTGCTATTCTTGATGTAATTGCTCTTGATTGTGTTTGAACCTCATTACCTGTGTTTATAACTGATTGTTTGGATTGTGGTGATTGGATGTTGATTGAGTTGTTTGGGCCTGAGGCCGTGACTGGTATTTTTGAGGTCTAGTTCTGTATAAAGTATCTGACTGGTTCAGTATAGACTTAATGAACCTATGCTTGGAGCAGGATGATCATTTATACCGCGTAGGTAACTTCTTTTATGTTGTGGTCTAGTAAAGTATGAAAAAATTAAACTGGTTCAGCATAGACTTAATGTACCTATGCTTGGAACAGGTTGGTCATTAATACAGTCTAGGAAACTTTTAAGAGTTTTATAAAGAAAATATGGTTCTAGGATTTTGAATAATTAACTAATGCTTTTAAAGGGGGTTAATTTTCTTTTAGATGTCTCCAAATGAAATTAACTATTTGCGCTTTATTCTTTACTTTCACGGCATTCTAGACCTCTACTGAGAACATGTGGTTTGGTTCTCACCCCCAAAATTTCCACCCTTTCAGTGACAGGTTTGAAGACGCAATTTGAAGCTGCAAGCGATTAGTAGGTTTTCTTTATGGTTTTAATTGCTTTCATAGAGTCCCCTCGCTCTTGTCGTTTGAGGTTTTATTTTAACAGAGGGGTAGGTATTGTATTTGGGTTTATATGACTTCTTATGTATAAGAATTACTATTAATAATACTATGTGATTGTTATTATTATTTGTAAATGTTTGAATTATGACTTTAATGAATAAAAAACAAAATTTTATGGCATTTTCTTAAAACTGAAACGCGAAATCGATAGAAAATCTCAGTAATTAAGTAGTTATTATTATAAAAGGTCACGTAACGTTCTTTCTTGTAGAAATACCCTGACTTAAGCAAGGTATTTTGCTGGAAGGGATGTTACAATATGGTATCAGAGCAGTCTTTCCTGTAGAGTCTTGGGAATGGACTGACTATGCTTCATTGCATACTCTGAGTGTCTGTCATGCCTTAAGACTTGTCTTGGTGACAAGAGTTTTTGTTTTATATGCATGACTCTCTGATGATTAACGCTATTAGTTTACCTTTGCATACTTCATGGTATCAAGTTTGGCCAACTTAATACTAATGATTTATGTATATGGAACACTAATGGGTTATCATAGACGAAATAGAAATGATAGGTTAATGCAAATTACGAGGTTTTAGAAACGTTAGAAACTAAATTCTAGAAATTAGTTCCGTTTCGACGTATGCTCTTTATTCATGCTTAGCGTTATCTCTTTCTCTACTATTTGTATTAGAATTTCTAGTTTCTGTCTCTTTCTTGCTAACCTTGTATTATTATTCGTGCATGTCCTTGCTTGACTCTGTATCTGGCTGTTTTTTGAATCTTTTGAAACATTTATCTTTACCTTACAAACTCTATGCTCCTTGCTCTGAATTCGGAATTATTTCGGTGCAGCATACTATTTCTTGAAATTTCCTTCTTGAGTACTTGTTTTAGATTCTCTTCGAGAAAAATTTCAATTTAAATCTTTTCTTACTTGACTGTATCCACAACTCTTGCTTAAATTTTGATGGGATTGTTTTTAATTCAGCCTAGACTTTCTTACATAAACTCTGAAACTTCTTTATATAGTTTAATTCTGTTTACTTGTGATATACCACTTATCTTTTATTGATTTATAGAAAATTTCATTTTAGAATTTATTCTTTGAATAGAAGCTGATTTTCTTCCAACTTTATTATAATTTTATAGCTATTCTTACCTAATTATGTACTTAAGTATCCTCCAAGATTTTTAAAGAAAATATTTTACCTTTAACATCAAACAAGCTTTAATTTACAAACCCTGCATGATTTGTTTTGATTTAAAAATTAAATCGATATAACATATTATTTATACTAAGTTTAGTACATTGAAAAATGTTAGATTTATATATATTCTTTTGTAAAAGATAAACTAATTCCCTCTATTTCAAATTGAAGTTGTTCAAAATTGTTGTACTATTTTCCCTAATGATGTTCATATTGAAACTATTCGATTCAATATTTCTTCCTAAGCTTTGAATTAACTCCCTTTATGCTCCATTTCATTGCTTATATATATATATATATATATATATATATCCTTGTTTGTTGACGATCTCACGTATTCCTTCAAAACCTTGCGAAATACCATCTTGTGCAATTGCAAACTTGAGTATTCTTCCAATTTCTCGCATAAACCTTTCGTGCCGTTTGTCTTTCTCTTCTCATATTTCGTATTCCTTATATGCGCTAGTTCCTAGGGACACGATTTGTGCGTACGGAAAGTGAATCTAGTCAGTCTAAGAAGTTATAAGGAGTTATGGAGTTTTGAGGCGACGAGAGGAAGTGATCATGCTTTGTTAAAAGTTGTGAACGAATATTGTGTCTATTTGATTTTGGATTTTAAAATTTTTCTTGTGTTAAGTTATTTTATCAACTCTTGCATTACTTAGTATATTTTCTTCTATATTTATGTGATACGATTTTCTTTGAACCTTTAAAATATTCAAAAGGGGATGTGAATATAAATCTTTTCTTCATTTTATATCAATTTTTGAGGGCGAAAATTTTTGTAAGTTTGATAGAATGTAACATCCCGCGTTTTTGGAAACCTAAATATGAATAAATTACGAATTTATCTTATTAAGTTTAAACTTTATAATTTTAGAAATTATTTTATTGGAACTAATTAAATAGATTCGGAGATAGTTTTATTTTGAATCAATTAATATTCTTAAGTAATTTTATTATAATGGAATATTTTGTATAATTTTAGTAATTGAAAAATAAGAAAGAATTTTATAATTTAATTTAAGTAACTTTTATTTTGAAAAAGTTACGATTTATTTTATTAATTTGATATCTTATTTTATAAATCAATCAATTAAGAGTAATTAAATTAGTTTACTAATATTTGGAGTTAATTTAATTAATATTCTTGTGTAAATTTTTATAGTTAGTTATTTTATATATTTTGAAAATTATATAATTTAATTTAAATAATTTCTATTATGGATAAATTATGGTTTATTTTATTAGTTTGAGCTCCTAGAGATTAATTTATTAGGAATGATTAAATGGATTTTTATAAATACTTTAAGTTTAAGTAATTTTATTATAATTAGATATTTTGTAAATTGAAATTAAAGTTTCGGTGATAGAAAAATAATAAAAAGTTATACTATTTAATTTGAATAATTAGTTTTGAGTTTAAACTATATTTTATAAAATTGTGATTAATATGCTTATTTTATAATTTAAATTAGAAATAATCAATTCAACTTAGCAATATGTTGATAAATAATGTTCTTAAATATTTTTAAGAGAGTATATTTGGTTTTAAAATTACTCTACCTTTCAATTTTATCAAAATATCTATTCATATCTATCTATATTCTTTTATAAAATCATAATTTCAAACCCTAATTCCCAAATTGAAAATCAGAAACCCTAACCTAATTTTCTCCAACCCTCAGCAGCTGCCAACCACACTTCCTTACCCCAACGGTCACACAACGCAGAGCAAAGAAAGAGATTTGCGGGAAGAAGAGAAAGAAGATGCCGCTGCTATCGCGCTTGACTGCCGCTGCCGTCGTCCTCATCGCGCACTGCCACCGTCCAGTAGGTCGTCACACCGAGCCTGTTCTACCACCGTCAACACTGCCACGGAGAAGAGAAGAAGACGTCGTAACGCGAGCCAAGGCCGAGAGGAAGGGGACGTCACTGTGCCTCCAACGCGACCGATCCGTCGCTGCCACTGGTAGGGTTCTGTCGCTGCCGTCCATGGAGCTTCGATTAGCGCCACTGTCATCGCATACCAGAGGAGAGGGGAGCTCGTGTGTGAAGAGTAGCGCCGCTGTGCCTCCGTCGTGCCTTCATCACCATCGAACTGTCTTGCTGTTGCTAGCCTCATAGCCACTTCTGAGGCTGCACCGCCGTGCCTCTGGTCATGGGTGGAGTCCACTCCAAGCTGTCACCATCGCAGAATACACGCAGAGGAGAGGGAGAAAGGACCTCCGCCGCTGTCAGGGTCGTTGGTGAGTCTTGCACTGTCACCAGAGTTTAAAACAGCACCAGCCTTCTTGTTCTGGTTCTGATTCTCCTATTGTTGAACCTGTAAGCTTCAATCCTTACTTTGCTTCCATTTTATTTCTTAGTCTTCTCTGTTATGAGTAAGGAAAACCTATGTCTCTGTTTAATGCTGCTGCTATGCCTTCCCTGTTTGCTTATGAAACTATGATAGTGTTGGTGATAATAAAGAACTGTAAGAGTTGCTGCTGCTGCTGCTGTTGCTAGCTTGGTTCGAGTCAGTTGCTGCTACGAATTAAGATGAAAGAGGGGTTGGCTGCGCTTAATTATCGAATTTCGGATAATCGAGGTAGGGGGATTAAAATGATTTTAATTTAGAAATGCCAATAAGGTTTACTGAATAACTGCAAATAGTATTAATAGTTGTGAGTAATTAATTGATTATATGAATGTTGGATTGTGATTGCGATTGTGCTTGGTGCTGTGATTGAATTGATTGTAATTATGTGTGGTAGATGATTGAATTATTGATTATTGGTTGTTGAAATGGTTGTTTGGTATATTGCTATTGCTGTGAAAGTGACTTGAGATTAGTAGAGGATTGTGTTTTTGAATGATTATGTATAAATGGTTTAGACTAAGGTAATCATTTGATATATTTGATATTGGATTGAGAATTGTTGAAGAATTAGGGCCTAAAAGACTAAACTATTATTAAGAATCTGGTTTTCAAAATAGAATGGTTACTTTGAGGACGGCCTAGTAATTTTCTAGTGATCGAAATGGTATGAGATTAAAATCTGAGTAAACTTTAACAAGTGTAGTTGTTAGGATTTAAATTTGAAGGTTTCGTATTAACTGAAGATTTAGTTATGATTTTTCAAAGTTAAGCCGTAAAATCTGATTTTCTGCATTACCTTTAAGTGAAAACAGTAACTTTGAAAGACTGTAACTAATTTTGTGATGATCAGAATTGCGTTGAACCAAGTCTTGATTAAACTTGGGAATAATTGGGACTAAATTGGAGAGTTTGAGATCTTTTCATTAAATATAAGATTTATGGTGAATTTTTAAGTAATGGTTGTGGGATCTGATTTTTACTGCAGAATTTTTGGAACAGCAGTAACTTGTTGGCTCTGCTGTGAATGTTCCGAATTGAATTTTGAAGTAAAACAATTTTAAATTAAACTTTAGTCTTATTATTTTAATGTCATAAAATTTCAGAATGGTTGAACTTGCGGTTTAAAAGATATGAATTTTTGAAATACGATGCATTATGCAGTAAAGGCCAGATTCTGTTTTCTCAAATCAGTAAATTTGGAAGTTTATAACTTTTGAACCTGGTTGGATATTGAGGTGAAACCAATTGAAAGTGAAAATTAAGTATGTTTAGCATATGTGACTTAAATTTCAGGGCTATCCATGTTTTAATGAGTAAGTTATGGGACTTGGAAGAAGATAAGTTCATTAAGTTTTAAAACAGAATTCTGCAGAAAATTAGTCAACTTCTAGGTTATATAACTTCTTCATTAAAAATGATATTGACCTGGGATTAATTGGAAAAGAAACCTGAATGAGTAAAGTTAAACTATATTCATTTTTAAAGTCATTAGATTTAACTTGGATTTTATATTGAATTTTGAATATCACATGCTGCTGCTGTTTTTCTGGTTTCACGCATTGCAGAGCAGTCACGGTTTTTTCTCTATTCCTACAGCTAGAGAAACCAGAAAATTATGATCTTAGGTTTGTTAGAAAGCTTATTTCAAGATGAATGCCTGGACATAAAGTTTGCGCAAATCCGAGTTTATTTGCTATACTAAAAACAGAAAAGAAGATAGAGTGCTGAGAATGTCTGAGTGAGAGTTATGAGTTCATAAAATTTAAGATGAACCTTAGCGTCATAGGGATGATTCAATGTTAGAATTTGTTTGATTCTGAAATGATTTGATATTGGAGAGGTTGAAAAGAGTTTCGTAAATTGTTTGGTTGGGACCCGTAAGGGTGGCTAAGTCCTATTTTTATAGGAGATTATGTCCAAATTTTTATAAAAGTATAAGGACTTAATCAAAATCAATATTTAAGGCTTATTTAATGATAATAACTTCAATGATTCTTTTAAGAAAAGATTATTTGGTATACGAGATTGTTGGCAAGGGCATGGGTCTTGTCCCGCTTGCGTACTTGCAATTATGAAAGAAAAAGGAAAGAGTAAAGTACTTATTGTATGATTATCTGTTGCTTGAGGCAACCCAAGAGATATTTGTTTATTTGTTTGTTGCTTGAAGCTACCCAAGAGATGTTTGTTTGTTGCTTGAGGCAACCTAAGAGATATTGTTTGCTTATTTGTTGCTTAAATGCAACCCAAGAGATAATATTTATTTGTCTGTTGCTTAAAGCAACCCAAGAGCTTCTGTAGGGAAACTAGGATACCTACAACAATTTTCCGTTCCCAAGAGTATATTTTCTGCAAGTAGAAAGCAGAGGCTGTCTCAATAGAGCTGCTAATAATTATATGTGCATTTATTTGAACGGAAAATCGTATTCGGGAAATCGTGAACTCGTGACCGGATAAATGTCGGGAATGTAGGTGCTAACCGACACATGAGCTCATGGCCTGCACTAGGACTAGACATTCATCATATGCATCTATGTGACATTGTTTGGGTGTGTATATTGTAATTGGTTTGCCTAAGTGAATAATTCTGTTTAATTGCCAATTGCTATACTTGATGTAATTGCTCTTGATTGTGTTTGAACCTCATTACCTGTGTTTATAACTGATTGTTTGGATTGTGGTGATTGGATGTTGATTGAGTTGTTTGGGCCTGAGGCCATGACTGGTACGTTTGAGGTCTAGTTCTGTATAAAGTATCTGACTGGTTTAGCATAGACTTAATGAACCTATGCTTGGAGCAGGATGATCATTTATACCGCGTAGGTAACTTCTTTTATGTTGTGGTCTAGTATAGTATGAAAAAATCAAACTGGTTCAGCATAGACTTAATGTACCTATGCTTGGAACAGGTTGGTCATTCATACAGTCTAGGAAACTTTTAAGAGTTTTATAAAGAAAATATGGTTCTAGGATTTTGAATAATTAACTAATGCTTTTAAAGGAGGTTAATTTTCTTTTAGATGTCTCCGAATGAAATTAACTATTTGCACTTTATTCTTTACTTTCACGGCATTCTCGACCTCTACTGAGAACATGTGGTTTGGTTCTCACCCCCCAAATTTTCCACCCTTTTAGTGACAGGTTTGAAGACGCAATTTGAAGCTGCGAGCAATTAGTAGGTTTTCTTTATGGTTTTAATTGCTTTCATAGAGTCCCCTCGCTCTTGTCGTTTGAGGTTTTATTTTAACAGAGGGGTAGGTATTGTATTTAGGTTTATATGACTTCTTATGTATAAGAATTACTATTAATAATACTATGTGATTGTTATTATTATTTGTAAATGTTTGAATTATGACTTTAATGAATAAAAAACAAAATTTTCTGGCATTTTCTTAAAACTGAAACGCGAAATCGATACAAAGGCTCAGTAATTAAGTAGTTATTATTAGAAAAGGTCACGTAACGTTCTTTCTAGTAGAAATACCCTGACTTAAGCAAGGTATTTTGCTGGAAGGGATGTTACATCATGCACGCTTACGCGCCGATGTGCATTTTTGCCGAAGGACGCGTACACGCCAGGTGCGCGCACGCGTGGGTTGCAGGCACATAATAGGCACAAACTGGGCACAACTCTTTGGTTTTTGGCTGGGGGTAGAATTTTTGCATCCACACGTACGTGTACATGGCGCGTCCGCGTGGATGATCGAAAATGCTTGAGGTGCGCATACGCGCGGGTTGGTGCTCTATTTTTCAATTTTTTCCAAGTTCTTACACCAAATCAAGCATTCCAAACCTCCAAACAGCTACCCAAACACCATAAAACCTTATTTAACATATTAGACTACCAAATAGACTCAACAAACTACTCTAAATATGAATTTAATCTAATTCTACCAATATTTACAAAAGAGAAAATAAAAAGATATTACCATGGTGGGGTGTCTCCCACCTAGTACTTTTGTTTATTGTCCTTAAGTTAGACTTCTGGGGAGCTCCTCTTAAGGTGGCTTGTGCTTGAAGCTATCCTTGAACATCCACCAATGCTTGAATCTCCAATAAGCTTTAGTCTTCAAAGATGATAACTCGAAGCCTTGATGGAGTTCCACACAAGCCATGGGCTCCCAAATTTGATTCTCCTTGTGTGATCCAGGATCCCACACTTTGTTTTGACACCCATCTTCAAATTGATCATTATGATTCCAATTGGGTGGCATGACCTTAGAATTCTCAATTAAGCATCCAAACATTCTCCTAGACCCATACAATTTGGCTCCACACCAAACATTGCCATTCAACTTTGAGCTTGCAACCATCATGAACTTAGAATGGTGTTTCCAACCACTACACAACTCTCTTCTACTCTTAACTCCACAAAGGGCTCTAAGTTGACCATCATTTTCAATCAAACCATATTCAAGTGAGAAGGTAAAGCTTAGGGATAAGAATTTTACCCACTTGAATGTTGTGTTGGATGGTGACTTAGGAAGGGAATCCTTCAATGGTCTTGCAAGTTCCACTCCCTTGTGGTCTTCCTTGACTATCTCTACCTCTTTACAACTTTCCTCAATTTCAACCTCTTCCTCTTGGTGGCTCGCTTCCAATTCAATTTCTTCTTCATTGCTCACCAAGGGTATGGGAGGTGAGGTATCTTCCTCTTTGACCTCATTTTCAAGCCCAATGGGGGAGGATTCAATTGTAAGTAGGAACTCCTCAATGATTGAATCCATCTCTTGATCAACCTCTTCAAAGTCTTCAATCATGATATGCTTTGGAGGTTGTACACCCTCCTCAACATCAATATCAAGCTTCTTGAAAGAGGGCTCTATAGTGCCACATTCCCATGGACTTCCAACATCTCCTAGGTCTTCAACCAGTCCCTCCGGCTCAATTGTCTCATCTTTCTCCACTTGTGACAATTCTTTCTTCAACTCCTCTTCTTCACCTTGAAGCTCTAAACTCACTCCCTCACTATGCTCCTTGGTTACTTCTCCACGTTCATCAATGGGAGTACCTTGGTTGCTTTGGGGTAGTCAGGAGGAGACCATGTTGCTAACAGCTTCTACCATGATAGCCATTTTTGCTCTTAACTCCGCAAACTTCTTTTCATCCTCCTCGTGTCGCCTTACGATATGAGATTCAAGATCTCTCAATTCCTGCGTGGGGGCTTCATCGGGAGGTGATGGTGGAAGATAAGGTTCATTGTTTGAGAGAAAAGTTTCATAATTGGAAGTTGGTTCATCTTGGTAAGGGTATGGAGGTGGTGTATATTGAGGTGGTTCTTGAGAGTAATTGTGTTGGAATGGTGGTGGTTCCATGTGTGGTTCATATGGTTCATAAGGTGGTTAGTATGGTGGATAAGAATTAGGATCATAATGAGGTGTTTGGTGGTATGGGGCTTGTGAGTATGGTGGTTTAAAGTCATGTAGAGGGGGTGGTTCATAGGTATGTGGTGGTGGTTGTTGACAATCACAATAAGGGTCACCACATCCATTAGATTGGTATGCATTAGGATTGGAATTATACCCATAAGAAATCGGAGGGGGTTGTTGCCAATAAGGTTTATAAATCCCTTGAGGCTCCTCCTATCTTTGATTCCCAAATCCGTGATGCACATCCCCATCGAAGCTTCTATTCCCTACAACATAATTTGAACTAAACTCATAGCCAAAGGGGTGAGAATTCATGATAGCAAATAAAAAAAACTAACAAAAATGAGAACAAAGTCCTAATCCTAACAAAAACTAACAAACAAACAACAAGACAAACATATTCACATATTCACAATAGCCAATAATGTAACACCATTGCAACTCCCTGGCAACGGCGCCATTAATTTGATAAGCGAAAATCCTTGTCAGTCTAGATTTTCTTCCTAAAGAAAGGAATTACTTCGTTGTAAGCATGGCTCCAAACCAACAAACAACTCTCACATCAAATTAAAATATGGTTTTGTCACATGTACAAACCCCAATAAAAATTAACCGAAGTATTTAGACTCTGGGTCGTCTCACAAGGAATTGCAATGAAGTGGTCAATTATTGACTATGACGATGCAAGGGGGGTTTGATTTTGTATTTTTGCAAGAAAATAAATGACAAGAAAAGTAGAGAGAGCAAGTAACTAAAGAGAGCAATTAATAAAGAGAGACATTCATGACAAGGTTTGAGATCATAGGTTTTCTATCCTAGTCATTAATCAAAACAATAATTAACAAGAATTTATCTTATTTCGTCATCTCCAACATTGGAAGAAGGTATAAGTTATCTTCCATGAGAGAAAGTCAAACAAGACTAGTTAATCTCAATCCAAATGTCCTAATCAACTCACTAATTGAATTAGCAAAAGATTAGAGTCAATGAAAATAATATTAACTAACAACTCTAGATCACCAACATGAGTTGGGTTTTCATGACTCAAGATTGTCTAATTACTCTTTCCAAGCCAAGAATGCTCAAAATCTACTCTAAAGACCAACCAAGCATTTTGTCAAACACTTGAAAGGCATAAAAGGAAGCATGGTAAAAGTGCAACAAAATAGTAAATCTAACAGCTACCAATTGCAAGAAAAGTAAATCAACAATCCAAATCATCATCAAAAGGGCATCAAACATTCAATTTCATTAAAGGTAAACAAAATCCAACATGAGCATTCATAAACATAAAAGAGACATAAAAGTAAAATTGACAAGAGAACTAAGAAGAATAGAGTAGTATAACAAGAAATTGTAAAGGAAAATAAGATGAGAATATGGAATTAAGTCTAGATCTAAGATGGATTAACCTAACCTAATTCTAGAGAGAAGAGGGAGCTTCTCTCTCTAGAAACTAACCTACATGATGCTAATGCTACAAACAATTGCTCCCCCTTGCCCAAGCTTGAATTCTGCATGAAATAGCATCAGAAATGAGTTGGGTTGGGCCCAAAGTGCTTCAGAAATTGCCCGAAGTGATTTCCTCTTTAGTGGGCCACGAGCAGCGTCGGCGCGCACGCGTACATGGCGCATGCGCACCCCTATACGCGAAGCAACATATGGAAAATATTATATTATTTCGAAGCCCCGAATGTTAGCTTTCCAACACAACTAAAACCGCTTCATTTGGACCTTTGTAGCTCAAGTTATGATCGATTGAGTGCAAAAAGGTCAGGCTTGGCAGCTTTACAGTTCCTTCATTTCTTCATGAGTTCTCCCACCTTGCATGCTTTTCTCCTCACTTCTTCCATCCAATACTTGCCTTATGGACCTGAAATCACTCAACAAACATATCAAGGCATCGAATGGAATTAAAGTGAATTAAAATCACAAATTTTAGGGCCTAAAAAGCATGTTTTTACATTTAAGCACAAATCAAGGGAGAATTGCAAAACCATGCTATTTCATTGGATAAATGTGAGAAAAGGTGATAAAATCTCCCAAATTAAACACAAGATAAACCACAAAATTAGGGTTTATCAGTAGTATCCGACCTCTTCTTTCCTAGAAAAGGTTTTCTTTTATTGTTTGTGATCTTGTCCTTTTTTTACTGTGTAACTGTTTTCCTGGCTTCTTTTCAGAGATGGTGTCATCTTCGAACTCGATGAAAATGTTTCGCAAAGCAAAGAAGGAAGTGGCTGCCCAGAACTTGTTAAAGAAGACTTCCGGGGAGAGTTCTTTGGAACAGTTGCCTCCGAAGAAACTGGCAATTGATTCTCAGGGTCCGAGGAAGATTATCCCGACCCCACGAGTTCAGACGGCTTCTTCTGACCCGCCTCAGACGACCTCTGGCCCTGCCTCCACCCCTACTTCTGCTGGTCCCCCACCCAAGAAGCAAAAGATTGATGGGACTTATGATTTAAATGACAAAGAGTTTGATAGTGTGGCCTTTGCCACAGAGTTGATTGCTCCTCACGGAAAAGTTCCTCTGGAAGACGTGTCGATCCTCCACCATCTTAACTTTATATCTTATTTTGCTCGAGGACGAGCAACACTTTTAAGTTTGGTGTGAAAAAGCTCAGTTTTTTTGTTTTTCATAACCATTAATGGCACCTCAGGCCGGAGAAACCTCTAGGAAGAGGAAAGGGAAGGCAGTTGCTTCCAACTCTGAGTCATGGGAGATGGAGAAATTCATCTCAAAAACCCATCACTAGAAAAAGAATGGAGCAAACAAGAGAGCCCACTCATGGACCTCACCAAGAGCACTCCATTATCCTCCATAAAATCAGAGAGGACCAAAAGGCCATGAAAGAGGAGCAACAAAGGCAAGGAAGAGATATTGAGGAGTTAAAGCACTCCATAGGATCTTCAAGAAGAAGAACTAGCTTCCATCACTAAGGTGGACCCGTTCTTTAATTTCCTTGTTCTTATTTTTCTGCTTTTCTAATTCTATGCTTTTTGTTTTGTCTATATTTGTGTCTTTATTACATGATTATTAGTGTCTAGTGTCTATGTCTTAAAGCTATGAATGTCCTATGAATCCTTCACCTTTCTTAAATTAAAAATGTTTTTATTTGCAAAAGAACAAGAAGTACATGAATTTCGAATTTTATCTTGAAATTAGTTTAATTATTTTGATGTGGTGGCAGTACCTTTTGTTTTCTGAATGAATGCTTGAACAGTGCATATTTTTGAATTTGTTGTTTATGAATGTTAAAATTGTTGGCTCTTGAAAGAATAATGAAAAAAGAGAAATGTTATTGATAATCTGAAAAATCATAAAATTGATTCTTGAAGCAAGAAAAAGCAGTGAAAAATTCAAAGCTTGCGAAAAATATCATGGCGAAAAAAATAAAGAAAAAAAGAGAAGAAAAAGAAAGAAAAAGAAAAAGCAAGTAGAAAAAGCCAATAACCCTTTAAACCAAAAGGCAAGGGTAAAGAGGATCCAAGGCTTTGAGCATTAATGGATAGGAGGGCCCGAAGGAATAAAATCCTGGCCTAAGCGGCTAAATCCAGCTGTCCCTAACCATGTGCTTGTGGTGTGAAGGTGTCAAGTGAAAAGCTTGAGACTAAGTGGTTAAAGTCGTGGTCCAAAGCAAAAAGAGTGTGCTTAAGAGCTCTGAGCACCTCTAACTGGGGACTCTAGCAAAGCTGAGTCACAATCTGAAAAGGTTCACCCAGTTATGTGTCTGTGGCATTTATGTATCCGGTGGTAATACTAGAAAACAAAATGCATAGGGTCACAGCCAAGACTCATAAAGTAGCTGTGTTCAAGAATCAGCATACTGAACTAAGAGAATCAATAACACTATCTGAATTCTAAGTTCCTATGGATGCCAATCATTCTGAACTTCAAAGGATAAAGTGAGATGCCAAAACTGCTCAGAAGCAAAAAGGCTACTAGCCCCGTGGTGCGCAGAAATCGTGACGGTTCCATTCCTTGGTAACGGTGCTAAAAACTCAATACGCACGTTCATAATCTTAGTTCTTTGTCACAACTTCGCACAACTAACCAGCAAGTGCACTGGGTCATCCAAGTAATAAACCTTACGTGAGTAAGGATCGATCCCACGGAGATTGTCGGCTTGAAGCAAGCTATGGTCACCTTGTAAATCTCAGTCAGGCGGATTTAATTGATTATAGAGATTTAATAATTAAAAGATAAATAAAATATAAAATAAAGATAGTGATACTTATGTAATTCATTGGTGAGAATTTCAGATAAGCATATAGAGATGCATTCGTTCCTCCTGAACCTCTGCTTTCCTATTGTCTTCATCCTATCATTCATACTCCTTTCTATGACAAGCTGTATGTTAGGCATCACCGTTGTCAATGGCTACATCCTGTCCTCTCAGTGAAAATAGTCCAATGCACTGTCACTGCATGGCTAATCATCTGTCGGTTCTCGATCATACTGGAATAGGATCCATTGATCCTTTTGCGTCTGTCATTACGCCCAGCACTTGCGAGTTTGAAGCTCGTCGCAGCAATCCCTTCCCACATCCTACTCGGAATACCACAGACAAGGTTTAGACTTTCCGGATCTCAAGAATGGCCGTCCATGGATTCTAACTTATACCACGAAGATTCTGATTAAGGAATCCCAGAGATACTCATTCAATCTAAGGTAGAACGGAAGTGGTTGTCAGGCACGCGTTCATAGATTGGGAATGATGATGACTGTCACGATCATCACATTCAGATTGAGGTGCAAATGAATATCTTAGAATCGGAATAAGCTTGAATTGAATAGAAAAATGATAGTACTTTGTATTAATTCATGAGGAACAGCAGAGCTCCACACCTTAATCTATGGTGTGTAGAAACTCTACCGTTGAAAATACATAAGTGATGAAGGTTCAGGCATTGCCGAATGGCCAGCCCCCAAACGTGATCTAAAGATGAAACTAAAAATGTAAATACAATAGTAAAAAGTCCTATTTATGCTAAACTAGTTACTAGGGTTTACAGAAATGAGTAAATGATGCAGAAATCCACTTTCGGGGCCCACTTGGTGTGTGCTTGGGCTAAGCTTTGAGCTTTACACGTGTAGAGGCTTCTCTTGGAGTTGAACGCCAGTTTGTAACCTGTTTCTGGAGTTTAACTCCACTTTGCAACCTGTTTCTGGCGTTTAACTCCAGAATGCAGCATGGAACTGGCGTTGAACGCCAGTTTACGTCGTCTAAACTCAGGCAAAGTATGAACTATTATATATTGCTGGAAAGCCCTGGATGTCTGCTTTCCAACGCAATTAAGAGCGCGCCATTTGGAGTTTGGTAGCTACAAAAAATCCACTTTGAGTGCAGGGAGGTCAGAATCCAACAGCATCTACAGTCCTTCTTCAACCTCTGAATCTGATTTTTGCTCAAGTCCCTCAATTTCAGCCAGAAAATACCTGAAATCACAGAAAAATACACAAACTCATAGTAAAGTCCAGATATGTGATTTTTATTTAAAAACTAATAAAAATATACTAAAAACTAACTAAATTATACTGAAAACTATGTAAAAACAATGCCAAAAAGCGTATAAATTATCCGCTCATCACAACACCAAACTTAAATTGTTGCTTGTCCCCAAGCAACTGAAAATAAAATAGGATAAAAAGAAGATAATATACTATAGATTCCAAAATATCAATGAAACTTAGCTCCAATAAGATGAGCGGGACTTGTCGCTTTTTGCCTCTTGAATAGTTTTGGCATCTCACTCTATCCATTGAAGTTCAGAATGATTGGCATCTATAGGAACTCAGAGTTCAGATAATGTTATTGATTCTCCTAGTTCAGTATGTTGATTCTTGAACACAGCTACTTTATGAGTCTTGGCCGTGGCCCTAAGCACTTTGTTTTCTAGTATTACCACCGGATACATAAATGCCACAGACACATAACTGGGTGAACCCTTTCAGATTGTGACTCAGCTTTGCTAAAGTCCCCAATTAGAGGTGTCTAGGGTTCTTAAGCACACTCTTTTTTTTTTCTTTGGACCTTGACTTTAACCGCTCAGTCTCAAGTTTTCACTTGACACCTTCACGCCACAAGCACATGGTTAGAGACAGCTTGGTTTAGCTGCTTAGGCCAGGATTTTATTCCTTTAGGCCCTCCTATCCACTGATGCTCAAAGCCTTGGATCCTTTTTATTTACCCTTGCCTTTTGGTTTTAAGGGCTATTGGCTTTTTGCTCTTGCCTTTTGGTTTAAAAAGCTTTTGGCTTTTTCTGCTTGCTTTTTCTTTTTCTTTCTTTTTCTTCACTATTTTTTTTTCTGCAAGCTTTTGTATTCCCTGCTTTTTCTTTCTTCAAGAATCATTTTTATGATTTTTCAGATTATCAAATAACATTTCTCCTTTTTCCTTATTCTTCAAGAGCCAACATATTTAACATTCATAAACATCAAATTCAAAAGACACATGCACTGTTCAAGCATTCATTCAGAAAATAAAAAGTATTGTCACCACATCAAAATAATTAAACTAGTTTCAAGGATGAATTCGAAACCCTGTACTTCTTGTTCTTTTGTAATTAAAACATTTTTCATTTTGAGAGAGGTGATGGAGTCATAGGACATTCATAGCTTTAAGACATAGACACTCAAACACTAATGATCATCTAGTAAAGACACAAACATAATTAAACATGAAGCATGGAAACCGAAAACAGAAAATAAGTAGACAAGGAGATTAAAGAATGAGTCCACCTTAGTGAGGGTGGCGTCTTCCTCTTCTTGAAGGACCAATGGTGCTTTTGAGCTCCTCTATGTCTCTTCCTTGTCTTTGTTGCTCCTCCCTCATAGCTCTTTGATCTTCTCTAATTTCATGGAGGATGATGGAATGCTCTTGGTGCTCTACCCTTAGTTGTCCCATATTGGAACTTAATTCTCCTAGGGAGGTGTTGATTTTCTCCGAATAGTTTTGTGGAGGAAAGTGCATCCCCTGAGGCATCTCAGGGACTTCATGGTGAGGAATTTCCTCATACTCTTGTTGAGGTCCATGATCTCTTGTTTGCTCCATCCT